>NC_088172.1:67924630-68549630 GCF_028769735.1 Zonotrichia leucophrys gambelii
GTTCATCATCTACACAGAGGGTTCCAGTGATCACCAAGTTCTCCTTCCCTTCACCCACCCTTTCTTGACTGTCCTGGATTGTAGACAGTGCTGTTATAATAAGCAGCCAGCCTGCATGAGATGGTCTGTGTCTGATAAAGGAGGTTTCAGATAGGAGCAGCTGTTCCTTTCTGACATATGTGTGTTGTTTGGAACCCACACGTGATGTTTCACAAGTGCTCAGCAGAGAACGGCAATTAGGGTAAATGGAGAACAAGGCAGAATCACTGTGGATTTGCAGCTGATGTGTATTGATTTAGGGAAAATAATGTTGAATTTATTGCAAGAGATGACAGTATAAAAGCAGGATAGCAAAGTTAGCAGAACTAATGGCATGTGTAATGGGTTAGGAAAGAAAACGGTGAGAAGGGAGAGGTGTGATAATCTTTCATGTTCAGAGTAACTTGATAATGTTCCTCTCAGTTTACTTTGATAGTTAATCATAGTTTAGAATGTTCTTGGCTTATTTGTGATGAACCTTACAGTAATTGCTCAGGAAAATTGTAAAATATAAAAGGGACAACATTTAAAAAAGTATATGACAACTCTTACGCCCTTCTGGAATTTGGATTCTTGTTATTAGGAGAATATGTATGGTAGTCAGTAAACTTATTTAATGGACACATTTTTATTTACTGAGTTTTTCCAATGCTTTTCTTAGCTCTGTGATGTAAGTTATACATGCAGTGCTGGTACCTAAAGTGTGATGCAGACATTTACTTTCTCAAGTGATAGAAAGAAGGGGACAATGCCTTTCACATGTGGAGAGCTGCTGTTTTATAGTAGCTTTCACTGACCTGTAGTACAGCTGTGAAAACTTTTTGGTCATTTTCTTTGGCAGAGAAATCAAGTACATGTGGGTTTTCATGTCTGTCACCAAAATCTGAGTGCAACCACTAAGAGACAGCCAAATTTCACTCTTATGCTTTGTCACTGTATTGCTGACTTAATGAACATTGCCACTCTCTCCAGGCACCTGGGATAGCCAGAGGGTTAAATCCTAGCAAAGACATTTTTCCCCTAATTTCTTAGATTTTTGGCATTGCTTCTGAAATGTTGGCAATAGACAGCCTATGGTTTTTCAAATTGCCCACTCTCAGCAGACATCCTGATTTAAGGTGACCAGCTGTTCAACATTACTCAGGGTCCTCATTAAAGCCCAAATCTGCTGGACTCATCATTACACTCAAGTTATGGAGTAATGTTATTAGTAATGCAAATTGGAGTTGAATCCAAATGCTTAAACTTTTGTTCAGGGTCTTAAATTTTAATCACACTTCTCCTCAGCTGAAATATCATTTTCATAATGTTAAGGTTTATGCAAAGTAACCTATTATTTATTGTGATTTTACTGAAGATTGACATCAAATTAACTCTTAGTTAACAGTCAGTTGTTTTAATATGGTTATTCAATTGCAGTTACTTGAGAGATAATAGTGAAAGGAGTGTGTATGCTGCTGCTTATATTGCTGATCATAGGTTTTTTAATAGTAAAAAATCAGCAAAATCTTAGCCTATGGATTAATACCCCTATATTAGCCCAGACATTATGGAAGTGCTACTGGTATGTCTGTGATATTGTTGTTAAAGCTAAGGATTGTGATTATTTGTCATGCAATTAGTAAAAGTACAAACTGTCTAGCTAAGATTGCAGCAGCGGGACAAGGCAGTCAGCAACTTGCTGCTCTGGGGACATCAGGGTATGTTGATTAATGCTGGACTGCAGAGAGAAGTGGGTATGAATTAGTCTCAATTCACTGTTTTACCACAGCAGTATCAGGATGGCACTAATGTATAAGGATTGTTTTGCGGAGAAAAGAAGAAACCTCACAACTTGTAAAAGTTGTAAAGCCCGGTATGTTTTTATTACGACGCGCGCCGGACGCAAGACTCCCCAAAAGGGCATGCGTACCCTGAAGATTTCAGACCTCCTTTTATCCCCCTTCCAAATGCATATGCATACAGTTTCACAATAAGTTCATACATATTCATCTTGCATGACACTTAGCACTAATTCTTCTTTATCGGAGGAATTCCTAGGTCGGGGCAGATTGACCTCGTGGTTTTTCTGTTTTTCTTTCTCTGTCTCTTCGCTGTCTCTGGAACGCGGCCTCTCCTTCAGCTTTAGCTCCACAGACCCTTCACCTCTCCCAGACACTTCACCTACTCTGTCTCATTCCCCCCTTTCCTAGGAAATAAGTAAATTCTTTTACTTAAGGAAAATTTCCACGACAATAAGTGTCTTTTAGCGCTTTACCATGTACATTCGACAAAGAGGTTAGTACAGCTATTCGTTGTAGCATCCTACAGTTCTAAATTAACAATATAATAGACAATCTTAAGCTTATCTCAACTAATATTAGTAAAACTACAATGGGGTGACACAACTTATCAAAGATTCCATTTTGCAGTTGGTGATCACCCAAAGATCACATCTCACCAGTGATTATCCGTATTTTATTCTTTGTAGAACTCTGGTTATTTCTTTTGTACCATGTTGGACAGTAATTAAGGTTTTCTTTCCACTTTCTCGGATTTCTTTCAAGACTTCTAATAGGTCTTGGTGCTTAATTAATTGTTTTACCAATGTAAGGTTCGCCCCGATAGGGGTAGGTGGTAGTCTGTGATACATTGTGTAATTGGCTGTAATCAGCTGGTGGGATGTTACTGGTACCAAATACGAAAAATCACACCCAATAATCTTAACAAAATTACAAATACAAATACAGAGATTAGAATGGTTTCTACTAGACAGAATAACATCATTGCTATTAATTTGTACAGCAGCACAAGCAGTTCTCAAACATACACCCTTTTCCAGTATATACGAGCACAGTTTTCTGGTCAGTGACTGGATGAATTTCAAAGTGACAAATACTCTGTTCAATGTCCAAACACATCCTGGGCATTAGCAGTATTGCTTTCACAAATGAATCCCATTTGTTCTCTAGTAATGCAGGATTCTAAGTTTACTACCTGCCACTTTTCATTCATCTTTTTGTGCCCACACTCTATGTTCTGAAGGATAGAGTGTTGTTTCTTCATGGTTTAATCTTAGGGCAATGATGGGATGGATAACATAAACAGTGGCATTACATAATGTAAGCACAAAGGCAGTGGCCACATTAGAAATAGGATCATAGGTGAAATTCACCATAATCCACCAGGATTAAAACTTCCTTTCAAAATCAATTGCATTATCCCATTCAATTTTCTGAATTTCAGCTGGAAAATTACTTTCACCCCTTTCCTATATGATCAGAGCTGCTGTTGCTTGTATCCATAACTGTGCTTGTATACAACTGAAAGCTAAAGACACATTATCTTGAACTATACTAAGTGCTTCTACTATCAATTTGTGGTCTTGGTCCCCGGCCTGTTCATACTTCTTTACTTTGGCAGTACTTTTGAAATCTGTCACTGGCTAGTTCCTAATGCCAGTAGAGATTACTATAAAGGCTGCTTCAATTTTGTTAGGCTACCTGCTGCAGCAGCCAGTTTATTCATCAGTATTTCTGAATCAATTCTATTTAAAACTCTTAATCTTGTCCCTAATATGCCAGTTAGATGTTTGTTATGGGGAACAGGAACTGTTTTCTGTCCATGATCATCCCTCCCTGCCAGAGGGATGTGCTGGGCTCCTACTACAAATTCAGACACACTTCACAAGTGTATCTGACAGAGGTTTAGGTCATACTTGAGACAGATGTTTGTTCTGAAATGTAGAGACTTCAGGGAATCTTAACTTCTTTCTCTCCCTCCAAAGCACCTGATTTCCAGATGTGTGGCAAGCAGGAATGTCTCTCCTGCTCACCCACTTTGCCCTTAGCTAAGATCAAGCTGTGGACTGTGTTCAGGGCAGAAGATAATGGAGGGGAAATCTTGAGAGAAAAGCCTAAATTCATTGCAGTGCCTCAGAAGAAACTGGGATCAGGTTTCTGCTATTTGAAACACTCAGCACAAAAGTGATGCTCAAAATCCTACAGCCTGCTGCTGAGCTCTGAGGGGGTCTCTCTCTCTCTACCTCTTTTAAGCAGAATCCAACCACCTCAGACTGGGACAATCACTGATCAAATCTCAGTAGGAAAAGGGATAGCTATAAATAAGGAAAATCACCTTATAAGGCCCCGCTGTGGTAAAAAGTGCAGTGTCCACTTTGAATTCAAATGAAAATCTGACAGTAACTTGAGCTCAAAGGCAGGTCACTTCTACAGGCTGTGTCAGGGTGAAATTACACCAACAGTCTGATTCACTTAGGTCATCACAGACTTCCTGGTGCTCATATACACCAGGGGAGGTTCAGACACTAATTACATCTGGTCTCTCATAAGCCATCTTATTGATGACTAAGCACTTTACTTTGATTTCTTCTCTTCAGATTCCTTGAAGTGTTTACAGCTCCTGTTCTTGCTATTTTTACTGCTCACATACTTGATTCTGTGGATTACTACAGTAGATATGTTTAATATAAACCTTCTTTATCTCAAAAGGTTTTCCTATGGATCCAGTATACTGATTAAATGCCAGGGACCAAGGCCATTCAGCATTGCTTTGGGTAGAGGTACTCTCTAGTTCTAAAACTTCAGTTATAATTCCATACAAAACAATTCTGTACACTAAAGTATGAGCTACTCCCGACCGCAATATACTCATTTTGCCCGAATAAGTTTTAGTCTCAGTTCATTGTCTCCTGGTGTCACTCCTGAAGGGGCTTCTGGGCCTTCTTCACTCGAGAGTGATGGATCCAGCATTCTGCTCCTTGATTTTGATTGCAGTGAAGGTGGTGAGAGGTACTTGCAGTGGTCTCTCCCACTGTGGTTCCGAAGTCTTCTCTGTAAGAGACTTAACATATACATCAACCCCAGGCTATCCAACTCCCTGCTCCGAGTTCCAGCCACAAGTTTCTCAATTACTCTGAGCTGTTTGCTTAATGCCACCATGTAAGTGGACATTCTGGACATTCCCCTTGTATTCTATTGTCTTCTATAAGGCATTCCAAAAGGATTCAGCATTCCTTTAGCTCAAAAGGTTTAGTTTGAATTTGCAATAGTGCTAGTGGAAGAGCTTCTTGCCCCAGTCTTACGATTTGCTGCTTAATCAAATGATTCATTCTCTCCCCCTGGCCGCTTGATTGGGGGCAGTATGGGGTGTGAAGTTCTTAATCTATGCCCAGATGGCTACTAATCTGTTGCACTATTTTGGAAATGAAAGGTGATTCTTTATCTGAGGATATTGTGGCTGGAACTCTGAAGCGTGGTATTATCTCTTGTAAAAATGATCTGGTCACCTCTTGAGCTTTGACAGTTCTGGTGGGGAATGTTTCTGGCCACCCTGAAAATGTATCCATTAATACCAGTAAATACTGATACCCCCCTTTCCTTGGGAGTTCTGAAAAGTTGATTTGCCACTGCTATACAGGCCCATGGCCTCTCCCAGTCTGACCAAGTTTTGGCCCGGGGGTATTTTGAGGTTAGTCTGGAGGCAAGGATCACATTATCAGCTCTCTTGAGTGATAGTGGCATATAGATTCCTGACAATGATACAACAGTCTTTTCAATCAGATGTGTGTTCTAGAAAGCTTGTGGGAATTACTACTTCAAGGTCAACACTTCATTCCAGTGCATTCTGTATCACTCGCAGCCTCGGTCATTTCGAGAAAGGAGCTACACTCTATAAAAGGCTTTAAGTAATTAGGCCCTAGTGTGTTTTCTAGTGCCCTTCCTTCACTAGTAACTACGAAAATGGGAAGGGATTACTAGCTCTCTTTCAATGGTAGCCCACCCCTTGCAGTTGTACGTCTCTTTTGATTAGTATTATTGTATTATGGCTTACTTTCGAAGAAAATCTGTACTTCACTCTTTGCTGCTTTCTTTGCCTCTCCATCCGCCAGCTCATTTCTTTCCTCAATTTTAAGCTCACTCTCTGGTGTGCCTTAATATGCCTTTTCAGGTAGCTGAACTGCTTCCAGCAGCTGGATTGTCTCTTCTTTCCCTGTGAGGTCAGCAGTCCCCTCTTCTTCTAGATGGCTCCATGTGCATGCACAACTCTGAATGCCTTTTGCTGTTTCTAAGGCATGGGTCCATGCATTTATTTCAGCATCCTGTGCAGAGGTACCTGTTGGTAAGGGTCCACACTCTATTACCTCTCTGCAGGTAGTCACTGTGAACTTTGCAATGTCGCTTTCTTGTCAGTGAACCAGGTCTCTGCATCGTCCGGAGGAGTGTCCTTTAAGTCTGGGCGGCTGGAGTAGGTAGCTTCAGTGGTCTCTAGGCAATCATGGTGTACTGCTTCTCCTTGATTCCACTGAGAAAAGAAGCTGGGTTGACAATATTAGTCACCTCATCTTGCTCTACCATGATGGCCTGGTATTTCAGAAACCTCTCTAGTGAAAAGCCAGTGGCCACCCTTTACTTCCAGTACTACAGACACTGTGTGGGACACTAGCACAGTCATTTTTGTCCCAGGATAAACTTGTGTGCCTCTTGAATGTTCAGCACAACTGCTGCTACAGCTCTGAGGCAACCTGGCTATCCTTTGGCTGTTGCATCTAGTTGCTTAGAGAGGTAAGCAACTGCCCTCCGGTATGGACCCAAGTCCTGAGCCAATATTCCCAGAGCAATTCCTTGCATGGAAATATAGAAAGAATGCTTTACTTACATCTGGAAGTTTCAAAGCTGGAGCCGACATGAGGGGACTCTCTAGCTGGCGAAAGGCCCGTGTGGTGTCTCTTGTCCACTGGAGATCTCAGTTCCCATTGGCAATAAGAGCATAGAGGGGTCTGGAGAACAGTCCACAATCATGAACCCACAGCTGGCACTACACTGCCATGCCTAAGAAGGTTTGGAGTTCTTTCGTTGTCTGGTGTTCAGGGTTTGGCATAGGGCTTCCCTGCCTTAAAGTCTACTGCTCAGCACTCACTTCTTACTCCAGGTAGATTACCTTCTGTTTCACTACCTGTGCCTTTTTCTTTGAGACTCTGCATCCTTGGAGTCCTAGGAAATTCAAAAGGCTTACCGTCCAGGCTTCTCTTGCTTCCCTCGTCCGAGTGGCTACTAGAAGACCATCTATGTACTGCAACAGCCTCCTTTCCTCTTGTGGAGCTTCCTGGGACTCTGGGTCCTTGCAAGCTGTTCTCCAATCGGAGTGGAGAATTTTGAAGCCTTCAGGCACATGGACTGTGTGAGCTTGTGTTTGAATGCAAAAATGTTCTGGCTGGCTTCATGGATAGGGAGGCAAAAGAAGGCATCTCTTAGGCCTAAAACAGTGAACCAGGTTAGCTCAGGTGTTAAACAAGTTAGTAAGGTCTATGGATTTGCTACCACAGGGTACAAATTCTGTGTTATCTTATTGACAGCCCTTAATCCAGTACTACCAGTTATTGGACTGATTCCTTCCTTACCTTCCTTTTGAGGGTACTACTCAGTTCTCACTGGTTGTGTTCTTTCATTAAGCTTGATGGGGGAGCATCCCATGGGGGAGCATCTTTCACTCTCCCTGGTGCAGCAGAGGCCCATACCCTTGAAAACACTTATTTACTTATTCTAATATCTCCTTACTAATGTCTTTCTTAATTTCAGTGTCTGTTAATATTAAGCCTAACATCTTTATATTATTTGCCTCCAGAGTAACCTTTCTCATTTGAGAATGTTTAGCAAATTGAGCGAATTGTACAAAAGCTTTTAGGTACACATAGTACACATGTTACTTTAAAGGTTTGCAAAAGTATGCCTTTTCAGACTGGCCAGTTGTTCATTCCCCACACTACAACATAAACATTCTCCACAGGTACTAAAGCTTTATTTAAAACTGAACACATGACCCTTGTGCTGACAAAAATTCTTCCCTTTTGGGAAGGTTACCTTTACCCCTCCTCCCTTACCTTGGGAGGAAGCCTTTACAAATCATATGTACTCATTTTGCGAACTGTGATTGCTTCGCATTTCAGCGTGATAACCCTTGCCTGATTTCATACGTTGCTGTCTTATGCTGCATGCTGAACAACATGTTTGATTTGCTTTCTCTTTGCCTTGTTTTCCTTTTCAGGGGCCAAGACCAGAGAGCAGTCTGATCTCACAGTCTCTTTGTCATTCTGGGTGATTTCTTAAAACAAAAGACATTTCAGCATACAAAAACTATCCCATTTATCTTCCTATTATAAAACAGTACTAACAGCAATGAAGCACTATAAATCTTTTTATTATCTGAGCTGCTCTTACTGGCAACCTCCTCCCAATGAGCCCCTCCCAAAAGGGGCTAATTTAGGAACCTGTTTGCTCTGGTCAGTTCTTATTATTTATTTCTCCTTGCCCTATCCCGTTTCTATTCAAACCTTTTTACAGACCTTCACAGTAGTTTCTCAGTTTTCCTCCTATACACACAGCTCCAGGTGGCAGGTATCAGATGTGATTCCCACACACAAGCTCTAAGACCTTAGGTTCTGAATCCGCTTGACCAGAAACCTTTAATTTACACTCGGGGCGTGTACCCTGACACTTATTGGAACAGCAAAACAGCAATACCAGTGTTTCTCATAAACACCGCACTGCAATAATACCTGCACATCCAGCTTTTGCCCACAGGCCATTCCCGTGTTCCCTGGGGAGACAGGGCAGCCAGAGCTGTCCCTGTGCCCAGGGCGCAGCCACTGTCACCTCACACAGCCTGCTAGCCTCTTGATGTACCAAAGGCTCCCCAAAATTGCCCGCAAAGGCTGGCTATTCTGTTTATTACAGAGAACTTTAAATCCTTTCAGCAGATTGTTTCCAGTAAAGACTTACTGCAGTACCAACCGAAGTCTCATAAATCTCATAAGTCTCATTAACTAATTCATCTCATTCATCCCTTCTATATAAACTCTGTTTTACAAAATATCAGTCTTTTCTAGTTCTCTTCTTGCACAATCTAATTAAGCATTGTGTCTACTTACACTTGTTTTGCTGCTTTGCAAAAGGGCTGTGCTAGTCACAGCCAAAACTCTGATATACCTGCAGACACAGACACACGCACTCACTCCCCCCCCCCCGCCTTATCTCAAATTCACTAGAGCCAAGGCTTGAATTGCTGTGAGGGGGAGAATTCTTGGAATTCTTTTAACTCACTTTATCGAAGTTAAACATAAATCACCGTACTATAGCTCTCCTATGTAAAATGCTACTCTTGTTGCAACAAAATCTTAAAATCTCCACAAACACCACTATACAATCTGAGAATCAAATTACCACAATGCAGCGGAAGAAAATCACCACACAAAATCACTGGGGAAGGGCATATTTCTCAAAGTGCTCACTTTTCTCAACACAACACAGCACACCATAATTCGGCATTTACTCAAATCAATTTTTCCTGGACACAATCAAAATAACAGCACACAGTCTAGAGATCAAGTCCAAACATCCAAGGCAAAGGAACTCTCTAAGCTCATACTCACGGTTAAAATGTACCAAATCTACACAAATCACTACATTCAAACACGATAAATACCATCACTGACATTCCTCCACTCACTTCTCTGCGGGGCACTTCTCTCCCTGCCCCCGCAGCCTGCTGCAGCCGGCGCCTCTGGCCTCACTCGGCTGCTTCAAACACGGGGAGTACTGACCCCCCCGCACTGTAGGGCACTGTACATTTACTCTCTTTTATACACCATACACATATCACCTGCACGATCACAAACACAGTGCACTGGCCACACACATTAACCATACAGCAACACAGTGTCCGGACATCACACACACACACAAACAAAACACACGGGCTCACCAGTTCTGCTCCATCAGAACTATGAATCCTCAATACACACATACACGGGTTCACCCGGCTTACCCCCAAAGCCGCTAGCGGTCTGCTCCATCAGAACGACGAACCCGGCCTCTAATACAGCTGCTCTATCAGCTGAACCCCGTTTCTAATACAGCTGCTCTATCAGCTGAACCCCATCTCTAATACAGCTGCTCTATCAGCTGAACCCATGAACCCAGACGTCTCTGGGTGGTTTACTCCCTTTCTCTCCTTCCTCCCCCCCCTGGGGCCCCATACATACCGTATTCTCCTCCGCAGGCCAGCGGGTCGTTGTCTGTCCTCGCAGGTGGCAAGTTGAGACAAGCGGAGCCCACACCAGGAAAAAATCCTGGGGCGCGCCATGGAGGTCCGTCTATCCCCCCTGCCCCGCGGGGACAGAGAACTCCTGCCTTGGCTCGCCAAAATGTTTTGCGGAGAAAAGAAGAAACCTCACAACTTGTAAAAGTTGTAAAGCCCGGTATGTTTTTATTACGACGCGCGCCGGACGCAAGACTCCCCAAAAGGGCATGCGTACCCCTGAAGATTTCAGACCTCCTTTTATCCCCCTTCCAAATGCATATGCATACAGTTTCACAATAAGTTCATACATATTCATCTTGCATGACACTTAGCACTAATTCTTCTTTATCGGAGGAATTCCTAGGTCGGGGGCAGATTGACCTCGTGGTTTTTCTGTTTTTCTTTCTCTGTCTCTTCGCTGTCTCTGGAACGCGGCCTCTCCTTCAGCTTTAGCTCCACAGACCCTTCACCTCTCCCAGACACTTCACCTACTCTGTCTCAGGATGGTGTTAGAGTTTGGCCTGAATCTGCTACTTTTTCAGGATTTTGTGAAGTGCAGCCAAAACTTATATTAGAAAAGTATTTAATTGACATTTTGCATTAAAAACAAAAAATCTGAACAAACTAAAACTAGAAAAGGTTTCGTGTTCCAAACCCACAGACGTATATACCAGAAGTATAACACGTGTAGAGGTGGAAGGACCTTAGTGGGATCAAAGGTGCAGTTTGGCTAGGTTTGTTGGACGGGGTGGTTTTGTTTTTTTAATGTTCGCACTGCATAAACAGTCAGTAGGAAAGAAATGGTATTAAAAACAGTGTTTTTAATGATTTTGGTTTCTATGCTGTTTAAAGTAACTCTTCACTTATCTTCATTGTTCCCCAAATACATCTCTTGTTCCAGTCTGAACATAGCCAGACAAAACTTTAAGGTGCTGTGAATTTAATATTTTTGGTCTACTAAATTGAAATGCCTTCTGTCAAATTTTTATTCTGTGTGTGTGTTGATCTACAGTCAAAACAAACTTTAATATTCTCTCTGACAGCTAAATACCCTGAGCTTTTCTGACTGTTCATTACACAGCGTGTTTTCCAAGTCTTCCATAATTCTTTAGGCTATTTTTTTTATAGAGTCATATATTGCCAGATTATTTTTTGGTAAGTGCATCAGATCTGAATTCTTATATAATGCTTATTACATAAGGCACATAGGGCTTGGGTCTTTCCTCTGTGCTTCAGAATAGATCCTGTAAAGCATCTCCTTTGACAGCAAGTTTAATGAAAGCTTCTTCTGGAATACTTAGATGTCCAGAACTCTGCAGCAAAGGACTTTGGATGATAAGCCTGGAAATAGAGATTGTGTGGTTGTATCTAATACCTAGCCAGAAGTCTTTTTTTAGAATATGAATTATTTTATTCTTGAAGACATGGGAATATTTAAAATCTATTTAGGATGATCCAAATGTGTTGCTTTCCATTCTCTGTTTATCTGTAAATTTATTGCCTAGAATCTGGGATGCCTTTCCCTTCCCCTGAGTAGTGGATTTAATATCTAGGAAGTATGTTAGGTCTTAGAACACATCTCCAGAAATGCTGCTGTTCAACCGTGGCTCCACATTTAAGACAACATTTTAAGGGCTATTACTTTGGAAGATTTGAAATTGTGTAATGCATGGCATGAAGATCTTGCATAATTATAATTCATTAATTAAGGTCAAATCAAATCCTTTACAGAGATCTATTACGTTAACAAGTCTACCACCTATCAGCAAAAGCTCATTTGAAAACAAGATTTAGAATTCATAAGCCCATGTTCATTGTCTTTGATTGCATTGCATTCCTTTTAATACCTAACAGTGCCATAAATTAGTCATTTCATTATTTATTGGGATTGGTGCCAGGTCTACTGATTGCTGATGCTTAACTAGTCAGCCCATTTGCCTTTGTGAAGTATTGTTCCATCACTGCTTTATTTTCTTGTACTGTTAAACTTTCCATGTCTCCAGAAGCTACTAAAAATCTAGTTCTGTACTTCAGGTTACTTCTCAGCCAGCTGTTTTTTGTATGACTGCATACATTTTGTAGCTTCTCTTTTTTTTTTGCTTTCCTGAGAAGTTTATATTTGAAATGTTAAACTGGAATTTACATTTCAACAATAACTGAAGATGATGCAGAAGTATTTGGTTTTCTTTAAGGGATGCAAATACTTTTCACTATTCCTTCACAATATTCAGGAGAAAAATATTGAATACTTATGCCCTTTTTTATATTATCATCCATAACTTGTAATCCATAGGCACTATTACTGAGAAAATTTGCGTACTTGTTGTGTTTAGAAAGTCTTTGAGTGCTAGTCAGAGAGGTACTTTTATGTCTATTATTTGCTACATAAAATTTCTGTTCTTTCCAGCTTTTAATTCATATTCAATGTTATAACGCTGTCATCTTCTTTGTGTGAGTGTGTGTGTATTGACAGATTTTTCTAGTCTCTTTAAAAGTGACTTCTTATTCCAAGTGGTTTTCATTCAGAACAGATGGATTGTGACTTTTGGGGACATCTCCTAGTTGTTTTAAATCATCTTTAGCTATCTTACTATAAGTTGCATTTTTTTGCCCCTTTAGGGTGAGTAGACTGATATTTATAGGCTTGACAAAAGGACACATTACAAATGTTACACTTAGGTTATTAAGTTTCCCTTTTACACCTGTATGCAACAAAATAGTGACATCTGACTTTAAGAAATGGTTAATTCTCTTGTTTTGGGAGTTTTTCATCCACCCAGATGATGGCTGATGTAGAATGACCATGTATGGGATGTGAAATATTTGTGAGTCAGATATTTTTTCAAGTAAAATAAGTAAAAATTGCAGAATGTTTTAGTTCTAATATTCTAATACCTCTATAAATTGAGGTTTAGTTTGTTCTTCTTTGCAACACCTTACAGGAGAACTTTATGCTGTACTCCGGTCTACAGTGGTGGTCTGTAGACAGGCCACCTACTATCTTAGATGGTGGTCATTTATCTGTAAATGTTTGGGAGCACTAGGTGCAGAGGTGAGATGGACTTGGAGAGGAGCAGTACTCCCCACTTTCCCTTAACAGCAGATTCCTATTGGTTGCTTTTAAATAATTAGATTTTAAAAACATTCTACTTTTAATTCACTGATTTTTGATGCTAACTAGTTGTGTTGATGTACATAAGGCTCTCTTGTTTCTGTAAATGAATCCTCACTGGCAGTGTAGCCATAATTTCCTCTTTTTCACGCCATATCATTGGTACAGTGTACCACTGTGGCCAATTTCTGAAACATCTTATGACACTTACTTTTCTTCAAGAAGTTCCCTTAAGAGCATATCTGTATTTCTTGAGTACACATAGACTCAAAGAGGAAAGAAAGTTAATCCTGAGGGCAAAAAGCCCCACTGATGTAATGAAGAGAGTGGATTTATGAGCTATCAGTATGCTCTTGTCCTTGCAAGTTTTCTGTGTGTAAATAAGAAGAGGAAATTCAGGAGATTATATTTGTTCAAGTAGATGCTGATTCAGACAAGAACTTAAGTGTGTGTCTCATCCTCAGAATGCAAGAAGGCTCATCTCTATTCAACAAAGCTTTTATGTCACCACTTAGAGACAGGCACATGCTCAAGTGCTTCCCCAAAATAGAAATGTAATTATTTTCAGTGCTTTGACTTAAAACACTTTGCTTAGGCTGGCACTTGTCATGTCCTCAGTAATCTATTCCCGATTACTAAGCAAACCCCTCTGTCCTTTCCAGTGAAGGGTTTAAGGCTGAGTTTTACAATGCACATACCTGTCTGTGCCTCTGTTTACAGTAGTGAACTTCAATGATAGATGGAGAGCTCAGGTGGGGAATTGCAAGCTATGGTTAGCAAAACCCCTGCTTGCTTTCCCTTTACCTGTTTAATCAAATCTATTACCAGACCTGATGGATTTTTTTTATATCAGTGCTTGGAAATAGCCTTTTTACATATTAAAAGTGCTGCCTTTGGAAAATTTTTTCTGTTGTTTGTGTTTTTTTTTCCCTTTTGTTCATTTCCCTTTTTATTGTGTTTGGGTTTTATTGTTTTGTTTGGGGCTTTTTGTTTGTTTGCTTCTTTGTTTTATTTTTCTAGTTGGGTTTGATATAATATTTATGTTGTTGTCCTCAGCTGGATTATTCTGGAAGAATGGAACTCAGCTTAATTGCTGAGGCTTGTATGCAACAGGGCAGCGCTTCTATTCATTCCCGTGGCAAATTAAATTTAGTAATGTGGTATTTTTCAAAGCCAGCTAAGGTGATCTGAGTAGCTTTTCCCTCAAAAGTGTCCAAAATAATTGGATTCTAGAAACAGTCCTTGTGGATTTTTTGGGGGTTTTTTCCTTTTTTTTTTTTTTGAGGTTTCAATCTGTCAGAAGTCATGTCAACATCAAAAAAATTCTAGGTTGCAATAGGGGTAGAGACTCCTTGGACAAGATTCTGCTTCTGGAAAAAAAAAATCTATATACAGCTACTTCTTGTAACGTAGAAATAGAGAAAGAATGTGGAAGAGCATTTTGCTCCTACAACAGTTTTTTTAAAAAAATCAGTGTCTTATGAAACGTAGTCCCCTAAGACAATAGCAATGCTGTAGTTCATATGTTATATTACAGAGATAATGTGTCCTCTCCTCTCAATGTTATCTGGGCAATTAGGGATTCATTAAGTTTTGTTGTTTTTCAGCATATAGTCCTTAGTGAATGCATAGCTCCCATTATTTTTAGGGTGAGTTCATACGCTTAATCCCATGTGCTCCACATGTTTCTCTGCTCTTTACATTTTTAAACAAATAGGTTGACTTGTTCTTTATACACGTATGCTGCTCTGTGCCCCTGTGAATGCTGTGTGTCTCTATGGTCTCTCGCAGACCACACAAAGTATTTCTAGCACTGTCATGATTGAGTGGTAACACACTTGTAGCCTTTAGCTTGTAAGCCTCACCCAAAGGCAAGTCCATCAACTCCTGTTTGATGTGAGCCAGTATATGTCTGTATGATCTCAAGTGGCTCCACAAAAAATGTTTGTATTTTGTTGAATTCCTGCTAATATTTGCACATGTTCTTGCAGTATATGGCCTTGTCTGCACTAACACCAGCACTTTGTGCAGGCTGCAGAAGCATCCAAATTTGAGGAACTTGACCATGGAGTAGCCTGGAAGAAAGGCGATGACAGCAGTAAAGCCATGAAATAGTGCTGAGGATCTGAGATTAATTGTGTCTTACCTTTGCCTTCCCCTGTGCTGATCTTTATTTAAGTCTGTTTAGGAGAGATGAGTGCAAATGCTTGGTGTGCAGTGCCACTATTGAAGGTATCCTAACCCAATTTTCCGTTGATAGTTCACTGCCAGATTTTGGAGGTCCCAAAAAACAACTAGGAAAATCAGGCCACAAAATATTATTTGGCTTAGCAGCAGAATTAAAATAATATTACTTTTGAGGTATTAAGTTGATATATTTGTCTTCTGCTTCAGGGTGTTCACCCATCTCCCTGCTTGAGTTCTTTGCTTAGTTTTTCAATGACTTCTATTTCTTTGATATGTGCAAAGAACGGTCTGGGAAGATTGTCCTTTTGGGATAGAAATTCTTCTGATTGTGAAAGGAGATGATGGATGTTCCATTGCCTACCCATTACCAGTGAGAGAGGAAGAAATTACTAGAAGCACAAGTGTTTTTCTTTCCCCAATCTCCCTCCAACCTCATCCTGCTGGATTTCTGAAGGTGTTTTCTCCTCCAGAGGCCTTGGATTGGGTCAATGGGCAAGTGGGTACTTGCCAATACAGGGAAATGGAAATCCATGTTACTGGAGGTGCCTGTCAGGCTCACCCACCTGACAGCAAACACCTTTGTTCAGATTACCTTATTACTGCTGGACTATATAATTTCCAGCCTGCTTTTCACTACATAACAATGCTTTATAAGGCATTTTGGGTGAGTAAGAGTGGGATGAAGGACACAGAGGACAAATGACACATCCAGTTCTTTTACTGGAAAGGAGCCTCAGTCTCAGGGTTGCTGAGACTGTTTTTTTCTCTTAATTCTGGTTACTGTACTGTTTAGAGACTGCAGGTTCTCCTTAGCCTTTATGCTCACATCCTGACAAACCACCAACAGTGCAGAATGAGGAAAAATTCCCTTCTTTCTCTTGGCCATGTTTCCTCTGAAAAAGACTTGATTTTTAGGTTATTGTTATGATACCATGTTGCCATTTGTTTGGTTTTGGCTTATTTTTGCTCTTTTTTTTTTTGTTTGCCTGTTTTGGGGGTTGTGACTCTAAGCTCTAAGAAAAATCAACTTGAATTTAGGTTTTTATGCCTAGGGCCCAAAACATGTTCTTGTTTATACCTGCAGAAGAGCATACACAAGGAGTGGAGTACTTAGCTCATTAGTCAGGTGTTTAGTTCCATATCACAGCAGGTGAGACTTGGACCCAGACTTTTGTTTTTGCTTAAAGCATTATTTTTGCCAGCCAAACCCTCCTTCTGCATCAGTCAGTGAGACAAAGGGTTTGAATTTGTTGAGGAAAAAAATAATATTTAACATATTTTCAAATCAAATAATGGGAAACCCAGCAATTTTCACTGAATTTGGTTTTAGCAAAGTTGTAATTTGACCATGGGCATTAAAAATAATTTCTCAAGCATCAAAGGCTTGAAATCAAAATATGTTACACAGTGCTTTCCTTTTAGCTCCACATAGTAAGGTTGCAGCTATTTCTGCCAATGCAGAACTTCTCTCCTGAGGTCTCTGATGTACATGAAGATTGAAGAGAAGGCATTCAGATATTTCCTTGTGAAATGTCATCATTGCAGCAGGTTCTAGCTCGGATTATTGGCCTGGAGAGATGATCAGTGTGGATCCTTATTTCACAGTCATTTGAGACTTAAAATACTGTGCAGATTATAAATTAGTTGGAAGGGTGAATGGAATAGACATTCCATTCACCCACTCCAAATCTAGATGTCTGTGGTCATGCTAACACAGCAATTCACAAATTACACCATGCAGGATGCAAGGCTAGATGGGCCATAAATTTCAAAGGCCCTCAGTGGGATCTGTTTGTTTTAGATTCTTAATTATGGCAATTTTTTTTTTTTTTTATGATACAGTGAGTTTTTTTTGACTCACTGATGATAGACTGAGTTTAGAAATACAGACAGTTATGTGTGCTTGGTGTCCTGGATGGGAACACACTCTGTAGCTATCCAAAATGAGAGATAGTTTGATGTCGGAATTGGAAAATAGATATTGCAGGCATGAGATATGTTCCAAATGAGAATCAATGATTCTCAACTAAGCACAGGCTCACAGGCACAGTTAGGACAATAAACATCTATGAAAATCTGGAGGGTGTCCACGTCAAGCAGAAACAAAGTGCTATCTAGGGTAGTCCACAAAATATAATGAAATAAAATTTGGCAAAGCAAAAAAAGTCAAACTGAAAATTGTAGAGGATAAAGGGACATTCACTTAAAGAAACTAGCACCACTTTTCACTTACTTTGAGGTATTTGATACTGGGCTATCTAGTTCATCAGAAAGAATCTAGCACTGAGTACTTCTGAACAGGTATACGTTTAGCATTCTGTCCTCTCAGACACAGACCTTCTAACTGAGGAATATATTCTTTCCTTTAATGTGAGACAGCTTGGGTGAACAGGGGAACCTTTTGATTGTGGAGATTTTTAAACCCAAGTTCTGAAAGATTTCACTGTTTCTCTATTTTTGGTAGGCTTGTAGTTAGCAGATAAGTACATAGTTGCAGAAAGGAAAACCTGCTGAGGAGAGAATAAGAGGATGCTGACAGCTCTTTACTGCTCCTTGAGCACTCTGCAAGGTCCAATGTGGCCTGAAGAGAGGTTTTTTGCTAAAATGTCAAGCCCTACTCCTGCTCCTTTTCTTCCTGGCTCTCGGCCTCTTGCCCAGGTCTTCAGCCACACATCAGAAGGCTGAGAACAGGTGTTGTGCTGAGAGAAAAAACTGCTGCTTCCCACTCTGCCTCTTGTAGCCCTCTGTTCCCAGAGGGAGCTTGCATGCAAGTGATGCATAAATAAAACCATTGAAGCTTGGGCTGCAGGTTACCTGCTTGTTTTTCACATCCTGCTGAAATTCTGGAGCTCCTCCTTTTCATCTTTGCTCTCTTGGGATGGGAATGTTAAGTCTTGAAGACATGAGGCTGCTACTGCTAGTTGTTGCTAAAACAAAAAGCGAGAAAATTGTTTCTGCCTTCCATATTTATCAGGCACCAGACCCTTAATAAGATAGAGCCAAACACAAAGACCTTTTCTGCTTGAATTCAAGGGATCCTCTCTGAAAGTTGCAACAGATTTGAGTTTTTTCTGTGCATGGAGGAAAAACAAGGTGTACACGATAAGCTGTGCTTATACCTTAGCTTGTCAGAAAAAGATAAGGTCATTCTGGCTGTTGTTAAAGGTCAAGAAATGTAACATGGGTAAGCATAAAATGTTTAGTGTGACTTCAGTCTGGGACAAAGAAATGAAGCAACTGAAAGAGGTCCCCTTTTGTGAAGAATTAAATGCTGGAATACATATTCTGTAAACTGATGTTTACAGAGTTGGCAGCGCACACAGAGGGAATTTCTTTTTCTAGGAGACCCAAAGAGGATGCATCAGATCTGTACTTGTCAGGCATCAGCAGACTTATAAAAAAATTTTATGAAATTTGACAACTATTGCTAAGAGTGGGGAGTAGTGGGATGTAAGTAGAGTGATTTAGTACCAAGTGGAAAATTATACAGGGCCTTAGAAATGCAGTCATATGCAACTTGTGAACCGGTAAACTGACAGATACCAAAATACCCAGCAAGGGGCACCATTACTGAAGAGATGCTTTTTAAATGAAGCTGTGAAAATGCCAGTATTCAGTCCAGATCTGCCTGTTCAGCACTTTTATTGGTGATCTAGAAGGTAAACACAAGGCTGCTACTGAATTGAGGAGCAGTCAGAAATGCACACTGGGAGAGACAGATGAAAGACTTCGGTTTATCAGAAAGCTGTCTAGGGAACATATGCAGTGTAGTGTATAAACACAGAGGGGGAAAAATGAGTTCTGAAATGTGTTTAGTGTAGTGAGGGAAAAGGTAAAGATAGATCTAGTGGCTGAAAGATAAAGGCCAACAAATTTAAAGAGGAAAAATAAGTGTGCACACAAAAATTCTAGCAAGGGGTTGACCGCTGGAACAAATTAACATGAGTAAAAAGAGCATTCTGTCTCTCTTTACATCAAAACTGTCTGTAAGATATATTTTTAACCAAACAGAATTCATTGGTCCTAGGGTATATGTGGACAGACTGTAATATTATTAGATATAAAGGTGGACAGGGTGCATAATTCTAAAACTTCTTTGGAACAGTAACTGAAACAATAAACCACTGCCTGCAGTGGTTTAAATTCAGCATAAGTCTTTACTATTCACTTTGTGCCTTCCCACAGCAGTCTGAAGTGGTTATGCATTGCAGGAGAATCCCATCAATTTAAATGGCACAGCAGTGCTGAGTAAGAAGGAGGAGTAACACAAAATATGGAGCTTTCTTACCCTTGCCCTGGTGTCTGCATTTATGCCTGCCATTGTGGGGTTTGGTTTCGAGTCAACAGGTAGTTTGTAGTTCCTGAGGCCAGATTTTCTAGCTCTAACGACACTCATGTGCCTTTGGTAGTTTGAAGCAGACTCTTGCAGAGTGTTCTCAGCTTTCCATGAGAAGAACTGGAGCTGTAATGATGTAGCATTAATGTAAGAAGCTCTGTTTTTCTTTTTCCTTCTGTTATCCTTACAGAAAAATCAGTCTGCTATAAGGCAATGAAGCTTTAATCACTCTTTAATTACAATGATGCATCAAGAACTTGTTGAATACCATCACATAATGCTTCATTAGAATGAGGATTAGTTGTTCCTCAAACAATAAGGAGCTTAAATATCCTTTTCTACAGGAAGCTTTGTCTTTAGGAGGGATGTTGTAATAAGTAGAATATATTTGGTATGCAATGATGTTTTTCTGACTAATAATAAATGTCTCATTTTCTTCACCTTTTCTGGGTCATGGTTGTATTTTACAAATAATTCAGTTTACAGCATGTTATTGCTTGTAAAATGCAATAGTTTGTCTCTCAATGTCTAGAAGAGAAGACAAACCAGTAAAGTCTCTGTTTGGAAACTTGTCTTTTGCAAGCCGGAGAGCTTATTTGGTGAGCTTAAAATGCCTTGCAAAAATGGGCTGCCTTCAGGAGACGCAAAAAACCTCAAAGTCCAGGGATGATTGGAAGGAGAGTCCTGTATTTGCCAATTAAAGCCTTCTCACAGCCTTGGGAAGAAGAGAAAGAAGTAGATAAGAACATATGCACTTGCATGTCTGTCTCTCTGCTGCCATAAAGGCTTTGACAGAATTAAGTGAACCATAGTGAATGTATACCATGGAAGCATCTGCTCTGTGGTTTCAGCTGAATGCCCTTCATTTCATTGCCTGTTTGCTTGTGTGCTATGATTTCATGGACTGGCTCGGGTTGTTCACCCTCCCTTGCAGGCAAAGGATGCTTCCCTCAGCACAGCACTCAATGCCCTTCACAACAGATTGACTCCCCTGGAGAAACACAAGGGCCATTCAAGCACAGGTGATACAATGGAAATCTCATTCTCATGGTTTTCTGAATTGAAACAAATTGCCCCATTTCTAGTACAAGCGAGCATTCCAAATAAAAATATTACATGGAGAGGCCCAGTCAAGAATAGATTATGTTCTTGAATTACGCAACTTGTAAGAAAACGAAAGGAGGCTGGCTGGGAATGTTGCTGTAATCCTTGAAAGAATGAAAGTGAAACTTTCTCTCTTTTCTCTCTCTAAGTATCATACTAGCTTTGATATCTGAATGTCAAGAGGGAAAAAAAAAAAAACACCATGAAACTAAAGAGGAATGAAAAAAATAGAAAAAATTAAGATGAAATCCTGACTTTTCAAAAATCTCTAATGTAAGTAACACTAAACTTCTATTGTTTCTCTCTGTGTGGTCAGTCCTCCAGTTATATTTAATTGAAACCCTCTGAGAAGCTCTTGTTGTTTTGAACATGTTTTTGATTGCATCTTCTGTGAAAAAGGAGTATCATGAGCAGAACAAACATGAATCTAGAGGAAACAAAAGTGCCATTAGGGCTCCGTAAGAAACGACAGCTCTCTGAAGTTTCTCTGGTCATTTCTCTCTCTTCCTATCAACTAAGGAGAAAATTCATTTATCTTGGCAAAGGAAACACTTCATCCCTTCTGTTTTGTGTAAAGAATATAAATAACAAAAACTTTTGAGGAAAGTGGAGCAGCAGTTGTAAAACTGTCATTAGACCCTGGCGCAGCTATTTGTACCCTGGTGGGCCACTTCTCAAGGTCCCCCAATCTACTGTAGAAAAGACAGACAATGGAAACTGCAAATACAGGGAGGTGAGTTTGTGCATACAAGGTAATTCAGTCAAAGCAATTAGACAGTCTCTGCCTGGGACAGGAAGCTATAAACATATAAACAATTAAAGATACTGTGAGCTTTGTGGCTGTTATTTTGTGCAGTTTAGCAAACATGCTTTAAGTCTATGTGTGTGAAAAATATTCAGTTAAGTGTTTTTATTCTTCATATTTGTCTGTTCTTTATAGGCCAAAGCAGTTTCTTTTCCTTAAAAGAAAAATATTAATTGAAAAGCTCTGTTACACCTGTGTGGGTTAAAGGAACACAAGTGTTCTTAACCTCAAAAGTTCAAAAAGTGTTTCTATGTTGTGGTTAATTTTAACTCACCATTGCTCTTGAGACATTGCTCTCGAGTATATTGTTGATGGCCCATATCAAAACAGACAGACAGATTTTGAGTATAGAGAACTTGAAATGTCAAGGAGAAGAACTAAGGATAATTGTTTGTTCCTATGACTCAGGCAGATTCTTTGTGGAATACAAGCAGGTATCCATCCATGCCTGAATATGCTGCAAATGCTATTGCTGAATAATTATCCTTGTGGCTTCTTTTACACACTAAATATAGAAGAATGGAGCATAATACAAATTATTTAAAAAGCTGCTCCATTTCCGTTTGGGAGATTCTTTCCTGCTAGTTAGTAGAAGCAGGAGGAAAGGTAAGTCTTGTTGAACCCAGGAGAAAATGTACGACCAGTCAATATTGGTGTCTTTGAGGTGGTTGGAATGTGATTTTTTACATGGAATTCTAACAGTGAAATCTACCCTTGACCACATGTTCCATGTGTGCATGGATGTGCCTTCATGAGCACAAGTATGAAAATGCCCAGTCTAGATTAGATTTCCCTGTCAGGAGAACTGGGTTTTAGGAATCCATCCAGATCTTTTCTTCACCTTCACAAAATCAATTTCATTTTGATGGCGACAAGACACGTCTTCCTCATCCATGTAGATTTTCCATTTTGCAATCTGGGATATATCCTTTCCTGATATGTAAAATATTACTCTTAGGTTTAGACTAAATCTTTCTTGAAAGATTCCCAATACTCAAGTAGTCAGTTATCTTTCCCCTACTCTCCTGAGAATATTTTCTTTTTTATTATTTTCAGGTAGGAGAGAGACAATTTCCTTCTTTTCCAAACTGTATTTCCTTTATCTGACAATATGGAGGAATTCTGTAGAGAAAACTTAATTTAAAAGAATTGTCTGCACATGAATTTAAAAAGATGTAGTAAATAAACTTTCAAAATAATTTTACATATACCAAAAAATAGTAATGAACTTTGATTCGCAGAGTTTTATAGTAAAAAAATTGCATACACACAGACATAAAAAATGTGTCTTATTTTGTCAAATAAGCACACACATTAGCAGATGAAGTTTGTTGTAGACTACTAGTAGTGAGCAATAGATGAATTATCTTTTCTCGATGTACTTTAAAACTACACAGGGGAACCTGCTTTATAAACTAGTTCACTGTAATAATGAAAACTCATAAACAATAAAGACATTGTGAAGCAAATCTTTACTTTTCTTGGAATGAAATGCCCATTTTTGAAGACTTTATTTTTTTCCTTATTTGAAATCCCAATAAACTTTATGAGAATGTTGTTTCTGAAATTCTAGTTCTGCAAGAGAAATGAGAGTACACATTCAGGTACGATTTATGTGATCTAAAACCACATGCACTTCTTTTTTCACACTTTGAAAGTTATTTTTAATCTGCAGATAATAGGAATGCTAGAAACAACCTCCAGAAAATGGAGACAGAACAATATTTTAGTTTCCTTTGTAAAAAATGGTTTAGAAATAAATTGTTCAGTAAAATCTGTGCACTGAAAACAGATTTTTTTTTTTTCCCCCTCTGATATGAATAGAAAGATGCCTTCAGTGTATGGCTTAGAATGGGACCCTTACTGCAGTCTTCATAATGGACTTGTTGTCAAGGACCTCTATTATGAAGTTGGATGCTTTCACAGCTAAAATGTCTCCTTTCTTTATTATATTTCAGGTCTTAATATGTGATTCATAGCAATATTTTCATCACGTTAGTATTTAAATACAAGGAGACTTTTAACTTACACTTTGATTTCAATGCTTACAAAGAGTTAGGCTGTATTTTCCTCTTGAGTCCTTGTGTCAGATAAAGACTTACCCTAAACAGAGGAGTGGCAGATTGAAGAGATATTCTGTCATTGATGTTTTGGGCTTTTATAGCTGTTCTCCATTCTGTCCTCCTTTTCCCCTGCACTCTTCAGGAGTCTCCAATGGTGCTTTTCCTTGTGGCTGGCTACATGTGACCATGCACATCATGTGCTCTGGTCAGTGCTCTGTGCTGGACTTGCAAGGCTTAAATATCTTGTGAGAAGAAATTGTGAGTGGCAAGTGGATTTTACTATCATAATCTCTAATTTTCAGGATCTTAAGTAATCATTTCCCCTTAAAATTGAGGCTTTAAGAATTAAAGTGTTTAATAGAGAAACAGAACACTCAGTTCAGAATATGTGCTCTTCTGAACAACTCATGACAGATTTATTTAAAAACACTCAGGAGCACTGCATATCCAACCTATGGCTATAGGGTTTGCTGCTTCTTAATAGGAAAAATGGGTTTTCTTAAGATTCATTTAAAATATAGATATAAATGCAATTGCTATAGATTCTTCTAAAATTTTTTTATTGCAAATTCTTGTCCTTCAAAATTTTGTTTTTTTACAAATGTTTCCATTTCAGACTAAAATAAATACACAACCTGTAATGTTGCCAATGTGTTAAAACTATGATTAACCTTGGTACTAATTATCATAGTATCATAGAAATGTTTTGCCCCCTTGGAAAGGGGCCTCTATATCTTGTGAACACACCTCCCTCCCATCCTCCTCACCATGGGCAGGGGTGTCTTTCACTAGGTATGGCTGCTTAAAGCCCCAGTTCTTCCAGCTCTGGTAATTTCTCTAGCTAATGCAATCCACTATCTCACCACCCTCAAAATAAAAAAGACTAAAAAAACCCAAAAAAACTCCTCCTTATATCCTATCTAAACCTAGGACCTTACAGTTTAAATTCCCTTGTCCTGTCACTGCAGGCTTTGGTAAAAAGTCTATCTCTTAAAAACCCTCTTTATATGGGGGTCAATGTGAAACAATTTTTCTAATGTTAGGAAAAAATGAAAAGGAGCAAACTCAAGCAGCCAAATTTCAGGATAGGAAGATAGGAAACATTTAGCAAGTCTGATGCATAAAATACAAAGCCTAGCTACACTAATACTTTTGACCCTGTTTCTCAAAAATCTGTTGGTAGAATTTTTTGACTGCTGAAGATGATACATCACCAGATTTTTTGCTATAATCAAATATCTTAAGTTCTTGGCCACGAATTTGAGTAAATTAATAAATTAATTTCTTTAATTATATATAATGTTTACAATTGTCTTTAGTTATGTATACCTGAATAAAGAGAAAAAAATATCAAGGTTTCTGCTGAAAAGTATTCTGCTTCTAGCAAGGTTACCTGGAAGCTTTTGACTTAGTCTTATTCTGTTTCAGTCTAGTAATATTGCCAGGGTACTGAAAAAAATGTCATACTGTGACATTACTAGTGGTTTATATTTCTAGCTGTGCTCCTATTTTCATCATTCCTTCACCTTCATCCTTCTGAGGACTTCAAGGAATGAAAGAAAATCTATAATTGGTTCTGTATCCATTAGCATAATTATACAGAGCAGACTGTGTAGTTGTCTTAATATGCTGTCCATACTGCAGCAACTGCATTTCAACTATAAAATGACTACTCTGATCTTTTAAACCTTTGATAAGAGGAAGCATAATTACTGAAGTATTTCTCTGTGATCTGGTCCCTCAGCTGTCTTTGTTCTCCAGGAGACATGGTTAGGGTTTTTGTGTTAGAAGATGGTCATACTTCTGTTATAGTAGCCCCTAAAATAAATACTTCCATGTTTCTAGTAGTTTTCCAGTAGTTCTTCCCTAAATATTTCACTTTTTCTCCCCCTAAATGTGTTTTATCCAGAATTTTGACCTCAGGTATTATATTAGACCAAATTCTTACTTGCTGCAAATTGTGTGGAGAATAGTCCAACAGTCTCATTTACTGTTCATTGCATTGAGAGAGACAAGATTGCAGATTTCAAAGTAAAAGGAGAATCCAAAATGTTGTGACAAGCAGCAAACATGTCCATCAATGTGGATATGGCAGCTCATGTTCTGCTTGCTGGATAGTCAGGACCCAGGCTGGGCACAAAGGAAAAAAGGTGTGCTCAGGAGAATTCAGCTTCTTAACTGGCCTGCAGTTTGGTGGGCTATTATTTGATTCCTTCAGAAAATTTTGCCCAGATGTGTTGATATTGTGCTGTCTTGTTTTGTTTTTCAGGTTTTTGTTGGATTTTGTGTTCCCCTGGCGCCCCTGTGCACCCCAGTTTGCCTCCACAAGTCATAGGACTTTAACATGACAGTGAAGCAATGAGGGCTTTGGCTGCAGTGGTCTGCTTTGTAATTTTACATAAGTGTGCATCACCATTCCTTTCTTAATTTTTTTTTTTCATTTAGGGATGCAGTAATGACACCACCATATACCTTTTTATAACCTCACAACTCTTGCAAAATTTAATTGTGGAGTACCTCTGGTGCGCTGCCAGAATTCCCTGAGAAGTTGGCTCAATGATGTTTTTGTCATATTTCCTGTAAACTCCATACCTAGTGCATTTCAAAAGTTCCAAAATGAACATAAGAAAATGGTACTCGGTGCAGCTAAATTAATGTTTTCCTCCATTACTGTGCAAAGTTTGTCGTTTGCTGTATCTGAATACAGAAAATATATTCAGAAACTAATATGTAAAAAACATTATTTCAGAACTGGGTTGCTGAAAAGCAAGACAAAGGAAATAAAGTGCTAAATGGAGAAGAGTTAGTGGATCAAAACTTCTTTTACCTGCTGAAATGGTCTCCAGTTCTTATCTTAGGTGGGGAGAGTTTCAGTTATAAAGAATGGCTTCATCCTAGCACCAGTCATCTGTGGTACTTTGGTGATAACGGCAGTGTCTGCATGATACATGATCTTTATCAACTTTGTGCCTTTTCTAACATTAAGTTACATTCTCAAGAGTAATTTCATGCCATTAATATCATCACTATCACCAGCAGATCTTTATTTGTGAATGAACTGAAATTGAAGCAAGTGCTTGTATAATTCCATACTTTTTCTATTTGTAGGTCACAGGATTTTTTTGTTGTTGCTCACTGCTTGCTTTCAGGCAATGAATCTTGTTTTGCAGGGGTGGATCTGGTCTTGCGTGAAGTTCTTTCAGCTTTGCAGTTTGCAGTAGTTCCTGAGTGAAGCAAAAAAATGTTTCCCTTTTCTGCATTGCCTTTTAGGATTCAGGTAAACTGGAGCTCTAGGACTAATTCCCTATCTAACCTCTGTCTTGTAGGAAACTCTCGCTTTATATATAGACTTGATGCATCGCTGTATTTTGATAACTCTTGTTTCAGTAGCTGGGACACTGAATTAATGCAGTATATAGCTGTTAATTCTCAAAAATATCTCATTAGTAGCTAAAAAAAAATGTTTTAATTCAGACACAGTACAGGCAAAACATAAGCAAGAAAGATAGCTCATATGCAGTGGTGTTGCAGCATTGACTCAATTGTTTTCTTTTCCTCTTAAATCTGTTATTCATCACTACTGACATTCTGAAAAATGAGAAAATTATGGCATAAATAATGCTGCCTCAGTTAGTACTCCCTTACCTATACAGTTAATAAACATTATTTTTTAAATATTAAGCTTATACATTAAATACTTTATATGTTACATAAAGTGTCAAAGAAGGAAGGAGGTAAAATTAATTTTTCATTATAGAATAAAACAAGGACCAAATTAACGTTGCCTGAAAATACAGTGGGTGATGGAGTATTATTTAGCATTGGGAGATCAGGAAAGCTTTCGTAAGAAACTCATTTGCTGACTTTTTTTGTAAAAGAGTTGTTTTGAAAAGTAGCTCTGCAAAAAAAAAAGGGAGCAATTTCTTCTTAAAATAACTGATAATTGGAAAAAGATGAGAAATTGACTTGACTCCCTTATTAAGGATTACTTGTTATATACTGGCTAGAAACTGCAAACTGTATATCCAACCTCAATTCTTCATCTATAAGTGGTTTTTTTGATGTGTTTGAGAATAAGCAGTACCTGTATTAACATTTTCATGGGGAATTTTCATTGGGATGTGAGATGACTTTTACTCTGTGTTTCATGAAGCTTTTAATTTTTGTGCATGCTAATGATGCATTTTGTTAGATTTCTTTGGTTATTTTCCATATTGCACACAGAGAAGGAAGGTTTTAGTTCCATGCTGATGTTCCCAGCTAAAACCTGAGGACTCCTAACATGCTGCTGTTTATCACGTCACTTAGTGTCACTTTCAATGTGACAGAAGAGTACAGTCCCTGAAGGACCTTCCCACACTTCATTAACATCCACTAAAAACCATTAAAAATATTAATGAGAATTGATTTCTTCAATAAAAAGAGTGATAAAGATTAAATGTGGACCATCAGATAAATGCCATGAACAACCAGCAGTATCAGGGATGAATCTGTGCAAACTATCACCTTTGAACATTAGTGTTAAGTAGGAAGGCTTTGAGCTAGCCATAAATTTCAATCCAGATGAAAGCCTACACTTACAAACTAACTCAAGCAAATGTGTAGTTTAGAAAAGACTCAGACGTTTATACTTCCAGTCACAAAATTGCAGTTTTAAGTTTTTTCTGCCTTTTAATAGATGTGTTTGTTTGTTTGTTTGGGTTTGGGTTTTTTTTTTTGTTTTGTTTTGTTTGGGGGTTTTTTGTGCTTTGGTTTGGTTTTTTTTTCCCAAGTATGAGCATTTTATAGCTTTTTGTATTAGAAATCCTGAGTTTTTTATAAAGAAAGAGGAAGTCTTATCCCCTGTTCTTGCAGAGCCACCAGCACACAGTGTTGGGCTCCTTACCTGGTATTTTCTGTCTCTCTTGTATCTGAAACAAAAGATGGTTGTAACATGAGGTGGACTTGTTGCTCCTGAATGAGAATAGAAGTTGGGTAGCACCAGGTGGCTGCTTTGTTCACTCGCTTTGCTGTTGCTGTTCTTTAACCATCTGACTCAACACGTTGCTCTGTTGGAAATACTGGATCTTGACTCTCATAAATCATACACAGAGATATTTTGTAAATTTTTAAGAGGTTTGTTCATGTGCTAAACTTGCATTCTCTTTCACCCTTTATGTGGTGTACCTGGAAAAGCATGTTCTCTCTTCTGTAATCAAAATGTCATCTTCATGCAAAGGAGTCAAATGTAGAGAAAGTTGGTGGGATTTGGCTGTACCATTCTTTCGGTTTGCTGCCTGTCTTGCTGAACACTGTGGCCAGAAACCACTGGCTAATAGCCACAGATCCTAATGTCTGCCCTTTGTGTTCAGGAACTTGGACAGAGACAACCACTTCTGTTGCATTGAGTACCAGTCCCACAGGAAACAGAAAACCATACTGACCTGAGAGGGGAAGATTCTGTGATTCAGAAGTTGTGCTGATTCCTTAATTTTCCCCAAAAGTAGGAAATTCAGTAGTGTACAACCCTCTTCTGAAACAAGACAAATCAGCCAGGTAGGCTTTCTCTCCTGAGGCTGTGAATGTTGTTTCTGAAACACTCATGTCCTCTGCTGTCCTGTATAACTCTTTGTTCATGTATGCTGCTAAATGAAAAACAAGAAACACCTAGTAAATTGTTGGCCCTCTGTGATCAATTAATAATCGTTACTTCTTTCCAAAGTGGCTGCAGACTGTACATCAGGGATCTGCATCGATAGCAAAGAAATCCGTCAGTGCTACTTACAGTTTGAAAGCTCTTTGCTGTTCATTTGTTGAGCTCCTGGAGTGCTTGTTCCTTTGCATTCCTCAAGTTTGTAAGATTCCTTTAGAAAAACAGAGCAGTCTGGCTTAGGTGCTTGTAATGGTTTGTGCGCTATGTCTGATTTATACATACAGCATTCCTGGAGGGGTCTATTATCTTATGACTATTAATGATCTTACTATCTTTTGGCTATTAATGATGTTATTATCTTACATACAAGCCTGTCCAAGATAAGAAAATGAATAACTAGGTAACTCCCAGTGCAAATAATTTTGAACATCTGTCTGCCCTGAACATCCAACAGCCATGGTTGAAGTAGGACGTGAGCTGGCCCAAGGGAACTGGGACCAGTGGCAGGAGTTTCAGCAATGTAGAGTCTTGCCTGTGTTTTGAACAGCTTGCTGAAAACTATGGATAGTGTTGGTCTGGTACCAGCCCTAACAAATTAATTGTTGTATTGCAGCTGTTTGTATTCATTATATGTCCATGTGTTTTGTATTTAGAAGGTGGCAACCTTAAAAAGACCTTGAAAAATTTCCTAGTCCATGCTTCGGTCCCTGAGGCAGATCAGCTATGCCTCAATCTTCTCTAATGATGTCTGTTTGTCAGGCCTGTTGTCAAAAACCCCTCCAGTGGTGGTTCTGCCAATGAACCCACACAACCTTTTCAGTGTTTTTCTCTCCCTACTGCTGGAAAGATTGTCCTGAATTTGACAGCAAGAGAGGTTCATGTTGAGCGTAACTATTGCTGTTCATTGGCAGCAATGGAAAATTATATATAAATTTTTGGAAAATATATATATATAAATTATTGGAAAATAATATATTTTCTTGTTCTTTGCAGCAGTATGTAATCAACCTGGTAGATGTTACCAGCCTTCCCTTCCTTATATTGGGCAACAACAAGTCCTTCCTTGGGGGGAAGGCTTTGCAGCTGGCTGGCTTTTTTTTACCTTTCATACAAACTGTCTTCTCCTTCTTGAAAGATGGTAGCCAAACACACAAAGAGCCTTCTCAGTCCTGAGCAAAAGGATAATTTTCTGGTTTTCAGGCTCTCTTTCTATTTTCAAGTCGAGATGAAGACACTCTTTTTCAAGAACAGAATGAATTTTGTACTCATGGGCATGCTGTAATCCTCAGATCCCTTTCCAGAGAACTGCTGCACTGAGACATACTCCATCCCATATACTCCTTTGGGTTACAATTGTCTTGGATGTATGGCATTCTCTGTTTCCAGATCAATTTATGCACCTTGATCTCTAATGCTGTCTTTTGAAGCTTCTCCACCCTTGATGCTATTTGCTAAGTAAATTCTGGAACAGAATTAAAGAAGATAACATGAGTTTCAAGGCACACATAACAAAGCAGCAAAGTGATCTCATTGCAAATAATTCCAAATATTTCCAGTAGAGCCTGCTACTGATCTAGAAGCCCCAGTGTTACAAACCAAAATTTTAACTTAATGTATTTTAGTTCTGTGGTACAACAGGACCCAAGAGAGCTCATTTTAACACTTTGCTAAGCTCTTGATGATAAGTTGTGGGAAGCAAAGATGTTCTTTTTTCCAGCATGAAAATTCCCCCATGTACACTTTGTGACAGTAATGGGCTTCCCTTGTCTGATGTATAAACATGCTCCTTTTGGGTGGATGGTTTATAAATATATGAAAGCCATATCCATACAGAGATTGATTTTATTTAGTTTCCTGGTTAAACTCCTTGCCATGCTCAGCTGTGCTGCTGACTACCTTTTCCAAGAGGATAAACTATAAACAGAGAATTTACTTCAAAAAAAAAAGAGTTGCAAGTGAAAAAAATTTTCTTATATCTGATATGTGGAGAAAGATATGTTTCCCTTTGAAATTAGGATGTGGGAAAGACATATATCTAGTAGAATATCTGAAAACAATCAGCTCTTTGTTTTTAATTGAATTACAATTTTCAGTCATCAGGGGAAGAACTTTCATACTGATCTTGATTTCTTACTGCAAAAAAACAATCGACTTTGTAACCCGTGTGAAAGGTTCAAAGCTGAGCTGACATTTACTATTGTCTTACTGTACTAAAGAAACTTTTAAGCTTGTATTGGGACATCATTTTTAGTCGAACAGTGATAGACATCTCAAAAGAGTGATGGATGTGTACTTAAACTACTGGAGAGCAACTATCTTCCATGAATTTTACATTCAGTGAGTCATTTAGATGACCAAAGAATGGCACCTTGGCTGGATGGTCTCTACTGTATAAAAGGAGTAAAGAAAGCTTCTTTGTAGTAATTATTGTAATTAAGATTGGGTATTTTTACTAGGAGGATAAACAACTTGACATCTTAAGGAACCTGGGTTTTTCCTTTGGCAAAAAAATTGTCCCTGTGTAACTCGCATGGCCAACATCCTAATACCTTAGTGGCTGAAGTGCTACTCAGAAATCACCAGAAAAATTAGAGTACCTCTTCAACATACAGCAAGTTGCAATGTACTTTTTTAACTCTCAAAGTTTAGCAGTCCTTTAGTGTAATATGTACTACAGCTTTTTTTGTCTGGACTCCGATAGGTAAAAAAATCATTTGTTTATTTGCTTCTTGGAATTTTATGATGGCATGGGAATGGCTAGTTGACAGAATATAAAAACAGAGTTCTGTGTGTCCAAGCATTTGGATCTCGTTATTTCTGCTCAGTATTAAAATTATTATCCATGGTAACTAGCTTCTGCTTCTCTATGCAGGCAATAGGTAGGCTGAGGTAGAATCGAATCGATCTCTGAAAATGGTGGTAGGCAAGAGACAAAAGTGCTTGCTTGGAGTAGGCATGTACTATGACTCATTGAAGCTGTCACTGGTGGGAAGAAAATTAAAAGTGTATTCCCTCTGCAGAGTTGACTAAGTTGAAGAAATACACAGAAGACTAGAAAGAAAGTTTTAAAGCTGCTTCCCTCCTCCTCCTCCTTTTCTTGCTTCACTGAAGCAGTGTGGTATAAGTGCCTTCTATTTCTTGGTATTTGAGTTTACCTTAGAGAATTGAAAGAAATAAAGCAAACCTTGGGTTTAATAGAACTCTCCTTAATTCTTCCACATATTATAGACTAATAGTACTTTAAAATAGTCACTTGGAATGTTAACGGTCTTAATAACCCATTAAAGAAAAAAGTCCTAAACTACCTCCTGAGAAAGATGAGTTTTACTATCAGTATACAAATATCCATCTTCTGAAGAATTTTACTTTTAAAATTAAGGTCCTAAACAGGTGGATGAAATTTAATAAAAAGTAGATATCTAGCTATAGTGCTTAAAAAACCAAACAAGCAAAACCTTTCTAGTTTAAACAATGTAGTCAGTATCTCAGGAAACAACAGCCTCTCATCTTCAGAATCTGAGAATGGACAAGAGCTTTTACACCATCTACTTCCCTTCAGTAGAGGTGCTGTGAAGTCATTCCTTGCTGCTAGAAGCTCTCAGTGGGCAGGGTGCTCTGCCTGTGATCACAGACACAGCTGGGCCCAGTTTGACTTAGCAGATGAGACTAATGCCCAATATCCTCATCATGGTAGATGCCCTTCTTCTCTTCGTGCCCATAAGAACTTGGGGGTCCCAAAGTGTTCATCAGTGTTTTTTCTTCCAGTCTTAAGAGCTCAGTTTTCTATTTTGGATCCTATAAGGAGGTCATGAGGAGCTTTGACTTGGAAAGACTTGTCTCTCACCTTGACAGGTCTGCATTATAGATGGGAGCAGCGACTTGCATCTGCAGTGTTCAATGGGCTGATAACTCACTGAGGCTCTTCCTGGCTTAGGAGTTTAACAGCTGCTGCAGATCAATTGCTGGACTATTTGTTTTACTAAATTGCCCTTCTGTCTTCCATATCACCCAGTATCACAGCGAAATGCCATGTTATTATAAACTGGCAGAAGACTGTAAAGCAAAGAGTGAAAATGTATGTGTATGTAGTTTCTTTGGTTTTACACAATAATTTCAAATGAATGTGAAGAGAGCACAAGAGGTTGGAGTTGAAAGCCTGTTATGGAGAAAATATACAGAATGTGCTTGTGACTCTGGACATAGCTTTGTTCTGCTGGCTCAGTTCTTGGAGAAAACAACAACTTTTTATTGCTGTATTAACAGCATTAGCTGTTACCCTGAGCAAATCTTTATTCCTGACACACCTGGCCAGTGGCTGAAGCAATATTTTTATACTTAGTCACAAAGAATTATTTGTTTGTCCAAAAAAAAAATCCCTCCTGTGGTGATTTACTATTTGTTGTTTTGGTTTTGCTGCCTTTTTTTTTTCTTGTACTCTTGGGTAAATAGTAAGCTTCTAAGGAAAACCACAAACTACCACCACCAAAACGTTTTTCCTTTATTCAGGGAAAATATTAGATTCTTATATATCTGACCCTTTATTTTGATGCCGAATTTTGCCCCAAAAGGCGAGAATAACTGCCTAAGAGACTCAAGTAAGTCAACATAGACAGGAGGTATTTTATTACGACGCGTCGGAGAAATCACAAAGGGATTTCTAGCTATCTCATGACAGAAGCAAGCTTTTATACAGTCTTGGGTGCAGGGTTACATCATATTCATAAGAGGCGTGGTGTGGGCGGAGCGTGGGCGGAGACATCTATTTTGAGGATTATTCTTGGTGGTCCTTCCGGTCCTTCATCGCGGGCAAGGGTCTTCTGATGAGTCTTCCTCTTTAAACTTTTGAACTCCTATCCTAATATGGTCAATTCCCAGTGTACTTGGCTTGGTTCCCATGGCTTGGCACGGCTCTTAGGGTCAGTTTGACATTATTAGCTCTGATCATGCTTAGCTTGTCAATTCCCTTATCCCTATCTCTCTTTATTGTTTGCCCTGCTTACCAAACTTCAAACAGAAGGATCCACCAGGATTGCTTCTGGATTAATGAATAACCTATCATACAGCATTATCAATAATTCCAGGATTGCTTCTGGATTAATGAATAACCTACCATACAGCATCATAAGCAATTCCTGAGTGTGGATGGGGGCGAATCCCCTTGTACCTAACATGAGACCACCCGCCGGTGATATGGGATATGGCTCTAGTGTTAGGGGTCGCGTGAGTAGCTAATGGGATGGGAATGGGATAGGACTGCTCAGGGTTGATTTTCAGTCTGTGGCTCTGCCTAAGCATTTTGATAACAAAATTATGTTCTTGTGCAGTAGTAAAATGCTGATCGGATGGGCAGTTTGGGGCTTCAATTTTAGAGGTAAAATGCAAAGGAGAGAAGTGAAAAAAAAAACTCTCTAAACCTTGAAAACATGAATGTATTTTGCATATAATGAAATCTGCAAACCTTTAGAAAAAAAAAATTTGATTTAAAACTTAGACAAAGATATTTCACCTAACTATACCAGCAAACAGAACAAAGATTATTATTATTTTTTTTTTGATGGAAAAGGAGGCATGGCCAGCAGGTTGAGGGAGATGATTCTCCCCCTCTGCTCTGTTCTCATAAACCCACCTTGGAGTAATGGGTATTATTCTGGGGCTCCCAGTATAAGAAGAGTGGGGACGTGTTGGAGGGAGCCCAGAGGAGGGCTAGGAGGATGATCAAGAGCTGGAGTTTCTCTACTATGAAGAGGACAGCCTAAGAGGTTCAGCCTGGAGAGGAGTAGAGTCAGGGAAAACCTTGTGGCAGCTTTCCAGTGTCTGAAGGGGCCCTGCAGGAAGGCTGGAGAGGGACTTTTCACAAGGGTGTGCAGTGATAGACAAGGGTAAGTGGCATTAAACTGAGAGTAGAGTTCAGTTAGATTTTAGGAAGAAATTCTTTACTGTAAGTGTCGTAAGGCACTGGATCAGGTTGCCCAGAGAAGCTGTGCATGCCAAGACCAGGTTGGATGCAGATTTGAGCAATCTGATCTAGCAGAAGCTGTCCCTTCCCATGGCAGGGTTGTTGGAACTAGATGAACTTAAAGATTTCTTCCAACTCAAACTATTCTGCCATTTTAATTTACTGTATCTGGCTATGCTACTGACTAAAGGTGTTCTCATTGTCTGTTTCTGCCCCTATGTCCAATAGACCATACTGATCCAGTGGTTCTGTCATCAGCACTCTTTTGTGCCTTTGTGCTGCTGGAAAACTTGTCATTTTACCACTGCCTCTGATGCTGTTGGCTGATGAGATTTCTGGCCCAAAGTGTATCAACATGAGGAATCAATGCCCAGAAGCAACTACCTCCTTGTCTTTAGCTCTGCTCTTCAGTGATGGCACAATAGAAAGCCATTAGACCTTCTATGATGTAGTGTTACATAATCACATATTTGCCTATTTTTGGGTCTTCTTTCCTTTTGACTTTGTGAGTTCTTGCACAGAGTGACAGGAGTACTTTCTGTGAAGATAAGGGCCTTTTCCAGTACAAAGCTGTGTTACTGTCAAAGATGGAAGTGTACAACCACACAAGGACTTTGAAGGTGCTAGAAGAAGAAACGGATGTGAATTCTGTTTTGTTAAATGCTTGGAACTGATGTTGCTATTTTGTTATGGACTCCCTCCTGAATCAGTGTATAAAATTTTGTGATCATTAGGGTCCATTTTAAAATTAGAGCCTTACAAGGAAAACGGACACTGGAAATGTCGGCTGTGTTTTTGCTTTTTCTATGCTAGAAGGTAGGGACAGTGGGTATCAAGATAATTTTACATCATGCAATCAAGAAAAAGAAAAATTAAAAAGAAAAAGGTGCTCATCAGTTTTGTTTTCAAAGGAACCTATTTCACGTTGAATTGTCTTTGAGTTATACAATGCAAAGAGGGTGAGCTGGGGACATGCATGAAAGGAGGAATCAGCTGCTATACGATACAGTTGGCTGTTTCCTAATGTTTCTTAATGAACAAGAGAATGAGACCGGGCCTTAAAATAGAATTTGGGGGAGGGAGGAGAGAATAAAGTTCCCTAAAGTATAATTAACTAGAGAGACACTTTTCTATACTCATTTATATTAATCTTCAAAAGTAAGACTAAAAGTAGGAGAAAAATACAAAGGAACTAGGGTGAAGTAATTTTCTCTACTTTCTTAACACTTACAAATTAAGTCTTGCTTAAAAATAGGAAAAGAAAAGAAAATGTTGACTTCAAGGAAGGGCCTTCAGGGCAACAATATAAAATTATATGGATATTTAACTGCTCTGTATCATGGTGCCATAATTAAGACAAAGTACCTTACAATTATTCTTCCTATGAGGTTAATGCATACAGTGAGTTTGAATTAAAAATTAATATATATTAATTTTAAAGATTAAGAAGAACCTGAAATCACAAAAAAAACAACTCTCAAAGGCATATATTATAAATAGATTAACAGTATCAGCCTAAAGATGAAGAACCTTGTTAAACACTGTCTCACACTATAGATAGTCTGACAATTTGTTTGCATATCTCCTTCTGTGAAGACAGTTAGCAATTTTTGTAATACTAGACCTTTTATCAAAGCATTAATATACTTACAAAACAGTGAACTCTCTGTATGTTTTTGTACAAATTTCTGAAATGAAGATGCTGAGTGAGGTAACACAGAGCTTGCCATGAAATGAGAATTTTGTTATAGCTGTCTAACTCCAGCGTATGTAAAACATTTTCTGAAGGCTCAGCATTAGGTTTTGTGATGAACCATGCACCTCTGATTGTGTGTCCTCACCATGTGCTCCTGTGTTTCAGAGCGGTTACGCCACTGGGTGTGAGCACACAATTTGTTCAGGGGTCTCTGGTTTCTGTGTGATCCTGGAGCTCTTACACAGGTGAGCTCAACTCCCCAGTCTGCCACACTTGCTTGAAGAACTTCGGTGCTAAAAACTTCAGTCAGCCTGACGCTCACATCTACTGTTAGCAGAGGGCAACAGCATCAAATCAGTTCTGACAAATCTAAATGTAGGTTGTTGAACTCTTATCAGGTCATGTCTGGTTTTGAACATCCTATATAGGAAGAATGTGTGTGCCTGTTTTGGAAGACTTAGTGCTAAGTATCTTCACTTAAATCCTCCTCCACTGGCAATAATCTCCTTCACTTGGGAGTTGGCTGGCATCACTGTGCCAGCTCTTTGTCATTTTTCACCAACTCATGCCTATGAATTTGGGGGCTGCTGGAACTAGACAGCCTGGGGTGTTAGACAGCTGGCAAATTATGATTTCTGAGTGTGTTGGAAGAACCTAAATGGTAGAATTATATCTATAAAAAAGTAAAGAAGTGTGAAAACTTTGGAGAACTTGGGCCAAGTGCTCCAAGTGCTCTACTGAATCAAAACTTTGGCATTCACTTAAAATTTTGTCCCCCAAGTTTTTAGTCAAAGATTATGGCTTCCTTCCCCAGCCTGACATCTTTCTAAACTTAGAAAACTGTTTCTAATGATCGAATGTATGCCTAATAGGACAAAATTAAAGTTCAGGTTGGAAGTGGTGTATCTGCTCTCCTATATCTCAGTTTGGTCTGTTGCACTTCCAATTGAAAACATTTAGAATAAGATTCCTGAAACTATTTCTGTGCTAAGAGTTTGTCACTTCTAGAGATTCTGGTGACACTGTCTTATAGTGAATATCACCCAGATAATACTATGAAGATAGATGAAAGAAAGAAAGAAAGGAAGAAAAAAATACAGGGTTCTCCCACTTGTTTTGCTGGAAAGATGAGTGCTTGTCTCAGTGTGGGTGAGCAGAGAACTTCATGGAAGTTTCTGTCATCGCTATCTGCAGTGATGAATGACAATCTTTGTTAAGTGTGCTCTCTGAACTAACTGAAGGGAATCAGCCCTACCATGACAAGACCCTTCTTAACAAGGAGCTACAATTATAGTGAATATGGGATAACTTTTCACTTGGGTGTAGCTAGTTGAGGTCAACCCTGTCACCTTCATCTCTGGAGGATTTGATGCAGCTAGGGAAGATAAGCTCTGGTGTGAGAGACGTATGAGTGTAACATTTCACTCTTGTTAATGACACAAAAGTGGGAAATTGGGGTATGCCTTAAGTGCATCTTGATTTAGGGACCCTAGCTTAAAGAAACCGAACGCTAAAAAAAGCATGACTCTGGATTTGGTCCATACATTCATTCCTTTTAAATACAGCTTGCCTCAGTTGGTGGGGAAGAAGAGCTGCCTCTTTTCTCCCTGCTCAGTAGGTTGCTCTAGAAGCTGTGAAACTGTTCAGCGCTGCCCTGGGGGAGTGTTATCTTGCTATGGAAATGAATTCATAAATTTGACATTTTGCTGGCAGCGACAGGTGGTGTCTGTGAGAGCCTGACTGGCTGCCATCACTTTGCCTGATGGATTGACTCCCATCACTGCTGAGCCAAAATTCATTGATTTTGTTCTTGCCCTTCCTTGGGATGACCTTCTCAAGAGGGAGACTGTACTGATTTTATACTTCACCCATCCACACCTTTCAACTCATCCCTGATCCCTTTTGTTTATTTCCTTTTGCAATAAGTCAGCTTCTTTAATCTCTTCTAATTATAGATTGAAGATAAGGGAGGTAAGTCAATGGGCTGAATAGAAGAGCAACGTGTACAAACAGAAGCTCTTAGACAGAAGAATCAGAGGTTGTTCCAGCTTCCCATAGTGTGGCACTGATGCATTGTCAGAAACGTTGTCCCCATAAAAATCCTTATGAAGAGGAGAAGGTGGGGCTGGGCAGGACAGGGTAGAAGCAAAAACCTTTAGAGTGAATTCAAGATCGAGTCAATTCAAATGTTGGTGTGTGGTGCTGGGGGGACTGTTACTTCCATTAAAAACAGCAAGAAAAAGTCGATTTAGAAAAAGGGCAGTGCTAAAAACATTGCTTGCAGTTTTAATCAAGGCTTTTGCCTTTCAGGGTCACCTAGTGGGGATGGTGCAAGAGGGCTTTGCTACCCTCCACAGTAGATACCATGCTACCTTGAACAATTTTAGTCTGGTAGCCTGACTTTAACCTAAATCAAGGTAAGGAGATGGTCTGAAAGCAGGAAGCATCTGGTGTCTGGGTGCTGACTTGGCAGGAGTACATACAGTGGGAACTGCAACTCTTTCTCAAGTTTTTCTGGTAGTAGTATGTCTGCTGCTGTGACAGAATCCACGTTTTACCTAGAGACAAATGAATGCTTATAAGAAGGGAGGGTAAAAAACATGTGAATTAAAAAAGAAATCTATTTTGTCTTTATTTTTTTCCTATTTCTTTAAAAAACACTCAGATTTAGGCAAGTTGTAGCTTAAGTTTTACCATCTGTTAAGTGAAAGTAGTGATGCCTGCCAAATCAAGGCTTTAGGTCCTGTGTCTGCCAGGGATCTGAGAACTGACAACGTGCAACTACTATAGCTGTTGTAACTACACTACAAATAATTTTTAACATATTTTTAAGCACCATATAAAATGTGTTGAGTTTAAGCCTGCCCCAGTCTGGTAAAGTTGCTATTTTGTCATATGTCAGAAATTTTTGAAGCAACTTCTTCATGGAACAAGAGGGGTAAGGGAGGAGGCCTGGAATGGAGGCTGGGGGGGGGGGGGGAAACCTGGTCAGGGAGGGGAAGGCAGCACAAGACAGAAGAGAATGAGAGATATAAAACAGAGGGAAAAGGGATCTCTTTCACTCCCCGATGATGGGTTCCTAGTCCTTGACTTTGGTTAAAAGGAGTTTGTGTGTGCCCTGTAATGGTGCATAGAGAAATATTCGCAAGTCTGGATATGAAGAGCACTGAAGGATGGTGTGTGGGCAAGGAACTTTGGGGTGCTGTTACCAGGGAGGAGAGTGCAGCTCCACCTCTTACCATTGAGTTGTAATTGGGGGGATATGGGGGAAGGTGCATGCTTCAATGTGTGTCCAGAAGGGACAGACAGGGCAGTATGGAGCCTCTCTTCTGCACAGTGTCAGGAAAAATGTTTGTAAGCACACTGTGGGAGAATGGGTGGATGAGAGGAGTCCTGAGGCTGATGCACCAGAGGGGTTAGGACTCCCAAGGCTCCACTGCCTGTGCTGCTTGTTATTCTGATCTCTGCCAGATGCAGAGGTGCCAAAATCCCCTGACCAAGGATGTTCTCCTGGGACTGCCAGTTCATTGTTGCACAGTGAGGAGGTGCAAGATGAGACACCTACAGTCAGGAATGCTTTTCCTCACTGAACACCCACTGACTGGTCATTTCTGTCACATACTTGCATCCACTGCTGCTTCTTGGTTTGAATCCAGAGCAAAAGGCTGTAGCTCACTTTTTAGTATCTACTGAGTCTTGCTGACTCAATGATGGTGTAGAGCTGGGAGAGGGATTTCTGTAATCAACTACTTCATTTCAGCACATGGTGGTAATATTTTTCATGTGGCAGTAGTTTCAGAATTCAAACCCTGCTGATATTCTGCTTTTTCTATTTTTTTTTCTTTTTTTGTTTTTCTTTTTAAAATAATGGCCTGAATCCTTTAATTCTTTGCTGATAGGATGCTTAGTATGGTACAAAACCAATTTGTTAATGACCAAAGTGTGGTTAGCCAGTTCTTTCAAATCCCCAGCATAGTTCAAGGAGAGCCTAATGTTCTACTCAGTAAAATGCTCTGGCTGTATCAGCTTTACCTTCGTTGAAAACCTGTAAACACCATATTGCAGATGTTACATTCAATTCAACACAGTCTGAAATGATTGACAGCATCTGCTTCACAGAGGCCCAGGACAGAGCTAGCATAAACACTGTGTTACCTTGTGCTCAAAAAACCTCCAGCATGTCACTGGGAACATCATTTGAGGGAGCCCATACGGTGTGGAGACTTTGATTGTGTTGTAGCTGCCTTCAGAATGTACTTTTTGTAGCTAAGGGACACAGCATTTCCAGTCTTGGGGTTTCATTAGATTTCTTGAGCAGCCTGTCTCCTCCCAGCCCAAATATAAAAAGTTCCTCTGACAGCAAAGTTGATAAAACTGGAGAAAGTATATTTCAGTTTGTGCATTAGAGACAATGAATAACTAGTCAGTTATTTATAATTTATGGTACTTTCTAAAGGAAAAGAGAGAGAAACCTAACTTTTAATTAGAAACTTTCCAAGGAGAGAAATAGTTGCCTGTTTGCTGGAAGAAAAAAAATTCTGGCTTGTCTACATGGGCAACTGCTAGCAAAGTTTTTCTTTTTTGTGAGAAAAAGCAATGTAAAATCCTAACTAACAAGCTGATATGGCATTTCAGTATAATGAAACCTGGTGGTTGATGTGCTTGGGTCATCCATACCTGATATTGTTTTTCTATTCCATACAAAACCATGGTTAAAAAGTAAAATTATTTGTGTTTGTATGTGGGGCAGTGGGAAAGTTGCAAGGAGGTTGCCTACTTGTCTTCTTGCTTTTGATGGGGAGAAGAAGGTAGCAGGGGGGGACACAGGAGTTCCTACCACATTCTTCATGGAAGAGTAGAGAAGCCTGGATGTCATGACCCCATCAGCTTGAATAGGGGGGATGTGGGATTGGATGGGTGAGTGACTAGCTACATATTCAACAACAGGAGGGGATATTTGAGAGAATTTTTTTTTATAGATGAGATTTTTTTTTGTTGTAATTATAATTAAAAAAAAAAACCTTTGACCTAGAGAGATGTTTGCCTCCCTGGACATGGGAATAAAGGAGGATAGAGTCCTGCTGGTAGAGGTCTTCTGCAGAATACTTGTTTTGAAAGAAGAGTCTAGCAGATCCAGTGGATTTTTTGAGTGACTCTGAGCTTTAAAAGAGAGCATTTGCCTTGTGATTCTCTTGATCATACAGTTCAGCTGAAAATGAATTACCACAGCAAGCTGTAAAGTAGCATGAGCAAACTGGCTGAATGGTATTTGCTGATTTTCCTAAACAAGTAGAATAGAAATTGTTAGAGCTATGTGTGAGCTGACCTGGAAATACACTGAATGTGGTATGTGGAGGTAAAGTTTGGAAATGAGGAAGAAATTTAATACTTGACTGGGGGAAAATAAAGATCTTTAATTACCCAAATTGTTTAGGTAGAAAACTTATTCCCAGATAAAACAAAATGTATAGGTCTTCCTGGCTTCATGGTTAAAACTGCTGTAAAAAAACAGTTTTACAGCTTCAAGTAAGGGAGTTGAGGGACCATCGGGCCAGGCACTGTGATGCGGGATACTCTGGGTGAAAGAGAGGGAGAAATGCTCCAGGTCTGATCTGATGATGCTGTATCTGCTGAAATCTTTGGTGCTGATAGCTGAGTGCTTTGATGCAGTTTGAAAGCCCAGCTCCTGCAGCTCACATGTGCTCCTGGTCATAAGGCGGTTGTGCTCCCTGGGGTGCTGAGAGCCGATTCAGAGAGCTCCAGTGACCTGCACTACTGTGGGAGCACAGCCAAAATGTGTCTGATAGGGCGCAGAGGGGAAGGAGTCCCCTTGCAGGGTCAGCAGTGCTCCTCATGGGCATGCCTGCATAACCAAAATACATGGCTAGGCACACACAGGGTTTCCCTGGGCAAGACAAAAATGCCGTGGGGGCCCCTGTATGGTTGTTGAAATAAATGCTGTTCAGCACCCTGTGAAGACAGAATACCTTCTCTGGGTCTCAGAAAATTGTCACCAGCCATCACTACTTAGGTGATGCATTGCTTCCTCTCTCTCTCCATCACAGAGCATTTTGGCTTTTTAGAGCAGAGATTGCACTTTGTGTCAGCCTGATGGAAAGGTGAGCTGTTTATCAGAGGAACTAATTCTCGAGATTTCATTCTGTCCTGTGTGAGACAGTAAACTTAAGAGTGTAGAAATCAGGTAGGCTTTTGCTAGAGGAAGAATCCCTAGTTTCAGCTCTGTGGGTTGAGTTTTGTTTGTTTTGCCCAGTGGTTTTTTGTTATCTTTATTGCATTGCCTCAGTGGAATACACCTATAGGCTCTGCGTGTGCAGGAATATCTGTATATGCTTGCAGCAAGATTCATGACAGGCATTCTAATAATTTTAGGGTGCTCTGGTCATTTAGATCCATTTGAGGTAGTCAAGAATGTGTTATTTGTCACTTGGAAAAATTCTCCTCTGTGAAAAGTTATCTTGCTGGCAGGTGAGGTTGCCAGAGTAAACATACATCCTAACTTGCTCATCTTTTTTCCCCCCCGAAAAACCAACCCTGAGTGGCACATAAAAGGTACTTGAAACTTCAAAGACCTCATCTGCATAGTTAAACTGACCTTTGTTTTGCTTTATGATGCTAAAGCAGGGAAGGCAGAAGAATTTTACATGGAGAATCTGTCCTGCAAAGTTTTAAATTAATCCAGACTGCTCAGAGGCAGGATAAACAACCAATTGTTTTGTATACAATAGATGCATTCAACAGGATGTAATTAACAGCATTTTGAGGGGAAGAAAATAAAATCTTCAAAACTATATAAGTCACCTATTACATTAGGTTGATCATTGGAAGATTGTGTAATACTTGGATTTTTGCTTTGTTTCTCTAACAGCAGTTTTCTGGCTAGAAAATGGACAAAAATAACCATGAGGATAACATCAACTCTGAATTTGCATGTGTAAATTGAGACTTTCCTCACCTCTGTCTCAGCTCCCCAAATATATATACATCCACTGTCTCTCTCCTTGCCCCCAGCTGTATTTGTCTGGAGGTACCAGTTGCAAAGAAGCTATGGGAATCCATTTCTAATTCTGCCAGGCAGCAGGAGGAGAATTAGCATAGTGACTTTCGTTATGGGAAGCAGGAGGCACTGAGGATCTGGATCCAGAATTAGACGTTTCAGTGAACCTGTATAACAAATGGAGGGCCCCAGAGATTTACAGCTGTCTAGTGATAAATTGCTCTCCCAGTTTTTTTCTCAGCAGTTTTGGACTGTAGTTTCAATCTAACACAACAAAATAAGTTAGCTGGAGTCAAGCAGATGCCTTTGAGTTAGGCATGCAGGGATGTGGGAAGGGCTGCAGAAGCTGGGCAGTGTGACCCTGGAGCAGCTGCAGCCATGGATGTGTGCCCTGGGAGGGTGCTGAGCACAGGCAGCTGTGACTGAGGTGAGGTCAGTCTGTGAGTCCTTCTGCCAGCAAGAACATGAGGTCTGTCAGAATGAGGTCTTGCTTTGCCCATCTGGGGACCTGCAGCTCTAAGCATTGCTCCCACTTCTCTCTCTGGTCACAGATAATTCCCAAGGTCTTTGTTCCCCTTTCACCAGCTGCAAAGTGAGGAAAATATCATTAGCTTGTCTCACAGGCCTGGAAGATAAATTCATTAATATTTGTGAAACGTCAGATACCATAGTGATGAGTGCCACACAAAAGCCCATGAGGAAATTAATGATTAGGTATTCAGAGCAGGGAATGGATGTTATGCAGTAAATAAGGTGAGACTACAGGTTGAATGAAGAGGATGAAAAGAAATATTGAATAGCAAATTTAGTCCCAGAGCAACATCCAGCTTGTGCACTGATTGAAGGAAGGGTTGTTAGAAACTTCCTATTTATAATTGCATAATAAAAATGGTATTGTTCACATGTATACCAGAGGTCTAAAGTAAGGTCACATGTAGAGCATTAAATGTAACATTTTCCTAATATTTGATAGTTTATTCTGTATCCAAACTTTGTTTTAATGCATCTCTTCAGTTTTTAACCTAGTTCATTTTGGGAAAGTAATAATATTTCCTGAACAAAATATATTAGGAACTGATATTTCATTCCATATGTATTTTGGGATGAAAAACATGGTACATGGAGAAAACATGTTGCCCTATAACAGTAGTGAAAATTGATTTGAATATGTAGTGAAGTGAAAATTATGTCATCACATGCCCTTCCAGTAACAAGGAACAGGATAATCTGTCAAAGAACCAGACTATTTAAACAGACTAGAAGTAAATTCCCTGCTGGTAACCACAACCTTGAATTTAGCACCAAAGGAGTTTAATTGCTGTAATCTGAGTGTCAAAAGTTGACACTTACTAGGCAAAGATTATTCTTATTACACAAGAGGAAAATCAGCTATTCATGCATGTTATAAAGAAAGAAAAACCTGGTTATGTTCTGTTTGCTGGGTAGGATAGATAATTGTGGTGCTGCCAGTTTCCATCTCTTATTCCTATGGATGGGATCCATATGTACATCCACTACAAACGGCTAACCTCTCTTTGTCACAACAGTCATTCCAGTTAACAAATTTAACAAGCCAGCTTCCTTTTGGAAAGGGTATTATATCTAGATAAATAGCGTCTGGATGCACTATTGAATTACTTTCCTTAATGTTTTTTAACAGTATGTTTGCTGGAGAGTACTTGACCAGCTATGGCAGCAAATATTTTTTGTTGAATAAATTTGACAAATAGTGGTGAAATGTGCCTAATATTTGATGAATGTAGTTTGGCAGGCCCCTCTTCCTTAGTAGATTTTTAAAGCCTTTTAATTCACTTGGAATGATTCCATTCTCTTTATTCCTTTTCTGATAAGTGCATTTATAGGTTATAATAAATAAATCAATCAAGCAATCCTAGCTTTATTCCTTCATCTTTACCATAATTGTCTTCTGAACCTGTTTCTTCTTCCCCACTTGTGCTTTCCTCTCTGAACTCCATGCCATGTTTGCTCTCTCCTCTTGTATTTTTAATATTCTTCATTTCTTCCCTTTTTTCAAATTCTTCGTCCCTTTGTAAAACCAGTGACTCTTATCTCTGATGAGCTTATTTTGGAAAGGTGCCATGTACTTCAAAAGTGTTAACCACTAGGAAATAATGGTGTTGGCAGTAGTCAGGAGCTGTATTTAGATGTGAAATCACTCCTTTCACTGCAGGCTTCTGGTGAAGAAGGACAGTGAGGTCTTCATGATGGTCATGAGCTTCTTGGATATGTTACAATACTGCTTTGACTGGGTGAAATCACAACCAAATTCTCTGTTTTGGTTTATATACATACAGTGTATTTTCCAGTCTCCACACCCATCTGCTTCCAATCCCTCTTGAGTGGGAAGCTACAAGTAGTTGTCAGTTTGTGCCCTAATGTGATGGGGACAGCTCCAGTTTTACCTCCTCCTCATATTTAAGTGTGTTTTGCTGTCCCTTTAAATGCTCAGTGTTCCTTACTCCTGCTCAGCAGGGAGCTTCCTCAAGCTACAGCGCTGTTTCAACACCATTGGATCCTTGCCTTGGTGGTCTGGAAAACACCGGCAGCAAGTGATAAAACCCCAAGTGGTCTCCACTTGGTGGCTTGACTTGAGAAACATCTGAACAGCAAGACAAGTCCTGAAGCACTCCTGCCAGAAATGCTGGGGAAACGAGAGGGCTTTGTTTTCATGCCAGTATGGTTTTCTTGCCAGTGACAAAAAGTTAGAAATGTTTCTTCTAGTTGGTTCATTTTTAATTGGCAAACTTAGTCTCTGCAAAAATCAGAAGCAATTGTCCAGGTAAAATGTGTATCTAATTTGCTACATGGGTCTTCAAGCTGTGTTGCCCTTTACTTTAATCCTGTGTTTAAAAAGTGTTTTCAGCTCTTTTGTTTCACTCTATCTTTTGCAGGTAATTAGCGATTGCTTTTATTCCCACAGAGGTGAGGAAAGAGGTCAAAGCTGGTGCCATTGAGCTGAGTAAATTCTCTTGCTGAGATTAGGGTAGAGCTGGGATCGAGCTGCTCTAAGTCCCCAGGTGCCAAGTCAGTCTTTTGCTCACAACCTTGTTTTCTTGCCAGGGGTGAGACACTTCATGGGTCAGGCCCATCTCTAGGATTTGTCTTTAGTGCTGGCAGCTATTGCTGCTGACAGCGGGACAGGAGCTGCCCTGCTGCTGCTGCCAGTGCAGAGTGGATGTAAAAAAAACCTGTGCTTCAGCGTAGCCTCCTTCCAGAAAAACAGCATCTATAAAGATTTGGTAAAGTTTAAGCCCTGTCAGTGCCTCACCTTAAAAACTTTGTGAGAGAGCTAGCATGGTGTTCGTGGGAAAAATTTTCTGGATGAGGAATCTGAATTTTTTTCATTTCACTTCCTTAGTTGAGCATAAGCCCTGTACAGTGCTGGGCAGCTGACAGGCACCCAATTGCTCATATCCATGATTGCCCTGTGCAGGGGATAGTGATTTTTTTTTTTTTCAGCTGGTTTTCTTTTATTATTCACTTAGTAGCTGTAGTTATTCCCCTAGGCTGATGCATCCTTGTAATTTATGAAAGAGTGAATAAGAAAGAAAACACTTTCTGTTGTCTGAAGACATATTGATATCCACTGACTGACTCAAGTTTAGGCTGCAATCAAAACAAAAGCTTGTTGTTTTGGTTTGATTTCTTTGTAAAACTAAGGTTGTTAGATTTAGACACAGCTCCTACTGTTCTTGCTTTGTAGAAGTATGGCAAAGGCTTTCTTCTTTTCTTTTTCTTTTTTCCTCACACTGTTATACTGATAATTTTCTGTAGAGCAGAGAAATAGCTAGTCTGGTTATTTTAATATTTTTTTCTGCCTGGACTGATTGGGTGTTGATTTTATATAGTTAGTCATTACTAATACATGCAATCCATATCTAATATTGTTAACACAAATTTGCACAAAGTGAAATAGAAAATATAGTTTTGCATTGATTTAAAACTTGCTATATAAAGGGAGCTACTTTTATCTGATATTTAAGAATGATGTGAGAAAACTGCCAAGTTTGAAATCAAGACAAACATATTAAGGTAAACACTTCTTTCCCCTAATCTCTATGGCCTCTAAGAAACAGGAGGAGAGTACGATTTTATTTGTGGGTGAAAGTGAAAAATTTCTAGGAAGCTGAACATGACAAGAGCACACACAGTGGACAGTCTGAAACCTGCAGTTATCTGCCTATAGTTATCGTAAGTGTCATGTATGTGTGATAAAGGTCCATAACATTTTGCAGAAGTGCCTATTATGCACCTGTTATGATTTTGCTGTTTATAGTGCCGATTCCTCATATGGTGCTTAGGCCTTTAAAGATAATATGGATGAAATCAGTTTTCTGTGTTGAAACACACCATCACTTCAAGTGAGTTGCTAGGCATGGTCTCTACAGACAAATCATGAGTTTCAGAAGGTTTTTTGGTTTTTTTCTTTTAAATATTAGCATTTTCTTTCAGATACAAAATCAATCTCCTGATTATTCTTTCTTTACAACTAAGTAGTCTAGAATTTTTGTTGGTAGTGTTTTATTTCCGAAACTTTCATTACAGTAGAGCACACAGCACACAGACTTGACTGGTGCACAGAACAAAAAATATACTATAGCCCTTTGTGCTCTAACACCAATGTTTTAGGTGTTTGCTGCAGGGGAATCTACAAAAATCTCTTACCAAAGGCTTTTATGCTCTGGAGATGATCCAGTAGTGACAATTTTGTTTTATACGTTTTGGGAGGTGGGACAAAAATTCAACATTTCTTCCTTTGCTTACAAATAACTTTACCATTTTTGGAATTCTCTAAGTAGAATTGGTTTTGATAGTAATACTCTCTAAAAGAGTAATGGAAATGCAATAGTGCAAAAGTCACTCCTTTAAAAAACAAACAAAAACCCAACAATAACCTCCCCAAAAACAGACCCTGAAAAGGAATTTGGGGTCCTTTGCTTTGTACTTGAAGATCAGGCAGCAGTATGAGTGGGGAAGGGGAAAGTTCAGACTCATGATGTGCCTTGGGGTCGTGAACCCACGTCCTATTCTCTTAAGAGAGTCCTAATACCTTGGCTATAAATTATTCTGGGTCATTATAATTTGCTAACAATATCTTCAGATTCTGGGGTCCACAGAAGAGCTATTCTCCCAGAGGGTTCATTTCAGTCACTACCCTGCTCCATGAATATTTGTTGCATATCACAAAGGTGAAGTGCTTTGCAGAGGAGTTCCATAGGCAGTTTCTAGACCCTTTGTGACTCAAAAAGTCTCTCTAATGATCTATCAAGTGGAATTTTCATACAATTTGTTATTTTATCATTTAGGTCAAATCTTGGCTTTAAAAATCTTTGATTATGCACATTATCCAGCTGGTTGAGTGGAAGTGGATGAACAACACTGGAATCAACCATCTTGGGGAGCGAGTGCTGTTTTTAATTGAAAGAATGAAACTGCAAATGAATCTCCATAACTATGATTTTTGGAGTACTTTAACTATTGATTGAAGTACAAAAGAGATGACATGCTGAAGTGCTGTGTCTCTCCTCTGCCCTTTTCATTTTGAAGGAAGGTGGCAGTCAGCACTGTAGGCTTGCAAGAATCAATCTGATGGTGTTGCAAAGGAAGTGTGCTCAAGACTGAATCCCTCCATTCTCCATCTGCTTTTCCTCTTGATTGACTCCAAGATGGTAAAAAATTAACCACATACTGAGTCACTTGGTCTTGCCAAAAATGGCATCCTCTGCACAAAGAAATGCAACTCTTAGGTCTCTGGGGAACTTTGATGTGGAAAAGAGTTGTACCTCTAAAGTTGATGACAGCAAGATAAGTAATCCAAGGACTTCGGTTCTGGACTTTTAAATCCCACTTTAATCCTACTTCCAAATATAGAATCCTTTTGTGGATTTGGGCTTAAGTAATTTCTACCAGGAAGGACAGTTCAACACTGAAATTGATTTTATTTAACAAGGTTGTGTAATTTCAATTATCAGATGTTTTTTAACTTGTATTAGAGGTCTGTCATGATGGATTTATATAAAGTAGACTGTCTTGGAGCAGGGGTTGAACAAGACAGGAACTTAAAGTCACTTCTAGCCCTACTTTCTGGAATCTACACTTAGAAAAATTATAAGCTGTTCTTCTGTTCTGGCATGAATGCCCTGTGGTTGGCATGTTTCTGTGGAATGTAAGTTGAAAATGAAGAAAATCTGCTGAGCATTAGTGTTGGTCTCTCAAGATTTGAAGTCATAAAGTAAGCATGCAAGGCTGTCATAAAATTGATCTGAAGACTCTATTTCACTGTTTACTGCAGGACACATGTTCCATCCTGATTTATATGCTATGAAGTTATGCTTAGGTGTATTCCATCCTCTGGAGCAAAGCCACTGAGACCAATTAAGTTCTTTGGAATAATGAAGGCACAAATGGGAGTGGTATTTGACTCATTGACTTCTCCAGGACTGCATAAATATGAATTGGGAATGGTTTTGTTCATACAAATGTGGTTGGATCCAATACTTAAGTGCATATGTAGCTGAATACAAAAATACTGTGTGAGATCAGTAGGCTAGGAGTGACTACTGTAGAACTAACAAAAAATACTGTTACAGTGCCCATTGTCTGGAGAAAAAGCTTATCAGGTTTGCTTGCTTTTTGTCCTGCAATATATGGTCTTAACTAAATATTATGGAGTTAATTTCAAATGTGTCTCCCTCAGCATACTTCCTTAAAATGCTGTGAAAGAAAATCTTTTATTTAATAAGTGGCTGTGGTCCACAAGTTCTTTAGAGTGAGAATGAAAGTACAAAAATTTTGGACTACCTGTCCAAGAGAAGAGTTGAAAGGCAAACTGTTGGTAATGGTATAGTCAGCACTAATTAGATTGGAGTATTGCCTACTGTCCTTAAACTGTAGCACTGCTGCCTTGTTTTTGCCAGGTATCAGAAACTGAGAAGTGTTTAGCCTGGTCAGCAACTGATTTGATAGATAAAGGTGCATTTGTGACTTAGTAGGCAGTACTCTAAATTAGAAAATGTGATTTGGGTCATTTGAATTCTGCTGCTAGTTACTAATAAGGAAAGAACTTGTTTGTGACCATTTTAGTTGCTAGAAATTCATGCCAGTCTTTGTAAAGTTGTTTTGTTGTCTTGAAAATTTAGAGAACTGATTAAAAATTAGTTCATACACAAATACACACATTTTAAAACAGGGACATAGATGACTCTTTTTGTATACCAGTGAGCTAACATAGGTGTTTGAGTTGCTGTGAGATATGCTTCTGCTATCATTCCCTATCTTGTACAGGGCAAGATTGAGACTATTAACAGCTTTAAAATTTCAGGATGTGTTTCCTAAAGATAAATTCTTGAGATATGCTGACTATTATTGCCTTCCATTTTAATTGACTATAAAAAGTAATATAATTATTTAAAAGTGGAACCATTTTTCTCCTACAGTGGAATTCAAATAGCTAAATAGTCTTCCCATCTCTCTGTGGCAGATTGATCCTGGCTGGGCAATAGATGCCCACCAGAGCTGCTCTATCACTTATCTGGATTAAAGGTGTGACTATTACTCCTTTCTTCTTAGGCAAATTGTATCCACTTCCCAAGATTGCACAAAATCTGTTACTGGGTTACAGAGACGATGCTGAAAATGATGTGCGTTCTTGCACAGAAAAGCCAACAGGAGACTGAGAGGTTGAAGCAGGGAAATAGATTTATTTGTTATCCAGAGAGCCTCCTGGCCAATGCAAGGTAATCCACTACTCATTTTCTTATACTTTGTTTCATCTAAATTTAGCCACCCCCAAACCATGGGATTTCTGCCGTTTTGCTGGAGGACTATAACAGGTTAATACATCTCGCATAGAAGTTTTTCATGGTGTTCAGTGTAAATTATTTCACAGATGAAATATACCTTGCTGTCAGGGAGCAGCCTAAATTTTCACTTTCTTAATTTCATCCCATTACTCCTCGTTATATCCCTTGTACCAATCTAAATAATTCATCAACCCTTCCTAATGTTTATACCCTTCAAATATTTATAGGCAGTTATCACATCTCCCTTTAGTCAGAGCTTAGTTGAGCTGTTCGTATTTAGACCTTTTAATCTTTCTTCATAAGAAAATCCTCCTACACGAGACTGAGGGCCTGATCCTCAAAGGTATGTAGGTGCCTGTCATTGACTTGGCAGAATTGTGGCCTAGATATTAGTGCCATTAGGCAGCAGGTTTTTTCTTTTTTCTTCTGTCTGAATTACTACTTATTTGTCAGCCTTAGATTCCAAGGGGTACAGAAGTGAATGTGATATTCTGGGACCATTCCGTGGCCAGTCCTCCCTGGTTTGCTGGCTCGTGTATCACCTCCGTATGCACATCCCCCAGGGTGTGTTGTGCCTCTTGCTCTCACACAGAATTGGAAATTTGTATCTATGATAGTGTTCAGTATTGCCCTTACTTGCCTTCTGTACCTCTATATTCCAGATTTCTTACTACTGAATTCCCTATTCTGTGTATGTGAGTACATATATTTATTATAGATGCATACATATATAAAAAAATGGTACTTACTGCCCATTGTCTGAACATAGATGAAAATTAAGGGGTTCTGCTGAACATTAATCTCTATATCACCACATTATATAGTTTTCCAGCTTCATGTGGTGGCATTAATCACTACTCTTTGTTTACAGATTTTTTTCAAACAATTTATTGTCCATGTAACTCTGCTCATATCCAAGCCAATTGAATTAAGATTGTAAGGCAGAATCCCTATATCAAATGCTTTACTAAAATCCAGCTACAGTAAATTTAGTGCAGGACATATTTCGCTGTTTCCAGTGGTCTCTTAGGTCCCTTGGGTATGAATTTTTCTTTGAATCTTCCATTTTTGTCTTGTGCAGTATGAATTATTACTGGTGATTATGGTTTCTGGGCTACCACAACTGGAAAAACTCTCTTATTCCAGTTAGAAATGAAAATAGTCATCTCATGTTTGGACTCAGGATTGACTGAAATTTTTTTTAAATATCAATTTATGCCATCACAGAAGAGTTTAGACACACAGGTGTAGGTATGGAACCAGTCAGAGCTGGATAGATCAGCACACTAGTGGTAATGACTGAATTTTTGTGGGCTTAATATGAAATATTTTTAGGTTTTATTCCTTTAGTCCTTTTTGTCTAAATTAAGGAAATAGTTAAAGCAAATATTTTGAAATTAAAATCAAGTACTATGTAAATGTGTAAAAGCAACTTTGTTTTTGAGAGGATAAAACTAATAACCATATTTGAATGAACTTTGAGAGATTTCTTGGCTACATCAAAGTTTTGTCTGAGTAAATAGCTTTTGCATAACTCTACTTCCATTTTGTGTCTGGCAAATGTGAAATCAAGTCTTGGAACTTGATAGTGCTATTTTAGATGCCATAGTCCTGGTGCACAGTGACGCTACGTCAAAGCCTGTATATCACCCACAAGCCTGCCAGACTGAACTGTCTCTCCTTTGCTTGTTTTTCTGACAGTGTTTGGGTGGTGAATTTGGATTATTTTTTTCCTGAAAGGGCTTGATGCTTGTCAAGTCTGTAAAAAAAACAGACTTCAAAATATTACATGGTAGTAGCACCAAGTTTGAATGACTTTCCTAAGGCTGACTTAGCTCATCTATGCTATTTTTCTGGATGACCTTGTTTTATTGCAGGGAGCACATTTCTGTTTTTAGTATTCAATACAATGCATTTATCATCTTTCATCTCTCACTATTTCACATTTGCTTATTCTGAATCTCATGATAGATTGTCATCTACAGCAAAACTATTTTACTGAAGACCCATTTCAATATTCTACAGAGCTGCTGTGCATTATTTTGAGTCTTATGTACCATTGCCTTACAGAGGTATAGAATTTCAGCTTCCATCTTGCAAAGCTGGCTTGTTGTTAGTTTTGTGATTTTCTGGCATGACATGAATTCGTGTCAATTCATTACATAAATTTTTCTGTTGTTTAAACTACTACCCAAAAAGTTGTATGCCTATGTGATGCAACTATGCATAAATGTGTCCTACCAGAGAGACTCGTACTCTGCCTCTTTCTTTGCAAGGAGTGCCATGTGAGGGACTATTTTAGGTTACGTTATCAAAAGAAAGCTTTTGATGGTGTAAAATCTGTTTTTCCCTCCCAGTGTTGGCCCATATATATTGTGAACAATACAGAAGACAAAACTCAGAATTTTCTATGGGAGAGTGAGCAGTTAGATGGGCTTCATGCTGGCTTGGACCAAGATGGATCATTCAGACATGGGAAATGAGGAATTTCATTTTTTTGGGTTTCTAAACAGTAAGCAAAGCAAACAGAAAAGGTATAACACCTCCTAAGACCGATGGTCTACTACTTAAAATCTATTTTTTTCTATTATAATTTTATACCTCTGCAAATGTGTAGTGCTGGGGAATCAGGTCCATAGTGTTCCTCTGACTGTCTGTAATGATTAAAAAAATACCAACAGAGATGAAGTGTTCAGGAATTAAGGGAATAAAAATGATCTCACACATTTACAACATTAAAAATCACTAAGATAAACTTTTTGTAAAAGCCAGTTTATTTCAATGTTATATTCTAAACTCTGAAGAAAGTACTATATCTTTCCAAAATGTGATTAATCAAGTGGTCATTTCAGTTTTATATAGGAATAGAATATTAGGGGTTTGATTTCATTAGCAATTTTCTTTTACTGATTTAAATTCAAAACTTTCAATTTTAATAAAATAGGAATGGCAGGAAGTTGATACACTTTCTACTCTCTTATTAGAATAATAGTGTTAGTTTCTTTAGTTCTAGGAAATGAATAATGACACCAATTATCGATCTTGTGACAGGTTAAGAAGAATATTATCTCAATACATACTAGTCAGCTTCACCTTTTATTGACTTGACCTTCAGCTCCTCTGAGAAACAAAATTAGGACACCTACATAACTTTGTGCTGTGATTTTGAAATTCTAATGTGGTTTGGATTATAATTTTGAAATTGGTAAAAGAGTAATCTCTCAAATGGTTAATCTGCACTGGTAACACAAGCAGATAGAGTTGAGACAGGCTTTGATCAATAACCAATGATAACATAGCTGTTGGAGATTTGGGATAGGGTTTTTTGGTTGATTTTGTATTATTTTTGTTAAGTTTCACCTTTCTTTATTTGCCTTTTTTTTAAGGGAAAAAAATCCTTTAACAAAAGGGACCTGAACAAAGGAATAAGCAGGCCTTCCAGTCCAGCAAACAGTGTGAGTTGGTTAATATTGTCTGAATTTCAATCCTCACTTCGACTATACTGCAAAATATTTTTCTTGCTTTCTTGGGGAAAAGACAATTCTAATTTGGCTTTTGCTGCAGAAAATCTACTAAAAATTCAGCTTAATAAAAATGAGTTCTATATGATGAAGATGAAAGTCTGCAAATAGTGGAGTGTAAACTAGTACAATCTAAAATATTTTGTCATGAAAAAGGTACCTTGGCTCCCTGTAGGTCTTGTGGTAGCACCAAGGTCATCCATCCATCTATCATCTATCTATCTATCTATCTATCTATCTATCTATCTATCTATCTATCTATCTATCTATCTATCTATCTATCCATCATCTATCTATCTATCTATCTATCTATCTATCTATCTATCTATCTATCTATCCTATATATCTCCATTTTTCTGCTATCAGAGAAGGAGATAGACATGAAAAAGAGACTTGCTAGAGGAAGTAACATATCTCCTTATGTAGGAAAACAGAGGTTTATGAAGATGAGCGCATACGCCCTGGTTGGAGGTGCACATCTCCTTGAGAACACCTGAAGGTGTTTTCTAGTAAGAGAATGCCTACAAAAATGAAGTATGAAATTGCTGCAAATTGAACCTTGCCTAGATTTGGGGTAAAACATATTGATCAAGATTGTTTTTCATGAAACATGTAGACTTTCCTCTACAATATTCATAACAGTCACACAATCTTGTTGACCTCTAAGCCTGATCTGTGTTAACAATGAAAGGTTATTCCTTCTATCAGTCTCCCATCTGAAGCAGCAGAGGTTCCTGTGACTGATACGAAGGTTACAACCCTACTGACGAGCAGTCGGATGCCTTGGGATAAATCCTCTTTTGTAGTTTGCCCTCTTAAAAACCATGGCAACCTCACACATGCACAACTCCAAGCAAATCAACAAATATATCCATGTGAAAAGACAGTGAATTTGCAAAAAATCCTTGAGATGTGCGAATACTAGAAAATGTCAGAATTAATCTGTTAGTACAACTTTTGTGTGCTCCAGTGCACACATGCTTAATATAGTGGCCTACTTGTGTGTTCAAATCCTTTTCTTAGGATTTCTGATTGTTTTATTTAAAATGGGCCTATCTAAAAGAGCAGTGAGAAAAATGTAACAAAGGACATCATTCCCCAGAAGTGCTTTACCAGTTGTATATGTTCTTTTAAGTGGGCTTAGTGAATCAGATAGACAGTTGTAAGGAGAAAAATTATAGTTTCTTGGGTTCTATCCTTGAGTATCAGGCTGTAGAAATGCACTTTCTTGCTCTTTCTGCCATGGAAATCCTGTATGTTGTTAGGTGTGAGGATTTCAGATCATTCTTGTCACAGCTAGCAAGGAATTTTCCACCACTGTTTCTTGCATGCCCCTAACTGTCTACGATGGGAGCATCTTCAGCTGAATTTCTTGGAGTTGTGCTATGAACACAAGTGGAGTGTTGGGCACACTAGAAAAAAGCGTTCACCTGTGGAGTCCAAAGTCAGGTAACTTTTGTTCTTATAAATTTGTGTCATCGTTGCTCATCTTCAGAATGGAAGGAAAGTTTCTGCCTCACTTGCAGGCTGTGAATATTAACTCCTTTTCAGGCCCTGCCATGGGCAGTGCCATAGAAAAGGCAAGGAAAAAATTAATCATTCTGTTTTAGGAGCAAAGAGACAGACCACATTCTGTGAACACACACCAGAGTAATGAATGAATGATTGTTCAAACTGTCCCCACATTGACCAAAACATGGATCCTGCAGAAATATTAAAGCCAATGTCACTGAGAAATGTAGCAAAAGAGCTAAGGAACAGAAAGCTGAATGAAGCCACATATAATCATATTTCTGCCAGATAACTATATTTTATACCATTTTCATGGTTTTCCCTGCAACCTTTTCCTTACAATTTTTTGCTGGCTATAGGCAATGCAGCAGGACTTCCTTTGAAGACCTGCCTTCCCCAGGGCTTCTTGTAAGCTGTAACTGAGACTGGGATAACTCAAAGTTTTCAATTTTTAGACATTCAAATTGGATCCAGTGATAGAGTTAGAAAAATGAAATATTATGGATTAGCAGAGCCTAGCCCTGGGTATTCCATAGGAATCACCAAAGGCCTTTTGTGTTATTTCAGCTAAAGCTAGAAAATCTTTTCTTGGGAAAGTTCATTTTGGTACTGAGAGATGTTGTTTCAGGCTTTTTGCAAACAGTGGAAGGAAACTTAAGACTATTTCACTTTTTCATCTCACATGCATAACCAAAATCCACCACTAAAATTATGTGATGAGAGGAACTTTTGGAACTGTATGTGTAGCAGGGTTAAAGACCTCATACGACCTACTCACACAAGTGCTTCTCTGAGTGGTTTTTAATACATCTGAGCATGCTACGATTTGTTTAAAAGAAATAACATTATATGCCACAGTCAGGAGCATTCTGGACTTGATTGCTTCTGTTTCATGGTGAGAAATTTCAAAGTGGCCAATTTCAGCCGGAAAAAAATGCAACCCATTTCTTATGTAATGCAGTTGCTTCCATACCTGTTGACTCTTTTTTTGGGATCTTCCAATCGTGATAGCTTATCAGCAGGAGTACCCACCAACCCAGGCTACTTAAACACTGTATGGATTATTTGAGCTATGCTTAGCCTATTGTGTCCTTATTCTTACATGGCAACATTTTACTCTGCCAGTAGTGCTATGGAGTTTTGTTGACATTCTCAGACTCTGCAGTATTGCTCTGGGTCAACAGTCTGCTCACCAATTCTTCCATTATTTATGTCCCATCTTTTTTTAACCTTGGGCATCATTTAATCAAAACCAACACAACAAAATAAGGTAATAGTGTGTTTCTGCAGTAAATTGTGCTTTTAAACTGTTCTAAGTTTGGCAATTGTGTTTTATTCATGGCATGTTACCATAGGAAGGGAGAAAGTTACAGAGATAGAACAAAATATAATGCAGTAGTATCTTTCTACATGGTTTTGTATTCAATGGAGATTCAGTGTTTTGAATGGTAGGCTTTTGGAAGTTTTGCAATTAGACAAAAATAATTTAATAATTGTGTTTTTTGGATGATTTCTTGGATGATTTTTAATTTAATTAGCCTTGGAGGAAGAAAAGTGTTGACAAGTCAGAGTTTACTTTGATGAAGTGCAGGACCTGCCTGTAACAAGAGCTGTGATTCTATTGTTAACTACAGAACAGGCAGGAGAAGGAGGAAGATAAATTTTGGTATTGTGGCAGAGATGCTGCTGCAGCAAGAGTGGCAAAGAATTTTCCTAAGGTGTTCTTGACAATTGGTGTCAGGAGTAAAGCAATCTAAAATGATGGGTATCAAGTAATATCAAATAAGATTCCTGTGGAAATACACACAAAATCTTTCACGTGGGAATAAGCAGTTTGTATGTGCAGGGTGCAAATGATGGAGGGTGGTTCTAATGGTTAGATTTTTGTTCAGGCAGCTTGCTTTTAACAGGGTTTGTGCAAAGATCTGTGTAGTGTAGATCAGCAGACTGTCATAATCTTGGCCTTGGCTCTTCAGTGAGAAGCTAAGAATGTTGGAAGTGCCAAGTGATGAATACAGAAACAATCTCAGCATTTACGAATATCCCAGTGTTTGGATCCTTTTATGTGGGAATTAGACACCAAAAATAAAGGTTTGATACTTACTCTGTCACTTACTGGCTTATCTTCCTAAGTAATAAAATCCCAGCTAAGCCTTTTTAGCACTCCTGTCCCATGATGCATGTTCAGTGTTGCTGCTTTGATCCACGCCATTTTGGGTTTTGATCTCTTCTCCTTCCTGCCTCTTTCTCTCTGTCCATCATCAGTAAAAAGCTGCTTTGCAGAATTTAGAAGCACACTGAACTTTTGAACTTGCATCAATGGTTAGTTATCCAAATTTCTAGGAGGGCAATTGCTATTTAAAATATTCCTATTGTTCCTTTTGCAGTCTTAGCCCAGATAAAGCAACCATTGGTAGTGATGTGAATCTCTTTGGTACTTTCCTTTGAATGTATTGGGAAATACATATTAAATACATTGCTTCCACATGTGTAATGTGAATTTAATCTCCAAGTCACTAACTCCCAGGTCTACTTCCTGCTTCCCATGAGGTGGGAAGCCTTGTAAGCTAATTAGTGATAGCACATAAGCTTCAGCCCTCAAGAATACTGTTCATTTTATTACTTGTACTGTGTTAAAAACTGGAGGATGCTGCTGGATGGCAAAATTCATGGAAGCAAATGAAACACTTGGCAATGGAAGAAAGCTTCAGGAATGCTCAGACATGCTAGTGCAAGGCCATCCTGCAATCACACATGTGCCCAGTCAGCCCACAGCTGAATGAACTTGGGAAACAATCACAAGACAAATTTTAATATATAAATAAATATACATGTAGGGAGAGATGTGTGAGAGCTCTAATTGCCTTCATGGGGCTCATTGGAGGGTTCTCAAGGGATTGTGCTATGGCTGCCCCCTGGCCCTGAGCCAGTACATTGAAAAATTATATCTGCCTGGTCTCAGTGATCTAGGCAATGAAACGTTGATTGTTCCTTTTCCTTTAAATGCACTCCTGATAATGTTTGGTCTACTTACAAAGAGATTCATCATTTGTATATCTTTGTCAAAATGAAGGGGCTTGCCCTATTGCATACCTTAGCATTCTGCTGAGGCTTTAGCACTGTTGGCAGCTGGCTACTGAAAGATTTTCCTTAGAATAGAGTAGAGCAATAAAATATATTTTGTGAATGGGGGAGGGGGCAGTGATATCCACAGCAGAGAGAGATATTCTAAATTGCAGAAATTAGAAATAAATTATCCAAAAACAGTAGTACTTTTATGGCACTGTAACCTCTACTCCTGTTGGGGCTTCTTAGAAAAGCCTAGAAGCAACAAAAGATGTGGGATGCAAAATGACAAAGGTCAGACACAATGTTCACTACTGAGTTGAAAAGCTAGGCTTGGGGAGGAACTTGCTCTTTGAAACCTCTTCTTACAGAAATAGCAGTAGCATAGGCTCAGTGGCCCTTACCCTTAGTGAAACCAAGTGAGTTAGAGCACATCAAGTGTCCGGTTATCTCGGCTGTTTAGGGGCCTGGAAAGGCCCGGGGTGGCCTTGGGGCAGCCCGCGTATTGAAGGACGAGAAGAGGCTTCAGTTCTTCTTTCGGTTTTTATGTTTATTAATTGTTTATCTAAAAGATGTTCTTTCAGCTGAACAAAGATCTGCTCAGCAGTCAGCCATGGGCACACTGTCTGCCCTCCCGGGCAGCCACGATCTTTATACCCATTGTTACGTGTACAATATTTATCATTTTTCCCCAATACCATCTATTCTTATAACTCGGTGTACTCTCAGTAATAACCAATCCAAAGGTGCCACCGTGGCCAAAGAAGATGGAGAGAGAAGAGGAAGAAGAAGGAGGACAGGACACACCCCAATTCCTCCATCTTACTCCTCCAAACCCCCCTGTATATAAATCCTAAACCCTGTTTCTCACCCTCTAATTAGCTAATCTTTTCATCATTCATCCCGGTGAAGCCTCATCCTTGTCGTCTCCTGTGTAGGACTAAAGTCCAGCCACCAGACACTTCTGGCAACATCCAGGACTCCCGAGCCCCCCAGGTGGTCTCGGAGGCTCAGCATCTCAGGACTGAGATCTTGAGATCCGACATTCAAGGACCCTCAGTAACTTTCCAAGCACACCCATGTCAATACAAATTAGCCACTAATTACTCCAAAACCCTGACTTTCTATATCAAAAGCTGTGTGGGAGTTCAGTTAATTCATGCCCCCTGTGATTGTAGTAATGATGTCTCAATTACATGTGTGTGTGTGTCTGAGAGATGTGTGAACACCCATTAATGTGCCTACGCACTTTGCTTGTGTTTATATACAAACAGCACACATTTTTTCCTGCACTTGTCAGTGGTTCATTTGTTAGCTGGTCATTATACCTTCTCCTGTGTCAGAATTCAAGGGATATTTCAACTGGAGTCTGTGGGGTGTTTTTGATCTGTTACAAATGTAAAGCCAAGGGCTTGGATATGTGAAATGCGCTGGGACTCTTTAGGTATGACATGAAATGCTACACTTGATATTTTACATTATTCGCAGCAGAAAGTCTCCAGATGCCAGTGGTGTGGGCAACTTCAAGTGAAATTATTTCACTCTTTCTTGGGACAGGATTTTTGGGTTGCCCTTGAACAAGCCAGTAGAGATAATAATGGAGTAGATTCTCATCCTATATCTCCAGCGTAACAGATTGTAAGTAGAAAGATGGACATGTGCTTGATGTGAAAAAGAAGTGCTTGTGAGGGTGCTTGGTTGACTTTCCCAAACTTCCAACCCTGATCACTTCACAAACCTATGATCAAGCACAGCCACATTGGTCTAGTTCCCAACTCTCTGGATCTGATCTATATTTAATAGGGTCTGGAGTGTTTTCCCAGACTCTGTGTTGCATTATGTTGCTGTGTGGAATTGAGCACCCTCACATCTAAAGACTCCAGTGAAAAAGCTTTTTAAAGTGGGGGGTTTCTTCATGCAAAGTTATGTAAAAGGCCAAGAAGCCCAAACAGAGATGGTGAGACTGTGCAGATGTTGGGTGTATTCCAATACGCTGTCCTGGGACAATTTCAGTCCTATAGTGCATGATTGCATTCTTCTTTGAAAACTAAAGACATATTTTGACTTTCTTCTTGCATACTGGATGAGAAAAGGCTGGTATGGTTGTTGTGAAGTGTAGTAATCCAACCTTGTTCTGCAATAGAAGGAATAGTTTGTAGGATGTAGGATAAGCTTGATGTCTGTTTTTGTGTAACACTAAGCTCTGCTAAAATTAACGCACTTCTATGGCTTTAAAATGTGCTTGAGTTTGGTTGCAAAATCTGTCAAAGTTGGATTGCTGAACAGCAACAAATTTTGAAATTTAAAACAATTAAATTAAAAATAGTAGATACCTATACAGATGTTTTCATTTTCTTTAAGTGCCATAAGGCTATAAAACTCAGTCCTTTTTTTTTTCTTGGTAGTAGAAATTATTCAATTATCAATATTCACTACTTTTTTTGTAGTGCATATGGTAGCAAAATAATTCTCGAGACAAAATACCAGGTGTAAGGCATTTCTCTAGTACTATGTGAAAGAAATAAGGGAGTTTTACATTATTATGAGTTGTTTAAATTTAGTGGTAAAATTTAACTTGTGTTAAGGCTCTAGTAGGTGCATTGAAATGTGCCTTCACCCAGTCACATTCCTAACAAATTGTTCTTTTCTACATTATCCTTTATGACTCGGAGTCCCTAAGATGTGGTTTCGGGTGGTGCCTCTCATTGCTCTGCTGATACCTTCCTTAAAATGAGGAAATTAAAAAAAAAAATCATCTCCATACCTAGATATCTTAGTATTTTTAATATATTTGAATTAAAAGTCCATTCCCAATGTTAATTTTAGATTAATTATTGTATAGTGACAGACAGCTGAGGGGTCCTGCACTTGGCTATATTCCATTTAGACTGTATGACTTGTAATTAGAAATGAGTTCATGCCAAAGCTGATCTTTTCTGCAGTCTAAGTATGTTCAGAGAGGAAGACTGTTTTAATTAAGAATAGAGTGGCCAGTAGCAAAGTTCAGGTTCTCTATGTAGTGAAGCAGCATACCACTCAGCAAAATCATAAAATAGAATTAAGTTTTACCATCCTGACCATGGCAATTTATGAGATCTTAAGCAGATTTTGAATTTAGTGGGCTCTAAAAATATACTTACAGTTAAGAAATAAAAATATTTTTGCTGACTTTGGATATTAGATTTTACAACTTTGGTTGTACTTTTTATTAAGCATAATTTTAGATGATGTAATATTGAAACTTTTTTTCCTAGGATTTAATAATACCCAACATTTTCATTAGGTTTTAACAAAGTCTTTAGAATTCCTTATCCTCCTTTTTTAAAACTGAACCACCTGATACTTTTCCAGCAATGAATTTCATAGATTAGGAGCAGTAAATAGCACATGAGTTGTCTATTGTAAGACTGTGAATTAAAACTCTTGTGATTTTGAGTGCCTATGGATAGTGGAAGTGGGAGACACACAAATCATTCTTATATCAAGGATTACAATGAGAGTAGAAGGTGGTGATGCTGATAAACTCCTTATGTCTCCTGAATGCATATTTATTCTTGTTGCTTTTCAGGTAAATGCCATTATAATAAGCCCTTTTGTTTACAACCTCTCTTCCAATCCAGAAAGCTTGTGAATGCATTCAGCATACTGTAGAGAGGGACATAGTCATCTATTCATCTGTCACTGAAGTGCAATCACCTCTGAGGTGAAACATGGCACTGGTTCTTACATTAGAGTACTGTCTGAACACTTCCTTTTTTTTTTTTTTTTTTTTTTTTTTTTTTCTAATATCTCAAGATTAAACCTCACCATAAATCAAGAGCTACTTTTCCCCTTTTTCTTTCTTCCTATGACTTCTTATACTGGAACCAGAGTAGTTCTCTGTCCTTTATCAGTGCCTATTTTTGAAAAGAGACTTGGAGTTAATAGTGAACATGTTGTTTTGAACTCCTGCAAAGGATCTGAGTTTGCCATTAAATTTGTGCTAACGGTAGACACAAAGGGGCAGCAAAAATGCCAGACAGTCCAGACCTTAATATGTTTTTCACGGCTGGAGGTGGCGTGACAGTCCTCTAGTCATTTGACCATGAATTTAAAAATATTTGCCTGGAGCCAAAAGCCACCACCATATAGATTTCTCACTGTGCTGCAAGATTTAGGCCACCAAGGCTATAATTTTATTAAGGTGTCTTAGAGAGAAGCATTCCGTTGTAAACAGCCCTTGTCTTTTGAAAAGACCTTTCTCAACTTCTATAATTTTTTTGTGCACTGATGACAGAGCAGCCATTAAATCTGGGCAGAGATAATGCCAGGTGATACATTCTTTTTCTCCTGACCTCGTAAATCAATTGGCAAAACTATACACTGCTTGGTGTTACAGTGTGCCATTTTTAATTTGTTACCTCTGCAGCACAAACTAATTTTAGTACTCTAATGCTTGCTCTCTGATCCAGTTTGCAAAACAACTCCTGGGTAAAAGCAATGCAATAGGTGGCTATATTTATTGGCCTTATACCAACAGCTGACAACAAGAAAATCACAACTGATGCCAGTATTAGTGCTATTACATCTAGGTACTTGTGAAAAAGGTAGTTGTGTTTATAGCAAGATTTGTATCAATTCACAGTATGTTATTCATATTTAGTTTGATTCTCATAAGTTCCTTGCTGATACTTAGGGAAGAGAGGCAGAGATACCTTAAGTTTTAGTAGTCCTAGTTTGCCCAGGGCAAAGAAATATGATTTTCAACTGGCATAGTTGTAGGTCAGGTTTCAAGAGGTCTACATGATCTCATTCTCTTGAGGAGTTTGTGGAAGAAAATTTCGGTGATCTATTTTCAGAGTTCTTCCCACATTTTTCTCTTAGTATTTGGAAAGGGCCAATGAAAGTTTCTGAGTGGCAGAATTTGTTTTTCTGTACGTAAGGAGTTCAAAAAGGTGTCATTTGGCTGAGTTTGCCACCTTACTTCTGCCTCCTGGGAGTAACTTATAATATTTTCATAGTAGCTCAATCCCTTCAGCTCCTCGACCTGTTTGCATGGTGGTTGCAGGGTCAGTAGGATTAGCTGTAAGAATGGATCATGGATATATTTGAAGTCCAGTGTGGAAGGATGGCCAAAGCAGACTTAACAGAAGAGCCAGACTTCCATTGCAAGAGGATGAGGCTTTAAACCAGATGAGAATCCAAAAGCAAAGAAAATTAAAAAGAGGAGACATTAATATTCATCCATGTCATATTTATTCTTTCAATTTTTTAAAGAAAAGTTCTGGTATAATTTTTGTCTTTCAAATGAAGTGCTTGTGAAAGCACCATGGGAAACTTCAGCTTAATGCAAGAAAATGAGAGGAGAAATTAAGGAGTCTGGGCAACCCAGGAATGATAAGCTTTGGGATGCAGTGGACAGTCAGCAATCTGAAGCTAGAAAGGAGAGCAGTTGAACAGTGTGCAGGTCCTGAAGAATGTATTGTATTCATGCAGAAGCAGGCAAGATTATATAAATAAATAGATAAATAATTCCCTTCACATGAGGAGTGAAGGCATAGGGAGAGATAGCCTTGAACTGAGCTGAAGAGAGTCAGCTTTGAGGAGGTCAGTTTGAGGCAGATCCCCAAAGGAACCATCACTGTAAGAAAAACATCTTAAGCTCTTAGTGTCAAAACAAAAATGTTACTGTATGCACAATTGTGCAAGCAGTTACATTTTGTCATCTTTGAAACTGATACTAGCTCTCACATATATATACAAGTTGTATCTTCCTATGGATTAACATTAAAGTTAATTAACCATGAAGCACAACCTGTTATGTTAACAAAACGCTGGAGTGATGTCCCACTTCTGGCTTTGGGGATATCTTTGAATTTACAAAAACATCAGGTTTATTACATCACCTATGTCTGCTTATACAATTTTAGTTGTATGAGAGAGAAAAAAATAAATGGCTGAGTGTTTTGCATTCGTAGGTTCCATACGATAAATTTTAGATGTAGAATTATTTGGTTGAACAGAGTCTGTGGCTCATTTCTCCATCTGAAAATACATTTTAGGGTTTTAACAAAGAGGCCAGAGTCTACCTTCAGTGTCTACAGGGTGAGCCCATGCAGCCCTCTGAGATGCTTTAGTTCTCCTCTTTCCTGTGCTTTAGTGTATATCTCTCTATATAATATCTCTCTCTATGTTCAGTCATATAACTTTATTCTGATTATATATAAATGTTTATATTGTGTCTAGGTATATAACGTATAATTGGTATTTATCTATATAAAATCTCTATGTAGATTATCTCAATATATGGATTGCACATAAATTACCCTGGTTTTCTTTATGTCATATAGTATAGGTAGTGTATATATAAATACATGCATACATAGTATCTGAATATAGTACTGGGCAACGAGCTTTGGAGGACCCTGCGTGAGCAGGGAAATTGGACCAGACAACTCAGATAAAATTCATCTCTTCTACCTTGACCTGTCATTCTGTGGCTAAAGGAAACTTTTGTTTTTCAGTTAGTAGTGGACTGATGCCCTAAAGGAAGGAGATGAGTGTAAACTAAAATTAAAAATCACACTATTTTTGAAGATGTTTTTAAGAAAGGGGTAATTTTCTTGTTATTTTTGCTCAACTCAGTATTCATTTTTACAGTTTTGGACTCCTATTTAGTTTTGTTTTCTGGCATATCTTTTTCTATCAGCAATCCTTTTCTGTTCCAAATTCCTAGAGGTGGGTGGAAGAAGGAAAGGAGAAAACAGAACAGTTTGCTGTAGCATCAATGTTAGTGAATCCCTCCTCTCAGCAGATGTTTTTGTAGGCCTTACAAGAAGTGTTTTGCTGTGCTAACACTTAGGAGAACAGACAAACTGCAGCTAAAATATTCTTTAGCAGGAAATCGGGGAAAGTAGAACTGAGACAGTATCATTTCTATGCCAGGGACATAATTGCTCCATCATTTTCTTTCCCCATCTATCCGTGTATTTCAGGCACAATGAAGAATGAAAATTCTACAGCTCATGCATTCTTCTACTGATTCACAAAAGCTGTTTCTCTTTACTCACACTCCTTTTAATATGAAAGGAAATACCTGTCTTTTCCTACATTTCATTTCTTTTAGAGTAGGTTTTTATTGTTGACTTAAATACCAAGAGTGGCTGGCCTTTAGATAGATGTTTGACTATGTAAAGCCACAGTCTGGTCTGGATCCACTAGGTGAGCTCACAACACTCTTGTTATAGAAATGACCCTCTAAGAAAGAAAATACAAAGAGATGGAGATGGAGGGTAGGAGTACTGTTGTTAGGTTAAGTATGTGTTTGGGGTTTTGAAGTGTCCCACAGGAGAAAAACCTGGATGGTGAAAAAAGCAATGGAGCTAGTGGGAAGATAGGTGGCCATTACAAACCCCAAAACTGTAGTACAGGTGAAGCTAAAGACCTACTTGGCATTATGGTTCAGCATGGAGGTGGGTCTCATAAACCTCCTTGTTCATTATCCTGCTGTGTGTCTAATCAGTCATATTGGTCAAAGAAATGATCTGTCTTTACCATCTCTGGCAAGAGAGACAAAAAGCTGTAGGTAAATTGCTAATATTTAATTCCAGTATGAACTTGCTTTCACAAGAAATACACAGGAAGCGCTGGGATGTTTGAAAGTGTCAACATGTGTTCTGTTTTGTCAGTTTAATCGTGTATTCGCTGTTATTTTAAATCTTTAATGTGATCTGTAATTCCAAAAGATGTTGATGGAGGGGGGCAAATAGTGATGAACAATTAAGGGTCATTAACACAGAGTGACTTTGCCTTTGTCAGGTTTGTATCTTTAGTCATTGCTAAAGTTTAGAAAACCCGTTTTTCTGTCCTGGTTTTCAGACAGGTGGCAGACTGATTGGTTTCCTTGGGAATTTAACTCAGAGAATGGCTTAGGACAGGGCAGAGGAAATTCAGGAAGGACAAAATCTGCTTCAGGTTACTTGCAAGAAAGGACTGAGGAAAACAATGAATATGCTGAAGGAAATCATTGGCAAATAAAACCTCTGAAAGCACCAACATGCCCAGTGCAGAAGGGAAGAAACTGCTTGTTCGCTGTATTTTGTGTGTTGCCTTTCAAGTGCAGTAGCTCCAGAACAAATTTAGGGGATACTTCCTAAAAATAGTTATCAAGAGTAGAACTTGTGTCCTGAGAGTGTAGATAGAATGTATTTTACAAAAAAGAGTCTAAAAGCATGTGGATCTCTTGTATTAGTCCCCATACAGCTGTCTGTACAGTTCCCAAATGAAAGATCACAACCTACACCAGGACTAAATCACAGGCTGGTTTGTTTTTTGGTTTTTTTTAAATAGAAATCTGTTTAATAGCAGCAATTTACTGTCAATGGCAAGTAGGAGTAAATTTGAAGATAATTTCCTGAAATAGGCTCTTACAGATGACACAGTTTCATATACAAGAGCCATTGCAATTTGTAAGAACATCCTTAAAATGTTCTGTAAAGTATCTTAAAATATCAGCATACATTGTAAGGTCCATTGCACACTTCCACAATGCTCTTATAAAAGCCTTTATCTACCATAATCTTCTTAGTCCTTCACACATATGATTCTTACTGTCAGAAGATGAATACCTAGGGCTTTATCTCATTATCTTGTATAGCTGGGTTAAAGAAATCCAAACAACAACAACAAAACCCTATTTTTTTTTTCTGTTGGGTAGCCATAGCCATGTACCTCACCTTTGTGTTGCATCAGTACTCTTAATTATCAGCCTGTGCTTCCCAAAGATAAGTCCTGAAAGAGGCTAGTGTGAGCTGATTCTACTGCTCCTTACAATTCTTTTGTCCCATGCTGCTTTACTGTTGATTTTTCAGCACTGAAGTTACTTCATATGTGTAGGGGATAGAATATAAATGAATGAAGGTAGTATAGAAAGTAACCTTACTCCCTAAAGAGTTGCAGCTGGGCTAATTATTAAAGATTAGGAGCAGGCCTGACTTTAACAGGCCACAGCTGTAGCCAATAAGAAGAAGAGTGCTATAAGAGTGGGTTGTTTGGGGAACTGGAGTCAGTTGGCTGCTGTGAGGAGAAGGAAGAGTCAGTGCCTAGAGGAGCTGGCTGTGAGTAACATCAAGGAGGTGTGAAACTCTAGCAATATGGAACCCTTGCAATGTACTGACAATAGAACTCTTGCACTATAGTGATAGCACGTATGATTTAAAGTAAACTTGCAAAGTAGGGCCTGTGAATCTTTCCTTTGCATCAGGGTTTCTAGTTTCACTGTTTTCAAGGGGAAAATAGTTTGGACTCTTGTGTTCTTTCAGGTTCCGAATCTCTGAAGTTCAGCTAACACACATTCCCGCAATGTGCTTACTGGCTAAGGATGTTGAGGATGTTTTGATGGTACAGTGATCAAGAGAATAACACATACCTGCATCAATTAAGAGTGAAATTCTATGAAAACACCTTGTCCAGAAGACTAGGGAACCTATAAGTTGTTGTAGAAACAGTGAGAGAGAGACAGCAATTGTAATATAAGACAAATACTGTGTTTTTCATTTTCATATGGGGTAACACTAGAAATAATATGCCTGGTCAATGCAAGCTTGAAATCCAAGGGCAGTGGATAAATACACACTGATTGGACTGATAGTGAATTTATTTTAAAATAGGAAGGGGAAATTTAAAATTAGAAGAGAGCTGGAAATAGTAAGTAGCAAAAAATGTGTTTAATTTGAGGGCCTAGATCCTGCAAATCATTAAAAAAATGTACCAGGAAGGAAGTTTAGAGCATGCTCCTTTAAAGTAAGAGTAGAAAAGTTTACTAATGGCAGAAATAGAAGCTGCAGCTGTGAACATATTCTAAAGAGTGTTAGATAAGCACTTGAGGGGAAAAGCACTACAGGTTACAAATGTTAGACTTAATTGGCTATATGCCTTCTTCCATCCTGAAATGTCACTATGCAACCAATGTCAGCTTCTCCACTCATCTTCTCTCCAGGGGATAATAAACACAGTCTTTGTACATGTCAAAATTGTGCTCCTTACATTGCTGTTCAGAAGAAATCTGCACATTTAGTTTCATTTTTCTTTCCCATTTGCTTTTGTTAAGCACCCATGTAACCCTTCTGTTCCAGGAATGTCAAATGCCTGGTGGGCTTTTTTTAGATCCTACATGTAAAATAAGGACATGTTTTCAGATGACATGAATATGCCTCCTGAGGTCTGTCACCTCTCTCTACCTTCTCAAAAGCACAAGGTCAAGGACATCTGATTATCTCAGATCCACAACATACACTTCATTCGTGGCATATCACTACTGTGATTACAATCCTTGAGGTATCACAAAAGAATCAAACTAAAAAGGTGTGTTACCTAACTCCTTAGCTCTGTGAGATGAAGCCATCAACCTACGTGTAAGCAATATTTTTCTTTTAAGAAGACTATTAGTGGCATTAGGGATAATGTTGAAGTGAGCTACATCTAATGTGCATTGGGTTTTTTAGACACTGGAAGCGAGAGCTGTCTGTATTTTTTAATGAACAATGGTAAGTGAGAGCATCAGTACACAAAAGAACACAAACTCACCCATATAAGGACAAGTTTCCAAGGGGAATTCACTTAGATATCTGTGAGAACCCTAGAAGAGAAAGTTTATTACTTAGGAAGAGTATGGCCACTTAGCCAAGAAGTTTGGATTGTTTTCCCACTGACTCACTGTCACTGTTGAGTCAGGAACAGCTAAAGTGACATGGACTCTAGATCAGAAGGTGAAGAGGCTGAAAATGCCAGTTTATTGGAACCCCTTCTTTTATACCCTGGTCCACTACATGTGGACCTGATTGGTTATTTAACCAACATATTTCACATGACTGGCTAATTAGGAAGACACCCTCTGGGATAAATATCTTATGAGGAAAATAGCTTATTACAAACACCACATGCAGATAGTTTACAATTCTTTCTCTCCAGCTCCCTATAGCTTCCCAGACCAATTCATGGGAAAGTTTATCTCACTTTCTCTCTCTCTGACCAGGTTGGCATATCCACAACTGACCCTGCTTTTGTCAGCAGGGAATAACTTCCTCAGGGTCACTGTACGTGTCCAGTTGCTTAAACGTGCAGCTACACTCCTGGTGTCTCTGAAATTATGCTTCACATGGGCAGGGTTCATTGTCAGGCAATAATTCTTTTCAGTACTACTGCTTCCTTCCTTCTCTGGCGGTCTAGTTGGCACTTTGACTTTCATGCTGCTGAATGCTTAAAATATTTGTGTTGTTAGTTTACAAAGCATCAAACTCTTATTACCATATAAAGGTTGCCAGCAACACTCTTGAAGTATTTTAGCAGCTGGATTTCAGACCTCATCCTTTATCCATAATTGCTGTGGTGACAGCTTTATACAGACTCTTTTTTCTCCTTGTACAAAGCCCAGAGTATTTTTCAAGGATCCTCTGCACCTGGGCTTTCTCAGATAGAGTTCTTAGAGAGGATGTGGTGGGTTACAGTTACAACAGGGGTAACGCCACCTTTACAAAATCAAGTTTGCCTAATGTTCCAAGATACTAACAACGTACTTTTGAAAAGTGCTTTGGGCACTATCTATTATTGTGAAGTCTGCACATTAAGTTTCATTGTAATGATCAGAGGCTGCCTTTCATCTTTTAAAAGCTAGATAAATACTGTGGTTTGCAATCAAACACTTTGAGCATGGGACTGCCTCAGCTCTGCCTCTCTGAAACTTGTGATAAACCTTGCTGTGGAGTGGGAAGGGCACCCGAGCATCTCAGAAGGAGTTTAGGAGGGAGATTTGTGAGATACAGTTCTTCACTGTCCCCCCTCATTCTTACCCTTGTGACTTGACAGGAACCTTTGGAGGCAACGGGAAACCAATGCTCTTTCCTAATCTAAGGGTGATTGTTGCCCTTTTTCTTCTGGAATAAAGGTTCTCTTTAAGAGTCTGAGGAGTTCTAGCATTTGAAGTCAAACTGAGTCTTCCCATGCCATAGCAACTCAGAGCCAGGCTGAGGCTGTATGGCTATGGTCCTCAAAGCAGCATAACTGCAGTGGTTGCTGTGGCATTGACAAAATGAGAATCTGGATTCAAGGTTGTGTTTTTGATCCTCGTGGATGCTTGCCTACACAGCAGTTATTTAAACATAATTCTCATAACTTATTTGTGTATAATTAATGTAATAATATATTAAGGACAACTTTTATGGTTTATTTAAAAAAAATGTCCTCAGTTAAGACATCTTAGTATATACTATTTCATTTACATGCATATTTCTGTATTCAAAGCCTTCTGCAGTTCTAACTGATCAAAAACAATAAAAAATTTATAAAGTAAAAACACTCCCTTGGCCTTAACTTACACTAGTTTTAATTCAATTTTAATTATTAATATTATAGTTGCTTTTTTCATTTTTGCGTTTTAGACTTTGTGGAAACTAGACTTGGCCTTGGTTTTCTGTCCTGGATCAAAAAGTACAGCATTTTCAGTTGTTCTTTTACTCTTATTTTACCATTTTCCCTTGTGCTGGATTAGAAAGTATAACTTGAAGCAGAGAAAATAACAATGCCTGAGGGGAAGGTATTTCCTGTTAGGGATTCTAAAGGTACTATCCTTATTTTTGAGCTGTGGTTTTGTGCAGGGTGTGAGAGTGACAGAAATGAACCAATGTTTTGGATTACTAATTTTTTAATCAGTCATTTCATTACCTATTTATTCAGCTTTTGAGCAAGGCATACCTTTTAGAATGCAGTCATCATCTGTTGCACCTTACTGCTGAGTGGTCAGGATTGCCACACTAGTAATGCTTCTCTGAAAGGAAACACCATCCGCTGAGCAATGAGGCTTTTTTGACTGGCTTAGAAGCCTTTTGAATTTTATTTGGCCCCCTGACATTTTGAAAGGGAAAGAATTCAAGACTAAACAACAGATAACTGTAAAAGATATGACACGTGGAAATGTATTTTCTGTAGTTACGTGGGCACTATTTTTAACTTATCGCCCAGCCAAAGATACTGAATTTCACCCTTTACTTGGTTTTGTCAGGGTACTTGAAGCATGCCCTTAGTACATTTCTGGCTCTGGCTGGAGGAGAGATGTAGGTACACACACATATGTACACAGTCTGCATTTCCAGAGCTTCTGGTTATTCCTTTTGTCTAATTACAAATAGATCAAGCAAGCTGCCTGAGAATAAAAAGGAGGGCACAAAAAGTAATGTAAAGAGGCTATTCTATTTTAACACTTAGAGTTCTCACTAGATCACCTAGTTTAAGCTTTGAAGTGCAGGCCAAATAATTGTGTTCAGTTTCTTTTTTCTTGGGGCTAAATGCTTGAATGAGGTGGGTCTGGACCAGAAAGGCTGGTGTTCACATGACTTACAGATTTTTCTGTCTCTTTTCTGGGGAAACTAGGGTAACTGCAGTTCCTTAAGATCTTTTATAGAGTACTAAGTTCTCTTCAGAGAGCTTCTATCTGCTTGAAGTGGATACTGTTAAAATCTATGAGCTCTTCTGCTTTTCTGCCTTACATTTTTTTCTCTGTGGAAAGTTTATTACTTCTTTTATTGGAAACTGTTTATTTAAAAAAATAAAAATTGAGATTGTGCAAAAAGCACTGTCGGGAAAATATCTGATCAGTCTGACTACTCTTCTTATTTACTGTTTGTAGTGGTACTTTTCATGAAAAGCAGTATTGTGCAGCAAAAATTCTGACAGACCCTGACTTTCTCTGCATCACTTTGGCAAGGCAAAGGAATGATATCTTTACGTCCCATTCACAGTATGAAATAATATCACACACACATACATACAGACAAGAAAAAATGCAGTAAAAAGTAATAATGTACCACAGGAACCACAAAGGAAAAAGATATTTAGTAATGGTCAATCTGCATTTGTTTTTTGAAATATGTTTTTGCTGAAATTTCTTACATCAGTGGTTTCCTTGGAACTCAATACCCTGGGAAATATCTAGCAGCAAATTCTTCACTGCTTGTGTATTATAACCCATATATAATAATATATGGGGAGAGAATAGTGCAGTAAAACTCATGGCATAGATAATTTTAAATGGTGTCCTGTGTTACTTTTAAGAATTGTAAGTAAACAGCAATAAGTAATAGACAATAAAAATAAATAATGCTGGATTTTGGTCATCTAATATCTCCTTGTTTACTGATGGGCACCATAGTGAGTCCAGAAAAAGATGAACTATAAAATATGCAGATAATACAGCTTCTTTTCTGTGCTGTATTCTAGTGACATAAATAGTCTATTCCTATCTGAGTTACTATTTAAACAGGGAAAGCAAAAGAAACAGAAAAATCACCTTCTATCTACTTACTATATGTGAAATTTCTGTGCTGCAATGATCTAGAGAAAACTGAAATGCCACTAGCACTCAGGAAAATCCACTTGCTTTTTGCCATTAGTAATCATGATCCTATATATATACATATACACACTATAATAAATGTGTGTTTTATAATTTGGCTACTTTCTTCTCTGTGTCATTTCTACACCAACCTCTGTATGCTCCCTATGTAGGAAAAAAAATACTATCAGATGACTGCTTGTCCCCTTCTGTTTAGAAGCGTCACGTTACTCAGCTGAGTCCTCTGAGGATTTTGTAGTTCTCTGAGGAAATTGGGCGTATGAAACAGCATTTTTTTCTAGAAGGAGAATGATAGAAAAATATCTGATTTTTTTTTTCTGCCCCTTTTGAGGAATGAACTAATGAAAATAAGTAGAACCTCTCTGTTATTACACCACGCAGTATTTTCTCTCTGGTCTGGAAGGGAGCCTTTGTCTTGATTTCAGCTGGTGCGGGTCTGAGCTGATGGCTACCAGCCCCCAAGGTTTCACTTGTCTCTGACATCAGCACTACTGATGACAACATGTCGTCATGAATGTCCCCCTTAGAGCTTAAATTTAGAGCTGTTTATTAGCAGTGTGACAATTGTTGATTTTGTATGTGTAGTAAATGGTTCAATATGCAATTACTAAGTCAAAAAAAAGACTGCTATGAAGTTCTCAATTATATACACTCAAGATGGAGACATAGATGCAGCTAAGAAAAAACAAAGGGAGAGAGAGAGAAATAAGAGCTTTCTGCAATGTCAACAGTCACTAGAAGCATTTTATATATCACAGCCATCTTGCCCAAGGCACAACAGGAGGCATTGACCCATTACCAATGAGATCATGTGTACAGCATTCAAGAATTCATGATGGAAAATGTCTTTGCTTCCCTCATGCTGCTTTATTTCCTAGTTTCTCCTTAAAAATAACAGAAAAACAAAAAAGGACAAAAAAGCCTCCTGGTTTTATATCTTTGCTTTTCATTTTTATTTGTGCCTCAGTCCTCTGTGGGAAGTAGCTAATTTTATTTACTTTATTACCAGTCCTTTATGGTAATCTGGGGCTCAGCAGTGCAAATATCCCAAAGGGTGAGGAGGTTGGAACTGCTCTTCTGAGGACAGATCAGGAGAGGTTCTGCAGAAGGCAGAACATCATCTGGAGGTTGCAGGCACCATTTGTTTCCCTCCCACAAGTCAAACTGAGCTGCTGGTTTTGACTCAGTGATAAACCCAGCTCCTCCCATCCTTGTTCAGCATTATATGTTCTGCCAGGGCAATTAACACTTAACCAATGAAGGCATTCTTGATTCTTCACTCTGTGGCTTAATCCTGTTGCCATTTAAATGTTTCTGAGGACAGGGCTAGATCCCTTATTAGCTTCATTGTCACTCAGCTCCCCTCAGAGGAAATCATTCACACTTTTGGAAAAGTTATTTGATCTTTGTTCTTACTAGACTGCAAATCTTAAAATTATATAGCTTCTTCACATTTGGGCAGATCATGAAATTAGGCAATGGGAACTGTACAGGACTCATATCCTTAAAACAAAGCTTCTACGACAATTTGAATCCCAAAGCCTCTGTCCTTTTCTATCACCTTAAGGCTTTCAAAGGTCGTGAATGAACATTGAAAAATTAACAAAAACAAAGAAGAGGAGAAACTTGCTTTTCTTCATATATTTGAAATAATAGTTTAATGTTTATCCATTTGTTACATATAAGCCTTAAAGAATATGTAGCAATTAAAAATTAGTTTGGCTGTGTGCTACCAAACACTGCACTATTTAGCCTTTCATTTAGGCTGGAGGAGTTCAAAACAACTTACATTATTTATAATGGTTCATTTTTCCTAAACTCTTTCATCCTCTTTTATACTGTGCATGAAGTCCTGTTCTGTGAACCACAGCCCTAATTCATCTGAATATGTCAGTTCTTCAAATAAAGTGCCAGGTCCTGAGCAGAAAGGGTCAGAAACTGGCCATGTGAGTAATGCCTTGATACCACTATCTGGCCCTGATTTTCTGTTGGTGAACTCATTCAACAGGCAAAATATTTGCTATGAAAAAAGCATATAAATAGAAATATATATATACATGTGTATGTATATGAACATGTTATATATATATAAAACCATGTTATCCAAGTTGTTTATCCACATGTCTTGATGAGACACATAGACCTGATGAGTCCCTTCCAGCTCAGCATATTCTGTGATTAATTATTAATGTCCTGAACCCTTAAGATTTCAGCTTTAGCCCATCCTGCAAAGAGGTGACCACTGTCACCAGCATGGGCCATGCACTGGGATTGCCCAGGTAGCCATGTGCAGAAGCAGGGCTGCTGTGTCTGCTCTGCTGCTCTATCTGGGGAATGGATCACTGTGAGGCAGGAAGCTCAGAAAGGCTGGTGGATGTCATTTCATTCTCTTCTCTTCTTCTCAAGCCACCCCCCAGCCTGTGCTTCCCCTCTCAGCCCCAGGTACAGACACTGCAGTTCACAGAGCACAGCCTGCTGCCCCCAGTTGTGGCTTCTCTCAAAGGGCTGGGCTGTAAGCTCTGGCTCCTGCTTGGAGGTGGAGATTGACTCTTCCCACTACTCTGCTTGTTCATCTTCTGCAGGGACCTCCACAGCCCTTGGTTTGATTTCAGGCCCATTCAAAAAAGTAGTGTTTTTTCTTGAGAAGGATAAATCTTTTAATAACCTGAAAAATCCAATACAAATCAGAAGCAGTTTGAGAAGAGATAAAAGTATATCCCCCAAACACCACAAATTGGGCCACCCTTTAGTGTAGCTATTTTTTGTTCATTTTATAAAAGCTTCTTGAAGATTGAGTTTCATCCATTTCGTGGGGCTTTTTAATGTAAAATTGTGCATCCCTTTGGAATTCTGAGGCATATATTTTTAAATTTCTAATTTATTTGGACTATATTTTTTAAATATAAAATTCTAACCATCGTAGGTTTTTGTGATCGCATTAGCGGTGTAAACTGGCAGTTTTACAAAATGCTCACCTGTGTGTGCAGTTAAAATGTTTTCCTGCGGAAACAAGCCTGTGTGTGTTCAGTGGCACTCATTGCTGTGCTGATTGATCTGTGAGGTGCTCAAGGTGTTTCTTCATCAGTGCTGACTCAGGGGCTCTTGGGCAGTGGCACCTCTTCCTCCCTCTGTCCACTGAGAGCCAGTGAAGGCTGTTCTGCCCTTCCCTGTCTTCCTGAGCTGCTGTCTGACTGCAGGCACCTGAAACTCTGAGCCAGTGTGAGAGTAGGGGTAGTTTCTGGCCCCTGAGGCTGAGCAGTGGGATGTTTTATATGTTCCTTGGGCTGACTGGCAATGTCTGTGGCTCTTCTCCTCCTCTTCCTCTTTGTACTTGCATGGGCTGGGAGATGGGACTGCCAGGGTTTGCCTCATGGGGCTGGCTGAGCCATAAGACAGATTGTGCTGTAGGAAATAAGAAATAGGCCTAAAGAAATGAATTGAGGTTTTACCAGAGCACTTGTTAAGTGGGTCATGAATCAAACACAACAGGCTGTACTGGCCATCCTTTTTTTCCCTTGTGGTTAGAGGCTGCCATTCAGTTCTTCAAGTAAATTACATATCAGAGGCTGAGCAGGTGGGGAGGGTGAGACAGAAAGACCTTATCCAAATTCTTTATTTAACACCTGAAGCTTAAACTATCAGTTACCAAAGAGAGATGACTGTGGTCAGAGGCTGAATCTAAGAAAACAAGTGCTGAAAGCCGTGTGTACTGAGAAAATCTTCATTTCAGCATGGACTAGACTGAAAATGAAGCAGTCAAGCAAAGCTTTGGAGCTACTTCCAGGGATGAAAATGGTCACTGGCAATGTAGTGTTGTAGCCTCATGAGAGCAGACCTGGCATCCTCTCATTGCCAGTCTGTTATCTAGGTAGCACTTCCACTGCAGGTCTAACTTTAGGTCTCCATCAGACAAACCAAACTATTTAGTAACTTGAGGCCAGAATGGTCAAGCTCTGCAATGAGCTTAAAAAATCTATCAAAAATTTAGAGCGTTGTGGTTTGATTTTGCTTGATTTTTATTTTTTCCCTTGTTCAGTATGTTACCTGTCAGTCTATTGACTTCATCTGGAATCAGAGGACACCCCCATAATTCAAGGCTAAAAGATGAGGCTGGACCTTCTTTGCAGCTTTCTTCCCACTTTCCCAGGAAACATTCTTTCAAGTGTGAAATTTCTCAGTCACCCTGTTTAAAAAGATAGTAGTCCTTTAATTTTGGAAAATGTGTGTGCTTCACCAAAGAAAAGCGTTCAGAATTATGTATTGTTTCGGGAAGGAAGTATTAAGTGATTAATTTTATAATCTAAAAGTGAGCTCAGCCTTTCATAAAGAAAGCTGTGTTTGAAGTAGGTGTGGATTTAAAGCAAAAAGAAAAGTTCATTCTTCTATTTTTCTCTTTCTTTGAAGCTGGAAGAAAAAGCCACTTCTTGAAATGTGGTCACATCATATCAACCAGCGAAAAGTATTTGCTGGATGACACTAAATATGTAAATTAATCTTGTGTCTCAGTCTTTTCTGTTCTTATCTGATACCAAAAACTTTTTCTCTGTATCAGTTTAAAAGGGGGTTCTGAATTTTATCTGACATTTCTTATTTCATTCTGCATAAAGAAAAGATTTTTAAAAAATGGCCAAATAGCAAAGATAATACTTCCAAAGTTCTCTTTCAAGTATGACAAATTTAACTGCTCTGCTACAGAATACAGTGGATGCAAGACATTTCAGAAGCCAGTGCTTAATGAGGTAACCAGCAGCAAACCTTAGATAAAAGCCAGTGACACTGAACAGAGATTGTGCCTTTCCGTGGCAAGTGAAAAAGTCTACAGGCTGTCTATTTAGAACTAATTCTTCATTGTTATTTATAGATTAAGCAAATGTGGCAATGTTTCTACCTTATTTAAAACCTAGGACTCTGTGTTTATGGGTAAAACAGTGTACCAGAGATGTGTGTTTGACCATTACTGAACTGCCACATGTGATTTCTTTCTTGGTTAGATTTGATCTGGCTGGTCTGTCTTTTCATCTCTGTAAGAAACTATTGATGTCTTGCTTCTCAGTCCCTGCTTCCCTAAATCTTTGGTTTTCTTTTGTGTTCCCATAGTTACAGATATTAAGTGGGAAATGATGAGAAGAAAACAGCTGTAGAAATATTTGAAGTGTCTTTTTCCAATGCAGGTATTTGACACGAGTGTCCTTGCCCTCTCCCTAGCCCAGACAGTGCTGTGGTAGGACTCATTATTTATCTGCATCTGCTGTCATTGCTGTGATTTTTCTTTTGACTTCTGTTTTCATCCTAAGTGCAAGCGGCTGTAGTTCATTGCATGCAGTTTCTGGAGTTTGGAAGGAGAGAGGTTTCCTAGAGGCAAGGTCTGCTGTTGATCTTTGCACTGCTCTCTGCATTTTCCGTTGTTCTTCTCATTTGCAAGTTGTTGACTGCATCATGATGTGGCTTTGTGCTTACCTGAATATATCTGGGACTGGGAGAGAAAGTAAGACAGAAAAAAATTACTTTTCTGACTCATCTGAGTTATTTCCGACTTATGTTTTTACAGTTTTCTGGAGCTGATTTGGGGGTGGGGGCAGGGAAAGTATGTGTGTTGACATTACTGCTTTGATGGCTACTGCTTAACCTTTTTGTTTGGCTCATGAGAAACAGTGATGTTTTCTTGAATTTGTTTTCAGTTATTTGCTATGCCTCTCCCTTGTGGTCAGCTATATATCATATCACTTAAAGAAAAAAAAGAATCAATGATGTTGGAAGTGCTGGAATGGTTTCTGTATAACTGTAACTCTCACTGGAATGAAGGACGAGATCTAGAAGATCCTTTTATTTCCTAATGTTGCTAAATCCTTCCATCTTTGAAGATGCTAGTGAAGATACTATACTTTCTTGACATGATAGCTGAAGACCTCCTCTCCATTCCTTGAGGAGTAATCCAATCACAGAAAATTGGACAGTGAATAAAAGCAGTGAGAGGAGGATTTGGCCAGCTATAAAACACTGAGGCAAATTGTCGAGTGATCTGTGCAGTGTTCTTAGGAAAGCATTTAACACACAGTTTAATCCCATTCCAGGATGGTTAACATGTATCTTTATATGCAAAATTTGTGGGAAAAAAGTTCATATATCTCACAAAACAGGAGGGGCTTTGACTACAATAACAAAAATAATAATAGAATAATATGTTTGCTGATTTTGTTTTATTATTTGGTGTATTACAGCTACAGTTATCTTAGAACAGTGTAGTTCACTCAAGTCATTAGGTCTACAATGCTATGTTTAGTGTGATTCACTTCCAAACCTGCTATACAGCAGTTCCAGCACCATTATTGAAGTGTGTGCAAGTGACATGTGTGTTACTGGATGAGAAATTGCTTACCTTTTTCTAATCCTTGTATCAATTCACAGATTTATCCAAGGGGTAGGTGAGGGAAGAACCATCAAAAAGTCTTATCATATGGATGGCATCTGCAGTCTTAAGGATTCTACAGCCTGGCTGTGATCATGCAGCTCCCATCAGAGGCTGCTAGGCTCAATGACCTTGACGATTTGGCATAGCTGTACTCACCTGCTGAACACACTGAGCTGGCTGCTTGTTGTACCCAGCTTTCAGAAAGGAAATGGAGCTTGAAACTGGTAGTTTGCGATGAAATGGCATGGACTAATATAGCACTCTGGATCAGAGTCACTGTGGTGGGTTAGAATTTTCCTGGATGATGACAGCTAGATGTCACTGCCTTTCTCACTTTCTCTCCTGATGCTGGTATAGTAGTACAATGCCCAAACAAAGGTATTGGCTCCTCCCATGCCTGTGCTTCCTGCAGCATTACAGGGCAGACTAAGGATGCCCTGGGCAGTCCCAGGGGAGAGTGTGCAACTCCCCACAGAAATGATTTTGAGTTGGTATGGAAGCCTGTTTTGTCCTTTAAGAAGCACTATAAGTATTTCATAAATTGCAGCATAGCAGTGGTTTTGGCAGCCAGCTGGGTGGGTTGGAAGGTGCTTGCTGGTGTCTGCTGAAATGGCAGCTAGGAAAAAGGGCCTTGTTCAGAGATGTCAGAATCAGAGCATGCTCTGGCTCTGCTTTGGAATATGTGCAGCCCAAGATTCAGTGACTAAGATTGAAAAGACTATTAAAATAAACAGGAAGCACCTCTGGGCTATTATTATGTCATAAATCAGTAAAGAGTTTTCAGCCTTTTCCTGTGGTTTATTCATTGTGTAGCCATTACTACGTACATTGTGAGAATGCATTTACTTTCTCAAGGTATTAATTGTCCTGTGCTGGAAGGTCAACACAAAAATCCATCTGTAGTAGGTTGCTAGCAGCTGAAAGGTACATTTTTATGCTGGACACTCAGATTTCAGCTTTTCAGAATGATGGAGAAGAGGATGCCAACGAATGGTTATGGCTAATGTCTGTGACTGTGTGAAGATGCAAGGTAGGGAAGTCAGCAACCTGTAATTACCTTACTGTTTAATGAAAAAATTGGAGTTTTGATTAAATATCCTTTGAGGTGTGAACTTTTGCCACTCTGCTTTTTCCTTAAGTTTCATCCTCTAAAACAGAACGTCCTTATGCTCTTTTGCCATTAGCTTGTGAACAGTATAATTATGCAGTTATGTATGTTCAAGCCTGTAGTTTCCTTACAATAATATCTTGTTTTAAAAGCATGAAGAATCCACACTGTAGAGTTACCAATGGAAATCCAAAATGATGAAGAGCCTGCTGAAGAAGCATATTTGAGCTTATGGAAAAAAATGATGTGCAAATTCAAAACTAGAATTTTTCTCCTAAAATTCTGTTCTCCTGCCTGAATTTGAAGAATCAATCTAATCTGGAAAGATGTATAATATTATTTATATCCTTTTGATAAACCACCAAAATAACCTTTTAAATTCAGATGGCTTGTGCCTTTAAAAGTCTTCTGAGACTTACCCTAAAAATAGTTTACAAAGCAACAGAGTAAAATTGTTGGGGAATTGCACTCAAATGCATTAGAGAGTCTATTCCTGTGGCACTTAAACCAGTCAAAGTAATAAATATAAAATGGTAATTTTTCTCCATGAGCTGTGCTTGCTGCTCCCACATGATTTCATTCCCACCCCAGAGTAATATAACACTGCCTGCTCAAACAATCTCCTGGATTCATGGAATAAGGCAGCATGTGGCTGCTACTTTAAGTGTGCTCAGAAAAATCGACAATTACAATTAATCCCTGTTTGCCTCAGAGCATTCCATTATTATTTCCATACCCCATGTGTCAGTGATTTTTCTAAATTGTAAGGAAATTTAGACCAAGCAATGGATTAGAAGGATATATTGGTGTATTAAACAAGAACTGAAAACATAGCAAAGTAGGATATAGCTCTGTTTTGATCCTTAGCTGTATCTTAACCTAGTTGCTAAATACATGGGAGCAATAAGCAAAGTATTATAGGTAACCATTCAATAAAGTGTTGTAGTTAATTTTTTTTTTGTCTGATGAATTAATCACCCACTTCTTCCCAATACATGTAAACCACTAAAATTTCTGTTAATTTGGGGATTTGTTCTGTGCTATGAAAATTCTGTTAGCTTGCTCAACTTGTGGGTTAGTCTGCTCTGCTTAGGGTTTTCTTCATCAAGATTTTGGCTTTGTCCTGAGGGTGGCCACAGGTGCACAGAGTCCTGTGTTGACCAAATCATCTGTGCAGATGGCACGTTGTCACAACTGGTACACTATTTGAATACTAAATTTAGTTTTAACACGACTCCAAAATTCTTGAGAACTGTTTTCAGCATTCATCTCACTGATTAATTATTGGCCTGTTTCAAGGTATTTGGCTATATTTGCCAGTATATATGAAGTGCATATGTTTGTGGGTTAATTTTTCTGCCAGGGATAATCATGAGCCAGTCTTTTAAAGTCAGGGATGACTGCAAATGACTACCATAATTCGGTTAAGGTACTTAAGAGAGCTCCTGGCATACTCTTTTCTATTATTTTTTCTACATTCAACCAGACTACATGTGTTTTGAAGTTCTTTCAGGTGGAATTTATCATAGGAGACCCACATCCAGCACCTCATGTGAAATGCAGTCCAGCTGGGAAGACTGGTATGTGCATAATGAGTACATACATTTTAATTTTTTAGTTTAAGCTTACATAGTTCAGGGTTGCAAATGAAACATTCTGACCATAGATGAAACAAAGGGGAAATACAGGAAAGACACTGGGGACAGTAACTCTGAGTTTTGGTCACCTGTAATATTAAGTTGAATTCCTTGTCTTAGTTTGGTATCTTTTCAATAAGTGGATTTTATTTGTTTGTTTGCATGTTCTGGGTATACTATGTTGTCGGATCTCAAGATCTCAGTCCTGAGATGCTGAGCCTCCGAGACCACCTTGGGGGCTCGGAAGTCCTGGAATGTTGCCAGAAGTGTCTGGTGGCAGGACTTTGACCCTACACGGGAGACGACACCTTTATGAAGATAAGAGGACTTCACCGGGGTGAATGGCGAAAAGATTAGCTAATTAGAGGGTGAGAAACAGGGTTTAGGATTTATGTACAGGGGGTTTGGAGGAGTAAGATGGAGGAATTGGGGTGTGTCCTGTCCTCCTTCTTCTTCCTCTTCTCCTCCATCTTCTTTGGCCACGGTGGCACCTTTGGATTGGTTATTACTGAGAGTACACCGAGTTATAAGAATAGATGGTATTGGGGAAAAATGATAAATATTGTACACGTAACAATGGGTATAAAGATACGTGGCGGTCCGGGGACGGCACAGTGTGCCCATGGCTGACTGCTGAGCAGATCTTTGTTCGGCTGAAAGAACATCTTTTAGATAAACAATTAATAAACATAAAAACCGAAAGAAGAACTGAAGCCTCTTCTCGTCCTTCGATACGCGGGCTCCCCAAGGCCACCTCGGGCCTTTCCAGGCCCCTCAAACAGCCGAGATAAACCGGACACTATGTCTGAAAATTTACTTTGAAGGCATTCTGACTTTTTTCTGTTTCTCAAATCTAGTAAAAAATTTCAAATTATGGTGAGGCTGTCTAGGGTAACCAAGCATTCTTCCTTGTTTATTATCTTCATTGTGGTTAAGGGCACAGTATCTTCCAAAAATCTGCCAATCAGCTAGATGAGCCCATGAAATATAATACCTTTCTTGGATTGCATTGTGGAAAAATGAACTGAATGTCTGAAGGATAAGATACCTGATGCATGCCATCTACACAAGGAGACCTATTCCTTATCTTGCTGCTTGGAACTGAGCATAGTTGCAAGACTGAACAACTGTTGAATTTGAGTTCTGGTTCATGTTAGAGGTAGATTTAATCATAATTCAATGTGATTACACTATATCTCTAAAAATCTACCAGGAACAGGAATGGCTAACTTTGGGAATGTTAGCTCATGTGCCATTCTGTTTCTCAGTTCAGCACATTACCAAAGATGTGATTGGTGATGGTTCATATCCATTCAGCAGGCTGAAAATTTCAGCAGGGCATGAGTCGGATTTGTGTCCTATTTGGCCATCTTGGTTCAAGTATATATACCTTGGATTTTGGTGGGCAAAGAATTGCAAAGTATAAGCTTGTCATCCAACCTATCTACTGAATGTCTGAAATCATCCTTTATTTTGCTGTGTGGGCCAAGGACGTGGCACCTTCTTTCAAAAACATCTTACATAAATTCAAAAGTTAATGTGATGTTTTGATACACAGTTTATTCCAGCTAGAGTGGCAGGAAGAGGTGAATTTAAAAAGTATCATATTGCATTATGATTCTTCATGAAGTATCTCACAACTGAACCACTTGTTATTGTCTGCGCTGCTTTCTAGAAAGAGGGGCTTCCAAAGTGCTTGTGGAGGAAGTCTACTATTACTTACAAGAGCAGTAAATTCATGCTTTTTCTTTGGGTTCTTGGTATTTCTTGGGAAGTTCCTGTCAAGTTTTTGGGCATTATCCCCATTGCTCAAACATATTTGCCTCTTCACTGCAGACAAATTTTTCTCAGCCTGCCCAAAAGAGGGACTGGCCCAAAGAGCTGCATTTTATTGTCTTTTTTTCAGATAGATGTCATCTTGAAGGCTTTCTGCATCACCTCAAGGGAGCACCTTGAGCCACCTGGTTTATGGATCTTGTTAAAGACCTCATCTTCTTCCTTAGGATGATCCAGATTTTTTCTGTTTCTGTCAAATCTTATTTTCCTACCTTAATCAGTATAGTCAAAGTGCCTGCAGATTTTATATGCCACAACTTGTACATGTAATTTTTTTTTTATTGTTTTTGCCCTGGGCATCAAGTGTTGTTTTTTCCCTTTTGCTTATCAATTATGTGTGCCTGAGGGTTGCTGGGGTGATAATGGGCCATTCTGAAGAGCTCTGCATGCTTTTCACCTGCTTTGTCACTTGGAGCTGCTATTTTTCTTTGCTGGCAAATAGGAAATAGCCTAAAAAGTCTCTCCTCAGTTTACTTTAGCTAGGATTTTCCATGATGCTTTGAACTACTCTTTGCTGTGCACTTTTACGTCTGTATGATGCTTCATGCCTACTGCATACTAGTGCATATTTTAAATATCTATAGATGTGTATTTGTTTGCAAGTTTCATTACTGTTTTTCTTCATGAAACCACGAGAAAGTTGATTAGAAAAGAGGATCAAGTGCCCGTTAAACCCCAAAGCCCAAGAAATGTTGTGGCCTTAATTCACCGATGGTTAATTTTTAATTTTGCGTGTTAACCTTATAGCCCTGTGGAGTTTGCCTTGAGTGACTAAGCTGTTTGCATGACATGCTCTTTGCTGACTTTCTCAGTTTCCTCTCCTTGTCTACTGGCAAAGCTATACCTCTAAAATACTCCTTGGAACAAAGGTTGAACTATAATATATTGTCCCCCAAGTAAGGAGGAGTCTATGATAAGGCTGCTCAAAAAGCAGATGTGGGAGTGTTTTTCACTTCTTAGACAGGAAAGAAACCTTGTCTCTAGTCCTTCCATAAATGTGTGAGGACAGCAGCTTTGGGAGGACTGCCTCCTACCATGGAGAGTCAGTGCAGCTTCCTACATAGGAGGCAAAAACTCTGCATCTGCATGGTCACCTGTGTGAGCAAAGGGCATGTGCCAATTCACCTATGTACTAGCAAAAACAACTCATTTGTCTTGCATAACAAAACTGGTTTACCTTTGAGGTGGCTTGGATAGCCCCCAGGCGACCTCTCAGAAAAATGAATGAGTGATCAAAGAAAAACTTTTGGGATCCATGAAGTCCTTAATTTTCAAGGAGGGGTCAGTCTAGTAATCGCCTTGTGTCTTCTGAGGAATTCTGCAAAGTTGAATGGAAATTTTTTCTTTTCCTAAAAAAGTTCTGAGGAAAATTACAAATTGTTTGATTTAGAGAGGTATGTATTTTGTACATACATACATTTTCCCCCTCTCCTTACAACAGAAAGGAAACGCTTTCAAAATATGATGGCAATTCTCAGCTGTACAAACAACAGTCTTCCAGCAGCTAATATGCTCTAATGTTTCCACTGAATGCTCCAGGACCTGGATGTACTTCTACTTACCTGTTTTCTGTCATTGGAGTGCAAAATGGGAGGTGGGTTATACCAGAGTTTTATTCTGCCGAGGGGAAATAGACCTAATTCTATTGGCTCTAAACTCCCACAAAGCCTCAGTATAACTTAAGATGCTCTCAAGACTCCAGGTTATTTGACTGATTAAGTTAAAGACACAGTTTCTTCAGTAATCTGTCAGTTTTGAGAAAGCTGCATGTTTCCTGTGGCATGTGGTGTTGTTTCATTAGAAGTGCTGGGTTGCCAGAAGAGCTTTGCCTGTGGGAAATAGCTGAAGTGCAAAGAAGTTGCCATGTCTGATCTGACACTTGTAGATTGGTTCACTGACTTTTTTTAATGGGCTTGGAATTTCAAGTGATCAGAACAAAACATTGGTAATATCAAGTAATTAAAAAACAAACAACACCAAAATATCTCCATGCATCAACATTTTTATTGGCCTGCTTTGCCGTATTTGATTTCAAATTCGGCTGTTTGCTCCCAGAGACAGCTGATACCATCTGTAGAGATGGAAGAGATGTCAGCAGTCTTGCCCTCAGGATGCACTCTATGCATCCTAACAAGTCCATAAAGAGTGTAATAAAAACTTTGAGGTATTCATTGTGTTTTACCTGATGAGAATTTTCATAGAAATGACTTCTGTAAAACTCTCGTCTTTCATCAAAGAATGGATTTATGGTTGTCCCATAAGAATTCCAGGTTAAAAGGATGATGCTCATGCACAATACACATTTTTAAAATGTTCTTGAACTCATTAATATCAGTGGATAATAACATATATTACAGCACTTCTACTCCAAGAGAGCAATGCCAAAGTTAACTTACTAAATACCATTCAGCTGGAACTGAGCTTGGTGTCAAGTCCTTTCTCCACTTTGGTTTGCTTCACAGTAATTTACGGCAATTGCTTTGCTTTCTTATAACCTTTGTTCTCTGCAAATAGTGTCCATAGGGAAATGAAACCAGGAATACCTGTAAACCTGCTCTTTGATACTGAATTTGTCTTCTGTCCTCTTTCTGCTTTCTTTTATCTAGAGCCTAAATCCAGCCTTGGTTAGGGATTACAAGTTTTATCTTATACCCCTGCACTTGGGTGTGAATGGGTTGTTGAGCTGCTTTTTTAGCAATTTGCATTGTGCCAGGTTGCACTTCAAGCTAGATTTGTAAAGATGTGTAAAGGAGCTGCTTAATAAAGTAGTTCCTTGATAATGGGCTTTTACATAGAACCTGTCAACACCATTCTTTCAGAAAAGCCTGAAAGGAATCTTATGTAAATTCCAGTGTATTAATTCAGCTTAAAATTTCTGTTGTTTTGCCCTAACCTCTCCAACCTGTGTGCATTGACATTGTCTTTCATCTTCATTTTCCGTGCTGTAAGTGGTCAAATAGAGAAAAAGATCGGGACCGTAGGTCTTCATGATCACTTTGGTTCAGACCTTGCCTCCTGCCTTTTAGCTTTATGTGGTCCCTGGGTTTCTATATGTGTTGTGAGAGTGCTAGTACAAATATCAGTCCCTGGGAGAAGGATCTTCTGAAATTCAAATCAGCTACACAGACACAAAACTTCTATGTTATAAAATGGGAGGGTGTGAAAATGTACATTGCTCCTTCACTCCTTATCATATAGCTTTCTGTCATACTTCCTCAAGAAAAGTGTCTACACATTGGCCTCTATCAGCACAGGCTCTACTCAGTCTTACATTGTTTTAATCACTTTTACCTGTTGAGAGTTCCATTTGTTAGTAGCTTACTCAGTTCCATTTTTAACAGGACTTTCACCCTCATGAAGAAGGGAACGATTACAGAGAAGCATACAAATATTTAGATGACTTTTTCAATGTTGTTTGGAATTACACTGTTGATCTGCTGTTATGCACTGGGACAGAAGAGGCCTCTGCACAGGTTATTGTAAGGTTGTCACTTGTTGGGTTTTTTTTCCCCTCCTCCTTGGTGGCTCTGTTATTTGTCTCAGAGTGAATTGTCAGTTGATACCCAGTGCTCTATAAAAACTCTGTAAAGAAGCTCTTACCATTACATACTGTTCTAAGTACAGGCTGCTTTTTTTACAGAGGGCAACTATTTAAGGTGGGCCATAAAATCGTCAAGAAATATAAATCTCTGGAGTTAGTACTGTAGAACATTTAATCTCCAGAGAGCCAGCAATATCTGTAATAGCCATATTCCATAGAGACTGCATGCAACATTATACGTGGGATAAGCATCCACTTGTAGCAGGGTTCAGACAACAATTTACTCTGTAAAGCCCACCCAGCTTCACTCGTGTTCTTGGGCAAACAGAATCAATAACCTCATTGGAATTTAGATTAGAACATAACCAGATGTGAGCCTGCAGGTACCTAAACTCGTCAACTCCAGCCCAGTCAGATAAACATAGACTGCATCTTTTAGAGACAAATATGACTGTCTCAATCTCTGTCAATTCCAATAATGTTGTTTTAGTGACTCACTTGTCATTTTCTCTGTCATCATGCTCTATGGCGTAAGCAGCCAGAGGGGAAAAGAAATTGCTGCATTTCATTGAAGCTTACTCTTCATCCCTCGTTTAGTCTAAAACAGGTTGTTTACAATGTAAAAAACATGATGCCTCACTTGTAGTATTTCACAGCACCTTTTTATTCTGGCTGAGTTGTGGGACACCTACAATGACAGGTGGTTTTTAACTGTGAATCCACAAAAATCCTGGGGAAATAAACTGACAGCAACAATTGTGTACAAAAATATAATATGGATTATTAAATGAGTCAGCTTTAAAAAATCTCTTTCAGGTTTTTGCTGCATCCTTAGTTGTCAGTGGTTTTCTCCCCACTTCTTGCCCTATGGTCCATATGTCTAAAATCAAGCACCTGTATCTTGGCAGGATCACAGCTCAACCTTTTTTTTTTTCCTCTGGGCTGTTCTCATGTTTCTCTTTAAATCTATTATCATCACATTGGGAATGAGCTGAAACCATAAAGCAACCTTGATGTTCCTTTTGCTGATAACCCCATTAGAAGGGTCGGAAGTTCCAACTGCCCTGCTACTTGAGGGAAGAGATATTTGGTTTTTTTATAGGCCTCGAGAGAGCATCATGGATCACACTCTAATGATTAACAGAGCAAAAACCTAGATGAGGGCAACACCCCAAACACAAAGTGGAGCTATTTAACGAATTCTTCAAAAAGCCAAGGAAGAGGGGAAGGTACCTGGGTGGTGACTCTATAGATTATCCTGTGCTCCTGGACATTTGTATAGCATACCTCTGCTCTGATACACCACGTGATGGCTGTCAACAGAGGCTGGGGCTTGTTCCTGTGTGCCAGATTCTGTGCTGTAGCTGATAGCAAAGCACAGAACATCCCTGCCAAGGACAGGTTTCCATTGGGCTGAGTACGGATTCATGATGCGTACCTGCCTTCTGCAAAACACCACAAGATGCAATTTTCTGGGACTTGCTTCTCTACCCATCAGTCCTCATTGTAATCAACTGAAAAAGAAAGAGTCTTAAAATGTTGTTGAGATGGGAAAAGATATATGGTTTTACTCTTTCACACAGAGTCACTAAAGAAAAATTCTTCTGAAAATCTCCCAGTTTTCATAAACTAGGAATATCATGACAGACTGGGACTGACTTTACTGGGTGGAGGAATCTGCTCTTATAGTTGTTGCAGTTGAAAATGCTAGTGAAAAAGATGTACAGCCTAATTATGAATGTTCTGCTAAAATGAAAAAAAAATATAAACTTATTAAACTTACAGCTTCATTAGGACACTTTTAATTACAAGGTCTTTTTGTGTCTGAAAGAACTTGCTTCAGGGAAACATTCACAACTGGTCAGGTATTTCTACCAAGCAAATTGTTTTTGTTAATCAAATAAATAAAGAGCAGAGAGAAGTTGGGCAATGGACAATACTTGGCCATTGCCAATAAATATTATCATAGCCTCAGCACTGTGCTGGTCCATGAGGAATTTGCAATGTCTCCTAACTCTAATTAACAATCCTCTAACTCCAGCCTCTTTGCTGCTTGTAGGACAACTTGCATAATTTTTTTAATGTAATTTTTATAATCTTTAAGATTAAAGCTATATTTCTAAGAAATGTCAAAGTGTATTCTTGCCAGTAAGGACTGGAGCCATTCTCTGGATACTGCAATGTGAAAATACCATTATAATGTTGTGATAGGGAAAACTTTATTTTAATTATGTTTTTAAGAGGTCGAAGTTGAGTCTGATTAGGATGAGTAACACTAGGTAAATTCCAATTTCTGTTAATGATGTTTTTTGCAATAAATGCCTATGTACTTAAGCATAGTTTCCTTCTGTACAAAGGGAAAAACAAGTTGAACTTCACTTTTGTTTCACATTGTGTTGCCCTGTTTTTGGTGAATGGACTCTATGTTCTTTGTTTCATGTTTTCAGGTGTATATATACTAGATAGACGAGGTTGTGATTATAACATGTTTTCCGTGTTCTATTTAATTCAAGTAGGTTGCATTTAATGACTGGTTTGTCCCACCCTTATAACCAATAGAAGGCAACAATTGCATTCCTCAGTCTGTGTCATAAGCTAATATGAAAAAGTTCACTTACTTTTCTGGATCTTCATATGCAAGCAAGCTCTGATTCTGCTTTCCAAACTTACATAAAGAGTGACAATGACTTTCGTTTTATGTCAGATACTATCCCTCTGCCTGGATGGCCTTGCTATCTTCAGAATGACTACACAGTTTTAAAACTGGAGAAGAATTTAGTATGTTTTTAAGAAATGACAAAGATCAAAAGGAATTAGAATGTCAGCTTCCAGCAACATCCTCTACTGCAACATTTTTTGTATGAGAGTTGTGCTTTTCCTTGATATTTTCTACCTTTACATACTTGTTTGTGAAGTTATTTTGTTGAAAGGTAATTTTTCATCTTGTGTAAGAACTAGTCTCTCAAAAAGAAGAAATGGACAATATACTATTTTTCCATTAGGATAATGAAAAAAAGATTGTGGGGGTTTGTGATTTTTGTAGTTCTTTATTTTTTATGGTTTTATAAATCTGTTTTTGTTTTTTTTAAAGCAAGATATTTCCTATGCTTATATAGACACTAAAAGTCTGAAATGAGAAAAGAAAATTACAAACATTAATTTTTTTCAATCTGTGGCTAAGAAGGAATGAAAAACAGCCCATAATGCTTTTTGAACAAATAAGGTCATCTTTACCCTCTCATTTCACTTTCTTCTCTACTGTGGTGCTGTTTTCCCCCTGTATTCAACTTTGCTCTTTCATCCATTACTGCTCCTAGTTCAAAACCATTTCTTTAAGATATAAACATAATACCAGTAAAGATGAAAAGTCTGCTATAATAACTCCATTTGCCTGGAGGTGATTACAGTCAGCATCAAGGAAAGGAAAGGAAAAGTAGATGGAAAGGCAAACAGTTTGTCGCCATGATGTAGAGAATTATTGTGAAAGAGACAGAAATTAGTATGCTCCCCTAAATAAGATTCTGTAGTAATGTGATTCTTACCTTACATGTCCTACAGGCTTTTTCCTCATCCTTTTGGTGAACATTTGAGACAACATTGCTCTCCCTTTGGCTGAAAATTGGAGGCTCAGGTATAATTTGAACATACAGCATGGTGGTAAGTAGATACCACTGGTTGTTAACAGAGAAAACTTACCCAAACCACTACCCTAATAGTTCTCCTTCCACTCAGAGGTTATTAATATACATGCATCTCATCTGTTTGGAGAATACAATTTTAGTTTCTTAGGTCCTGTTACAGTTTTCCTTGAGTTTCTTCTTCCTTTGTTTTCCCTTACTAGCAGACTTTTTACCTTCTCTCTTTGTGAGTACCTTTGTTCTGTTTCCTGACTTTTCTAATCTCTTTCTGCACTAATCTGGAATCTAGAACTGGCTTCCAAAACCCTTCTAAATTTTTCAAGTAGTAACTTTTGCATTTTAACTTTGTTGGGCTTTACATGAATCAAAATCAAGAATCCACTTTAGCTTTTCTGGCTCTTCATTTCTTCTTTGCCATATTTAGAATATTGTATTATGTACTGAATTGATTTGTGTTCTGTGGCCCCACCAGACAGGGGAATGGCAGCATTTTCAGTCATGAAAAGATCCATTGCATGTAGGAGGTCTGCGTGTACATCTCCTCAGGCAGCAGGCAGAGAAACTCTAAATAGTGGTACTATATGTGTACTATATATTACACATACTTGTGTATTCAGAAGACACCTTTTTTATCCCCTTCTGAAATATTCTTCTTGGCTTTGCTTTTAATTAGCTCCCGAAATGCAATTACTGAATTCATAAATCTCAAAGTATATTTAGTTTTCCAGTTACCAGCACTCACCTCTATTAAGACATATGAAAATAATAACCTTGAAAACTGCTATTTTATACAGACAAATGTATCACACGGATTTTTCTTATACTTCATATGGTATCTAAATTATTAACTTTCCTGATCAGGCTTGAAGAAATTCTTTAAATAAGTTGCTATGATATTAACCTCTTGTGTAATATAAAAAATTGTATTTAATGATATAATTAGGTTTAAATGAAACTATTTTAAATTTCTCTGGTTTTAATTTGATGTTGCTGTACTCTAGCTTTGAACTGTAGAAATGGTGAAATGTGTTTGTGACCACAGTTCTGACTCTACAAACAAAACAGACAAACTCACCTTTTAAGATGTGAACTTGTTTTCCTCTTGTGGACAAGAGTTCTCAGCCCTCTCTGTCCTTTTGTCTTTTGTAGTGACACATAAAAATATTTACTTTAGAACAGCGGATATGATAACAGTCATTTCAGGAATTTCATATCCAACTGCCTCCTACACTGGGTCTCTTTATGCATATGGTCAAAGGATATTTTACTTTTATTTCTATGTGAAGAAAGGATGATTAGCACAGTGCTCTGCATGCCACAATGTCCCTGGATTCTCAGCTTTGTGCAACTTGAAAAACAGCTGCACAAACTCCTGGGATAAAAGATTACAGAGAACTGTGGAAGGCAAAGATGCCACACTGGCTTTAAAGTCCTGACCCTTAGTTCACTGGTGAATGAGAGTTTATTGTGGACCTGAAATACTTATGTGCCTCTGATGTTTCCTGGGCTTATGCTGCTGACCACTACCTGAAAGAGGCCAGTGGCCTAAGTGACCCTTTGCTATGACCCAGTGTGCTCATTCTGTCTAACAAAGTGTCTGGCATAGAAACCATGTCCTTCAAACACCAGCTAAGGTATTTCTGTGTGGCACTTGGCCAAGTAAAGAGGCATTAAATGAATCACTCAGCTTGCTAAATCAGGTCACAGGAGGTGTAGTAATGAGGAGAGACCTCTCTTGCTTGTGGGTCCACCTTGTCCTTCAGTGAGATGCGAGTGAAAGGCCATCCTTTTATGAAACTTAATCCTAAAACAAAGGATTTTTGGTCTTTGTCCCATGCTATCTGGCATCTAGCACAATTCTGCTTGAGGAGCAGGTTTAGAAAGTAAAACAAATATTTGAAGTTTTCCGTCATGTTTTTTATGAGTCTGGGTGTATTTTAGTTTCAGTTCTTTTCTTAGGCAATTGCCAATTATATCCATATTCTTTAGAGACGTGTGTGAACTGGCATATTAAAATCTGTGTAGCATTTAGTATCTCTGCTGTGTGAGAGACTGAAAACAAGGAAGGATGGATGATTTCCAGGTTGCCTGGGGCATCCAGACTCCTTAGAGGCCAGTATACTGTCCTAGTTCTTTATATGCAGTTTCTATTGACTTCTGCCTCAAAAAAAAGGAGAATATATAGCCCAGGACTTGAAACAGAATGCACAGAAGGAATCTTTAGTAAAATATTTTACTGTCCTCTGTATCAATTTGTACTGATATAGTTTTAATTTATTTACTAATTTTAGGAAAATTACTGCTTCTTAGTAAAAGTTATCATGGGAGCAATTATTTCCTAGGTGTCTGAAAATCACAATTCATTTAACAGCATTTTTTTGGATGTAACTGATAGAGAGATTTCAAAGCATAGGCACTTAATGGTTATGGAATCTGCAGTAAGGATTTTTATTCTGGAAGCCCTTAGGGATGACCTACCCTTAAGTGTAATTTTTCACAGTTTTGCAAAGATGTTACGAGTAGACCTGAAATTTTCATTTCTTCCACTATATTTTTGAATTACATAAAACAATGGTGCTTTTATGTAAAAATTAAAAAGGTTCAATACATGAAAAATGAACCCTGTTTGTTTTTAGAGAGTGAACTTTAAAGAAAAATAATTCAATTATGAAGTGATAGAAAACACTTCTGTAATTTTTTGGGAAACTGAACTACCTCTCCACTTCATGTCAGAAATATTATCTTATTTGAGTCAGATAATATTCTCATGGAAATCTAGCTATATCTAACAGTCCAAAAGAGAAAAGAACCCATGTTTCCTTGGTGGAAGAATCTGAATGGCAGGCAAGAAAAAGTCCAGACACACTGGACTCGTGCTTTGACCATAGTTTTTTCTGTGCATCTGCTCCTTCTGCTTGGAGAAGCATCCAGGACCCCTGGTACCGGATCTCAGGCGAGTAGTTCTCCAATAATCTTCCCATTGTCCAGACATCTGGTGAGCAAGGAAGCCATTTCTGATAAGGAGAGAGGAAGTGCAGTATTTCTTTGGCCAGAAATTTTCTGTCCAAAACAGAGAAAGATCAGATACTCAAGGCAAAGTCAGCATTCTTGAGGGCAGCAGCAGAAGTTTGTAATCCAGGAGAAACCTTTGGCTTAAGACCATCACTTTCAATTTAAAAAAGTGCTGAGATTCTTTATTAATTATTAATACAGAAAAAAATTTTAACTTTTTACCTCTAAACAAGGATGAAGGAAGAAGAATTCATAGACTTTATCTCAGTATTGATTCCTCACCCTTTTTTCTAAATTAGGTATTCTGTGGGAGTGTTGTATTAAAGACTATTCTCAAAGTGAACTAGGTTAGGGACATGCTAAGTGAGTGAATACTTGTTTATCAAAACTAGACTTCTAGCCCCTCCTTGAAAAGATGTTGAAAGAAAAGATGTTGAAAGAAACACACACAAAAAAAAATCCTTCTGCCTCCCAAGAAACAGGTGCTATGTATGCAGAATTAGAGTGCCACAGGTACAGCTAACTTGCTAGTTCACACTGCTGCTTATAAATACTTGGAAAAAAAACCCCAGACCTGGTAGGTGAGTTCAAATTGCTTACAGAATAAACATGGAATCACTTGCACTGAGGTCTAACAGTGTTAAGTGTGTATAACACTAAGTAGCAGAATAAGGGGCTGATTATTCTCCACAGGTGGAGACAATTGTGTAAGACACAAGAAATAATAAAAGCATAAGAAATTTTCAAAGCACTGCTCTCCACTGAAGGAGCCAATGCACTCTTTGATGACCTATAGTAGCTATTAATACCTGGGGGTTTTTTTCAGTGAGAATAAACTCAAAGCAATTGCAAGAACGTTTCTACATGTCCTTTAGTTGGAAATTAAACAGAAAAGTGAGTACCTTCTGAGGAACAAAGAGTTAAGATTCAATGGTCTGAACAAAATCTGTCTGAAAAGCTAAATGGAGAAATTGTGTGTCCATTAATCTATGGCTGTCATGAGAACACAGATAAATAATAGTTTTAGTTTGAGCCATTTCCTTAGGTTTGTTATCTAGTTTTCCTCCTTGTCTCAGGGCATGTGGCAAAATGTCATGAAGGTCATGGAAACCATGATTATGTGCAATGCAGTGGAAAACCAGAGGTCTTTGTGGGAACTGCCAGTGTTCCTGATTGTTGGCAAGGTACCCGTGAATCTTAGTTGGGGTATGATCAATTATAAAGAAGAAACCAACAGAACTGTCAAAGGGGATGCTGCAACAAGTTCTGCAACCCACATGAGATGAAGTGAAAAATATTATTACACTTTGTGTTAAGTTATTGTTACTATTAGATGTACAGAAATGAAGCGGTACTATATAAAAAAAAATAGATTACTTCATACATAAAAGAAGATCAAACTGCTTTAAAAGGTTTTATGATGCAAAGTTTTTGAAATCATCTGAGTTAGGAAAGGCATGCTCTTGATACAATATTTAATTTTACATAGTTGCCAGCATGGGGCAAGGTTAATTCATTGCTCCAGTAGCATAAAACAGTTGACAGCAGCCAGATGTATAATTCCATGCCTGTTAAAGGAAAATTAATATCTTCGCTGCATAATTGTTGATACTTAAGAGATAACAGAGATCTCAGTTTGTCTGCTCAGAAAAGAACAATAGGTATTCTTCTGTTTGTGCCTTGGAGTTGATTATACACTATGATTTCCAATGCAATTGTTCAGTGCTGCTATTGATTGCAAAATGCAGGCTATTTTTGCAGAAGTAAATCTCTTTGGCTGAAAAAGGAAGAAAAAAAAATCTGCCTGTTACTGGCTACTGTTACTGTCTACTGTCTTAAACTAGAAATCATCGCTATGCACAAAATGTAACCAAAAATTCATATTAATGTTACTGGAACACTGAAAAATACGTCAGGTTTTCAGGTTTGGCAGTGATGCTGGCTATCTGGGTTTTTAGCTTTATGAGCTTTATTTTTCTGTTTCTCAGAAATTACTGTCTGTTGTATTTTTACAAGGCTTCAAAACTGTGGAAAATTGCCAATAGATGTGGAAGTAGAGTTGCTAAATAAAATTGGATACCAAGGTAATTGCCTATGGTCTTTGAACAGGTGGGCTTCAAGAAGACACAGAGGTGTCTCGTAGATTATCATTGAGCCCTGAAATACTATGGGGCTTGTATCTTCTAGATGATTGTCTTGCACTTCCAGGAAGTCAATATTTGTCTTGCAAGAAAAGACAACAAGTCGAGAATTTTGTCTTGAAAAGATTTGTCTCCACCACTGCCTTGGTGAAATGGAACTGGTACATTTGGAACGGTGCTTTTATGTAATCTTCTGCAGCTAGCAAGTAGCTGGTAGAAATTCAGAAATCCTATAATGCCCTTAATTATTCTATACTACCATCTATTATTCTATAATGCCATGTTATTTTTTGTATGCATTGCTTTTGAAGAATTTGTAACCAATTTTTTTTTCCATGCTTTTTTAAATATATCAAGGGTATCAACAATGCTTAAACAAAGTCTTTGTAAGTGCCCCAGATTGGAGACAGGGAGAACTAGCAGCGTTTCAAAATATCATCTGAGGTCGCTCAAGATTAATGCATTGTTATGGTCTAATAAGAGTGAAAGATGTACATAGACATTATTTTTTTGAAGCTGCACAATGTCAACAATTTTTCTCTAAAACTTCAGAAAAAAGGCAAGTCTTCATGAGATAAAGACAATAAACTGTTGGGATTTCTGCCTGTCTTGGCATCCAGCTCAAGATTTCCTCATTCTTTTAAAGAGAGTGCTAATTTTGAAGCCGGTTGTTTTGAAGACATATAATTTTGTTCCAGAATTGTGTGGTGTGGAGTCACAAAGAGCTCTGACTTCTATTGTTTCAGACTTGCTGTAATAGGATTTTGGCAGTGGGTGAAAAATGTGCAGGCTTCTTCAAGAGCAGTTAAAGTGATGCTATTCAGAGCTGTGAGACAGAAATAAGGTAGTGGCCTTTTATAAGACAATGGGTCATGTAAGGAAGGATATCTGACTGTTTGAATTGTTGCAAATGGCTCTTCAGTGAGTGTAGAGCCATAAACATCCTGGTTCTCAAAGAGCAGTGGTTCTCCTGCATGGAGGAATGGCACGTGGTTTTTTTGCCTATGTTGTGAATTGGCAAATTGTCCCTACCACTGTTCCCATCACACTGCCCATGAGGTACAAACTACTGACAGATATAATGTGACCTTATACAAGAGTCTGTTTAGTAGCTTCTGGAATTCTATTTCAATATGAATCACTGAGTTTTGCACTGCTTTAGATTTTTAATCTGGAAGATTTTTTATTATGCTCTATTCACAATTTTTAATCTCCCAGGTTTGGCTGACGTTATTCCAATGGTAATCATTATCTGTGCCTGTCTTTATCTTCTTTTTGTATTCTAATCCCCTCATGCTTTATTTTCCCTTTTTTTCTGTGACTTTTTTTTTCTTTGCTGGATTTATTGCATGCTTTCCCCTGGCAGCCTCTGTAAATATGTGCATTACTATTAGTTTCATCTCAATGTGTATGGGATTTATGCCTATACAGCTTGCCCTCCACTTAATTTAATCACAGGTTAATTAGATCCTCCACTTAATTTGATCAAAACCTTCCTTGAGCCAAATCACTTACATTAAGAAGAGTAGTGGTACTTTCTACCCTTTAGTTTGATCAATATCGATCTTTTTAAGCAGGTACTTTGGGGTAATTCAATCACTGGCTGTGGATGTTTTTAATTTAATTAATAATAAAGAACAACATCCTTAATGAGAGGAGAAAATAAACATAGAAAATATCTGCAGACATGTGAAAGACAGTAATTTTTTTGGCATTTTTGAAGGGGAGCAGTTTATGTTCTGTTTTTGCTTCTGTTCTGAAGCAGTTCTTTTGTTAGCAACATGGTCCATTCTCCTGTGTGCAATGGGGTGGGTGGGGTTGTACTGGTGGCAGTGTTAATGAATAGACAGGAATAACAGTAAGGAATTTTCAAACATTATTGATACATTCCAGTGTAGCACAAGTTCACTGGGAGTCCTGGTATATTGTATTTGGGTGATTACTAATAAAACATTCATTCTAAATGCCAGGGAGCAGGATGTCAATGAAATAATTTATATATCTGTTATGTGTGTATAAGAATATTAGTATTGAATGAAATTACAGAGAGTACAATTCTTTTCTGAAGCATGGTGCTTGCTGTATTTAAAAAAAAAAAAATTCTATGCTTAATTTAATTTCTCTAGAGAGGTCATTTACAGACCTTAAAATAACCATGGAAACTGAAGGAAAACTAAATGCTCAACCTTGCCTTTTTCAGGAGCTCTGACTGATAGGAGGCAACCTTCAAGTATCACACTGTGGATTACTTACTTTAGTGAGTATTTGTTGACATTACTACTGCTACTGGTTTTAGGAAGAGTATTTGCATTATTTCTTATAAGTTTGTGCTGTCCAATCTGTCTCAGAAAAGTGTGCTCAGATATGTATTATGAGATACTTGTGAAATACATCTACTTGAGCTAGACTTTCAGAGGCATGTGGTTAGCATGTTAACACCACCACTGATGTAGAAATTCCAGTTCTCCAGATGAACATGTTGTTCTCTCCTTGTCTCTATCAGCCACTAAATCAATCCCTGAGTCTATTCGAGCAGATTCTTAAAGGCTGTAATTCCTAAACCAATGCTGCTGCCTACCATACTGGTGAAAGTAACATAGGATTCACAAGAGTTGCTAACATTTGAAATATGGTTGGGGAGAATGACAGAAAAGGGTTCATTTCACCTGATTTTATCCATCAAAAAATCAGGTGTCTAGTCACCTATGCTCCTCTAAAGCTTGTGTGCTCCCAAGTGCACTTGGTTTTGTTTTATTTATGTGGGATTCTTTCTCTGTGTTGATATTACAGGAATCCTATATTTCTAGCTTTAATAAGCCATTAAACTATGAAGCAGCTGAAATTGGGTGACAGGAATTTAATCCTTCTTATCAGTTGTTAATACCAAGAACTGTTGTAGCCTGTATTAAAAAATATTTTAAAAGATCTGCTGAAGATCTCTTTAATGTTGATGAATTGTTCTTTCTCACAAATATCCCAAAACATGCAAGTCTTATGAGTCTTGTATTAGTGATCAGAAATCAGAGCAGAGAAAAACAACAGATTTTAATTCTTGAGGTCAAGATTTCATGAATGGTTTTTAACATTTAGAACTAAACTGGATTAAAATGAAGCTGCCATCTGTGTTTGCTTACCCTAATGCTTATAAAAGGAGCAAGAAATGTAGCTTGTACCAAGCTACAATGTACCAAGTCCCACTTGGTACTCTGGTAAATTCAAGTTTTTCTCAATATGAATTCCAAAGTTCCATAGGTAAAAATAAAATTATTTCAAATTATTATGTACAAATTCAGAGACTACTCAGAGTAACAGCCATTTTAATGAGTATATATGATGGGGGTTTTTTAAATTTTTTTTTCTTTTTATGTTTTGGTAAAGCTTGTTCCAGGTCTGAAAATCCTTGCTAGCAACAAATGGTGATTTTCATGGAGAATTATATCCTTTTCCCCTGTTTTGACTGAGCCTCAATTAGGGTTGTAGTTGTTCCATACTCCCTTTACAGTCAGTAGATGTATGTGATCATGATGGAAGGCTGATCCTTTCCACCTAACTGGTGACCAGTGGAGACACCAGCTCTCCCTCTCTGATCTAGGGTATAATGCTCAGTGCAGAAGTCTACTGAGATGCCAGAAGCACATGGGACTCAGGTTGTTTTTTTCCAGGTGCAACTTTATATATGCATTTCCTTCTTGATGATGGGAATTTTTGCATGTATAAATTTAAACTACTTTTGTCATGTCAAACGTATGATATAGCTTCTTCATAAAGACTACTTCTGTAGAAAATGCCCTCACTTTCAAATATCTGCTGACCTCCTGTGACAGTGCTTTAAAAGAGTTAAGGAAGAAGAAACAGCAAAATAACTGTGTTTGTGCTTTTGTTTGGGATGAAGTTGAAGTAATTTTTAAAAAGTACTTATTAATGCTCAAGTGTGTGTGTTGTGATGGCTTCTTACATAACAAATGTAAGAAATATGTGACTGTGAGTAAAAGTAAAGATTTAGAATATGAAGAATTTTGGCAGATCTTGTGATTTTTTCATGTTTCTGTTGGTCCATGGCTAAGCAATGGTCTTGGATTTCAGAAGACTTTGCCATCATTTCCATTTCCTTTGAAGTCAAAGCAGGTTTTGTTCTGCTGGAAATATGTTTTTGCATATCTATGGAGAAAACATATGTGATTCCTATGTTAACAGCTCTGATTTATGATTTTCTGGTTTCTATAGAAACATTAAAAGCATTTGTAAATCTTTCATTTTTTAGGTAAACGTATTCCATTTTATAACAAAACAGATGCTCAGACTGTTACCCTTTTTATTTTTAACATTGTTAAAGATTATGAAAAATGGTACCGGTAATGTATACTGAGACAAGAAGTAAATGATCATGTTTCAGGCAGTACCTTTCAAACTGTTCTACTTTTGTAGTTATAAAGTTAAACTTCGAAAAACTTATGTTATCAAAAACTCCTCTAGGTCTTGTGTATAGAAAAACAGACTAGGATGAAAGCACTCCTGTGTGGATAGGAAACAGATTTAACATATATAAACCAGGTACTAAGGAGACCAGGTTTATATACCCAGATCTACTACTATCCTTCTGGTTTTGTCAGAGCAGTTCTCTCATCTTTCATGTGGTATCTCAAAGACTGATCTAAGTGACATTTAACCATTTTTCTGGAGTGCTTATTTATGTGTTGATAAAAGCGATACAAGCTGCTATATATGTGATCACCATCAGCATCTTACTGTTTGAGTGACCTTCTGCTGTTTTACCCAAAACACCCTCATTAAGAGTACAAACCTCTGATCTGGTCAGTGGAAGAGTTTGTGCTCACCAGAGAGAAGGATTTAGTTGGTGTGAGGTGCATGATCTGGCTCCTGGCAAGAATAATATTGAAAACTCTGAAGAGGCAGGAAGGCTGGGTGAGGAAATGTTACCAGGGATGCTGATGGGTCTCAGCAGTTTCCACACAGACAATGAATGTAGATAAGTGCAATTCAGACAAAGTATAATTCAGTTTTTTCAAAGCAGATAAAATTATATATATATTTTTTTATTTCTCCTCTTACTACCTTTTACCACAACTGAATTATTTCCCCCCTCTCACTTTAGTTCAGAGAGGATAGCAATGAAAGGTGAGGTGTCCCAGAAAACTGATATGGGATGTAGGAATTGGACATTCAGTGGCTTTCTGTTAGGTGTTGTATAAGTCTGATACGTTTTTGTAGCTGAATCTGTTAGGCTAGCAAGGTCTCTTGGTTCAGTAAGGTGCCCCAATAAAGCCACTTAAATCTAAATGCGTTTACCTTTCTTTTGGCTTCATAGGCATATTTTCATGTCAATCACAGCTCTTTGTTGTTAATGAGAGCTGTCTCCCTCCCAGCTCATCTCCTCCAGCTATTACCATTCTTCATGCAGAGCAGATATAGTGACATAGCAATATTTTTCATTGTACAAGTCATTAAGGGTGTCAAGAGCAATTTGAAATTTGTAAATATTCTGACAAGTTGATTGCCCCCTGCCCATTTTATGCCCATAATCTGCCACGGTAGACCTGCCAGTGCAGACAACATTATCACTAACCCAGCATGGGCCATCATAGAGTGCTATCTGGCAGTATGTTAATAAAAGACCAGAAGAACAGCAACTAAAATGCATCTCAAAATTATAACTATAAACAATCTGCCAGTTGCAATAAAAACTGTTGCCGCTAGGAAATTAAAAATTGTACACCACAGTGGTCATAGCCAATGCATCACTACCCCAATGCATGGCATAAACATAAGATTAGGACTTGTCTACAGATGAATCAGAGTCTGAGGTGTAGCAGAGATACTTCTTTTTCTCAAAAATGTAGAACAAATGCAAATGTGCAATATTCTTGACAGATTTTTTTGTTTTCTCCTCATGTTTTGTTTTATATTTTCAAGTTTGTTTTGGAAGAATCTCACTCAAATGAATGTGCAGAAAGACAAATTTAAAAATACAGTGATATTATTATTAGGTACATTCTTGGTTCTTTGAGTAAAGAGAAAGCAGAGCAGATGCTGTTTGATGTAATCAAAACAAATTACAATCCTAAAAGATCATAAACATACACTGTGTTTTGGTATTATTCCATTATCTCACTGTTGGAAAAATATATTTAGTGAAATCTTGAATTTAAAGTACTATGAATAATACAATCTTTGCCCTGGAACTCATCCTGCATGTTTACATGTTTAGCTAATGATTTTAAACTAATTTTTATCTTCCCTCAAAACTTATGACAAACTGAAATCTCCCATCCTGTTTCATACAGTGGGGGAATTGAAGTTCCCACTTTCCTTGAGATAGAGGATATGGCCTTGCCTGTGCCCAGAGTGCTCTCTCTGCTTGGAGGGTCCCCTGGCTTCCCAAAAGCCTGTTGTCATTGCTGACAAGTACTCAATGTGCTTCTTAGATTGGAGCCATGGACTGGGACAGTGAGTAGATGTTGGATTATTTAATCTCCACCCTGTAAGAATTTTGTAGGGGAACACTGATATTGTGTGCTTTGTGGTTTTGGTTTTTTATCTTCCTGCTTAAATCTCATGTTCTGACCAAAACTCAGGCAATGAGAAATAACTTCTCCTTGAATGCTGGAACAGTAGTGGCATCACTTTTGTTTCTGACAGATTAATATCCTACCAGATTATTCATGGGCAAGAGATTGGTTTTCTGACATCTTCATCACCCGGTGCCTTGGATGGTTCACAGTGGGGATGGCTCTTTCTCCGGACTATTGAAGTGAGCTTTTTGATGGCTCTAAGTGGTATTTACCAGTTTTGAGGAGCTTATGTAGAGTTTCTGTCCCATTTCTGTAGTATTTAGGTATGGGCAGGGCTCTTATTGGAGCAAGGCTGAGGCTGAAATCAGCCACTGATTTATATGGTGAGTTATGGGCTGTCCCAGTTGCTGGCTGCACAAGACTGAATGGCAGCACAAGCAGAGGTCCCAGACCTTGGGTACAGCTGCTTAAGAGGACAGGAGGGACAAATGCTGAGTGATTAAGTGCTGCTCATGTTCTGAACATGCCTGTGTTTCTGAGCCCTGGTGTTTGAGTAATATTCCTGTCTCTTCAGATTTTGGACAGTGCACAATGTATTCAACATATACAATGTGAATTTGCAGTAAAATTTAGCCCAGGTGCAGTTTTACAATAGATTTTTATCACTATACTTGCTGGAATACCAACTCTTACTTCACTCTGGTGGGCAGACACTTCTAAATCGAGACCCACTGGGTTGGGTCTTGTTCAAAGGTGGTGTTGTGAGGGATTTTCTGCTATAACATCAGTTCTGTGTTCTGTGGGTGTCTCCATTCAGATTTGGGTGGTTACAACAGAGTGTAGGCATTTCTTTTGAAAGGGATACAGCGTTCATTCTGCTAGCAGTCCAAGAAATTGAAGCAGCTGGAAACTGCCTAGATTCGGTTAGCATCTGAATTAGTGAGTCCTTAGCTTTACTGTGGAGATATATTTCAATACATGATATCACTGCTCCACATCTCTTAAAAAGTAGTATTTTCCCATGGATAAGGCCATTGATTTAAATCCAACTATGCTGGGCAGTTTTTGCCAGTTCAGTTCGAATATGAATCAAACCCTGTAATTATCATGTGGGCATTGTTTTGCCTCAAACTGATTTAAAGAAAAAAATGATTTATTCTATTTCTGGGTTAGGTATTTATTTATGGAACTACACCAGTACTATTTCACTGTACTAGAAAACTACCCATGAAGACCAACTTTCTGACTGAGGAGATCTACTTTGAATTTCCACCTCAGCTTTGGGGACTCATTTACAAATAAACAAGAAAAAATTTCAGTGGCTTGGCATCACAGGTGGAAGCATCAAACTACATCAGTCAGGACCCTAGTGAACAACAATCAGAGAAGAATCCAGAGACTGCTTCATCTTCTCTCACTTTCATCATTCATGTAGAGAAAGTACAGGTTCCTATCTTCCTGGTTTAGGAAGATTAGTTACATGTTTCAGCTTAAGAGTGAAGCATCAGTATCTTAATCGTTGTGCTTTAATTCTTTATTTCTTTTATCTGCTGTTGCATATACACAGAGGGCTGGTGCACCCTCACTCTAAGTACAGTAGCACAGGGAAGCTGTGTTTTCCATTTGTCAAGAAATCCTGGTAATTATGAATGAGTAGTCAATGCCATTTAATAGTCAAATATTGTTATTTTCTACACCTATGTGATTTTTTTCCCCTTCTTTTGTTCGTGCATCTACAGGATTGTCACACTCCCTGCTTTTCACATCCAGATTCAAGGTGATGTGAGCTTTTAATCAGCAGGCTCCCAAACAATAGCTCCTGAGTTCTGTGGCCATCAATCGAGTGCCAAAAACTGTCTTAAAATGGAAAAGTTAAAATTTTAAATATTTTCCATTGTTCAATCACCCTTTGTGGGAACAGGTAGCAAGATTTACCCTCTTTGCAAAGGGATTTTTGAAGCTTTTTTAGAAGTAAACATGGAGTTTTTCTTGCCAAAAATCATTCATATAAATAGAAATGGCAATTTTATTCTGAACATTTAATCTCTGCTTGAGTAATTTTATGATTGTCACACTGCCAGATTTAATGGCTGACGTCTCTGCTATCACTGCAGAAGAAACTACAAGCAGGGAGTGTCTTAATCATAGCTGGTGAATAAAAACCTCAGTTGTGTGCCTAAAGACTCAGGAACTCAAGGTACTGGTACAATGGTTGCCTTTGCCAAAGGAAAGCCGTGGCTATTGTGAAGTGATTTACCTGCCTCCTGTTCCTCAGGACAGGTGTGTTGGAGGTGGCCTGAACACCAAACAGAGCCAAGACTGGTGTTTGTGTCTCTCCTTCCCATTCCCATTTACCTCCTGAGTAACCTTGGGCAGGATGATTCATGTACAGGCTCTGTGCCTTCCTGACCAGTGTGTACAATGGCATAGGGGAATTCACTGATCATGAAGGTGTCTTATGTTTTTTCAAATAATGTTTTTGAACTGCTTGGACCTTTGCATGCTCTGTTTGTGCCATATTCCATAATCTTTCAAATTTCTAATGTTGTCCACTTATGGGATTTATAGTATTGTTTAATTATATATTTAAAGACATTTTTTAAAGCTATAGAGTCTTTAGACTAACACCACAAGAAATTAATTGGATCTCTGATTAACTGTGATATCAGCTGTTATGTAGAAGACAAAAAAACACCTCCCAAAAAAACAGATTCTACTTTTTCCAGCAAGGGATGCTGGAAAAGTTAAATCTTTCTGAAGAGTGATGGCTGCTTTAACCAGGCCAAAAAAAGGGTGTTCCTAGGAAGACAGGAAAAAACACAAACTGCCTCTAGCATCTAGATCAATAATTATCAAGTAAAAAATGCAGGCAGAATCACTAGTAGGAAGAACAGAAATTAATTTATGTGAATTTAAGGTTGGCTGAAGTTTGTTTTATCCCAGTGTGTCAAGAAACGTCATGATATGAATACAAGGAATGTGGTGAATGAATGCAGCTATGGGGAGAGGTTGTTGTAGGTTTCAAGTTTAGGTTAAGGAAAATCAATTACATCTGAGCAAAAACTAGACCAGTCTGTGTCCAGACTATCTTTCATTTTGGAATAGGTGTTTGAATTTCTTATTCTAGTGGTATGTGATATAGGAAGTTGTGCCTTTTTATCTCTTTATTGCTAGGCATAAGTTCAGTGGAGTCTGTTGGTGGTCTGACTAAATTTATTTGCGGTTTGTTTGTTGGTTTATTTCTTTTCATTTCCCCTTTTTAGAAAGGGATACTTTCTCATTTAGCATTGTACTTACTGTGGTCTTCACCAGGATGTCCAGGAAATCCAGAGTATCTATAATTATGGAATGTCTTAGAGAGTCTCCATTTGTACTGGTGCAGTCACAGGTCCATTAGCCCAGCTGAGTGTGAGGAGTGTTTTTATTTTATTTATTTTTATCAAAACAAAAATGAACCCTCTCACAGGTATCATTTCTGGCAGAAAATCTCCTAAGGGAATGATGAGACAAAAAGAATCAGAAGCCTTGTGCTTCACTTATGTTTTCAGAGCTGAGAGCCCAATGAACCTTGATTGAAAGACAGGCAACAAGGTGAAGCTCACAGAGTAGATGTGGGAGATTTCTCTTTTCTAAGGGAATTATACAAGCTAGCTGGAAACTTACAAGATCTCCAATGGCATTGTCATAGAGTTTTCACAGCAACTGAGATGTTGAAACATTTTAATGAATTATATTTTTGATGGAAGCAATTTTACCGTAAGAATTTTGGTCCATTTTAATTGTATCTGCTTCCAAATTTCTACTAAAATCCAGAAAGATTTCATTTACTTTGTTTACAAGGCTATAGCTTCCATCTAGCAGCTTCAGTGTAGATGGTTTGCAGAAAGAGTCTGCTTTGTTCTGAGTGCTGAGTGATCTGAATTACCATAAGAAATACAATTCTAATACCAAGTTTTGGGTCTCTTGATCGTAAGGCATTTTTTGTGTAATGAAATGCCACAGGGCAGGATGACAGCATGTGTGTGAGAGGCAAGACAAGTGATGCAGAACTCCTCATTTTCACAGCTGGAGCCTTGGACTGACGTTAGAACAAGTGACTTGGCATATAAGTAACAATTCTGTACTCTTAAATAGCAGAACATAACCTCCATAAACTGCACATTCACAAGAATGGTCTATAACAAAATTATTTGCTGATTCTAATAGATAAATGGCTGTTAAGCTTGGAATTGATCTCTGGAAGGCCTTGTAAAAGAATTCCTGCATTGACACCCAGTTTCACCTAGTTCTGCAACACCTAAATATCTTGCTAAAATTTAAACAGATGTGATATTTACATTGTGAGGTTTTCAACCTAGCTCAATAGGTGAAGAAGCTGGCTGAGCCATAAGTAACTCTCTAATACACTTTGGTCTTTCTGAAATTATTCTGATTTGCACAAAGTAATGCAAAGCTATTTAGAGCACACTGAGGTGTAGCTGCCCTAGTGAAGCTACTTGGAGACAGAGGGTAAAAATCCCTGAAAGCCTGAACCTGTTTACAACAGCTTTCAACATGCTCTGGAGGTATCTGGCTCCAGCAGAACTCTGCACTTTGGCTCTATCCTTTCTGTCCTGTTCCATTAATTAATTCAGAAGATGACCCAGGTCTGATTTGTTCCCTCTTGGCAGTTCTTCTGCTCTGAGCACAATAGAAAGTGGCTTTTTATTCTGCATTTCACCTGTGATGAGGAAAATTACGTTTGTTGTTATCTGTTTCTGAAGTCAGGTGATAGGAAAGCAAAAAATATTGTGGAAGCTGTTAATCCCAGCTATTGCTCTAAGTTATTGAATGAAGAGCTTCAAAGCATGGTTGTTATTGCTCTTGCTTTCAATCTTAAGACTGAAAAAGAGGAGGAATTCAGATTATTGATAAAAGCAGATGCTCCTAACTCATCTGCAGGAGGCAACCTAGGCTGATGAAATTCTGCTTTTGAGATGTCAAAGCAAAAGAAAGGCTTTGCCAATAGCAGCATAATGTTCTTGCTTAAACCAAGCTGAAATAAATCCATTACCTAATGTAGCAGAATTGAAATAAAGAGTGACTGGAGTACTTATTGTATAAAAAAATTGACTCAAATTAAAGAACAGTGGGTACAGATACACTTGGATCTTCTCCTCAGATAATTTATTTTTCCTGTACCAACTGAAATGAGGAGGATGCTAATTCTGTTGAGTAAAACTGAAATACGCTATGTGTCTGTGATGACTAAATGATTTTTTTCTTGGATGAGTTTTGTTTAATCTGGCAGAGCTAAGACTTGTTCTACTTTGGTTATAACGTCTGGTACCACAACTGTTGATTTGTCCAGAGTCTCTTAACCTGTACAGATTTATAAAAATGTTTATTGGACAGAAGAATTGCAATTCTCAGGTGATTCAGTAAAGAAGAAAATATGAGTGTACGCATGCACATGAGATAGTTTGATTCCGTAAGCATATTATGGATATAACATCAAGTGAAGATACATGATGTGGGAGGGATTACACCAGTGAAAGATATAAAAAAAATGACATATCAGGCTAATTTTTTCATCAAAGAGCTATTTCATTGGGATTTGAAATATCTAGGTGGGATTTTTGGGGTGGATCCATGGAGACCTTTCTAAGTCTGTGCGCTCAAGCTATGGCACAGCAAGCCCTGAAAAAGTCCATAATGAATTGAAACCAAAATTGCCCTGGTGTTAAAATTGAATGGAACATGGGGAAACTGCCTTTGCCTAAATATAGTGTGATATAGTCTTCCTTCATTTTATTACACAGTAATGTTTGTTTGTATTTTTTTTCTCCCATTTTCTTGAATTGTGATGAACATAATAAGAGCAGACCAACCTCCTTAGGGACATGGGGAAAAAAGCCAGACAGACAATAAAATCAAAGGGTAGTAATAGAACTAATAAAAGAATTACTTTTTTTTGACTAATGCATAGTCACTCTGTCGTGAAAATCAGAGCCCTAGGAGGTCAGCCAGACAAATCTCATAGATGCATTTGATAAAGTTAGAATCATAAATAATTTTTGCAGTTATGCAAGCTAAGACTCCAACTCAAGCTTGAAGCTCTTCATTGAATGAGGGAAATTCTCATTGAGGGAGCAGGAATTTTCCTATACATATATATGCATATAGTATTTCCAGTTACTGGTCAATCTGTTAAGGGCCATTTGTCTTTGAAAACTCTGCTAATCTTCTGCTAACTCTGTGAAATCCAAAGGCCAAATGGAGTAATAACCTGATCACATGTGGAAGCCCTGGTACAGCTGTCATGTGTCTATCTGCTGTTGTGAATGATACCTTGCAAGAATCTGCTAAATGAAAGGACTCCCTGCTCTGTGTCTGACTTTGGAACCTCTTGAATTTTACAGAGTTCTACAGCAACAGAAGCATCCAAATCCAAAATTGTTCTTTCTTTTTCTCCCTACATCCCTTCCTGGTTCTCCTACTCATGTTAGTAGTAATGCTAATATGTCCAAGAGAAGTGACAAATTACAGAGCTGCTCACAAGGAGAAATTCAAACTTAAAACTCCATCCCTGCACCAACACACACATCCTGTTGCAAAACACTGCATTTTACATTATAACTACATTAATCCTCTAACTGTTGGTGCAAAGGGTTTTGTCCTTCCTCCATCCTCGTGACTTGCAGTGGCTCTGGCCCAAATATGGGTGTGACATATGACTGAGTGGTATGACAGTTCAGGAAGCTAAACTGGCAGAGAATGCCATTAAGATAATTTAGCTATATGATGAAACTGCACTCTGCAGGCTTATTTTGTGTTTCTTCCTCACATCCCTCAAATTAAGATGTATAAAGTGGTTGGTCTAAGGTACATATCAGTCGTTGAGGGCCTTTATACTTGCTGATAGATGCTTGACAGTTCTGGGAAGTGGGGGAAGATGGGAAGGGGAAGATAGTAGAAAAGTACAGGGAGAATGAAGAAGAAATAATTCAAAATCATTTTAACCCACTCATCTAGTCTTAACAGTCTGTACCTTACATCAGCTTAGAAATCTTTGCTTCCAATTCCCAATATACAACATCACTGTCTTACTTAAATACCTTCAATTTTGTTCTGCATCTGCCTTGTCAGCTTTGAGAAATGATGAAATGAGGCATTATAACTCCCCTTATAAGAGGCTATTGTTCCCCTTCTTATGTACCAGAAAAGCCATTTCAACCTGTTTAGCTATATCTTATTGTGAATTCATTATGAAAGGCATTTCTGGTATTCTTTATAAATTTTGCTATATTTTCCTTCATTTTATCTCAGATTTTCCTGTTATTAACCATATTTTTTCTTAGCACCATCCCCTTGGTGCTTTGTCCTTTCTACGATATGCATTGCCTCATCATTACTGAATTTAAGTATGAGTAATTTTTACTTTTCCTCAAGTCACTTCTCAGTTAAGCTCCAAAAAGGTCAGAGCATCTTCTAGAGTTTAAGTTCTTAATCACATTCAAGCAACTTAAAAGAAAAAGTAATTCATCTAAAAGCTTCCCATTATAGTGTTTGCACTCACTAGTAAAATGTTTCAGTCACTAATGAGATGCACTTAATAAGGAGGCTTTATTATACAGATAATGGAAATTTAATTTATTGTAACTTTTTTTTTTTGCAATGGTATATTTGTGGCTGACAGTCCCAATGTCTTACTGCAAATGCTATTAAGATTGGATGGCCTATGTACTCTGTTAGTACATTCAGATTACTGTCTCTCTTCAGAACAATGACAATCCCTTGGGAAGAACCACAAACACTTGAGATATAATTTGGAATGAGGAGGAGTCTACTGAGAACAGCATTAAGTTACACCTTAAAGCTACTTATTTCTCATTACCTGTAAGACTTGGTTTGTACACTCTCCCAGAGACTCTGATAGCTTTATGTCTATATGGAGGTGAGCTTAACAAAGTTTATTTGAAAAAAAAAAAATCTAATCTCATAAATGTTTGCCAGAGTTAGAACCTGTGTTGTTGCCATCTGCACTGTTTGTAAACCAGCAAACACAGGGGCTTTACAACAATGTGTACTGATTGTGATACTGCAAATTCTTCCTCTTGCAGCCTGGATTACTGCACTTTATTCATCCTAATGCTGCATAGCTCGTCTGACATTTCTTATGTGTAGGTGGAACTTGGAAGATATTACAAAGCACCAGTCAATTCTGAATCTGTCTGAAGGTTGTGAAAATCAGAACTTTGTGCTAAGGATCAGGCATATAAATACAGAGCAGCAAAGCCTCTATTGTAGTTATCTGGTAATGTTGCATAAAGAAGACAAATTACAGGGATCCACTTCAAAAGTCCTGGAAATTGGGAAAATATAAAGAATGAATGCATAGAATATTTAGTTTTAACTGAAGGGAGCCTTTCTCTGCACAGAAGAAGCTACTAACTATCTGCAGCAGTTAAAAGTTTCCTGTTACCCACTGTGCCAGCCAGTAATTCCCAGCAGTCCAGAATCAATGTACTGCGTTTATTTGATAATATCACACCAGAAGCTCCAAGGGGTGAAAAGGATGATGTGCTACCTAAGAAATTATGTGGGAAGAAAAAAACAGAAAAACACAAAAAACCTGAGTAGTTCTGAAAGTCTTGTAATGGCAACTACCTCACTTCAGCAAGGAAAACAACCCAAAAACAACCCAAAAACAACCCAAAAACCCAAAGACAGAACAGACAGCAAAGGGTTTGGTCTGGCCAAGCATGTTATTGGATACTGTCTGCATTACATTTCTTTGCTTTGAACTTTTCATAGTCTGAACTGAGAATTTTGCTTTATAATTCTGTGTTTTCACGGTAGTAATAGAACTGCTGTAGCTGAGATAAAAGCTGTGTCTAAAGCTTTGTGCTTTTTCTTTTCTAGTTGAGTTGGCCTTGCAAATGATAAATAGACTAGACTAGAGTACTTAAGATGGAAGGAACCTACAGTGATCATGTAGTCTATGTGCCTGAACAATTTTGGTCTCAGTAGAAGTTGAAGCATGTTTTTGTTAAAGGCTTCAGGGTTGCCCCTTGTGTTCCTAATGGAGAAGATATAGTGTTGAATGATCTTTATTCTGGAAAACCTTTTACTTCTGTTGCTGTTCTGAAAAGTACAAATTAGATCTACCCCTATAAAATGGGGGTGGGGATGTGTACTCAGGGGCAGTTTGGCTATTATTGGGTTCAGCAGAAGCAAATTTAATTTGGGAATTTTCTGTAATATTGAGCATTTTCTTTTAACTTTTATCATTCTACTAACTGTGTGGTGCATTTAGCTTCTATAAATTATCACAAAATATCTGTGGAAAAAACATCTGCTCACTATTGACCCAACTCATCTCTAGAGGTAACACTGGCCAAAGCCCCTGCTGACTGGCACATTCTGTGGGTGAGCCATGCAAGGGCTGTGGCTGCTTGCAGAGGGAGAGAGGAGGCTTGAACTCACCATCTCCCTTCCATGCATTGAAGTGTGCTTTAATGGACAAAAATCCTCCTTCAGCCTGCTTGACTCCTCTCTACACAGTCTCATCTGCCTTGCCTTCCAGTTTTGTTACCTTTCCTGGCCAGTTCTGGAGCTCCACCTGTATCCATCATTTTGGTAAGAAAATTTACCTCGTCATCTTCTTGGGTTGTCTACATCCACTCCTGAGTTCTTTCTCTGCCTTTTCCCAGGTTCTTTTGTTTGGCATGACCTTCAGAATTTACTTTTTCTTCCAGTAGACTCTGCTCTTCATCCAGTTAATTGGCTCAATCAGGCTTGGTCTTGCACATTGGGGTCTTATTTAGTACATCTCCCCTGCAGCACTGGCTCCCATTTCCCATTTGTCTTGTATAGGTGATCTCAATTACCTCTCAAAACACCCTTGGCCTGAAATGCACAAAATCTATGTCCTTTCCTCTAAATCTTTCAGCCTTATTTAGCCAGTGACCAGATCTCTTCGGCATAGTCCAAGTCATAATTCTTCCAGTCCATGTCTCCTCCCCACATTTATTTGTAACACTGGATGCTCTCCTATCCAGTTCTCGGGAAGCTTCTGGGCTCTGACAGTGGTGGAAAGAGAAATGCTCTTATTTCAGATGCTTGTAATTGAAGGAAAACTCCACTTGACCTAACATAGAAAATCCCATGTAAGGAGTGAAAAATTTATGGGTTTTTTTTTCTTCTATGAGGAAGAGTGTTATTTTTAAATAGTGATCTTCTACCATATCAACTGGAACTTTTAAAGTTACAGTTAAGCTTTTTAAGTTACAGCTAAGCTTTGACTGACTTCCTGCAAGAAAAAGGCTCAGCACTTGACACTGGGAGCCCAACACCAACTAACTTGTAATTGCAAAAGTGGTGTCCACAGGAGTAAAGCAGTCTTTCCGATTAGATTATTGTGTGGTTGGTGTTCTGTTTAAACAGTTCATTTTTAAGCCAGTGGAGGTAAACTTTAGCAAACCAGTGAGCAGTGAAAAGCAATATCCATAAAAGGAGATGTTAAGACATTTCAGTCGCTGTATTTTTCATACAGGCAGGATTTTGTAGCTAGGCAATTGCTCCGTTGTAATTTTCCAAGCCTGGAGTACCTAGTAGTGGTTATTGCACGTAGCCCTCAGGATTTGTAATGCTCAAGAGGTGAGTGTATCCTGGGCTAGGTAAGTTTCATGTGAGTGGAGCTTGGGCAGGGTGTTAGTTACCTTACCTTTGACAGAGCAGTCTTAGGGAGGCGCCTTTCCCTGAGGATTCTTTGTTTATTTCAGAGGTAGAGGAACAAAAATGCAGTCATGCTGAGAATAGGTTGTTCAAGTAAGCGCACAAATTGCACCAGTCCAATACTTTATGTTCCTATATTTTGTTTTATTTTTAACATTTGAGGTTCATCATGGCCTATGCTGTGTAACCCTCTGCGCTGTGCCATCCCACATCATTGCATAACCCTGGCTTGCAGAAGGAATTTATTTTAGTGACAGGCACCAAGCTTCATAAACTTAGGTGTATACAGTCAGAGCACAGATGATGAGGGGCACAAACCAGCTATTTGCAGTTCAGATGCACATGTTGATATTTTTTATTTTTTCTCCTAAGGTTCTGTTCATAGTCTTTCTTACTCTGCTGTGGCTCATACAGCCATTTGTAGCTTCTGTTGAGGAGATCAGAATCTTCTTTTTCTCAGCAAAATTTGATTTCCCATCTGCTTCTGACAGATTTATCTATTCAGCAGACTCTGAGAAAGTCTTGTCATTCTTGACACATGGGAAGTTATGAGCATGACTCATGCCCTTTTAATGTTCATGGGTGTTATCTGAATAAATCACTGACATTAAATTCTTAACCCTTCTTAGTCTAAAAATTGACATTTTCAGAGCTTAATCTCTTTCTAGCTAATGTTTCTCTTGTTCTGCCAGATGCATGCAATGTCACTCATTTCAAAACTGTTTGCACTGTGCCTTGGAAGCTGTAACATCTTTAAATGGAAGTAATTACAGCCTTATTCAGGGGCTGTCATGATCCCTTTGCATCTTTCATTACTGTTACCAGTGACACAAGGAAGCCAAGTAGAGAATGTTCTTTTGCTAGTTTTGCTTGCTTCTTCCTAGATCAGAGAGAGCCACTCTTAATATTGTCCTGGAGGCCAAGGTCATGAAGTGCAGGTGAATCAGCCAATGCATTACCTCTGAATATCACTGTGTTATGTTTCCTTTCCTCAACCCTCAGGAGATATCACTGTTAAGATGAACTCTCTCTAATCAGTTTCTCTCACTGTACTTGCTGCTTCAGTTCCCCATCACTCTTGATTATTTTAAACTGAAGAAGAGCCATTGGATGACTGGATAAAGCTTATTCTTTTTATTTTGTTTTGTTCAATTGCTTTTTTGCCATTCAAATTTATATCCTAAATTTTTGTATTCCCTCTACCTCTTTCCCCATAAATATAGATGGTACTTGCTGTAAGAATTATTCTGCTAAATGAATTTTATTCATTAAAAGTGATTAATTTAAATGAGTTAAGAGTCAACCAAGTTAAATGAACAAGCTTCTTTGCTATTGATTCTTGTCAGAGCTGTCTATGAATATGATGCAGCATGATAAGAATTAACTAACCAATGATTTTGATGGGTAAGGAAGTGAGCTGTGGGAGTGAGCAGCATTTAGATCTCCATATATTGTTAGCAGAGATTACTTATGGAGTGCTTGCTCTCTAACTCTTTAGTATTCTTCATCATCATCATCATCATCACTTTAGGCTGAAGTTGCCTCATGCTTCTGTGACTACTAAGTTCAGTAAAAAAAAAAAAAAGCCTATTGCTGTGGAGCAGCACCAGTGGGAGGCCTTAACTAGCAGTAAAGGTTTTGTTTTTCACTTCTTTCTCAAGAATATGGCCTCACTGCCCACTTTTCTCTCTGCTGGCTTAATGTCATCTTGTAATACAAAAAAAAGATTATTCAGAAGGTAAGGTATCTTCAGTCTGGGGTTAGGGTAATCTGCATTTAGTTCCCTGACATGAAAACTGTCCAAAATTATTTTTGAAGTTTGTGATGCAGATAGGATATTTGGTCTCTTTCCAGTCAGTGAGACCTGTGCTACTACAGTTTCCTTAAAATGAAACAGGCAATAAAAGAACTCATTAGTGTTTAAAAACAGCATTGAATAATCTGTTAAACGTGCATAACATCATTTCCAGAGGCTTGTGGAAATGAAGACATTAAATAATTTAAAGCACTTAGGTGTTAAAGTAGCTGGTGACACATCAGTTCTGAAAGAGAGGACTTATTTTCTCAGAATGAGAAGGCAGGAGTTTATTTTTCCAAGAAAAAAAACTTACCTGCACACTAGTGTTGGCTTGTTCTTTGGAGACCATAATAAGTAATATAATAAGGAGCATACATAATTTAACTGTGCCATCTTCTACTTATACACTTTCATATGTAAGTCAATATAATATTTCCCTCTCTTTTTACCACTTTATCTTTCCCATTCTGCTGATACAATATGAAATGCTTTCTTGAAATCCATATAAAATTCTGAATACTCATATATTTTTATTATGCAGTCATTCTGGGTTATATATTCCATGCAACCTAAAGTCTTTTATTGGCAACATTTGATGCTTGGATGATGTAAGGAGCTCTGCATTGGCACTCAGATTTGTTGGCTATAGCACTGCTGAATTTATGTTGCTCTAAACTGTTCTGTCACTTTAGTTCTCAATTAATGGTTCTAAGTTCCATTTTAGTATATTTTGTGCCAGAATCTTGCATAATTTTAAAATCTAAATAAAAAGAAACCTTAAAAATGAATGTTTAGAGTAAGTTTTACAATTCTTCTTGTTCCATTGCTCTCTGAGCCATTTGTTTGTTTAAATTTTAGAGAACATTTTAATTGTTTAAATTTTAGATAACATTTATCTTTTTTTTTTTCTTTGCACTTGTGCTGAGTAGGTCATATTTCATAGATGCCATGTCTATGTTCTTTTCTCATCCAAAACATGCTTCATTTTACTTCAGGAAGAAACATCCCTGCATAGCAAAACTGGAGGAGAGAATGTAGCAAGCACACCACAAGTAGTCACAACTCTCAGGAATTCTTGATGTCCGTGTAGGATTGGTGCTATGCTAGCCCAGGAGGAGGCAAGTGCTCACACCTTTTCACAGGTTTTGATGCCTGCACAGTCCTAGGTACCTTGTCATTTGCTCCTGTGCTGGCTCTTTTTCACACTTGGTTGTGAGCTTTTGGCAGAGCTTAACACTGTTCTGAAAAATGTTGCTGCTTTAAGCAAGAGTTGCTCACCTTTTTGAAAGCAGGGCTTTGCATCATTTTAATAGCTGCAAGAAAGAAAAAGAAACACATGGGTTACAGTTTAAGAGTTATTTGAAATACTGGGGTGGCAGTGAAACTACCTGGTGAATTATGAATTTTGTAACTGAGGGTTTGATCTGTAGTAGTTAAAATGAGGCAAAAAAGAAACTGCATTGGCTTGGTAGTCCATTATTGGGATATAGGTAAAGTTCTGTACCCAGAAACGAACCTTGTTAATGCAAATGTTTCCAAATGCCATCCTCAGATGGATTTATGTTCTCTTTTTGGGCTTTTTCTCCTGTACTATTTCATGTTGGTCTGGTGTTGTCCTGAATAAGCTGCAGCTGGCTCATCCTCAGTACCCTTCCTAACCAGAATCATCTGTACTTTATCTCCAGCTGGGCATTTGGATATCTCCATAGCTTACTGATAATCATACCTTGTTTGCTTCCAAAATGTCATCCTTACCTAGGGCTGTCAGAGAGTTCAGGAGTGTGAAAGGGGTCACAGAGGGAGGAAATGAAGACAAGGAATCATGGAATTCCTGCTTCCTTGCTGGAGGCCTGCAGGGTGAGTGGAAACAATGCCAGGAGTCAGGATATTGGAAGACAGGAAACTCCAGCGTGACCTTCCTCAGAACTTCCTATTCTGGTATGAGCTGTTGTTTGGGATCGAGGTGAAGGCCTGGCAGGACACTACAGCCTAGTTGGTAAACAGATTCTTCATTGGGCTTGACTCTAAACTAAACACTTTCTAGGACTTTTAAGCACAGTGCTGTATCTACAAACATCTCTCAGGACTTGGACAACATTTAACAAGACACTGCATCTGGTCTTGTGTTGTTACAGTTTTATAGAAAACTGTCATACCATTTACTGGAGAATGCTCATAAATCATACTCAGTAATTTGATCAATAGAACATTGCAACACAGCTACAGTCCTTTATTGAATAACACAGGTTCATTACAATTTCTGTAACAGACATGTCATTCATTTTCAGAAGCTTCTTTAATTCCAAGGGAACCTTTTGCTTTCCTCCCTATTATTCCTTATAGACTTTTTTTAAAGAACAGTTTCTGCTTAGCTAGGTGTTGGTGGTGCTCTAGTCTCTGGCTCTTTATGAGGCCAGGAATATCAGCAGCACTCTCCAAGTACTGTGGACCAGATCCAAAGTACACTCCGCAGTCAGTGAAAGTATTTTCATTTATTCATTCATTTATTTTAAAGAAATGTTGGCTCAGGCCCTGTAATAGCAGCCAACTTTTTCTCAGTCATAATGGTCATGATAGTGCTTTTAAGAAGCCTGTCTTTTTCTTTCTTGGTAAATGGACCATATGCCAGCGTCATAATTGGTTCAGAAAACACTGTGTATATGTTCAAAGGGCACTGAATTGATCTGTGTATGGAGAGCTATCAGACGTAGGAGGATGTTTCTGCTGAGCCATTTAGGCACACATTTATAGTTGGTATTCCTGTCTCTTCTGGCTGTGGTGATAAGTGCACTAATATATAATTTTTCTTCTCCAATGTTGCTGCTTTTTTAAAGTTATTTCTGGTTTGGGGTCCAAAATAGCATATCTAAGATTATATATATAGAATGTTGCATCTGTGAATAATATATGAAGAATTAGCTACCATCTTCATTATTTTTCCAGTATTTATACTGAACACAGTTGTTTAGTCACTTCCAATATCATATTTAATTTATCAAAAGGAAAATGCAGTAAAATTGTAATGTAAAATCTCTAAGTAGGAGCATGAAGCTGAAGGCTTGGAGTTTTTATTTGTTCTCATGATTTTTACCCTGAAAATGAACTCATCTGTTATTCTCTGAGCTTTCTTCTAGAGTCTGTGCAAAACATTCTAATGTCCGTTCACCTGGTGGGTGAAACCCTGCTCTCTAAGCAACTGTGTGGTTCAAGTACAGCATTTCTTCTGTACTGCCCATGTTATTCACTGCTAGACCCACGGAAGTAAAAATGTAACAGTACCTCAACCAGCTTCAGTATCTGGACCTCACTAGTCTCAGTTAGCTTCACTTCCCATGGATGCAAATCTTGATGAATCCCTCTTAACCACAGAAAAGGGAGGACTGAAATAGCCAGGTGTATTGAAATAAATTAATAACACCTAATTCATGATACAGGAGGCAGTCTGACTTGGCACGGATGGAAAGCTCCCCAGTTATTTCTTGGGTCCAAACTTTGGACAGCTTGACGCTTTTTGCCCTTAAATAGAATTGGGTTAAAAATATGGATTTGAGGCAGTGTGATGATAAAATATGATGGGTAAGGAAGTGTGCAGCTTATATCTACCTGGATTTACCTTTTCATATTGTGACACATATGCTCATGGTTAATTAAATTACTGTGTGCCACGTTGGTGATGTGCTCTGTCTCAGCTAATTCCCCTTAACAAACCTTTGATGAGCAGCTCACCCCAAACAACAACCTGTGGGGAAGATGAAGGGTACTTTTTTGAATGTTTAGTAGAGAGGCACTGAGGATAGATACTAGGTATACATCAGAAGCAGGTATTTTAGTTAACAATAAAAGAAAAAAAGTAGGCAGAATATAGGAGACAGTGCCCTTCTGATACCACGTAGCATGTTGTCCCCCATGCAGCTGGTGACAGGGAAGAGCTCTTGCAAGCAATTTTTTTTCCTCCAGCAAGAGTTTTCCATCCAGTGTTGCTGGTCTCTCCAGCAAAGTGGCCATTCATGTGCATGAGACTTGGATGGAGGCTTATTGTCTTTTGAGTATGACAAGGAAGAACAAGGCAGAGAGTAAAAACAAATCAATTAAAAGTTAGAAAAGTTAGAAACTGAACTGTTGTTTTTCCACCAAAAAAAAAAACCCACAACAAATAAAACCAAAGCAGAATGCAAAATAAGAAGAACATTATTTGAGTTTGAGTTTTTTTACAGAATTGAGCAATCCCTAGACATAAACTCTTCTCATTATGTGTAAAGGGTCCACTTTGATGCTAAAGGGCATCTGACTCTGTGTGGGTTTTAGGTAATTTAACTGGGAAATACTAAGGACAAGCTCAGTTTCAGGGTCGTTTACTGATACTGGGAGAATGAAGCATATTTGTTCACAGGCAGTGACATGCAGGGCATCCTGTTTTCCTGAACACTAGAAGTAGACTGACTTAATGGTAAATGAAATTTTTTTTCCCGAGATCATAACAAATTTATCATATCTTGGTTAAAATATCTGACACTGAAATACATCATAGGACAACATATCTTATCCTGGTTCTATTATTAAAAAACTGTTAAAAAATTTCAAAACCTTATTTCCAGATAAATACAGATATTAAAAAAATCCGTTGTTCAAGGGTCCCCCACACTTTTTTATGAGTAGATGGAAGCAAGAATGGATATGAATACAAAATTAGCTTCTGATTACAATCTCAAGAAAGGTATTTTGCTGGTCTTTTCCTTACATTTGGCTCTCTAATTTAGCCTCATAATAAAAGCTGATATTTAGGGGAAAAGTTATCTATGTAGCACTCTTATCAAGTAAAGATTTAGACTGGGGTTAGGTTGAAATCATAATATTTGCTGCTGTTACCCCAAGTTTATAGAAAAAGGTTAGACGAGAATGTATAAGTACTGACAGTGCTCCTAGACAGTGTTTCACAGTAGAGTTTATTGCTCAGAAGTATCATCCTTGTTTTGCACCAAGTGTTACTCGTAAGTGCTCAGCTTGAGTGTGTTACTGTAAAAGAAGGAAAAAGAGGCATCTGAAAAGGAGCAGGTTCTATCTCAGCACACACTGACCGAGGCAGTGTGATAACCCCTTTAATCTTTTAAAGGTCATATGCTTCCTCCATCCCTTCTTTCTCTTCACTTACAGATTTTCCTCAAATGTTAATACAAGACCATCGCATGCCTGCTGCCTCTACCTGATCAGAGGCATCACATATAATTACAATTATCATATGAGGAGCCATGTGGGGGTTCTGCAATAACCCTGCTAAATGCCATGTGCCGCAGTAGCAATAAGACAATTTCTCACTTCAGGATAAGTTGATTAATGCAGAAAGGATTCAGCTCCTCACTTCGCCTACCGACACCTCCATACCTACTGTGTGTGGCTTGTTTTCAGGTTTTGGGGCTCTTTTAGAAAGCTCCAGGAGTGGCCTAAGAAAGCTCTGAGCTCACAGTCTTCACTGATCTGATACAAAAAAAGTGCTGTGTACGTGCACCCTACAGCTGATGAACGTAGAGAACCAAAACTGCTTGGAAGATGGTATAAATTAAGTTGCTGTCTTATGTTTGCACAAAAATAGCACCACACTTATATGCTTTTAGTCAACACATAGCATGGGTCAGTGCCGGCTATCTGCATCTGTCTTCTCTAAATTTGGCCCATTAGACATGAAATACATGACCTCTCTAGAGCATGAATGAATGTTTGGATGAGAGTTTTTCACTGACAGCTTTTACAAAAGTAGATTTTTTTTTTCCCCCTACATTGAACCAGAACAGCAGTGGTGGTTGACGCATTTTGCCCTCAACTGAGAGAGATTTTTATTGCATCTTGGATCAGCAGGGTGCAAAAGTTTGATAGTTTCTTTTCACTGAATGCACAGAGGAGCAAGAAAGCTGCTTTTTATCTCCTCTGTTTATTTGTTCAAGCTTTGGAGCTGAGAATTTCACTTCAACCTTTTCTCATATAATACTTTATGGTTTCTCCAATTTCCACTTTTTTAGGTTCTGAGACTTCCTTGAGAGGATAAACACAATTTGCAATCCAAATACCCAGAAATCTCCTAATTAATGATAATGAACTGGTCCTGGAAAAAGAAAAAATTCCCAGTCTATAATATCTTCTGAAAGAGTGACATTTACAGGATTCTTGGAGCATGACAGATGGTTCTTAGAGTGAGAACTGAGAATATTCAGGTAGTGAGTCCACTACATTTTCATCTGGCTTAGATTTTTTCCTATCAAGAAGTACCACATACTTCAGGCAAGGCTTAGCAAAGAAATCATGGCGTGACCAAAGCTTTTCTGCAGAAAGTCAAGGAAGGTCTTGTAAACTCCTCCTGAACTAGACTCTCTAGACTTTTCATGAATAGTCTCTCAAATTTTATCCATACATTCTCTGCATTTTTGCATGCTCTCACCCTTCTTTTTGATAATTACTTTCTGATGTAGCATTCTTATAATTTCCTTTTATTTGAAGTACCCCAGGTGAAGAATGATTTAAGAAGTTTTTATTTATGTATCTTGTGTTTGGCCAAATTTTCTTTTGGATTTCTTCTTTTTCCAGAAGCACCATCCATACCCAGACCGGTGGGTTTTTCTCAAATGGTGGCAGTTTTTGCATAAGCTGTTACTCTGTCTCAAGGTAAAATTTCTTCAAAGTGTTTAAAAGTTGAACCAAAGTCCCTGTTGGCTTCAGAAAGAGCAGATCTGGACCTTGATATTCAAAGGATTACAGGACTATATGGTTTTGTCATATTTGTTCTTTATTGACTAAGTAACAGTGATAGTGACATTTCCCTTCCAAGAGACTCTCAATCTATAATCATGTATCTTAAAAAATGGGGTCATCCATTTCCCATCACAAGATGAAACCACCTTATCTGCAGGCTGCTGAGGTCTCATTACCAAGTCCTATCCCTACCTTAGGCCCATCAGCTTACAAAGTCACAGGTTTAAAATGTGAATGTTGGCAGAAGTTGCACAGAAAACTATGAGGCAGAGTTTCAGTAGGCATCTGGGTGATTCCATAAAGGTTATAGAGAAAAACTCTTTCTAAGCCTCTAAAACTCATTGTGATAAGACAATGCTGAGGCCAAAACCAGAAACGTAATACACAAAAAACCCCCAAATTTTGTTTCAGAACCCCTTGCCCGTTTCAATTTGTACTGAGTATCATGACTTAATGATTTTAATACATTTAAAATGTATTTAGATTCAACTATTTTAAAATTATACTGGTATTTTAGTAAAACTGTTAACAATGTGAATACAGAAAAAGAAAAAAATAAAAATAAAAAGGAAAATTAAAATATTTAGAAAGTCATTAGAGAAAAAATATTGAGTCTTTGCAATGCAGTTTGTGCTCTACAGATTCTTAGTTGTCATCCTAAAGTAATGCTAGTAGTTTAAAAACAGTGTATTATTAAATATTTCTGGAGTTCCAAATTGAAATAATGTATTTCTTTAAAAGCAAGACAAATCTTAGCAGGAAAAAAAAAAATCATTTTGTAAAAATACCCATTGATTCTATTCAGTGAAAAACTAGTTTTGATATGATTGTCTTAGGTTGGAAATGTTATGGGGAGGCTCCGGCTTTCCTTGGCAGACACCTGTCTTTTCAAACCAAGACAATGATCAAAGAAATTTGCCCAATGCTGCTCTGCCTAGACATTTTTTTAACTTTTTCCTAAATGGAAAATTTTCTACTCAAATCTTTGGGGTACCAGTACAGAATATTTGGCTTCACTTCAACCCATTCTTAGAAATCTGCGGCTTAAATTTTGCATGTCTGCATTAACACATCTACCACATATCCACAGGTGAGAAATTATTAACCTGCTGCTGTCAGACCAGCAGCATGAAAGCAGGAAGGCCAAGTGATTAAATGCAGAGCTAGTCCCCATCTGGGGGAGTGGGAGCTTGAGGCTGAAGTGATCATCCTGTTCTTTCATAATGATACGAAAGAAGGAGATAATATAAAGAGGGAACCAAGAAAGGCATCCTTCATATGACTTCTTGCACTTTCAGCCTCATCACTAGAAATAAAATTTCTTCGTTTGTTTTTGATTTATTTTAACTATCAGGTCACACATTCCTCTAATAGACTTTTAGCACAAGTGTGTAATTGTAATTGATCTGTTTTTGGGGTGGATTGCCATAGGGGAGAATTAACTAAGAGTAAAATTGACTGACTTGTATTCCAGATGTCACGGCATCACTATGAAAATACAATAGCGAGGCTGCTTTTCTCTAAATTTTAATTCAGTAGCCCTCAAAGACAAAATATGGAACCATCAGTTGTGGGCATCTGCTTCACCATCAGCCAGTAAATAAATTTATAATACTGAGATGTCCTTGACCTGTCACAATATGACGCTGGTGTTACTCATTACAGGTGGATTGTTTTGGAAACTACTGTGGGGCCTGGGTGGCTAAAGAGGGGAAAGAAAAATGTAGTTACTTCCTCTTTTTTTCTAATCAGGATTCTAAATTTGTTATCTCAGGGGAAGCAAAGCACTAAGGACTTATCTCAGGGCTGAGAAAGCAGTAAGATGCTGAGGGTGATGTTAGGCTGCTGGGAGTAATGGCAGAGGCAAAAGGCTGAAGGGGTAACAGAACCAGTGAAAAGCCATGAGCAAGATTCCTGGTGCATGGAAAACTCATTCTGGAAAAGGGAAATTGTTTGGCCAAGGCTGAGGGGTTTGTGCAAAAGATTGAGAGTTCTTTATGTGACTTTGTGCCACACAACCTACCTCAGGCTTTAAAATCTAACAGTTTATGTAAGTCGTATGCACTGTTTGGTTTGGGATTTTTTTTTCACCAGTATAAGCCAGACTGGGTGAACTTGCCATGCTTCTTAAAGCTCTTAAATGTCTTTTGATAGATGTATGTAATATCTTTTATTGTCTGTGAACAAGAGAGTGGAAAGACAGGGGAAATATAGGAACATAAATGAAATAAGACTTTTATGGAAGCATCAACTCAAACCATTTAGAAAGATTTGTGTTATTGCATTTAATTTCCTCCAGATGTTCTTGCAAAGGGAGAATTTGGATTAACCTGGGAAGGTCAGTGGAAAAGCATATTTTCCTGATTTTTAGAATAGGGGAGAAAGGACCCTTATAACATTAATCTGACAGCTTTACAACTACCAGAACAGTCATTTATTTTGCCTACACTGCAGGAAGGGGGAAAATTTTTGGAAGAAGCACCAGCATGACAGCTATTAAAATTCTAGGAACTTTCCTGCTATTCAGAGTCCCTGAAAAGCCAATGGGGACAACGGGCCTCTGTGTTAGCATTGGATTGTTTGCATTTAGTCTGGGTTTCATGTGACTAAATGTTGACACTGACTGAAAGAGAGATGGAACAAAGAGAATAAGAAAATGGTGTCACCAGAAATTAACATCCTGTTTGACAACATCAGCAAAGACTGATGTTTCTTATCACTCTTAATCTACTGTTATGCAAAAGGTTTATCTTATGTGGAAAAGTATGTCATATTTAAAGACTGAGAAGTAATTGCTCTGGATTTAATATGATAAATGTGGTGGGAAACCTAGATGGCTTACAGAAGTTATGTGAACTAATATGGTGTCAGATATGGTTTTGTAGCCTGGGGAACTGGAGACATATTATCTGTGTAAATTGCTCATTTGAGTAGTGAAGATTGAATATATGGGGTTTTCCCCTATCTTGTCTTGCTTGTTACATCTGTATTTAATCTTTGCTAATGATTCTCCTGTTCTTGGAAAGACCAAAAGCTGCTGACAATATAGTGAGGCAGGTATCTGTTTATGTAGCTGCTTTTCTGCTCAACCTTCTCTGAGACAAACTGAATTGTGAAAACCTACAGGCCCAGAAGGGCTAGTAGATAAAAAAAATTACATTGAATGCCATGTATAGAACCTATGTCTCCCAAACCCAGCACTCAGCTACCTTTATACAGAAAATTAAAAATAAATGCCATATCATAACATAGAGTTGAGCTGCTGAAAAAAATAAGTTATTGTCAAATCCATGGTAGTGAGTGGCTTTCCTGTAGAACGGAGATGATTGTCTAGGTTTACATAATTTTTCACTATCTTTTTCAGTGCAGGGAAAGTGCCAAAGTAGAGATGTGGATGTTGCTGGTATGCTAGACAAGCATTTCCCCATGTTCCTTTGTTTCAAAGAAATAACTTTGAAGTCCAAAAGTTCTTTTCATCTATAGTAAAACTAGAATTTCCCAGATCTCAGTTTTCATGTCTGCTATTTTGCTGCCTTGGCCAATTTCAGTGAAGAAGTTTACTCGAAGAAATACACACTAATTAAAACAGAAACTTACTTCCCTCTCTTCCATTCATTAGTTCCTATCTACCACAATCGAAGTAAGAAGTATTAGTCATTATTAAAAAAAATAAAAGGCAAGAAGTTTTCCCATGGTAGTTTAATGAAATTTTTATTTTCCCATTTATTTGTTTGTGCTTCTGCTTCACATAGTTTTATACTGAAAATAAGTACACCCTAAGATTTACTCATTTACTTTCCACTGCCTGTGGCTCTTCTTTCACATATAATAATATCTTGTTTTCTTGGCAATATGCTGCTTTTTGCAACTGTTTCCAAATGGGATGGGAACCATCTTTCTGAGTTTCATTTAGAAGTAAATAGTGATGGATTTTCTTGCTATTTGATGAAAATCACACTATGTGTTTGTGAAAAATCTCAGGCTTAAAAATGTTTTCAAAAATTACTATAAAAATATATAAGAAACCATCATTGTAGTCTGACTAATGACTCTTCAGGAATGTAAAAAAAACACTCAAAACCAAAAAAGGAATGAAATAAGACAAAAATGAGACAAAAATGTATATGTGTCAATTGATTGGAATGGAAACTTCTCTAATCTGTTTAGACTTCAGGGGTTTTAGATTAGAAAAGCCCAGAGGTGAGAGGGCAGAGAGTGTCAGCAGAACTTGGCAGGGTTTCTGGAAGGCAAGATGGAGAGCCATCAGTCACCTCATATTTATCTGCATAATCCTGTCTTCTGTCACTGCAACATGAGGGAGTCAGATTTGTGTTCCAGTGTGATCTGCTCCAAATATAATTTCAACTCTTTTAATTTTTTTAAATTTGCTTCTGTGTATGAAGGTGAATTTAAATGTTCTTTTCCTAAATATTGTTACAGAATCATGGAATTGGGGTTGGAAGGGATCTCTGGAGATCACATAGTCCAAACCCCCAGTAACTTCTCCTTGGTGAATTCAGGCTGACTAGTCCTGATGACCTTATTTTATTCTATGTGCTTGGTGATTACCTCCATACTGATCTGTTCTATCACCTGTCCAGGACTGAAGGTGAGGCTGACTGGCTGGTAGTTTCTCAGGTCCTCCTTCTATTCCCAGGTCCAGAATTGATCAAATCATAAAAATGGTTAAAATTAGTCTCTCTACCATGTGCATCCAGTTGTGGTGAGAATAGATACCTGGGATTATCTAACTCTCTTCTGTGCAATGCAACAAATGCTCACTAGCACACCAGAGAATGTTTTATTCCCTCTGAAAAATAAATCCTCCATATTAATGGATATTTCTTTTACGTCTTAGAGTCAGGATATGGATTACTCTGAGAGGGAAAAGAAATAACACAAACCAACTGTAGAACTTTTTTCCCCTCCTGACTCAGTTTCTATGCGAGCACCCAGTGACTCTTCCAGTCCATCACATCTTCTCCTCTAAGGATCTGCATTACCCAAGTGAAAAGCTATTTTTGCCAGAAATGTAATTAAAGCTCTTGAACACGATTATCAGCTCTTTGCAGCCTTGCAAACTCAGTCTTTGTGTGGTAACCATTCACTACCAAATCTTATTGATGGAAACATTTCCCTGTGGAATCCATTTTTTTTTGTGTGTGTGTCAATGGCTTCTGTGTGAGGACTTCAGTGGGTGTCACTGTGTCAGAATGATTAGGGAAGAAGTAGAAAAGGAAAAGGAAACTGATGAGAATTAAGAAAAAAGAAAGCAAAAAATAAACCTGAATCAAAACACAAAACCTTCTGTGCTGTGCAGAAACCACATCAAGCACATGTGAAATGGAGAGAACTGAGGGTGGTAGAAAGCCTTGGGCTCAATGCTGCTCTTCAACTCTCAAACTGCAGTTTTCCAGCAGGTGCCTTCCTGTTGTTTGTGATGATTTGTGAGATGTGGGTTAAGTGTAGCATTTGGTTTTCCTCAGAGGTGCTATGCATTTTTGTGTGGTTTTAAGCTCCACAGTTGGTCATCAAGGGAAAAATAATGACACTTCTTGTTTTCTACTTGTGTTCTCAGCATAGGAGAATACTATGATGACATAACACAACAGCTTTGTCTTCAGCTGATGTTTTCCCCCATTAATTTACTTTCTATTTTTTTCCTAGAAGTATCTTGGGCAGCAGTAGTCTCCCTTTTTCTTACTACAAGTGTCCTCTGAACCACTTTTGATTAAGAGAACGTATACTGACATGCATAACAATATCAGGCCAGGGACTCAAGCTGAAATTGAGTGCATCCCTTCTACACTTATTTCAATTTGTGACTGTTCAGATGCAGATGGGTAGTGAAAAATTTTTATTTCAGTTTATGTTGTTAGCACAATCCTTATAATGTGAGCATTAACTGAACATGCTCTGTGTTGGTGTGGAGCAATTGTGCATGTCTAATTTTCATAAGTGGGGTTTGGAGGTCAATTTTCTTAGCAGATTCCAAGTGTGCTAGTTACAGAAACATATTTATATTTGATCAGCTACAGTATAAAAGATTTTGTTGCTGGAAATCCAGCACTAAAATAGTAACATAAAAAGTACTTTGGAATAGCAACTTTTGTGTAAAATGGATGATATTTTTAATTTTATGAGTTACGGAGATGTAGATGTGACATGATTTCTTGCTACTGTTCTGTACAATCTTCTTGTTTTCTTAGGTCATCATGCAGATCCTTGTAAACTCAGGATTTTGATTCTAATATTTATTTATAATGAAAATCTAAATACAGCAAGTTGTTTTGACCTGAAATCCTCATGGTAATAATGGCTTACACTGCTTTTTCAATGTGTGTGGCATGCAGCATTCTACATCTGCTGAGTAATATTCTCTACATCTTCAGCCAAGCAGTATAGAGGGTTCTAAAATCTATGATTTGTTTGTTAAAGTGTTTTATTCTTTTAATGATCTTTATTGCTTTCCATCTTATGTATTTTTTCCTTGCACACTGAATCATGGGTATATGACACATTTTCTATCACTCTTCTTTTCTCATGTTCACATCATGATTTGCAAGAGCTTGAATAGAAACATGCAAGTAACTTTGCATTTTGTCCACAAGAGTAGTCTGATTTATTTGTTCATTTGCTTACAGGGGAAACAGACCATTAAGATACACATCTCATTTCCAATTTAGATACATCATAAATTCTGCTTGGTTGATAAATTAATGGAAAAGTCTAGGGATTTCAATCTAGGAATTTCTGTCATAAAACATAAAACATTCCTCTTTCCCCTGGGATTTTATTGACTTAGAAAAATTCAACCCCCCATTTCTGTAAATCTACCTCAGGACGTAAGGGTGATAACTTAAAAGGTATTCAGAATGGAGCAGCAATGTACTCTACTGTACAATATATAGAACAATAATTGATTTCTTAGTTCGCCTGCCAAATAAAAAGAAAATGCCACCAAGTGCAATTGGTTGTGATTAAATCAAAAAGAAAGGGGTTTTTTTTTTCCTAAGGGGAAAATGTTTCAAAATTTCCTTTAGTGTCAAAGTCCCTGATTTCCCTTGAATTGTTTATTATATTTTTGTTTTCATCTAAAACAGGCAGTAAATAACTTGAAACAGAAAATTGCCATTCATTTACATTAAGAAATTGTTCACAATTGGTTCAAGGCTCCTTGATTCACTCTTCCCTTTTTCCTGCGGGCTGTGAGTTTGTGTTTGCTCAGGCCATGGAGGCCATGGACATGCAAGGGAGTTGGCCTCTCTCTCATTCTGCATTGCTCAGGCACATCTTCTTTCTCCGCTTAGAAAGAGAAACACTCTAAACTCTCTAATTTTAGCTATGCAATGAACACACTAATCAAGATAAGTGAGCAGGTCACTCTTCCTCACATTGACACATGCATATCATATGAAACAGTAGCATATGCCACAGCTTATCAGACAAGATACACTCATGGAAAGTGGAACATTATTGCTGAAACAGCGGCAACAGGCCACGAAAGTTGAATTCAGAGTTTCTACTGAGCCTTTGCCATAGCCAAGAAGTGTTTATTCGTGGCCTTACAGTGATTCGTTTTCTATACTACAGGAAATATTTTGCCTAATTTCTAATTTTTATGCTCTTAAATGAGAGAAGAATCATATAGGGGGATTTTTTTTTTTTTTAAGTTCTTGACTCTCTAATTCCTATTGAGTCAGAAAGACATTCAGGAATTTAGACTTTTTAAAGTTCTCATAAATACTTGGCATCTGCTTAAATGTACATACATGTACATTGTAAATACCACCCCAAAGTATTTTCTTGAAAAGCAAGTTTCGTGAGTGAGTGAAATGGCACCTACTTGTAACATCATGATGTTTTCTCTCTGCTAATTGTGCATTAAGACAGAGGCATGGTAAGGTTTAAACAGACTCCAAATTCATATTCAGTATATTTTTCAGTGTTGATGATAAATGTCAATATATCTTGATGATATGCCTCACTCCCACCCATACCCTTCCTGCCTTATGTGAACACATCCCATGACAGATAGAAGGCAGCCCACTCCTCCTTTCACATGGCCAGCATGAGATCAGACCGCAATTGTAGAGATGGAAATTAAAAGTCTTGAATAAGAGGAGGAAATAAAAGTGAGAGAGCAACCAACTCTTTCCATTTCTCTCTGCTGCTAAGGTGGATGAATCTTGTTCAGGCCTGGGAATATGATGCATCTCCTGTGTACAGTGGGAAGTCCTTACCCTTCAGAAGCAAATTATCTTGAACACAGCTCATATGTAACTGGCAATTACTAATAGTGTATTTGTCCATTTTTAGGCAAGGGGTTATGCAAAGGATTAGGGAGCATGCTTGATTCTTTCTGCACAGAAAATTCCTTGGTCCAAAATTCATTTCTGGTGTTAAATTATTTGAAAGAAAAGCAAAAAATTACCCTATCATTTAAAAGGACATATATTAGAACAGACATGGCGTGATCCATGCTTCTGTCATATGATTATTTGTGACTGACTGCAGCAGAGGATGACAGGTTGCTTTTGGGAAAGGTGATTGCAATTAATGCTCGTGTTTGATTCTCATTGACTGGTGACTGCCTCCCTTGCAGACCTTTTATTTGATGGTGCTTTCAAACACTGAGTCAGACCAGCTGCTCAGACTTTCTGGAAAGGTATCTCTTTATGGTTCCTAAGAGATGTACTAAAATACTATATACTATCCATCCAGGGATATCTAGCTTTATTCAAAGGAGGTCAGATCAACCTCTGGATATACTGCTGAATGAATATTCTTCAGGAGAAAATTACTTTCCTTGTTATTTGTAATTTAGTATATTGTTGTTATCTCTAGAGCAGCAGTTAACTCACCAGACTGATTATATCTTTTATACTTTAAACCGTGTCATACATTTTCCAATTTGTTTTCACTCTCAAATATAAACCTTACCCTATATTATTCTTCATGGAACAGTATAAATCAATGTCTCACCATGAAATCCTCTAAGGCAATTGGCATCTGCAGGCTCAGCACAATTGCATCATCTGGGCAGCCAGCTCACACCTCATGTTTCCACACTCTGAGAGCTGATACAGCTTCCCTGTAGCTGGCTCTGGGGGGGGGTTTCAGTTCTCATTTAGCTTTAAATATCTCTAAATGTACCTAAAGCCGTTGCATTGGAAAGGACCAACATGTCCAGGATTCCATGAGACTTCTGTCTCCTATTCTATTGAGGGGTCACAGCGTGGTGGGACTTGTCTCATGGGATTTCTTTTGAGGGGATTCAGGTGTGCATCCACATCTTTACACAAAAACACAGAAGAGGGTGGTGAGAAGAAGTGCCCTGGGCATGTATTGACTTATGTCAAACCCCTAAGATTTATTTTAAAGCTTCTGAAATATTCAAATGGGTACTTGCATGAAACAATAGATGCATTATTTCTTCATTGACTTATCTACATCCACTTTCACAATGAATACAAGAAAAATTAATGCAGTCAATACGAAAACGTAGACAATTATGTCACTCAGAAGTGAAAGAATACTTTTACTAAATAACAATGACAGTGCCATTAAACACCTTGATATATTCAAAACTCATTTTGTGAATTGTCATGACCACTGAATTGTCCAAGAAAGTATTTAAAACCAGTTTCTCAGACAGGAAATTTATACCAAATTTTATAATGTTACTGCTGTTTATCCTTGAATAAGGTATCTTTACCATTCCTAATTATTTATAGAAAAAAATCAGTGTTGACTTAAGAGTTTAAAACTGGGCATCTTGACTGCTTTTGCTGATTTCCTAAATTGCTTTTTGAATTTTGTGATAGGAGTGGTTTTCAGTGTTTTGCAAGATTGAGTATCTTTGAAAGCTGGTTTAAATAATTTTCTAATTAAAATACTTGAATTAGTGCAGAAGGCAGATGGGACAGGGCAGTTTATCTTAGAAGCAGTATTCCAAACAGGAAGCACTACCAAAGACAAGGAATATGTGCCACAAACAACCAGACTGCTGCTCCTGGGAGACAGGCAGATAGATCAGCAGTGATCTGATGCCAGAAAAAACAATTCACTTGGGCTGGAAAACCAGAAAAGTTTCAATTTTAGAAATATCACCAATTTAGTTTCGATTTTTCTTGTGAAAACTGAAGGAGTATGTTTCGTTCTGTTTGATTTTTCCTAAATCCTAGGGGCTGGAATTTTACAAGAGCTATGATTTCCATTTTTGTGTCTTTGGGGCAGAAATTCATGACAGAAAAACCAGTCTGCTTACAGGCTTTTGGTTTTTTGTAAGAAGATGTTAAATAAATGCAATATGTTTTGTTAAAGAAGTTGTCTGTGATGGGAACAGCAGTAAGTCATACAAGCAGCAATGATGAAGGCTGCTCTTCTAGAGTAGGATTGGAAAAGGGAGAAATGCCACCTGTTTGTTTAGAAACCGACTTGTTAAAGAGTAAAGTTCTGCAAGTCCTCATTTCTTTCAAACTAAAACAGAAAAGAGAAACAAAAATGTTGTAATCTGGAATAAATGGAGAAGTTCTGCCAGCTGTCTGGGTGGATTTTTGTTTTGCTCATTAAACAGGAACAGTAAGGAGAAATGGCAAAAGGGCACCGGGGTGTCACAAACTAGATTTTTTAGCCATAAGCAAACATGAAAGTCCTCTGCTACTTTGGGTTCTGGCAATTTCTAAAACATGGAGATATAAAACGGGGGTGGAGGGAAAATTTCTTTATAAAGTAAGTTCTTAAATGAAATCCCTAATCCTGAAACATGCTTTCTGTAGGGATATGTTTAAAGCAATATTGAAAAATCCAGCTTTCAGTATGCAAATTCCTGGGAATCTAGAGCAGGCTGATAAGAGAATTTTCTAGGTTTGGACTGTGTTTGGTGATTTGGAGTAAACACAGCTGGCACCTGAGTAAGCAGAGTTGCCACCTGAGCCCTACAAAGCTGGAGGGGAGGGCTATTTAACTAGAACAGAAACTAAGACAGAATTTTTCTCCAAATGCATTATCAGCTTAAAGCATTAGTAGAACTGAAAATTCCATCTTTGCTGCTTAATATTGATCTCTTTCGTGACGGTATGCTAGAAACCCTTCAAAGAATTTTGGAGTCACGTACAGAAATACAATTTCTCTCCGTAAGTCATAGCCTGTTTGGTTTTGATGGAAATATTGAAAGGCTCAAGCGATACTATTTTCCATTTTCTTCTTGCTCTTGAAGTCGAAAGTCATTGTACAGCAACATATATGACATATCTTGGAGGGGTAGAGGTGGGGGTAATCTTTGTGCATGTACCTCCACTCCAAATATCCATACACAAAACATTTCTCTTTTAACCTGCACCCCAAACTAAGGGTCAGCATTGCTTTTGTTACAGGCAGTTAAGAAATCCATGTTAACAACAAAGAAATGAGATACTCAGCTCCACAGGCAAACCACATGGACAGTGTCCCTCTATAGAGCTTGCTGGAGGAAGGGAAAGACAATGCCAGTGAAGAATATTTTTTGCACTCCTCATGTACTTAATGAATGAATGGAATATCTAATATCTGTGAGAAATGAAAAAAATCTTGTCTTTTGAATAGCCTATCATAAAGGCTGGCAGTTTTCTAAGTAGAAGAGAAAATGCTAGTTTCAGGAAGATGAACTGTGACAGTTTTATCAATTTTTTAATTTGTATTATAAGGAGGTCTTAGTCCTTCCTTTTTGAAGCTTAAAAAACCCTGCTCATATGGTTTAGCATATCTAAGTTAATGTATCTGAACTTGTCTAAAATTATATGGATTAGAAACGGAGATGGAAATTTCATAAGAATGCAATGGGAGAAGTTTTCAATAGCTCATTAGACCTGGCACTGGTGAGGTAACCCCTTGAGTTCTGTCTCCAGTTCTGGGCCACTCAACTCAGGAAGGACATTGAGGTGCAGGAAATTGTCTAGAGGATGGCAACAGAGCTGATGAAGGGTCTGGAGCAAAAGTCTAATGAGGAGCAGATGAGGGAGCTGAAGGAGGCTCAGGGGAGACCTTATTGCTCCCTAAAGCCACGTGAAAAGAGGGCGTAGCCAGGTGGGGAACCTTCTCTTCTCCCAATGACAGCATGAGAGGACATAGTCTTAAGTTGTGCCAGGAGAGATGTAAATTGGACATTAGGGAGAATTTCTTCACAGAAAGGATGATTAGGCAGTGGAGTGTGCTGTCTGGGGAGGTGGTGTAGTCCCTGGAGGTGTTTAAGGAAAGACTGGACGTGGCACTCAATGCCATGGTCTAGGTGACATGGTGGTGTTTGGTCATAGGTTGTTCTCAATGATCTCAGAGGCCTGTTCCAGCCTAGCTGGTTCTGCAGTTCTGGGATTAGTTCTGCCTGTGTTGAAAATAATGTAGAGAAGAGCCTTCTTTTCTCTCAGGCCTAAGAAAAATTGAGATTTTCAAGGACAGGAAAATTCAAAGAAAATACTTTGAAATCGTAAATTCTGTGAGATGATTAATTAAAGGGGTTTTTTTTTTATATTATTGAAGGCACTTGATTTCCCTCTTGTTATTGATGTAATGGCATAACTGCAGAGCTTGCTCGCCCTTTTGTCATTCTCCTAATCTGTCCATCTGAGAGATAAGAGATGCCCCATGCTTTGCTCTTAGTGGGCAAGTTGTTGTATAAGACCAAGATAAAATACACAGATTAAAACTTTAATAACAAATTACAGTGCTGTGATGAGTATGTGCTAATTTAGAGTAGAAATTTCGTCTCTTGGGATCTTCTGTTTTGGGAAGCAGAACTGCAAATATAATTTGTGATGTTTTGTGCTTTAGTGATACCTGCTGGTCTGTTGTGATACATCAAAGCTAACCAGAAGTTGAGCAAAATATAGACCTTAGGTTAGATTTAGCATACCAAGAGTGATCGTGTGTTCTTTGTACAGAATTGTTCAAGACTGGTAAGGCTTTCTCACCAGACAAGAGAGACTGTGCACTGCATTTCTGTAAGCACTGTATTTGCCCTAAAACAAACATGGAAACTGTAAAATCAAATTAAAGTTCAGACATGCCCATTAGAAGTGTTATTCTATGTTTTGCTTTTCCACTCTTGGCAGGAATTTCTGCTGAGATAAAATGCTACTTGGAGTCTCTGGGATTCCTTTGTAAGAACACACTAGTGGACCATGTTACCATGATAGAAGATGAAAGTACCAGGTCAAATATGTTGCACTTAATAGTTCAGTAGTGAGGTCCTGACTGATGTTATTTTGAAAGGAGACATAGAAACATGATAAATAGTTCTAGATCTGATCTTTATGACTCCTTTTAAAAATCTACATGCTGTTCTTTCAGATGAAAACCTTGATGCAAAGAATGAAGATTGTTCTTCCTTAACACAATAAATATTAACAAGTTTACAAACTCAGTCCTTTGAGGATGCTTGAAAAAATGTTATTTTAAATATAATTTTCTTTTCTAAGAGGAAATAATGGAGTAAAAAAAGTCAGTCCTTAGGTTTTACAACTATTATAAACCTTTTCCCAGTTTTATTTTCTCATTTCACTTATAGACTATTCCTTTGACATGAATTCTAAACCTATAAAACCATTGGCCATGAGAAGCAAAATTTTGTGAAAACTTTCTTCTTATAATTTCTGTGATGAAGCTCAAGGAGGTTGTATAAGTCATGTCTTAACCTGACTGTTTCTGGTTATTAACTTTTTTCTCCCAGAAGGACAAGCAGTCAGTCAAATTTCAAAGATTTTTCTGAAGTCTGAAATTCTCAAAATTCATCACCTTTGCATAGTCTCCTGCTATTTAGAAACCTCATTAATCACAGTACAAACAGCAAAATGCACAAGTCAAATGCACAAGGTCAGAAGCTCAAGGCATCAGGAAGGTTAATGCCAATTGGTGCCTATTGCTGTTCCGTGTGAAGTCAATACTGCCTGTGTCCTTAATTTTTATCAATATAAAAAATCACAACCCTATTGATTTTGGTAAGGTTTTTAGATTTGATAGGAATCCTTGTAAATGGTATCCAAATCTGTGTAATGTGAGTAATATGTGATTAAATCTAACAACTTAATCTTAATTGTGCTGATGAAAAAGATGGCATTAAGACAAGACAGAGTTTCCCACAAGAAGTTATTAAAAAATGAAGGATTAGAGAGTGAGAAACTGATTATAACAATTCAGCAGGGAGGCAAAAAATACATATCAGGAGTAAATTATTACTCTTTTAATGTAATACAAGATCAGAAGAGTAATCTCTGATCTCTCTTAGGATGGGTCCCAACTCCTGGGGTGGGCATCTGACATAGTATTTGAGAATTAGGTTTTTCTTCATCCAAATTTTATCATAAAGCTCTGGTGCCTTAGTGTTGTCTTGGTCAGACAGCTGGTTCCAGGTAAACGGATAGTTTGTCTTCCTGTGTAGATGGCTCTAAAAGAGCAAAGCAAAGGGGTACATATGTAACAGCAGATATATGAAAAATTCAAATTAGGATTGTTTCCATGCCAGACAGCCAAGAATAACATTCACTGTCTCCTTGGATCTCTGCCAAGAAAAATAATGGTTTACAGAATCTTCTTCAAAATATTGGGTACAATGTAGCTAACCCAAAGCTTACTACTTTTTGGACAGTCCATCTTTTAAAAAAAGATGAACAGATATAGAAAAGAATATTATACTTACACAGATTATTTCAGTAAGACTAATACAAAATTATACCCCAGATGTCCTTCCCTTCCTTGCTTTCAGTGTTGTTCAGTTCAGACTAATTATTGTCACAAAAGGGTCAGAAGTCCAGCTATAAGATGTAAAGATACATTAGCTTGGTTTGGATCACAGTCTTCAGGTTACATTGAAATAGCTTAATTGACAGATTTTCTGTCATATTCTACTGCTTTGCAAAGCTCATTTACACATAAACTTCCTACTGCTGTGCAAAACCAAAATTAAATCTTTGTACATTCATGTAATTGAGCACTAGTGATCAGTAAAATAGTTTGTAGATATAAGATAAAACTTACTCTTTCTACAGTATTTAGTTTTACGGTTTAGGTTTCTTCAATATATATATGTTCGTGCCTATTAAACTTTAAAGTACACATAAAAATCTACAGACCAGTAGATTTTTATTTTATTAGTATGGTGGACATTACAGCAGTGTGAAGCTATACTTACTTGAATTACTTTAATAGAATTACACTGCACCTCTGCTGCTCTAATGAGAAGCTGGTCATGGGTGTCCATGCAAGTAAATAAACAGTATTCCTAATGCAAAAGCACTGAAGATGCATCACTACTGAACACAAACTGAAAATTATTGTTTCTGAGGCAGGGAAATGTGGAGAGGTTTGGGTTGAGTTTTGGGTATTTTTTCTGTTTAAAATACATTTGTCTGTATCAGTGCCCATCATTATGTTGAATGAAGTACTGAAATATTTGTGACCTTTGGAGCTCACAGCAACTTAATTCCTAATAACCTGCTACTTCATATGAGATCCAGGAAAATCTGCTCCTAAAGAGTGAGCACAATGCTGACTTGGCCCCAAAACATCTCATTTTTATCTAAATGCAAACAAAAAGGGTTCTCAAGAATATATCAGAGAGGTGAAGCAATTGGGATTCTGATGTCTGGTTTTTCCACTTAACAGCAAATAATGATAAATTGGCAAAAGTAATTTGCCATAGTTATTTTTGTCTTGGGAAGAGATTTCAACTTTCCAAGTTTTTAATTTAATATTGATGCTCATGTAATGATCATCATTATGGTCTGCCCAGGAAGTTGGTGGAGTCACCATCCCTGGATGTGTTTAAGAAAAGAATGGATGTGGTACTCATCACCATGGTTTAGTTGAGGTGTTAGGGCATGGGTTGGACTTGATGATCTTTAAGGTCTCTTCCAACCTAGTCATTCTGTTAATTCTGTGAATTGCATGAATTTTGTGAATGTCAGGCCACTCAATACTGTATTTTTTCTCATTCAGAAGCAGCTCATCAGGAGATTTTCTCTGTCCCAACTTTTCCTTTTTTTGTGCTGTGTTCTGCAGGATGTGACAGCTTGACAGTTTTACCATTGGTTGTGATGATACTGTATAAAATATATTATGAAATATATATAACATATCACAACATAATAAATATTATATATCATCTTGTAATACCTACATATAATCCTTAGGGCTTAAATGTGTTATGCACATTCACAATTAATAGTCAGCATTAACCATGGTGTGATATAAAAAAAGTCTGAAGGACAGAGGCAGCACATGCACACCCTCAAATCCTAACCTCTGGCAAGAGGAGCTATCAGGCACAGCAACTATGATAGGTCTGGAGACAGTACAGAAGAAAAGAGCTTTGTGGAAGAGTGGAGTCAGAATACTGCTTTTCACATTACTATTATGAAATCACTTTTTCAAGTCAATGAATGCAATTAAACCTCCAGGAATTTTATTTTTTTTTTTGCTCTAGAAAAGTCTGGTATGCATGTAGGATAAGGAGTTTTCTTTATTTGTTTCTGTAATGACAGTACACTTAATTATGAGATCTGTTTCCTCAGTACAGATTTCTCTTCTTTTCCATAGGCTCAACTTTTGCCCTCCTAGTGCAATGTTGCCACAAAAGTACTACACTGCCAGCCTTCAGTAATGCTTTAGTGTAAAAACAGACCTGTGAATTATGTATCATTGTGTGATTTCAAAGGAAAGAAGGTCAGTGGAGGTCTTCTGAGAGTTTAGGTCTTTTTTTTCTTTTAATGAAAACCTGTACATTGTGTTTCCTACATAACTGACACCTTTGCACACAGTTGCATCTAAACTGATGTTACATGTACTGTATTTGAAGTAGATCACAGGACTTCTGATGCCAGAGACCTTGTGTTCTACTGTATTTCATAAAGAATTTTTTGTGTTTACAGTATTCCCTAAATAATAAATATAAAAGGTAAAGAGCTTTGCAAAACCTTCAAACCTTCAAACAAACATGAGTGAGATTTCAGTCTTATCAATATGAAAGGACTTCCTGCTGAGGTGTGAGACTGCAATAAATTATTATTGTGAATTAATAGGGATTTTTTTGTGTCAAAACAGGTGTTCAAAAAATTGTACAGGCCTTTTTGTCTCTGGTTGTCAACGCTGCAGAAGCTGAACACTGTAACACTAATGAACTTAAAAAAGCTGTGTTAAGCAGCCTACAATGTCTGTTTTTTAAAAAGGAGTTAGGTGGGCCATTAGCTGAAAGATAAACTACGGTTCCTGCTCTGATTTTCGAGAAATCCTGAGTACATAAAGATGCTGAGATGCTCATCTCCTGCTACCTTGGGCCAAACATTTGGTGGGCTGCCCCAAGCTGTGCAGAGGGGCCATGGCAGGGTGGGGACTGTTTAACCTACCTGGATTACCCGTTTTCTCTGGGTCTGGATTGAAGGCCCTTGAGACAGTATTTCATGTTTGGACTCAGGTGTTTATTTATTTCTTATCAGTAAAACAGTCTCACAACTGTGAGTTTGGCAGCAGGGAACAAAATGGTTAACAGTCTCTTGTTACAAGATCTTTTAAGACTAAATTATCCAATTAAGAACTGACACCTGGATTATTTGCCCTTTTAACCCAGTAACTGATCCCACAGAGCTCGCAGTGTACATTTTTCTGCCCAATTACAGAGTGCCACCCAAACCTGTCAAGAAGAAGCAGGAGGAAGAAACCCAGGACAACACCCTGCGCCCTCCATCTTGTTTCCATCCACAACATACTAAAAATCCCAAAACCTAAATTTCTCACCTAAGTGATACACCTACACTACTCTCTATAATCTATTTCACACTTTGGTGGATTCTAGTCTATCTTGAAGTCTAGGAAACTTTCTTCATGAATGAGGGTCAAAGTCAGTGCTCCCCTGGGGGTCAGGACATCCCAGAGCAGACAAAGAAATATTCCAGGTGCCCTGGGTTTCCACACTGGATCTCCATCTTATCATCTTTCTTGCAAGGGAAGGAAGATATCGTAGTTTACAGCAGGGGGGAAATTCCTTAACTGTGAAGAGCAAAACCTTGAGGACTCAAGTGAGGTGAAGGGTCTCATGCTGCACATCAGACAGCAACAGGAGGCAACTCAGACCATGTGAACCTGGCCTAGAAAAGAGTGAGGAGCGGAAGGAAAACCAGGGGCACAGGGAGGGAAGAAATAGCCACAGGTCTCGCTGCAAGTCATTGATAGATGTGTATGCACATTTCACACTAACAGAAACCATTTTCCTGCTTTGCTGTTCCTGTGAATAATTGACCAGCTGAGCAAGAAGATGTGTTTAAACAATTGCCAGCTTGCTCTGATCTTCAGCACACAACTGGTCAAGTGAAGGCCAGCTGTGGGAACTGAACATCTCATCCCATGTTGTGTAAATTTCCTGTATCAGTAGTGTATAATTGGCAGTTGCCTGTTTTTCTCTTTAGATTAACAGGATGAGAAAAGATAATTGTAGCAGCTGGTTATACAAGAACAATCAATAACTAAACCTATTTTTGTTTGAATTTCTACTAGGAAGTAGACCAGAACTGTATTTCTTTATTATTAAGCAGTGAAAAAAGAAATGAGTTTTTTGAATTAGGTAGCTCTGCCATGGAGAAATCATCCCTACTTCTGCTTGCTTTGCTAGAGAAAAAAGAGAGCTGGCTTTTCCCTTCAAACAGATCTTATTCCCAGACTGCATATACCACTTGCCTAGAGATTTCCTGGATGCTGCAGGTGATCAACATAATGTGACTCACAACAGAAGAAGACTTGGAGTCAGCAGTATCCTTCAAAAAGATTGGTAGGAGAAAAAATTAAAGTAAATAGTGATATGTGCAAAAATATTTCCTTGTGGTTCTTACTCCTACTTTCTCACATCTACTGCTGCTCTGCTGATGACAAAACTCACAAGTTATTAAAATTTAATGTTATTCAGAACCATCTTTCCCTACACATTCCAAGCACTTTTCATTTCTCACACCTGTCCTCAGAAATACTTTCATTCCTCAAGAATAGCAGGGAAATGAAATATATCTACAATGTATATTATGTTTAATATATGGTGGCTGATCTTTAGTTGTGTACATAAATGTCACAGAAGATCAATTGCTAAGTATTTTTTGTCTCTCTGAGGTACTTTGAGATTTTTATTCCATTTCCGAAAAAATTGTATATGCTTATGAACACAGAAGATAAGGGATTATACTACTTGAAAAATATACAGTGCATTAAGGATGTGAAAAATACTCAAAGACACACACTCTGCCATCAGGACTGCAGCAGCAGCTGCTCTGCTGCCCTTTGCTCTCTTCAGGGAAGAGGATGGAAGCAGGGATGCTCATGTGGGTGTTTTGTGTCACAGCTTGGAGCTTGGCCATGCCTTTGGGTGAGAAATACCTTGCTGTGCTGGAGCCCTGTGATCATGACTGACTCAGGCGAAGTAAAAGGAAAATGCCGTGGCTGTGCATATCCAAGGTAAGCAGCAATATTTTAAAATACAGAAGGGGATCTGTTTGTCATTTGCCTTCCCAAAGATGTAATCAAGAGGGTCTGTCCCTCAGCTCAACTAACCTGCTGCACCTTTGTCTCATGTGCACCTCATTAGGAATCCTGGACTTGTGTCTATTTAACACCAGGGGTTGTATGCTGTGGAGAAAACCCCTTGTGGATGCTAGCTCTTTTAGTCCATCTGAAGTCCTCCAGGAGGTACATACAGATTTATTCTTCCTCTCCACTATTTCTCTCTTAACAGAACTAAATATCCTTTCCTGAGAGGTGCCAGTTCTCTCACTTAGTCCAAGTGCCACTACTTGCCCAGCTAATTAGCAGCTCTTTGCTTTGAAAAGATAAAGGTCTCCCTTCCACAAACACACGCAGAGTTTTGTGAGAGAGAGACCTGCTCAGCGGCCGCCTAGGCTGATCTATTTGAGGCTGTCAGTGCTCTTTGTGCTCCCTGGCTGTGTGGTCCTGCTGACTTCCTTGTGAATGTGCAGTTGCTGTTCAGGGAATGGAACAGCTTGAAAAATGATCTTCTCTTTGTTTTGCTGGGTTGCTTTTGACTGGGGTGGCCTCCTTGTACTGCTGCAGCGGAAGGGATAGTGCCACCCTGCAAAGTGTCAGAGCAGGGAACGGGACTGTGACAATTTATCTGGCTGTGGAGCTGTTGGAATTGCCATTTTTCACCGGGATGTGAATGTGTGTATTCTCCACTGACTCTTAGATTTTATGTCGGTGCAGACAGGAACAAATATTTTGCATATGAACTGCTGGATGGGATAGATGATCTAGCTTATTATTAGCACCAAATTTCTGTCACATATAACATAACCACACTCTTTCAGGTCACAGTGGGATTGGGATATTGACACCCCCACCCCTAATATTTTTCTTCATAGACCTCTGTAGGAGTTACCAAATTTAAAGTGACCCCTTTCCCATGACATAGTAGGCAATAGGATTCCAGAAATTATTTTGACAGTCTCCCGTTGCACTTTGCTATCCCAGATCTTATTAGCAGCTTGTATCTATGCAGTGATTTTTTCTGAGGGAAGTATAGTCTACAGGGTATAGAATGATGCTTCCAGATATTAAATTTTCTTCTATCAGGAAAATTGACATCATTATTTTCATGATGAATTTAAAATATTTTGGTTTCTTGAACAAAACAAAAATACTTACTCTTGAGTTACAGAAGATTTTTTTCAAATTCCTAAAATTACAGTGGGAGTACTCAATTCCTTATGTCTTTCACCCATAGTTTAGCTGGGCCATATGTTAACAAGACACGTGATACAAAAATAAAGGATGGATTGGTAAAGGAAGCTAAAAACATCAATGCTTTACCCCAAGATAATGACAAGTAAAGGGGTAATTGTAATTTAATACCAAAAAGATTTGAAAACAAATTTGTCAGTTAGATCCAGCAAACCAGACTGCTTCCATGCAAGAATACTAACGCGATTACTTCCACTTCAAACCTTGCAGTGGAATATTTTGCTCTGTTGCCTAAAAACCTGCTGAGACTTTGAAATTGTGGAGTAGGTGAACCTGGGAGAGACCCTTTGAGGTCTCTGATCAGAAGCAGAGTCCAGGCTAGAACAGGTTGCTCAAGGTAACATTCAGTTGGGTGTTGTATTCAACAACATATCAACAATAGCAAATATCTAAGGGTGGAAACTCCACGATTTGTCTGGGAAACCCGTGCCAGTCAGCCAGATCACTCTCTCAGTAAACTCTCTTCATTGAATTTCCTGTCTGTAAGTTTGTGCCAATTGCCTCTTGTCCTCTTACTAGGCACCACTCCCCCCCTCTTTTTAACTTGTTCTTGCCCCCCTCCTTATGTATTTATACACAAATCAAGTATCAAAATACTAGAATTTCCTATAGTAAGAATATTCCAGGTTTTTTAAGAGCTCTGTTACACATTAGACTGATGATATGAAGGTAGAAGAGACGAGGAAAATGCAGAATTTTCTGGGGATGAGCTAGCTTGCATAGAATAGCTCCTACTTGCAATTTTTAACTAGATATGGTATGACACATACAGGACATTCAGTAGCGTTTCTGTTTCTTGTACACCAAGACAGATCATTGCAAAAGCCATTACTGTTTTTATTAGACCCATCTGAATAGCATTGCAAAGGACACTTGGGGCTGCCTTTTAATTTATGACCCAGACTGGGCTATAAGTATATGTGTACAAAAATGCCTCTTTCTGTAACTCTAAAAATTAAATATCACCAACACAGAGCTGTAGGGATCACATGCTAGTTGGTTTCCTTGCATTCAGATGCAAGTTGTGGAGCAGACTCTTGGTTATTTGTCTTTGAAGTGCAGTTGTGTATGGCCTAGAGGGCAAGGTTTCTTAAAAGTTAATAATTTTCCTTGAAAATTTTAAGCAGCCATTATCCAGAGTGTAATTTCCTCTTTTTTCTTGAGTGTATTGCATCTGAGTCCTTGTTTAAGAGGAACTGTCTCCTACAAAGTAGGAGATGTGCATCTATGCAGAAAAGGGACTGATATGATGAAGGGATAGTTTAGCTACAGATTGGGTACAGGTGGCTGTGATGGAATGGGAGCTCATGACAAGCACTCTGACCTTACTTCAGTGATTTCACTCAGTTGATACAAAACTCCTGATCATTTGCTGTGGTACTTTGATCTTTTGTCCTTTCCCCCAACATTAAAGCATTCTCTTTTACTCTGTTCTTTTCCAGAAAAGCCAAGATGCAAGTCTCTTTCCAAGGCTGGCTAGCTACTGGGAAAAAGAAGAATGCCCATGGCGTAGTAGCAGGTAGGAGTTCATTCTGCACATCTGAGTGCAGTAGAAGGTCTCTGTGGACCCCTGAGTGAGTTTTGGACAGAGAAGTAAAAGTTTCCACATTAAAAAGTTCCGCTGTGCCCAAGCTCCACCATTTCAACAGGAGAAGGCAGGGCAAAGGGGCAGGTGCAATGTGGGTCTAAGCATGGGGTACTGCACCTTCTTCATTTAATGTGTCCTCCATCCATGTGCAGCAGAGATGCACTGATTGTCTTGCAGTGGGGTTTATCTTCCCTCTTTGGAGCATGCTGGACTTACCCCCTTTTATGTAATGCATTTGCAAATGTCTTCCATATGAAGAATCCCTGCTTGATAAAGCATTTTCATGGTCCCATTGAGCAGTGTAAAGAAGGAAGCTGAAATTTAAACGGGATACTCATCCCATATTTTTTTACTCTTGTCAGAACTGTGAAAGCAATTTTGAATTCTGTTAACCCTGTTATTGTTATTAGGTGGCACATAGGTGGTCTATACAGTCTTGAGCAATCTTCAGAGGTTTCACTTCAGTCCTTAAATGGCAAGACTTTGGCAGCCTTTCACTTCACAAGAGCAAAAGGAAAGGGGAGAAGGGATGCTGAGGAGATTCTCTTACAGAGGTGATCAGGGGACCACTGAGATGAAAGAGGTTTTTCTTTCAAGCAGTATAATGCAGGTTACAATCATTTACTCATTTAAAATGCCTCTATTTTGTGAAGGTATGCCAAGAAAATGGAATGATGGACAGAAAAATTCAGTGGCTCAAGTGAAGTTGGCAGCTTTCCATACACAGTGGTATTTGTAAGCATCCATAGTAATGAGAGAAATGTGAATAATATTGCAGGATGTTATATTAATGTTACAAAGAGCTCTAGGTAATTAAAGAATTACATACATGTAAATGATCTTAAAGCTGGGTTACAATTAACAACAAGTCTATGGCATAATGATACCATGTTGGATTGGTGCCAATCCTAAGGGATGCTTCCCCACTAACTTTCAGAAAATTTCCCCAGCACAGTAAAAAGGTTCTTTGTGGTTCAAAATTACCACACAGATAGATTATCACAAGTGATTTTTTCTTCATTTGTGATGTATTCTGCCACAGGAAAACAATTAAAGCTGTGTTTCTAACAGAAAGCAGGAGTTGACTACTGTGGAGTACCAATTTTAATCATCATTTAAACCAGCAAACAGGAAAATTAGTTTTAAATAATCAATTTTAATCTTGGTTTGCATTTTTACTTATTAGTCACCTTCCTAAAGGAATATTGAACTCTACTGATTAGTAACCATGGAAGGGTGTTGATTTTCACCTAAATACAGCTTGTCTGCTAAATAAAGTACTTTTTTTAGTGAGGTGAATATATTATATGCATTTAGTCAGGGTATAGCCTGGTATACATTTAATTGGATTATGATTAGAAAGTAATTTAGAAAAATGGTGATAGAAACATTTACTATTTACTCTCTTATGATAATGCTCGTATTTGTGTTTCTTGTCAAGGTGCAATGGGATGGAATTTGCAAATCAATTAAAAGTGCAAACCTAGCTTTATAAAGTTGTTTATTTTAGTTAAATTAAATCACCTTAAATAGCTGGTTACTTAGGCAAAACATTCATTTATTGAAATGAGTTTTGAAACTAATTGATTCATTAAACAAAGGAAGTATTGTCCACAGTTAACAAATTGTACTAATAGTTTCTGATCATCATGTCTGTCATGATTTTAGAACTACTAGATCTCATCCTGTTACACCTCATTTATATTTATGGATTGGAAGAAGGATAATAAGCTATCCCATTTTTCAGCAGCCAAAATTATCTCAGCTATGAATAAATTAGCCACTGAATTTAAGTAACTAAAGAAATAAAAATGCAGAAAATATTATCCCTGCAGTTGCAGAAGAATCTATAGCTTTTTAACTCACTCAAAACATTTGCAAGTTCAGATCTAGGATTCCATAACTCCTGAATTACCTGGTTCATAGATTTTTTTTTACCAGTTCACATGTGCTACAGCAATATTAATATTTATTTAATAGAAATGTTTTAATGAATTATAGTAAATGCATGCATCAATGTGAGTTGCTAGTATTTAAGTTTCAATTTTATATCTGTTTGCCAATAAATGTATGCAGAATTTAAATTAGGAGTCTGTTTTAAATGTAGGCTTCCACTCTGGATTCCTCTCTATGGACTTGTGTAAAAGAACAGAAAAAGTTGTCCATCAACAAGTAGCTGTTAAGAGAATATTACAAAAACCAAAATCCATCTTGTACCTAGGTTGAAGCTGGACTGAGCCCCACCTTAAGTGAAACAACATTAATGATCAACTCACTCTTCTAAGATATGAGAGAATCTCCACTGGATTAATACAGAAAAAAAATGTTATTAAATGATGCTAAATCCGCTTGAGAAAGAGTGTCAGTACGGCATGGAGGTGCAGAACTAACTGCTGATTCATCCTGACAGTCAGGTCAGGCAGGCTGACTCATTAACTCAGAAGTATAAAACATTGAGCTTTTCTTTGAGGCAAGAGAAAGAGAGAAGAGACAGCAGAGGTCTTGCAGGCAGAAGTCATAAGAACAGTCACTTCAGGAGGGACTTGAGGACTGAAGCTTCTGTTTATGAATACATTTCTGCCTGCAGCCATTTCCTTTACTGGAAATAAGAAGAAAGCCTATATCTGAACTCTGTGGGAGGACAGGTATGTAGATGGGTCCAAGAGGCAATCACAGCTTGAGAGCTCAGCTGTCCTGGGCTCAAGAGCACTCAGCAGCATCTTGGCATTCCTGCTGTCCTCTGCTGCTGCTGCTGACAACCTCTTCTGGGGCTCAAGAATGCTTCTGAGTTCTCCAAAAGTACAGGAGAGCTGAGGGCTGTGAACCCACAGCCCTCTAGCAATACAACCAGTGACATTGGCTTCCTACAACTGACTCTTGAGTGCCCATGGCAAAGCATTGCTGCATGGATTAGAGTCACTAATGCTGATAATTGTCCACACAGATCTTGCAGGCTGTGTTCTGGATGTCCAGGAGATGGTAGTTTTAAAGTATGTCAAATGGATGTGTGAAATGGCAACAAAATCATGGTGTTCTTATCATCTGTCTCCCCTTAAAACAGTGATATAGTTTCTTTTATCAAGTGATTAGTAAGTTTGCAGAAAAAGTCCTGAAAAGCAGTGTACAGCATTTCCATTTTGAATCAGACACATTGGTTTCCAAAACCAGCAGCATTTCTTTCAGCAGATTGTTCCATGGAGGGGTGGTTTAATTCCACTTGATAATTAAGTCCCACACAGCCGCTTGCTCACTTCCACCTGCCAGGATGAGGGAGAAAATGTGAAAGTAAAAGTGAGTGTACTTGTGGGTTGAGATAGAGAGTTCAATAGGTAAAACAAAAGTCATACAAGTAAGCAAAGCAAACTGAGGAATTCATTCACTGCTTCCCATGGGCAGACAGGTGTTCAGCCATCCCCAGGAAAGCAGGAAGTATTACTTGGGTATACAGTTGCCATCACTCCAAATGTCCCTCCACCTTCCTTCTTTTCCCAGTTTTATGTGCTGAAGGTGATGCCGTATGTTCCAGAATATCTCTTTGGTCACTTGGGGTCAGGTCCTGGCTGTGTCCCTGTACAACTCCCTGTGCATCCTCAGCCTGCTTGCTGAGGCAGAAAAGGCCTCCACTCAGTGAAAGCCCTGCTCAGCAGGAACTACAACATCCCTGTGTTATCAGCACTGTTTCAAACTCAAATTCTAAACATCCTCCCCTACCAGCTGTTGTGATGAAAATCAACTCAACCCCAGCCCAAACAAGCACTCATAGATAAGGGGCTACTAGGGATGAGGGCTCTCCTTCAGGCTGGGAAAACATGGTCTGTTTGAAGTACAAAGGTACTCAGTCTGTGGTGCTTTTCTCTACGCTACCTTTGCAAGTAGCCCTTTCTTCCGAGGAATTTATAATTCTTTGTTGCTTCCTGTAAACAAAAACGGGCTAACAGATATTTTGAGGTGTGTTTTGGAAGGCAAGAACATTTCACACCACAGAAGGGGTGTTTTCTAATGTGAACATGTGTTAACTTCTCTACAGGTACCAAAGGAAGGATATGAAACTATTGACTGTCGTGTTTCCAGGCGTCAGTTCTGATCTCACTCCTACAGCTTTGGAGCTGTCTGGGAGGATTAACAAAGGCCAAGATATTGATGGGCTGCATCTGACACACTGCAAAGGCGATTACTTGTTGTACTTTCCCATGATAGTGATCCTACAAGATATTGAAAGGTCCACAGAAGAAACAGGAAACCTCACTTCAAAGGAAGAGAAATATTCTTTTAATTCACTGGATCACTAAAATCTCACAACCACTCAGTGTACCAAGGTATTGCAATGCTAGATTGATGAGGAACAGGAGCAAGAGTTGAGTTGTAAAACCATTCTGGCACTTTATTCTGTAAGTGATCTTGAGGTAAAAAAAAAAAAAAAAAAGCAAGCATAACTGGTAAAAAAAAAAATTCAAAATCAAAAATTAAATTAGGAGACAGGGCTGGAAGGAGAAGGTTGGCTCTTCAGGTAAGCCTAGTCCAACAAAGGTTTACCTTGTCTTCTTGTAATGACAAATGGTTTAGGTAGAATACTGGAATTCATCCAGGGAACATACAAGTAAATATACTTTGCTGTGCAAGACCTGTATTTTTACATGATTTAGAAAATAACATAATATTTATTCAAATTGACACACAGTTATATTTTGCATACCATATTATTTATTCTATTTTGAATGGAAAATTATTGCTTCACAATTCTGAAATATCTATTAAATTAGGAAAAATTTTTTAAAACTCTGAATATTTTTCAATATTTTTCTGAGCCAGAGGAATTGTTTTTAAGTATTGTTCTCCTTTTACCTCACTTCTTTTGATATTAATGAGCTACAAAAGTCAAATTCAGTCTAACCCAGAGACCATTCATTACACATTCATGAAGTAAAATAGATGCATAACAGCAAATGATGATTTATGACAAAATATTAAAATAAGGGACTTTTTGGCATAGGCCACATATAATGAGCACTAGTGTCACAAAATGTTCCCAAACCCAGTCATGCATATTCTGGTTTATATTAAATATTTGTGTCTCAGGGGGCTGGAAAGGACTCAGTAGACCTTTTCAACACGACACTGAATAGATAAAGCACTTGTTAGATCAAATATAGGTACCAACTTGTAGATGAGTAAATGATGCTGAATGTACCACTTACCATGTGGATAGAAAATCAAAAGTTGTAGAGGGGCAGAACCTTCTCTGGAGAAGCTTGCTGGAGCTTTCCTGACTGAAAAGACTAATTTGTGTGTAGACACTGCCGAACTATGGCAAAATCCAGGGTAAAGTAGTAAAATAAAATAATGACAGCCAAAAGAAAATGTGAAAGGATAAATTTGAAAAGGTGCTGTGCCCCATGCCCATCTCTTGGGATAACAACTGGTCTACACAGCAGTTTTTCTCATACCTTTATTGGCAAAGCCACTCCTTTTCTCCCCTAGACACACTGAAAGTAGAAGTGAAAAAAGGAGTTTTTCTGTTGGCTTCTGGCACCACTTTCCTGAATAACATCTTTTGTCCATGGGAGTTGTGACAGCATAGCAGAACTGCTTCCATATCCCTCCCTGGAAGCAAATCCTTGTTGGCCAAGGGTTTTGAGTTTTGTCATCCCAGCAGGCTGGACAAAAATAAGACATTCGTCCCACATGCCTTGCTTAAGCTTGAAGGCAGCTGGTGTCCTAAAATATCAACCTTTGTTTTTCCCATGAACTTTCTTCCAAGAAAATAGACTGCTATTCCTGAATTAGAACCATCAGCAGCAGCTCTAGTGATTTACACTTCCGTCAGGTCTTTCATCTAGAAATACTGTTCATAGACTGTTGTTGGTTTATCTTTTTCAAGCCAAACACAGAATTTTTGGAACATGGCTTTTATTGAATGTCAGATGGATTTTGGCCAATATTGACACTGTGATCTGGGCCTTTCACTGTCCTTTTAGAACACTGCAGAAGAATGTGACATAACCTATAGATCATTTATCCACAGCTTACCCACAGCTCTGCCTGAGTTCCAGTATGTCTACTGCTTAACAACCCTCAGTGCCCATTGTTCCTGTCAAGGGGAAACTCATACAGGATGTATGTGAAACTGCAATGTGAGGTACACATGAGGATTATAAAGTTAACTGCACTGAACTGAACTGAACCAAACTAAAACAACTCTGTCTTCTTTTGGACACTGCCACCTTCTCAAGTTTAGGAATGGCATGCCAGGGTTCCCATAAGCTATGAAGCCAGGGGAATAACAGACTGAATGAAATGACTGTAGAATGCTCATAGAGAACTCAGAACCAGTTTTGAAGTATCTTATAGCTAGCCTCAAAAATAAGTGTGCAGGGAGTGAATTGCATTCATATAGTGAGACTGGGCTTGGAGGCTATGAACCCCTGAAGCTGAGATTCCAAGGGGAGAAAGAAGAGATATAGAGGAGGAGAAGGGATGGAGGAGGAGCAGGAGGAAGAGGAGGGCTAGAGGAGGAGAAGGAAGCAGAGGAACCTGTGCTCTAGGATGATTCTGCTTGAACAGGGAGGTTGGACCAGATGACCCACTGTGGGACCTTTCAACCTGACTCACTCTGTGATTGCTAAGGAAGCTGACATCTTTCTGCTAGGAAAATTAAAAGTTAAAAAGGATGTTTATTCTGTCTGTGTAATATTCCCCAAAGACACTGTTCTAAAAGTGGTAGAAAAGTTCAGATCTGCATATCCTTTGAATACTTTCTTGCACTCAGATTTTTCCTCCTCAGGATGCAAAATATCAATCATGCCAATCATGATAATGGTTGGGGCAAAAAGACAAGTAAGATCAACATCTACTTGGCATTGTGGGGCATAGTTAAAGAGTAAATCAGCACAGGTGAGTAATGCAGACAAAGGCTTAAAACAGTGAAAATGTCATTGTTGCCATTTTCCCTTTAAGACTTGATGGTTTATGTGATTCTTAATGTCCACTAAACCCCACACATCCCCATCTGTCCCAGCGAGGTGTTCTCTGCCCAGAGCAGTGGCTGCCTGCCCCTGCTTTGGAAAGAGTAGAGAAAAGGTAGAGGCTCATCACTCTGCAAAGGAGATGGATGCTATCCAAGAAACCAGCCTATGGAGAGGGCATTCCTCACAGGAATCTTTGCTGTCATCACTAACAGCACTGGACTGGACTGACAACAGCTCAAGGCAAGTAGGTGGAAGACAAACAATACGTCTGCCTACAAGCACATGAGTTAATGAAACTATTGTTACACCTTGATTCATTGTCTAGTTGGGAGTCAAGACTAATTATAAAACATTTTAGAGAGAGGAAGGATTGCTATGACAACAATATAATTCAGCTGAAGGGGAGAGGGGACATACAGTAATAGAACAATTGCTAAAATTCTTCATAAAGGATTTGTGTGCATCAGAAGCAATAATAATAAAAAAAAGCATTTCAATCTATGCTGTCTTTCTAACTGCTGCTTAAAAAACATCTGTCGTCTGTGGTGGCTTGAATAATACAAGCTAGAGTACAAAGTCTGCAGCTTCTTACTTCTTATAAATAAAGAGCAAGGGCACAAAAACCCCATGAGTTACCCTCTCTGAACGTTGATGTTTTGGGTGTCTGGACTCAGTTAAAATTTTGGATTTCGCTTTTTGCCATAAATGTTGAGCCATAAAAGTCAGTGACATGACTCAAAATATAGTAAAATACTACAAAGAAATGTCCTTTAGATTAAGTTCTATTTCCATGGGAACTTTTCAGTCTCTTCCAGAAGAATTTAAAGGAATTGGGGAAAAAGTAATTATAATACAAAAGTGAAAGTGGTCTCCTCCTCTCCATTGCTTTATTTTAAGTATCATTCCAAACTCTTATGAAGAACATTTTGCCTTGCATTTTGTTTTATTCTCTTCAACATGCAGCAGGGTATTTTTAACAAAGCATAGTAATTCTTACTAAGAATACTTTTTAAAAAAGAATGGTTCATCTTTCCTTTTCATAAAGAAAGGACTATAAAGACAGTCGACCATAAAGTAATTAAATACTTTAATTACTTTAATAATACTTTAAATACTTTAATACTTTAATTACCCCTAAAAAGCTACCTTAAATTCATCTACAAAAACAAACAGTGTAAAGATCTGCAATGAAAGTTTTTCTGGCCTGTTTTCTCCCTCTGGACATGAAGGAGAAGCTATTTTGGAGACTGATCATGATGCCAGTTCAGGCTTTTGTCCCTCTTGTGCCATGGAGAAGTGTGTAGCCTGCTTACGGTGTATTCACACACAAGGAAAACTAGATGAGATCAAGACAGAGAAAAATCTATTTTGAATCTAAAAGAAGGGGAAGATCATTTACTGTTTTAAAGGCAGTGATTTATGAAGGTGATTGACAAAGGAAGAAAGAAAAGGGAAAAAAAAACTAGGATATTCTTACCCAGTAAAAAAGAAATGTATCCAGCTCTGAAATCTTAAACTAAAAGCCTCCTTCATGTCTCTGATTACATAAATAAATACATTAAAATAGACTAATATAGATTAGGGTTTAAAAATTATATTTGCATAATTTAAAGTGAATTTGAATGCAAATGTGTGATTAGTTTAATAAAGTTTGATACCTGGTACAATTTTCATAAAATTAATTTAGGCAGCTTTTTTCCATGGGATAAGAACCAGATACTGTGGTGACATTGCTGTATTATTATACTCAGTAGAAATGTCCTTAGGATTTTTTTAGCATGTGAAATAACCACACAATACTATCACCTAAACTGATAAGAAAAAAGGTCATAATTCCTTTATCTGCTAAATGGCGCAGGATCAGAAATAGATCTACACAATGTGCCTGAAAAATCAACTCTGTAGAAAGTCTTAAAGCTCATATTCATGATTACTGATAGATCACTGGTCTCTTGATTTTCTTTTCCCATTGTGAACTTGCATAGAAATTAATGTGATTCATTCCAGAGAAGCTCTCAAATTCAAAATAACTAATCTTTAAAAGTCAGGTGTGGACTTACCGCAGCTGTGAATTCCAGAAATAAGTTATACTTTGCCTGCTTCGATGAGGCTTTTCATGTGATTTGGATTTGCATTTTACCTTCAGTCTTTTTACCCTTGTATTATGAAACAAGTTTAAGAAAACTCCTTCTTCTTTACCTTTTCCTCATAGTAATTGCTTCATTTTTTCCATTTCCTTCTTTGTTGATGAATTAAGCAGATAAAGTAAGATTACACCAGAAAAAAAAAACAAAAACAAAAAACCCAAGAGTAGAACAGGTAATTGGTCTTTTCATTTTGCAAGGCAAAACTGCCCAAGATCCGGAGTCACCGACGTGGGCTGCCCACACCTGCAGGCACAGCAGGGATGGGAAGCAAAGCACAGCACATTGCCATGAGGAAGAATTACAGGGTTACCTGGCCAGAGAATTTAGCTCCAGTGGCTGTGGAGTTCATGAGACTTTGCGTGCAATATGGGAGACTCAGGACTTGTTTGCATAGCAAGATCAGTGTCTGAGACGCAATTTCTTCACTCTCTTGTGGGGAGTCTGGAAAAAGGTAAGGTTATTAGAGAAAGTAAGTATATTTTTGCAGCAGCTGCTGCAAGACTGAAATCCCATCTGTGCACAGAGTGGCTTACTGCAAGGTTCAGTCCCATCAGGAGCTGTAAATTAGAATTAGACCTCTCTCTGTTTCAACAGCTTAACTTGGCCACGTAGCTTCTACAGGTGGATGTTACAGGCAATAACAGAATTGTGAAATGGTATCTCGTCTCACCTGTGTCAATCAATAAGGAATGAGCTGCCTGGCCCAGATACAAAAAAAAAAAAATCACCTTCCAGACTCCAGTTTTTCTGAATCTCCAAAATGCAAATTTTATCTGTGATTTCCTCTCTGAAGACATGACTATAATTCCTATTTTGTATTGAAAACAGAAATGCAAGTGTCCAAATATCAAGTAGAAAGCTCACTCAAGGGCTGTTCCTAACCTGAAGGAAAGTGTCAATCTCATTGATTTCAATATGTAATGAAAACAGCTTATTTGAAAAATGACCAGAAAGAGTGAAATGTGAAATTGTACAAGCCGTGCTACCCTAAAGATATTTCCAGTTCAGTCGTGCAGTCAAAACATTTACATAGTCCAGGATGATACTTGAACTTTATCTATGAATATTCAGCCAATATCAAAAGTGGTTTATTCACTCTTTCTCTGGAAGTGCTGTTGATCCACATGGCTATTATGCTTTATGGGAAGAAATCAGAAAATAAATGTGTCAATTCCCATTTAGTTAGGCTAGTTAGTTTAACTCTTAATTATCCCAGTCAACATTGCCAGTAATGTCATGTAATTCTGTAAAAGCTTTCTAAAAATGCCCTCTGAAACTTGTATTCTGAGAAGCACAATAATGAAAAAGGCATCCTTTTGTCCCTTTATGCTTTCATAAGCCCTTAAATATAGAGAAATCTTCCTGCCTGTTGTGAAGATGCTAGTATTGTTTTTATTGCAAATAATGCGGCAGTTGCTTACAACACATTTTTCAGTTCACATTGCTTCTCTCTCGTCAGGGAAAGCTTGGCCAAGTATGTCAAAAATAGATACCCAAAGTTAGGCTTAAGTTTGCACAGATCATTTAGCATCTTCTGTTAATGTCAATTAGAGTAAGAGCATTCATCTCCTGATCATCACTCAGTAGTTTGGGTAAATTTTACAGAGGTCTACACATGTATTTGTCTGTTATGTTTATTTGTCTTTCCTGTTGTGTTGACAGTTCAGGCTACTACAGTCCAAAGGTCTCTGAGTGGGAAATGGGGTAGGAGCAACTTGGGGTAAACCTACAGCTATTGTTAGTAGCTTGTCTGCATAAGTTATTAGAAGCAGAAGTGCAAGAAAAGCAAGGTGTTTTACAAAATCACACGATGACCAGAAAGGACAATGAGCAAATACACCTCCCAAACATCAGTTAATGAGTACTCAGTGAAGGTTAGGATCAGTTTTTCTGTGAATATTTATTCACATTTCTGTATGAATTCAGATTTCATGGCACAGATTGCAAGCCATTATGTCCGCCTTTCACAATTATTTGAGTGCTTGGGATCTTCTATTACTGTGTAAAGCAAACATCAGCCTGAAATGCACAAACATTTACCAGGAGAATACTTCATGTACAGTAAAATGTCCTATTTAGACTTTGTGCTGGGATGAAGAATTACGCAAATCATCCAGAAAGAAAGAGATTGAATTGTGTAACAAAGCATCAAAGTATGAACTGTGAATGGGGAGTCATTGGAACAAACTCTGCAAATGATCTGTAGGCCTGGAACAAATTGCTGATGGCATTTTCATACAATCTCTATTAAGCCTGACACTTTTATATTCTGGATGAGGATAGTTTCACAGAGAAGAGGATGAATGTACCTGCTGGGAAATTCTTCCCATGCCTAATCTATTCATTTGCTCATGTTTGCAAATGTACAGGGTGTCACCCTATTAAAGAGTCCTATCAAACATGTTGCCAAGAGCAGTCATCTCCATCCTTGAAGATATTTGATACCTGATGGGCCATGGTCATGGGTGACCGGCTCCAGTGACCCTGCCTTGAGCAAGAATGTCTGATTAGATGACCTTCAACGTGACCACTGCTACCTGTTCTTTGATTCCTGCATTTATTCCTATGTTCAACTTCATCCTGTCAAATGCTTTGCTGATGAAGGTCTGTTAATCTCAAATCAACTCTAAGGTGGCCATACCAGAGAATTGTCGATGGAAATGGAAACCATTTCCAGTAGACACTGATCCAGAGTTGCCCATGATTTTGCATAGTCTGATCTATGAGCCTAGCATGTTTTGTGCTGCCATGTTGAGCTGATGGAACTCTCACAATGCACAGGTGTAACACTACTGACCCAGCATAGTTGGTGATAGCAGACCACCACTGGTTTTGTATCTCACATTCTCCTGCTGGAGGTGAAGGACAGTAAGAGATTTCGCATAATCTCTTTAGTGGAAATCTGACTATAGTGCCCAAATGAAACTAAATTCTCTCTATAGCATACAGTCACTTGAAATACACTTTACTTTGGGATATGCACATTGACCTAACCATTTTTTATAGGCATGATCTGAGTTCTAGATATTTGAATTGTTGTTTTTCCAGAGATCTCCTAAATCATTTTGCCATTTGCCTGCTTTAAAAAAAAAGACCTGAAGAACTATAACCAGAAAGGGGGAATCACACTAAGTGGTGGATTAGTTGTTTTTAAAGAACAGATTCATTATGGCCATTCTTAGAATCATAAACTTGTAGAGATTGGAAAAGACCTTTAAGATCATGTTCATTTTTAAACAGTCTTGCCATGTCATGCTTAAAAAAGCATGCTACAGGTTAATAAAGCAGTACAGAAGAGCTACTTAAGTTAGCTGATCCTTAAAAAAAGCTAAGATATTTACAGAGGGGAAAGAAAAAGAATTACCTTTTTAATATCCTACTTATATTATGGTACGTGCACCTATCAACAGATGAGAGGCAACTTAAATCTCAGCAAGTAGAAGCAAAGACATACATGTCCTACTGTGATTTTAATTCCGAGTATAATTATCTAAGAAGGAAAAAATTAGTACTTTAGATATAATTTAGAGGTATTGGTAATGTATTCAGTGATTAGCATTGTAGGAAATTATTAGAAGGTAAACCAATGAGAAGTCAATAGGGAGAAGCAAAACTGGTTTTTTATATCAAGCCGTGGAAGCTGTGCTCATGATCTAGTTGCTGCTCAGGATCTGTTTTCAAAGATAAGGTTGTTATGACTGGAATGCCAGACATGATTAGATGCTCTGCCATGTCCTGCTTTAATCATAGAATCACAGAATCTATGATTTGTGTTGAAAAGGACCTTAAAGATCATCCAGTTCCAATTGCCCTATCATGGGCAGAGATACCTTCCACTAGACCAGGTTGCTCAGGACCCAGTTCAAAACAGTCTTGAAATCTACTGATTTATACAGGTGTGAAAAGGGACTTGATGAACTGGGAATGTAGGAGAAGAAGAATGTAAGCACTGGTCTAAATGGTTATGTGAGTTACTGATGTTGTCTTCCTTCCCTAACAGAAGATTCATGGCTTCATTTTTATCCCGGGACCCAGATTCACTGTCAGGTGGTAGTACCAAAAAGCACAGGTAATGAAAACTGCGCAGCAAAGATTGCATCTTCTCAGTGCATAGTGAAATTGATTTCATTTCTGAGTCTTTTGTACACAGCTCACTGGATGTTAAAAAACCTGTGAAAAGAAAAATATTGGAAAAATATGGCAAATATTACTTCTAGTTTAAACCTTTGGTCCAGGGTCTGGGAATCTCATACAGCCATTGCTACCAGATATCAGCTGGAGACTGAATTTCTAAATCACCTGTTGCCATGGATTCTGGGTCATCCCCATTCAACTTCTTGTTGCAAAGACCTTTGAGATACCCTGAGAAGGAAATGCAGTCTAAAACTAAAGCCTGCTTTGCTCTCCTAATACATCACGAGATTTGCAAGGTGAAAGGAGGTATGAAATCTAGCTCTCTCTGCTGTGTATATAGCTTGGTGGAAATTCAAGGTAATTAATGTAGTCAGGCTATGCTGAGACTCCTCTATACCTCCCCAGAGCACTTAGGACATGTATATCAGAGAGGTCTTTAGAGATAAAAGAAATGTAAGGTGAGAGCTTTGATCTCAGAAGGGGTTTAATGATTTGGACATTCCTCATGATAATAACTATGAACACTCTAAAGAGGAGAGCACATTTCTGTAGTTATTTAAAGGATTGCTTCTCTCTGCCATGTTTTTTAATTGCAAACTACAAAATCATGAGTCTTTTTGTACATATAATAATGGACAACTGTCTGAACAAGCAGCTTAGAAGATGAGATTATGCCCCTAAAAGACAGTATCAGAGAAAAGTAGCAATAGAGAGTTTGTTGTTTTGTTTTCTTTTCAAATTTAAAGAATGTGAAAACCTTTTAACTTGGTTAAAGGGCGTACAAACACTAAGCAAGACAAAAAGCAGGGAAAAATAAAGCTCTAAGAACCAGTTATGTTTCAATGGAAGGGACTGAAGTGAGCCATATGATGAAAAATTATATGACCGGCTTTTTCAGAGTAGGTTTCCATTTCCAGAACGGAAATTATATGAAGATTAATGGTTCCTTCCAAGACATTCTTCAATAAAGTGCTCAGCAAGTCATTAGCGACCAGAGCTATTCTTAGCTTGCAGCTTGGGTGTCTGTGGCTGTGGGGCAGTGCACAAAGATCTCCCTCCAGCTGTCGTGGTGGGCACCGCTGTCCGCACAGGCACATGGGGGCACTTTGGAGAGATCCTTAGAGAGGTGTCACATCTGAGCAACAGCAGACACAGCCCCACTCTGCATTACTGCTGCCTGTTTAAGGGCCTATCCAGCCTCTTTGGGAAACTATAGGAAGGAGAAGTCTCATGCTTCTAAATGAGATGCCAGCAAAACTTTGTGCCATCTGCCAAAGCTTTCCTGTGTTTCTTACCTGTAAAGTGTTAGTAATATATCTTCAAACTCCTGAAATGGAGCAACCTGAGGTCAAAATAGTCTTCTTAAATGTACATAGCCATTTATACTTATATCTAGTTTTGTGCTTGCTTAAATGGTGGTGGTCATTTAGAATGTGGCATCCTTCCCACACAGTGGTGTTAGAAGTAACAAATCTCTGCACTACACATAGGTGGTTGTTGTAGTCAGTATCCAAATGCTACTTTTTTAAAATGGTACTTATAGTATGACACATATGCATATGTGTGTCCACATGCAAGCATAGCAATGTTCATGTGCTTCCCCTGTAGGAATCAAACAGGAAAAATGCAGGTGCAGGAGGCTCCTGCTTCTACTCAGCATTCCACGTCCAGTGAACAGTGATGACTATGTTTACAGTGCACAAATTGCCCCTCTGAAAGAAAAAGGAAAATTGAAATTAGCAAAATTCCTGAGAGTAATTTTTGAAAGTTTCCAAATATATGTCAGACTTTTACTGTCTGAAAGTGTCATTTGCTCACTGTTTACAAAAGGAGATCACAAGCAACAATTGTGGAGTATCTTCCTAGCCACTAATTGCAGTTATAGTATTAGAAACAATTTGCATGGCTGCAGGGAGGGAACACCTTGCAATTCAAAATGCATAATTTGTTTAGGGACAGCCATGGGTAAAAGGAGCCTTAAGCTAAGTCTTAACTAACTTGGAAGGTTTCTAGCAAGCTATGGCAGTGAAAATGTAATGAATGACAAATGCTTAGGGCCAGCCATTGGGAGAAATCTCCAGTGAGTTAATTCAAGAGCCTACTTAAAAATTTATGACACAATTAATATACAAACATATATATATATATACACATATACACACACACATATCCCTACAACAGCACAGAATTCCAGCCCTCAAAATAACTCTGGGAAAGTTCAAAATATGAGAAGCAAGTGAAAAATCTTTGAACAAAGATATTCCTGTGGAACATCTGTGCTGTACCTTTTTGAGTGACTTTTTGTGAGACTTGTTGGAAAAAGGCAGTTTGAGATAAATGAGTAATATTTGTTCAGGGGAAATGAAGAGAGGAAAAGCAAATGCTGATGGATTTTTTCTCTGCAAAAGGGAAGATTTCAAGGTGACTTAGAGAAGCACTCGAAATGATAAAGGACTTTGTAAAAGCTGAAAAAGATAAACAACATTCACCAATGAGGAGATGAAAACATGGCTTTATAATAGCCTCTAAGTGGATTTTGTGTTATTTGGGCTTCAGCTGGGGAAACACAGGATGACTTGACAGCAGGAGTGACCACCCGTAATTAATTTCTAGGTTTAAAGGTGTAGGCCACCCAGAAAAATCTTTACTCTTTTTAATGAAACAGTTATTTCTTGGAACATAGATGAGGGAAGAAAGGGAGTTAGTTATGTATTTAAATTATGACTTGTACAGAAAAATTAAACACACTGGGTAGAAAGATCCTGCACAGATGTGAATTGATCTTGTGTGTGTCTGTACTGACAGAGAAATGGGCAAGCTGGCTGGATTAAATGGAAAAAAAAAGGTAGCTCTTCATAATGTTCATGGGAAAACCAAAAAGGTATTTTATTAGAGCCAGAAATATTTTTTGCTTTGGCACAATATTTTGCTTTTTTCTTTCAGCAAGGACAAAGGTTTCAGTACTGAAAATATGGATTTTTCATTACCAAGTCATTTTCTTGAAATAATTTTTGGACAGAACTAGAAAGTTGCAAAATCTCTTAACTTTTTCACAGGGAAACTTAAAGTCTTTGGGGTACTGTTCTGCCTTAATATGGCTATGGTAGTTTTTGGTTGCTTTACAGATATTTGCCTTTATTTTAAAGAGCTAATAAAAGGATGCATAGAATTTGTGTGACTTACCCAAACCACTGAAAACTATGAGCATAAAGTCCATTTTCTCAAACATTCCTTTTAAAACACAAAACTCTGACTTGGACCTACTCTTGCAGTAAGGAATTGACACTAAAGCATCAAAGGATTTATCTCTGTGTTAGTCTAAGGAAGGCTGGAAAAAATGTGGAGCAGGCATATGGAACAAATTGTGGATATAACTGCTCTTGGCATGTTTATACTGCAAACTAAGGCATGTTTGTGGTCTTTAACAGCATCTTTGATAAGAACTTTTTAGGAAACTTCCCTGTCTGACTATTTAGGAGGCACTCTGGCAGTCATACTCCCACCACCAGTAGCTTTAGCTGCTGGGATTGAAGCCACTTGTCAGGGAGTGGCTCCAGTAAACCAATGGATGTCCCACTTGATTCCCTACGCACTCTCTCACAGTCAGGCCACGTTTCCTCAATGCCTGATCCCAGATTTGCCATAGCAGTCTCATACCCTCAGCTCCGTTAATTTTATCATGGAGCAGCAACAGAATGAGAGCTCAAGCTGGTGCCTCTGGGCAGGGACCCCTCAAAAAAGAGAGAAACTGGGCTTTTTGTCCTCACAGTCTATGCACATGGGGGTCTTATTTAATTTGATTTAATTTCCTCTGCAGGGGATTTAGAGCCAAAACAGCTCTGCAGTGTGAAATGAAACATATTAAGTTTTGCTAAGCAAATGACAGATCAGAAATCACTCAGGGCTTCTGATGCATCTTCAGCGTGTGCGCTTCCTGAATACTTTTTCTTAGACACTGCAAGTCATTAGTCAGGAGTTATTGTTTTTTTTTTTATACAGTGGCAAATAAGTTGTCCACAATGACTGCAAATCTCTGAAAATACGATCTTCAGTATTGGTGAGGCCGCACCTCAAATACAATGTCCAGTTTTGGGCACCTCACTGCCTGAAGGATATTTTGCTTTTCTCGTGTGTCCAGAAAAGGGCAATCTTTTGACGCGAGTAGCAAGGCAGAATATGTCATCTGTGTCCAATCTTATTTTTGCTCATACCACCTGCACACTAATAATTGATGACTTTCCAGAGTTTTCTGAAATATTTTGCCATATAGGAAGTACACACCTGCTGTGCAATCCTGTTGGATTTGATCCCACTAAACCCTCCTTTTATCTCTTTGCTCCTTACTGCATATCCTGTGGAGCCAGATGAAACTCCTGATGGGTGACTGCAGGAGTTTCCCATTGTTTTTTTTATTATCTCATTATCAGTTTTGCTGGGATTATGAATAAAGGGATTATTTTTCTGAATAGAAATTCACATAGCCTGGGAGCCCAATAGCCTGGATGCTGCAGGTCAAGCTGTGTTCCCTTCTGCTTCTCACATTATCACCACCAATAAAGAATCTGCAGCTGGGGACTCAGCTGACAACTCTGTCAGTGATGCATGGAGAAATAGAGACTATAGTTGCTCTTCCACAGCTGCCGTAGAGCTATGGTAGGAACTGATGAGGGAGCTTTTATTTTTTTGTCTCTTGTAAATAAAACAAGCAGGTAACAGCTGTCTACATAGAAGCCAAAAATATTGGAACTATTTAAAGTACTTGTATACTGACTTTGATTTCTAAATGGTCACAAAACTTCATCTTGACCATTCTCTTGCTCTCCAAATGATAAGCCCCAAGAGGTATCTCCTGCAACAGCTTTTCACTCTATTCTATCTTTATTCCCACTTTGTAGTTGCAATTAATATAATTTTTAGCTTCTGCACTGTGGCCAGCAGGTGCCTCTCTGTACTTGGCACTGGTGAGGCCACCCCTTGAGCCTTGTCTTCAGTTCTGGGCCCCTCTAAACAAGAAAGACATTGAGGTGCTGGAGCAAGTCCAGAGAATGGCAGCTGTGCAGGGTCTGGAACACAGCTCTGGTAAGGAGCAGCTGAGGAAGCTGGGATTGTTTAGCCTGGAGAAAAGGAGACTTGGGAGAACCTAGCAATCTCTAGAACTGCCTGAAAGGTTGCAGCCAAGTAGGAATAAGTCTCTTTTCCCAAGTACCAAGTGACAGGATGAGATGAAATGGCCTCAAGCTGCACATGGGAAGGTTTAAATTGGATATTAGGAAAAACCTCTGCATCAAAAGGGTTGTTAGGCATTGAAAGGTTGAAGTGAGGAAAGTGGTTTTGTCACCATCCCTGAAGGTATTTAAAAGATGAGTAGGGGCGGCATTTAGAGACCTAGTTTAGTGGTGGACTTGTCAGTGTTGGGTTTATGGTTGGATTTGATGATCATGAAGGTCTTTTCCAACCTAAATTATTATATTATTCTATGCTTCTCATTCCTCTGTTTGCACACCAATTACTGCTCTTCTCTCAAGTTTTTCAGAACTTCAGCAAAGCTGCATTCTTCAGTTTGAAAATACAAACATTTCCACTGGTCCCTGATGACTAATTTTGAGAGAGATAATCCTTTACCAAAGAAAAAAAATTGTGGGGTATTACCCAATTACTCAATTTATAATTTAAATTTGATTAGTTTTTCCCCTAGGTAAACTGGAAGAGGAACATTTTCTTTTATGAAGAAGGTCAAAACCTTTGATGTAAGAGATGATCAGTAATGCAGTTGCTGTGACTAAGACCAGCTTTAAAACAGTGCTAATATATCCAGGGGACACAGAAGTTCATATGAATGGACATAAGATTTTTAGGTTTTTGCTTCTAAATGGGGACTCAGGTGGGAAGAGACTGGGAAGCTATCTGATGATCTGTGTGAAGTTGTTTCTTGCCTTTTATCTTAATCTTGATTAAAAAATACATCACCAAAAAGAAATCTCTAAATTAACAAACCCTGCATCCCAATCAGTAGCAACGCTCCCAGAAGGAGATGGTATATTGAAGAAGAAAAAGAACAAGTTAGAAAATAAGCTACCTTCTTTTTTGTTAAGGTCATAATTGAAGGGTTTGGGGGTTTTTTTTGGTCAGACAGAATTCAACTTACCCTGTACTTAAGATATTAGAATCCATGCAGTTTTTGTAAAAAAAGAAATTAAGAAAAAATATTCAGAAAGCAGAATTGTTATGAAGGAAACATCTAGAATTTCTGTGTATTGGAAATCATAGGAAAAGGCAAACCTAACCCTGGGGCATACTTACCCCTCTGACTGTGCTTTATGCTTAAAAAATTCAAGCAGGGTTTTGCTTCAGCACTCAGCAGTGAGGGCACAACATAAAGGTAGCACGACTCTTGGTACCATGGATTCAGCACTTTTTGGTAAGGAGCATGCCAGAGTAAAGAGTGGCTCTTTTCCAATCCGGTCTTATCCAGAGCAACAGGTTGTTCACTTGACATTTCTAAGGGAAATCATCTTTGTTCTCCCGTTTCTTTGCATCTTTGAAGGGCTCTCCCACTTTTATTTTCTTTATAGAGTTTCAGATCTTTAACTCCACATACCCAGAGAAAATCAAAGCTGCTATTCTCTGTTTTAGAACTTAACAGCCCTCTGATGAAAGTCTACTAAAGAAGTTGCTTGGCTTTTCTTGGTTTCATAGAGCCACCTGATGGGTGCCTGCTCTGCAAGCTGCACACCCCTAGGGTCATTCACTGACAGGATGTCATGCAGAGGAAGAAAAGGGGAGCCAGCTTTGATCACTGGCATCAAACAGATTCAAAGGAAAATAATAGGAACTGAGGAAAAATGTGAGATAAATTGAGGAACAGCAAAGGTAGCACTGAGTGAGGCTCTGTTCCCACTGTCAGAGGGATGGATGTGAGCTATTCTGGAAGTGTAGTGTGGGGGCAAACACTGGAGTGGCATGGGAAATGGCACAATGTGCTTCACTTCTGGCTACCTTCAAGTGAAAGAGCCATCTCTGTACTATAGCTATACTGAAAAAGTATGCATGTGCTGTTAATGTGCAGAAAGATGGGTGAGATGATTCCTTTCCTTTAACCACAGAATATTCTAGAGGGATTTGGAAAATGTTGTCATCCCCTGGGATCAGCAGGACAGAAAGAAAAATCACCATGTTTATTTCTGGGCCCTCCCTCCAAGGCTTTGTGGGTGACAGACCCAGCGAAAGCATCCATCTCCGCTCTGTGCTCAGTAAGCAGAAAATGAAACAGAAGAGTCAGTGTGACAGTGAGTGATTTCAAGCCACTTGTAATGGCATGCATTCAACCCAAGGCCATCAGCTCGGGAGCCCTCACAACAATAGGGTAAGTTTTAATAAAACCACAGTCACCAGAATCCAAAGGGATCTTGAACAAGACAAACAACAAACACAAAACCTTCTAAAATTCGTGCTGCTCATCAAGGTACAAAAGTTCCCCAAGGCACTTTGTCAGGATTTGAAGTTACTATGGGTATTTTTTCCTGTCCTTGTCTGTCTTCAGCCCAGCGCAGCTCAAAAAATTCCTCCCAAAACAAACTGCACCAGCAAATGATAATTGCTGCTCTTCTCTTTTTGTCTTGGGAGATCTGGATAATCTGCACTGCTCCTTACACATTGCCTTGGCTCCCTCAAACTATTTGTTAAAGGCTGCAAGCAGAAGAGTGACATATGTGAATCTTGGGACTGATGGAATTTTTGCCATTTACTAATAAACTCACAATGTATTGCTCTATGCAACATATATAAATACACTATTTGCCAGAAGAGACTACTCAAAACCACACTATGGTGGCTCACAAAATTTTAAGATCACGTTCCCTTCAACTTTGAACTGGCATTGAAAACACAACAGGATCTTTTTCAGTGGGGTCCTGGATGCTTAGATAGAGATATGGACTCGCTCCAACATTATCAGGACTCCAGTGTTTGGGTTCTGAAACATCATAAAATGGCATTAATGGGATTAAAATACTAAAATACTAAAACAAAAGACACTTTTTACCTGGATCTTCCTGAGACCTAATAGTGTCTTTATCCAGCAATCTGTATTCAGCCTTTCTCCTAATTTGTTCTGGAGTTTACACTAAACACAGCCAGGTGATTTGGGAGATGAAAGACCAAATCCAAGTGCCATGTCTGGGCCAAGAAGTAGTTCATTTTTCTCTATGAAGTGGAAAAGTTGTAATGGGAGGCATTGAGAGCGTTTGAATCCATAACAGAATCAACGGGAGTTGGAGATTTGCAAGCAAAACTATGCAATAGACAGGTTCAGAAAGCTGCTGTGGGCAGGCCAGCTGGAGTCTTCAGGCTGGCTTTTGTGCATCTTAGGTGCAGGTTTTAAACATTGGCCGGTGGGATTTCTCATCTCTTTCTTCTACTGGATAAAGACCAAATTTGAAATCCAAAATCCCAGCCTGATTTTCAAAAGCAAATTCCTGTTTACCCCCCTGCTCTAATTTTCAGCTTTCTTTGAGCACGTGTGCTAAGACATGCTTTCTGCTGCAGCAGAGATCAATAGCAAATGATACCTTTGAAGAGGGAGATTTGAGAGATTCTGCAGGAAATCAAAGGAAACAGTATTATACAAGCCATTTCTGCCTTGTTGAACTCATATACTATTTGTTCTTACCAAGCAATGGCAAGGTGTATATATCCCAAACCAGTAAGTTATAAAGTTATTAGAATAATAAAAAACAATTACTTCATTGGAGTTTCACAGTCAATGTATTCTGAAGGCTTCCTCTCTTGTTCCCCTCAAAAAAGAGTTGAAAGGGAGCCGAGTGCACTTTTCACCTTTGATAGCTCAGTCTATCAATTATGTAGGCAAGGCCTTCCTACAAGTCTTATTTTAAGGTACAAGCATGTATTGAGGAGAGAACTGTTGCTTTCTGCATCCTTTCTTCATGAAAAAATGAAAACAGGCTCTTTTTAACATTCTGATCTTCTGAAGGACCCAGCCTCATGGCCAAGATATCGAAAGGCTAGTCTCTACCAAGAAATCTTACTGGACTTCCTTCTCAAGCAGAAGCACAAAGGGAGAAAGCAGAGCTGAGAGGTGATGCTCACTGTGTGCAGTTGCATCTAATATATCTATCCACCACCTTTTTGAAGAAACCTATGCTTGTCTAAATAGTGACTTGTAGAAAGTCTTTTAGGGGTGGGTCTTCCCTCAGAAACTTGGTAAAAGTTGACTGTCTCATGAAAGCAAATTATCTCATCTCCCTCAGTGACCAGTAGAGAGAGCCAAGCACCTTTAAAAATCAATCAGTCCTTTTCTCTGGCACAAATTCCTTAAGTAGAAGAAGCGGGGTTTTTTTCTGCTTGTTGCCTCTTTATCCCCATTGACAGTAGGGACAATATAGAGGAGCAATAGGAAGGGTAGGATATTAGGCAAATGCACCAGAAAATAGCAGAGAATCTTCTCTTAATGTGTAGGCTTCATTGCATTTCATTCTGAAATGGAGGGGACTTGTTTGTTGCTCTCAGGTCTCTCCTACCTCAGTTTCAATCAACTGTTCATAAAAAAATTGAGGTTTTTTTGCTTTTGTTTTGCATGTTTGGGGGTTTGTCTTTCTTGGGTTTTGGGGTTCATTTTTGGTGGTGAGATTTTTTTGTGGTTTGAGGTTTCTTAATATAGAAATGTACTAAAAATGCAAATTTTGGAACAAATTAACCTTTGAAAGAGCTGAGTTAAGCAGGGAGGGAATACAATCAGAAAAGACAGGCTTTGCATGTCATATAATGTTCTGCAGTGCAAAAAAATAAGCACTATAGATCTGGGCATCAGTGTGCTGACAAGAGTTTACGAGTGTGTGTGTGTGTGTAGAGATACAGTGGTTAAGGAAAGGTTTAGACTGGATTGTGGGATAGTGATTTGCTTGAAGCAAAGCCTCCTGTATACCTTTCATTATGCTCTAATATAGAACACACCTGCACGGTGATTGGCACCTTTGGTATCCCCTTGGGTCATGTAGAAAGTGTTCCTTGCCCTGCAGAGTTGCAGGGTCTTGTGTAAGCTTGCTTCAAAATTGATCCATATTTCAGGGAGTTCATATGCTAGTGAACTCTGAAGATGACAGCTCAAATACACATGATATATATAATTTTTGTTTGAAAAAGCTTTCTCTATCAAGTTTCTACTAAAGCTGTGATTTATAGTGTGAATAGCGACCAAACCCCAAACACTGGGATTGCAATCAGGTCCTTAATGATTACTTTTCCAAAAACACATTATCTTTGTAGTGAGTTTCAGCAAGAGTAACTGTGAAAGGATGGTTTGGGGGATTTTTTTTTTTTTTTTGTCATTTGTTTGGTCTTATTGCTATTAAACTACACCAATTTAGTCATTTACATATCTAAATCCAGTGAGCCAAATTTTCAGCCTGAAGTTACTGAGTGCAGGTACCCAGACAGCAGAAGTGTGGTGTCATTTTACAGTAAGGAGGACCTCAGCAGCTATGATGTGAGGACAAGATCTCCAACTATTTGATAATACTTATCAATACATGTAAGCGGAAGTGAAGAAAGCAGCATGTCATATCAAAACACGGGTGGAGTACTGTTCACCTGAATTGGGATTTGGGACTGGACTACAACAATAATGTAGTTTTTGCCATCTAGCTGTCTTCCCTTGGCATGATCGTTAAAAGTTATTAAGTGACCAATGTGCAAATAAGGATGATGGGTGTAATTTGTGGGTTTTAATTTCAAATATTAAATCAGAGTTTGTGCACTATCTGTTCCTTTCAGCACAGCTTCAATTTAGAGTTCCAAGTATAAGAGAATGCAATATAATATAATTGTGGTCATTTTATTTTCTTCAATAAGAACAATCATTGCCTGTAGCTGGTTTCAGAGTGTTGAGAGCAACTTGAAACTGTTACTGACTGTCTGTTAAAAGAAGTCTCAAGCCTGGCAAATGCCTTTGGAGAGTTTTTGTAATTGACATTATATTTAGCTTTTAGATGGAGAAGCACACACTGTTCAGAACAGCTGGCAGTCACTGAAGTAAAATGAAAGGCATTGTTTTGCAAAAAACCTCAGGTGAGAACAAAGTAAACAATATCCTAATTATTTTACCTTAGTCAATTAAAAGTTAGTATGTCTATTAAGATCTTGATCTTTATCATACTGAAATTAATGGTAAAACTCCCACTGACTTCAATAGCAATACCAAAATGCAAGAATAAAACCACTTTTCAGAATGAGCTGAAAGAACTACTGCCTTCAAGTTTCCAACATTATATTTAATTACAAGAATAATGTTTTGAGCAAATGACTAGAAATCAGGAGCCCTGTATCATGTTCCTGGAACAGAAAAGTGAATGCTAAGATTTAAGGACATGTCCTGAATGAAGCTACTTTCTGGAATTAAAAGTTTTATTCTGATCACTGTTCTCTGTGTCTGTGGCATTTTCAGTCAGGGCACCATCTTGCCAAAGTGGCACACACTCTTGCCATTGGTGTCAGGGTAATGTCTGGGTCAACACCTTGCAGGTGCAGGATCTTGGTAAATATCTTCATCTTTACAACAGATGAGCTAATGCATATACTATGAAGTTAAATAATATTATATATTCTGCAGTGCTTAGAGGTGAAGTGATATGTAAATGCAAGGGTTTGCTGTGATATTAACATATAATTTCAGATGTGAAAGACATCTGGTTTCCCAGGATATTGGTTCTCTGCTTTAGATGTTTTTATTGACTTCTAAATGAACTATCTGATTAAGAGCTGAGCACTTGCTATGTAAGTCCTAACTATCTTTCTTTGCAAGGTGGAGGACAGCTGGGGAACATTCCAGTGTAATGGTTTGCCAGCAGCAATCTCTCAAAGTGCTTAGAAGTCTCTGTCTAAAGCTGAGCAGTAGTGAAACAAGGAAAGGATGGCGATTAATAGAGGATTACTTATGCACCTTAAGATAAGATGAAAAGCTGGAGCAATTAGTGAAGTTCTTAAATATGCTAAAGTGCCTTGTACATATTGCTTTTGCATCCTTGGAGTCTGAAACCTGATTTCAGTGTATGTTTTCTTCCAGACTTGGAAGCTCCTGCTCTGAAGAAGTTGTGTTGATTCTAGTCTATTAACTGCAGAAGAGTAAAAGTCCTGTCTTATTCCATCTTCAGTCTGATCATAGCCCTTTTGGAAGTTTGTGGTCATGTCCATATCCGAAGGTATGCTGAGCTCTTGCCTCTTTTCCTTTTAGCTTGGTTTTCTTGCATAAACTGCTAGACTATTCTGAAAGTGCTCTGTGCTTTCCTTCCACATAAATGTAGAGCTCTGCTTGTGTTTCTGGTTGTTTGTCTATCCTGGTTCTCACATGTTCCTCAAACAAGGACCAAGGGGGAGCCCTGGATCATGGTTGTACTAACTTCCCACAGAAATGCCCAGGCAATTTCCCTAGCAGCAATGCTGACCAAAACACATTATAACAATGACATAGAGAACCAAGTCATAGGTAGAAAAGTTACAGCACAGGTTTACTTGGAGAGCCTGAGGTAGCTAATCTGTGATTAGTGATTGCTTATGGAGAGCCTGAGGTAGCTAATCTGTGATTAGTGAATGCTTATCATTCCAAGAGTTTAATAAAGGACAAAAAAAATTGAATATATTTAAATTAATTCCCCACAAGTTACAAAAAAATTAGTCTAGAATGTGCAATGGTACCTTGGTTTTAGCTTCAGCAATGGCTCAGGGGGCAGCCACAATTCTGGAAAGGCCTTGATTTGGAAGACAAGCAGATTCAGATCTAGATCTCAATTCCAGTGCTTGTATCCATTGCATTATGGCATGTGCTTGATGGAGCACTGAAATAGGAACTGAGAAAGTTAATAAACCCTTTTTTCCCAGTGTTATATCCATGTTTAATTTCTCTTCACTGTTTGCATTTACAACAGATTTGAAAGTCTGACATTTTACGGGAATATAATAAGACTGATAATTAAAGCAAGCTGAAAGAATCCAAGCCAAAGTCAATAGTTACCTATTTTCTTTTTCTTTTGTAAGCAGAAGCTTGTCAAGTTCAACAGAAAAATTTTCTTCATTATAATTTATTACAAAAGCTATAAAAAGGAGATATCTTGAAAGAGTAAACCTGCATCTTTCTTTCCAAAACTGTTCTAGAAAGTTGAGGGAGATTAAACTGAAAGGGATTATATTTTCAAGCTTTCCCTGCCAAAAAAAAAAAAACACTCCACAAACAAAACCACTAAATGACACAATTGCAAAATTGGGCTCTATCCACAGAAGAGGTAATGCCTGGCTGGGTTTCATATAGTACTCTATGGATGCTCTATGAGAAATTGGGCCTTGGGCAGGGACAGCTGCGCTGCTTGGGTGCCCACATCTACAGGGCGCTGGGATACAGTCAGCTGCAGGAAAGGAGAGGGGCTGTTACACCTGACAAAGGTACTAGTCTGAGAGATGGAGAATTTCATAGGCTGTTTAAGCATCTTGCAAAGTGTTAACATCTAATAAGAGAGCTTAGGCCCAAATGCTGCACTTCTGCAAACATTAATACAGGCTGTTGTTAGCCAGGGGAAATACTTTGTGAGGCTCATTAGTTTAATTGGTCCCTGTCATCTAGTTAAAAAGGAGGAAAGAAATGCTCCTGACAAAGGCACAGGCTCTGTGCAAGTGTTGTTTTGCTGCTGTAGCTCTGCTGTGAGCTGGCTGGCTAGCGTGGGGTGCCAGCATCTATCACAGCCTTGTCCTCCATTAGCACAGGGCAGAGCAGGCAGCAGCTCCCTGGCACAGTCACATGCCTGAACCACCACCACCACTGTAACCAACTTGGGTGTGTGCATGCCTCTGCCACTATGGCACAGGTTTGGGGTGATACCTGCCTGAATGCTCTGGGTCTTTTTGCTGTGGGCAGCCATGCGTGCTTCTCCTCCTTCATCACTTCTAAGGGTGAGTGGCTCACAAAGATGCTCATCTCTAAAATCATTGTAAGCACAGCTGTGTGGAAAGCAGGATTCAGCAGGGACTGGTTTTGGAGACTAGTTGCATGTATGTCCTGTTGTATAAGCAGAGATAAGCCATAGACCTCTATTTCCTAATCTGTGGTAGGGAGCTAATATTTACTTAAGGCACAGCCTGTTTGGATGCAGATGTGCACGTCAGGAGACCCTTCTAGGGAGGGAAGGCACTGCATGCAGGTGATTACAGCTGTCTCTGGCTCTGCACGTTTTAGTGGTGACAGAGGGGGCAATGGCAGTGTATTGCAGTGCTGGCCTGTGCTGCTCTAGGCTGGGCCCTGCTGAGCCCAGTTCACAGAAATTCCGTGATGGTGTTAAGATCCATGCAAATCTATTCCTGCAGGTGTTTCTCAATTGCAGCCCTACGTGCTGTGAGGTTTTACTGAAATTTTCTTCTGTTGTAGTACCTAAGTTGAGTCTACTAAGGTGAAGTGTGTAGTCTGCTTTCTAGATCATTTAGGACCTGTGGCAAAATTAACTATATTGGTTTGGTTAATTGTCCACATCCAAGAAACATTGGTAGCTCCCCTGGGTCACTACAGCAATTTCTTTCATGCTGTAAGATGTTTACTTCTCTAGAGTGAAAATGTCTAGGCTGTCATTATGTGACTCTACAGTTCCACACCGATAAAGGCTACCTGTGCCTCCATTTTTTTTTAGCTAGTAAGAAACTGCCAAACTCACTGGAATAGTCCCAGAGTCTTATTTCTCTTCTTTCTTTCTTTCCATTGTTTTTGATTTGATGTTACATGATTGATAACAGCATTTTGTGCCATGGGAATCTTGCTCTCTTTGACTGTGCTGGTTACCTCTGCTTTTTCACAGAAGAAGCCAGCCAAGGTAAGTCTTTCCTTTTGATTCATGCAGGTTGTAAGGTCAGTTCTGGTAGGTATGATTTGCTGATGAATTCGTGCTCCATTTCTCAGCTGGCTGGTTCTGCAAGTAGGCCTGGACAAATACACTGACATTTGAATTTAAGGTGACATTGAGACTTAGGTAAAAAGCATTTGATAATAAATTCAGAAACCTGTACAAAGCAAAAGAAATATTAAGTAGAATAAATAAAAATACTTTGATAATAAGAACATATATGTGTATGTATATATATCTCTATGTTACAGATTACATAGTTTATATAATTTCATATATGTCAGCATCAATCTGAGGGTTTCTCTGCTCCAAAGAAAAGGGAAAAGTGAAGCACAAGCAAAGGAAGGTAAAGGGTGTCATGTGGCAAGCAGCATTTCCAATGCATTCATTCCTAATGTGGTAAGAGCCAGCTGACTTAGAGGGTCACTATTGGGTGTCATTTTTGAGGAGCACACAGGGGGTGGGACAGAGCATGGGCAGAACTGAGTACATCGCTCCTCCTCACAGCACCAGCCACCCCAGCTGGGTCATCTTAGCCAGGTGAAGCCTAGTCTGGATTAACTTTCCTACTCCTGAAATTGGGAGAGGCTAGAATTTGAATCCCAGGCTGCAGTTGATCTTTCGGCACTTACCAAAACTATGCCTGAAACTGGGAACGGATTCTAGAGGCGGGATCTCTCTGTACCTGGGCTGTTTTTTACAATCTTTGACTCAGCTCTGGAAAATTTTTCTTTGTTTCAGAAAAAGTCAATCCAACAGATGATACAAGGCTAAGGGGCCAAGGCACCACTAGGGACTTCAATTTTGGCTGAATCTTCCAGTTTAGACTTGTACTTCCTATGTGAGTGTATTGAAGCTATTTAATTTATCCATGCCTCCATCCACTCTGAGGTGAAACAATGTGCAATACTGTTTCATTTTACTGCTATTTGTTTGTAAACAGCTCAGAGAGGAAAAAAAATGTGTCTCATTATTTCCTTTGGCAATGTGCTCTCCATTCTTAAAAATTATTTTTGGTCCTCCACAGTGTTAATTAGAAATGATTAATGAACTGATAGCTTTTCAAAAGACAGCAACATTGTGTGCTCCTTGGGACATAAATGTGTCGCAGAGGTAGAAGGAAAATAAGAATAGCTATGAGGGAAAGCCCAAACTTTATTTCAGCATTCTCAGTGGTTCTGACCAATACAGATTCTCATAATTCATGTAGGGTACACCAGGAGTGTTGGGCTCACACAAAACACAAACTACAGCTTAATTTCAATGGTGAGAAGGCAGCATCTCATGGATAGAAGTGGCAACTAGCTTTGACTGAGTCCCGGATCAGAGGACATTCAAAACTACATTTGCCACTTCCAAGGAAGGTGTCCTAAATACCATATGGGAGTAAGAGGTATTTTCTGCATGTCATATTGAAGTAATTTTCCTGCAGAAAGGAGACATCTAGAAAATTTACTGAGAGTCAAGGACGGACAGAGAGAAAGGCATGGAAAAATAGGGATGTAACACTAGAGTGGAGAAAAGGGGGATAACAGTGAAATGGGACAGCAGTGCTTACTCTGTTTCTATATTTTGTCTTAAATGCAAAGTGAATAATATGTCCTACTGTTATCACCACCACTGTTAGCTAGACATATTTTTTCCTTTTTCCAGTCATTACAGGAATAAATGGCATTAAATGAATGAATGGCTGGAGACATGTATGAATTCTGAGAAAGAAAATGAGAGGCCATGCTTCAGGAACAGGCTCCAAACAGAATGTCCCTCTTTGCTGCTGATGCATAGTGCCAGAGCAAGAGAAGATTCCATGTTTTTAGTTTGTTGCTACTTTCTAGTCCCCACTACAGAGTCCAGAATCTGGACTCCGAATCCCCTACAGGTTGTGAGAATCTGGCATTTGAAATGTAAATGCTGTTGTGCCTAATTTCTAACCACCAAGATCTATTACAGATCCTTCCCATGGAATTAAATCTTAATTCCTTTACTCTCAGATTCAAGGTAATAGTCTGAGTTTTCTGGAAGATCTCTGATATAAAACTCCCTTGATTTTGCATAGAATACACCACAGATATAGTTATCTAACTTGCTCAAGAACACCTGGCCAAAATTAATTTTTTGGAAGAACTGGTAATTCAATTTCTTTGCAATAATTTGCATGTAAATAGGCATGCAAAATCTTAATTTTATTTCCTCTGAAATCACAGCATTCAGTGTAGATACATTAAGGAATTTCAGTGGAGCATAGATAAGCTCCAGAAATATTGAATCCTTTCGATTACCACATTTGTGCTATCATTTAGCAACTAATTCCATTTTTGGTGATCTTGCCAAGATGTTCAAACTACATTAATTATGTCAAATTCTTTGATTGGTATTTAAACTGTTTTCTCTTTCTTTCAAAAAGGTTGCCACTTTAACTGCCCAAGTGTAAAACACAGTTGCAGAAGGGTTTATGTGTGGTAATGAGACGCACTAATCTTACCTGCTCATTCATGTAGATTCAGATTTGTGTGTCTGAAAATAGTATAATGTATCTGAGATTAGTGTAATGACGTACTCTTGCTTGAATTATGCAGAAGTAGTGCATTAAAATAAATGCATGGAGATTAGTGTCAAAACTTCTTTTCTTTTAGTGGATAATATCTTGAGGGCAGGGGTCTTAGGTTTAAATTAGGGTAATTGCAACTAATTGAATGTAATTTAGAAAGCAACATCTTCTAGAAATGGTGGTCAGGTAATGCGTAGTCCAATACATCAAGCAATTAATTTGATGTTTCAGTGTCATTTATCTCTGTTCCCACATAGCAAAGTGAACACGGAACTCCAATGACACACAATGTCAGGAAACAAGTAGGTGCTGGATTTTTTGGTAATATTACCATTCTCTGACTGGCTTCTTGAAGCAATCTTTACTCACAAGGTTCAGTTTTCATTCCTTCTGGCACTCAACCACAGGACCAAATCTCATATAAATAGTATTCAAACGAGTTTCTTACCAAAATTAAAAGGTAGTTTTAAGGATAGAACTTATGTATATTCAGTTGGTGTGGCAAGTCTTTAGTACCAGGGGTGACTTCAGACAGAAGATGCTTAAAGCTTCCTGTGTCTGACAGAGCCAACTCCAGCTGGCTTGAAGACAGACTGGCCAGTGGCCAAGGCCAAGCCTGTCAGTGACATTGGTAATGTCTCACTGCTAAAATACCTAAGAAAGGGGTAAAAAAACCTGCAAAACAACAACTGCAGCTAAAGAAGAGAGGAGTGAGTGTATGTGACAAACAACATTGCAGACACCAAGCTCAGTGAAGAAAGAGGGGAGGGCTTCTTCCAGGTGCTGGAGCAGAGATTTCCCCACGGCCTGTGCTGCAGACAATGGTGAGGCAGCTGTGCCCTGCAGTCCATGTACTTCCACAGGGAGTAGGGATTCACCTGCAGCCTCTGGAGAACTCCATGCAGGATCAGATAGATGCCCAATGGAGAAGTCTGCACTGGAGCAGGCTCATGGCAGAACCTGTGGATCCAAGGAGAGAGGAGCCGATGCTGGAGTAAGTGTTCTGGCAGGTCTTGTAATCCTGTGGGGGGCCCACACTGGAAGAGCCTGTTCCTGAAGGACTGCGCTCCATGGAAGAGCCCCATGCTGGAGCAGGTTGTAAGGAACTGTGGCAAGGACTCACTTTGGAGAAGCTCATGGAAGACTGTCTTCTGTGAGTGGGATTCCATGCTGGAGCAAGGCAAGGTTGTGAGGAATCCTCTCCTTGAGGAAGATGGAGTGGCAAAGACAACTTGTGATGAGCTGACTTCAGCCCCCATTCCTCAGTCAGGAGTAAAGTTAAGGTTTGCAAAAAGGGAGAAGTAGGGGGAAGGTGGTTTAAGATTTGGTTTTATTTCTCCTTATTCTATTCTAATTTGATTGGTAGTAGGTAAAGGAATTTTTTCCCCAAGTCAAGTCTGTTTTGCCCATGACAGTAACTGGTGAGTGATCCCTCTCTGTCCTTATCTTGACCCATGAACCTTTTTAGTATATTCTCTCTCTTCTTGTCCAGCTAAGGTGGGAAGTGATATAGTGGTTTTGGCGGGCACCCGTTGTCTTGCCAGGGTCACCCCACCAGGAGCAAATATTCTGTTCAACCAGTTCTCATTAACAATAGCCTTGTTGGAAACCGATCCAGTTTTATTCATTTTATAGCATATCAGTTATTAATCAGATTCATTCAATGATCCATGTTTTTACATGGCACGATAAGCACTTGTGCTAACACATGGGAAAATTTGGCAATGAGCAACTAAGGCAAAGGGATAGTGGCACTCCCTTCTGTGGTATTGTTGTCCCTATGTTTGCCCCCCTTGTCTGTAAGCAAAATGACAAGCAGAAGGAGGTCAGTCCCAGCCTAGCCCATGGCTTGATAACAAGGAGGATATTCTTTCTTATGCTGGACATGTCAGATCTCTGCTAGAACAAAAGGTTGAATCTGGGTTTCCTAAGCACACCAGACTCAAGAGGAAGAGAGTATTAAGCAAAGCTGCAGAGAGAGTAGGCAATGACACAGACCTGCTCAATGTGCAGCTATATTTTTCTTTACAGACAATGTTATATGCTGGGATAAATACTTGAAATAGCCACTAAATAGGAGGCTGGCAGCAATCAGTTGTCTTTGTCAAAAAATAACAGCTCTCTGAATTGCAAGGAGGAGGTGAGTTACTTCTTAAAGTATCGGACTTAAGAAAAATCACAGGGAGAAAAGGTGAGATAAAATTACAGAGCCATGAAAATAGCTGCTTAACCACTCATTTCCCTACTTCAAGGTGCAAACTCTACTGCAATAAGTCCATAGTTGAGAAAAACTGGACTGTCTCTGTAAAGTCAGGTACTTATCAAAAGCTCTCTCATAACAGACCCTCTAACAACTCAACAAAGCATAATCAGAGAGAAAGCAGAATAACCCATCACAAATCAGCTGGTTTTATGCTTCCTTTCCTGTCCCATTATTTGTGCCTCTGGATATTTTAAAGACTGATCACGGAGATTTCTGGGAGAGGTGAGAAAGGTGCAACATCAGCAAGCCAGACAAGTGTGCAGTTATGTTTTGGATGAAGAGCAGCAAGATATTGAGATGTACTGAAAACATCCAACTGCATATGGTTCTTCTCTAAACAGAATGTTCTTACTTCTGACATGTAGGAACCAAGAAATAAGATATTTTGCAGAGCAAAAAATATTCCTTTTTCTAGGGCAGAGTCTCTAAAAGATGTCTTGAATGATCTCAGTGAAGATCCAGGATCCCAGGAGATCATTTGCAGCTCTTTAACAAGAAAAAGGTAAGTTGCCTTTGAAGAGTTTACATCACCACCTGAAGGATTGTTGCTTTTTAGAGTTTTTAGTTGCCTTTTTCTCTCTCTTTTTCGTTTGCTTTCCTGGTAGTACATTTAAGAAGCTTCTGTTTGACAATTGGTTCACCAATAATCATGATTTTAAAGAATAGCACCATTTACTCTTATACCAGCCAAATAACATATTATTGAACATTTTTTAGAGAAGTGTTTTATGCTAGTGTTAATTAGGATTCAGCAAACTAAACTACCAGGAACATTGTCCCTGAGCTGAAATACAGATGATCTTCTGTAATACATGTGTAAACTGGTATTAGTGTCAGTGTCATGTAAACACTAGAGCAGGACAAGAAATACTGCAAAGATAAATTAATTAAAGTTGGTGATTTGCTCCAGTGTTACAGTAAAAAAGGAAAAGCCTTTCTTTGAGTGGCAAGAAAGTTGGGCTGTTGAGTTTGAAAAGATGGGTTAAGAATCATTACTATCTCTACAAAACTATCTGGAAGCGTTCCTCTTTTTCTACTCATCTGATTTCTGACACTACCCTAGGTCTAATAATCATGGAAAGTTCTGGTATTCATTTATTTTAGATTTTGGAGCACCATACATTTTCAATTGGTCCTGAAGTGCATGACCTACTTCACTGCAAGATGTTTTACATCTTCTGAACCATTTCATAGGGCAGTCCTTCACACAGTGTGACTGGAAAGAAGACTCATTTAGCTGAATGTGTTCCTCTCTTTGTTGCTCTTCTGCTAGATTCTGGTAGGAGATTGCATTCCTATATCAGTTGAGGCTTGTCTCAGCTTAGAAGCTTTCATTTCATTGTGACAGCTTCATAAAATCTGGGGTGCTGTGTCCTGTCTCCTCCTGTGTCCTCCAGTGTTGTAGGAACATACTGGGGTCTTGGTGAAAAAAGCAGGGAACACTGCTGTGGTCTTTGGGAGTACAAACCATGGGAGGAGCAGCACAGCAAAGGAGAATGATTGCAAAGAAAACCTAGAGCAGGATCAAGCCTGCCCCACAGCCTCACACTGAGCTCCTGTGTGCCCTCCTGCAGCACCACCACCCCCAGGGCAGTCTGGTGAGGGCAGGGGGGCACAGCCCACAGCCCAGGCCAGCTCTGCAGTGGGGCACACTGAAGAGCAGGGCTGCAGGATTGCCCCAGAAGGGACAGCTGGCCCTGGTAGTGAGCCCAGGGGCAAGGTCCCCCTGATGTCAGATTGGAAGGAGATTATGGTATTAGGCAGCCCAGGGTGGGGGATAGGCACCAGGGCTAGAAGACATTAGTTTTACTGGTCCACACAAAAATTAGCTTTTCTCAATCCAAGTTAGTGCATACTAGCTGTCTCATTAACATTAAATAGATAACATGATGGGGAAAAAGTCAGAGGAAAACCTACCTGAAGTTGAAAGTGTTTTGTCTAGTTTTCTTTTTAAATGGAGACCTGCTGGAATCCAGAAATGACATTAAGCTTCCTTTTAGAAAAGGTAATTGAAAAGAAAAAGGCAATCAAGGGATGAACAAATGAAGCCTTTTCTTACTGCTGTATGAATAAAAAATGTTATTAATAAGCCCTTTCATTTCAGGCTTACACTCCACAGTCACACATTTTGAATGTATAACCACACAAATGCAAATGTTTACCTCTTAAGTCCTTCACACCACTACAGATGTTTTTGAAAATAGAGAAAGGGAGTCAAGAAGGCATGGACAGAGAGTGACAGAGGACAGTGGGAATAGAGATTTAATCAAAAACCCTTTAAAAAGTACTCTTTTGTTTTTCAGTTTTCAGTATTTATATTGCATAACCAATTATTTTATAAGAATAGCTGGTCTCATTTTGCTGTTTTAATTTTTTTAATTGTATTTCAATATACATTTGTGGGTGATTAAAAAGAAAATCTAAATTTCAGCAGTGAGAGCAGCACCTATATGTTTTGGTTCACGTCCAGCTGTTAAGACCTGGAAAAGCTAGAAACAGCAGCAGACTGGCAAAATAAGGGTAAGAAGCAAAGATAAATCAATATTGTGCATTATACAGTTTCACCCTACAGAGCCTTTCTTTCTTTACACTTCTGTGAGGAAAACAGGATTTTCCTGTATAATTTTTGGGTTTATATCTAAGCCTGAGTTTTTGTAAGATTATTCTATGTCTTTAAGGACATGCTGGCTATCCATTTTGGATAGTCACAGTGCAATGAGAATATAGCAAGTGTTCAGGGGTGGCAAATGTTGGTTTCTGGAGCAGTCTTCTGAAAAAATATTGAACAAAACTGATTTTGTCTCTTTGGTACCCTCAACATGGTTAAAAGGAGGTGTTTGAGTGTGCATGTCATTGACTGATGCTGAAACTAAGACTGATTTAAGAGGGCTCCCTCAGACCCCTGATGGTCATAGCAAAGAAAAGCAAGCTTTATAAATCTAATTGGCTATACAGTACAATGAGTTTATCCCTATTGTTAATTGTATTAACCTACAAAAGGAGTCAAGGATTAATTAGAAATAAAGACCAGGAGATGAACTGAAGATTCTCAAGGGAGGCACTGATACACATTATCCTTGAACTGTATAATTATTGAAATCCGTACTATTTTAGAGTGCTGTGCTCACCTGAATGTAACCCTAATTGCCTCCTTTATTCTTAGCTCCATGTTTTTGTACAGGCTGCTAATCATATTTCAAACCAGAACCACCTGCTGAAGACCTGCAGAAACAAAAGTGGAAGGATTCTTAATGTCCTAATTTGAGAGGAGGTTATAGCACAATATTATTAAGATCAAACTACCTCATGCTTGAAATCAAGAACAAACCAATCTTCTTTGACAAAAAGGTAGGAATCTTTCCCTCAGCTTGTACTCAGATTTTCCCTTAGGTTAAGCTTTAGTCAAAAGAGAAGTGGTGCCTGATTAAAAGGTGGGATAAATGAACTCAAGTGCTTTCTGAAGGGAAAAACACACCTCAGAGCTCTCATTTTGATGAGTGACTGTAATACTATACAATGTTGGGCTTGTCCTTAGCACTGATCTATCCTAGTCCAGAGCACTACCTAGCACCTGTGAAAGGCCACAATAAACCCCAGCTGGGTATAATGGGAAGGTACCAGGGACTGTTTCTCTGGAAAGACCTGCTTTCCACCCCTGTCACTTCCCGAGGGCTTTCAAAAGCTTTCCTCCCAGTCTGTGGCTGCCTTTTTGTACCACTGTATATCTAAGTGGCATCCTTACAAAGTGATCGTGCTCCCTTTTAAAAAAGATGTGTTAAACATAAAAGTAAGAAATTCTGAAATACATATTGATAAGCTTAAAAAAAAAAGGCAGCAAAGTACCTTGCAGGCAGTCTTAAAAAAAGGTGGTAGAATACGCCTTTAGATCTGTTTCTTTCATCCAATCTCCCATTGCAATGACTGAGAAACCTTGCTCATTCATGTCAATGCAAATATGTGACTGTTGTGTTTGAATATAAAACAACTAGTATTCTTTCTGAGATTTTTTTTTTTTAAGCCAACAAGGATATGATGTATTTTACTACTTCTGAGAAGAACTATTGGTACTATACAGCAAAATTAAATTTTGATATTATGCTGAACTAAATCAAGTAATATTCCTGCGTCCTCCCTGTATTTAAGCCTAAATATACATTGGGAATTCTGGATATTTGGGGTCCTGATCCAACACTAACTCAGCATCAATATTGTGCTTGATTACAGGGGAAACTCTTGCAGCCCAGCAGTGATGAATCTTGACTTCTCAGCTGTTAAACAGACCTGAGCATTGCCCCAGAGTGAAAGAGTCCCAGTAACCACTGCTTTTGCAGCAGCAGCTGTGAGCATGCCCACTACTTGATATGTAATGCATTTGTCATACAGCCTGGGTTGAAAGAAGTCAAACAGAGTAAAAGTCTATTATCTGAAGCTTCAATCAGAAGGGAGGTACCTACTTAACTTCTCTCCTGATGCTGATGTGAACACAGCAGGTACTGCTCGTAGGTGGTGACTGATAAGAGGATCTGTGGTGGGGCTCCTTACCTGAGGTGAGGTTTTTATTGTAACACTAGGTAAGCAAACATTATTAGTGGGGTGGATTTGAAATTGCAGTGCTTGAAGCTGTCCTAGAAAAATATATTAAAGCAAAGGAATTGGGGAGGGAGGGACAGACAAGGAGAATGGATTTTAGCCCATTCTTTTAGAGGGATCAAAAAAAGCCCTTCTCTCCTCAAGCAGAACAACCGTCTCTGAGTAATCCATGGCTCTTTTAGGCCATTGGCTTCAGCTGTTTGGAAAACAGTGTCTTACTAAGACTATGTACTAGTCAGGTGGCAAGAAGGACAATCAGCTGGCAAGAATTATGATCCACATTTTTTGCTGTAATTATATAGACAGGTACCATCTCTGAATTTTTTTCCTACTTTGTCTCTTTGTACTCATAGAATGATTCGGGGCAGATGAAATGTCACAGTGCACATGACTGAAATGTGTGAAAACTTAATTACCAGAATAATTACACAGTAGATGTGAGATCTTGCCTCTGTGAAAATCTGGCAGGAAGCTTGGGCCCTATGGAATATGAGTCCACATATGTACTCAGTGGAAAAGCCATTAGTCACAAAGTGGCTGCATCTGCTGGAAAGAGTTAATCAGGCCCCTCACTTCAAAGAACATGGTATGCCTTAAAATATCCTTTTCCAGGCTTCTCAGGCATGCTGCAAATGAATATGTGATTTTCTCCCAGCTACCAGGGTAAATCTGCATAGCTCAATTAATTGCAGTTGATTTATGCCAGTTACACCAACAGAGGATCTGGACAGAACGTAATAGCATCTCTATATCTAATAGTCCAGCACAGCATATAAAAATTGGGCATTGTTCTGCATCAGCTATCCCTTTGCAGTCAGGATGAATAGCAGAAGGATTTGTGATTTATTAAACAAACTCCTTCTCTACAAAGTTGAATCTATGCTGCTTCCCGTGAGTTTCTACACTGGCAGGCCATGAGTTTCTTCTGCATATAATACATTTTCAGTGAAAAATATTAAGATAATCAAACAGTCAGTGTAATTTTCTTGATATCTGGTTAGAGACACATTGCCTAATCATTTTACTCTTATCAATCAAAATTTGCATCATGCCAGAAATTGAACACTTTCCTTTTTATTTTTTAGCCTCCTAAATTATTTTTATTTTTGCCTGTTATCAGATTGAACTTCTAATAATTAATTTGAAAATAAATGACTACAAATATTAGTTGCAGTTCATTTTTTTTAAGCAGACTGTGAGTATAAATCTAGAAGTTTTTAGTATTCCTCTTTCGTGTTATTATACATATAGGGCAATATTTAGGCCACTGAGTTGAAGCAAATCCTGAAGTGTGATTATCTTCTCATTGAAATGCTCTCTATTGTGCCTATTTGTTTGATGTGTTTTTCTTGTATGTTGTATTTCTGATGGCTTTGGGGTAAAAGAATCATTATATGTCACCCATACTATCTCTTTTAATCTCCAGAAGATTAAGCATGTTTATTTTAAAACTCCTTTGATAGTGTCTTTACTAACTCAGCTATTTTGTAAAATTGGAAATAATGAATCAGGGAGATGCAATTTTGATAATGCCATTTACACAAGTCCTATGAGGCTAGCTAGGAAAATAACTGGGGTAAGTAAGTATCTGACATACACAGAGTGAGAATGGGAAAAATATTGTAATTTCATGTAGGTTATGAGGCACTGGAAAAATACAGTCAGCAGAAGCAGTTCAGTTAATGAATCACATTCTTCAGGGACTGCTGGACTCAGGAGATAGGTCATGGGATCAGGAATGGCTCCTTTAATCTCTTTGTCACTGGTTCAGATCCAATCTCTGGGTCACTGGTTCAAATCCAGTATGGATAGATAATAATTAGAAGTCACTGTTATTTGAGGGCTCTGGGATGAACCTTTCGAAATGGAACTGGTGAGGGGACACTGCAAAACAAACCACCCCAAAGCTAAAATATCTGGAAAAATCACATGCTTCATTGCCAGTAGACAAACTTCAGAGACTTAGTGGAGCTGGGTGTGGGCTGCTTGTGGTCGTTGACATGAAACTGATACACGTCCATCGCTCAAGGGACACACTTGTGAGCTTGTGAAAGAGAGAGGGCAGAGACAATCACTGGTGGTGCTTCCTGAGCAAAGGCTACACACTGCTGGGAAGTCCATACCACTCCCCTGCAATCACAGCTCTCGCCTGGTGCTCCATGGAACAACATTCCTCCTCACTCATCTTGAGGAGGTTGTTCAAGTCCCAGGCTCTGGGAGCCTCTAATGCCCAGCTACCCTCCACAAGCTGGTAACGACAGGGCATGCTTTATCCTGTGGGATTCCTGAGTGTCAGGATTGACAGCATGCAGTGGTGTGAGGACTAATGTTGTTGTCCATCACCAGTCTGGAGTTTCAGACTACAAGAGGGAGCTGAGAGGTCCCAGTGCCCCTGTGGTTTGCAGTGTTTAAGTTATCCCAAAGGAGAGGTGCAGAGGAGGCCATGTGAGTGGAAAGGCACATAGAGGACATCAATGCCAGTCAGCACTTTGGCAGGCTACAAGAAGAGGTGTTTTAGAAATAAAATCTGTAAGGTTGAAATATATTCAGAGTGGACAGGTGAACTGCTTACACCTGACATTAAGGGATTCAAGTTTATACTTCTTTTTTCCCCAATCAATGCAAAATCAGAGTAAAGGGACTTAGGAGTCAACCATGGGATCATACTCCCATAAAACACTTCTTGGCAGGAGCCATGTTAGCTGGCACAGGACTATGTTTTTTAAATATATGTACCCTTGTTTTCTGAAACTTTTTATGCCTTTATTCTGTAAATCCAAATTCTCTGGAGTTTGTATAAGACTGTGGAAGGAACTTTTGTTTTTGTGAAGTACGGGGCTCTGTAGCAACCAAATCAAAGACTGGAGAGATTAATCAATTTCAGCCGTCTGAAACTGTGATTTGGCATACAGTGAGAACAGCTGAGACAGTGGGGGAAATTTCACACAGATTCTGTCCTGCTAGCTGTTAAAGCAATTCCATTTGCACTCTGCATTTCGTTATTTCCTAGAAAATAAACTCACCAAACTACCCAGATTAGCTGGTCTTGAAAAACTGAGGTTACTTTTAAGGCAAGAGATATTCTTATTCCCTAAGGAAAAAAAAAAAGAAAGAAAAAACACTCAGAAGACCAGAAAAACAGGAGCTGGGTATACTGTTAATTAAATACGCCAGTCTATGCCTTGGCCCAAATGTGAATTTCCTGTCCTCATAGCAGAGGGAAAAAACCCTGGCTCATATTCAGATATTCCAATAAGCAAGACATATCTCACCGGGCTCTGGGAATGCTTTCCACAATGACCTGCATAATTAAAGTCTGCATTGCCTTCTTGGCCCAAGAGAAGTTAATGGCAAAGCAGCTGCTAGCATCCATTAAGTGTATTTAAGTGCTGTTTATAGGGAAAGACCAAGGTGCCCTTTTGGGCTCTGGGAAGTAAGATATAAATACATGCTAGCCATTATCAACATGCATACTTGTAACAAACTGCCTTCAGGGACTGAAAGCTGTAGTCACATATTTCAGGTGTCACTGATAACTATATGTGCAAAAAGAGCAACCCATCACAGGAAATGTACTCTAGGGGTATGTTTTTGCATTTGAATATGAAATGAGGCCTTCACTTAATGGCCAGGTTTCTTGGACCTTTCAGTCATGTTGCGTGAAACATCAAAACAGAGAAATTATCAATTAGTTTCATGTCAGTGAATATATATGAATGTTTTGGAAATAAAGCATTTTATTTTCTTATTTCTCTTAGAAATTTTAGCTTTTTCCTACTCTAAAAAAAGATTCCCTCTATGTCAAATCTCAGTTTTTACTAAGTCTTCCTTGTCAAGGCAATCCTTGCTTTCAGAAAAATTAACAGGCACCAGTGACAGACCTTCATGACCTTTTTTTTTATTTGTACCTAGGCTGAGTTTTGAAAACCTATGAGTAGGGAAAAAAGGGAAGGAAGGAGGCAAGCAAGCAGAAAGAGAAGAAAGAGAGAAAGAAAGAAAGAAAGAAAGAGAGAGAGAAAGACAGAGAAAAAGAGAGAGAGAAAGAAAGAAAGAGAAAGAAAGAGAGAGAGAGAATTGGGAAAAATGGGACATTGTATGCATTTCATTTTTGTAATGCATTTAGGGATGGAAATAAAAAAAGTGTAAAGAAAACAGGAGAAACTGTTCCGTAAGCTGTTGATATAGTGTGTTGGTTTTCCTATGGATTTGAATTTGTGGTTGTTTAGTGCTCTGATGGAAAATCCCTAAGTACTGGAACATTTTTAAAAAGTGTTTATTTCTTGCATTAACTCTTTGATGTTTAAATGGGTGAATGTACATTGCTGTCTCTTCTCCACAGAGCTACTGACAGGGTCTCACTCTTTCTGCTCAGCCTTCCAAAGTTTGTTCTGAAGATAGCCAAGAAATATGCAGAGCCTTCATTATTTCTGAGGATTCTGTATCTTTCACTTAACTCAGGCAAGAGATACAAATTTGAGCAAAGGAAGGCACAAATTGATATGCAAGCAGAACTCATGATTCTTTAAATCAAGAGTTTTCATTATTTTTTTTTTCATTGATGGCACTCAGTATTTCAGTTTTGCTTCAGATTTCTTGTAAAATTGAGCCAAAATATAAATGAATCCTATGTACTAATGATTTTTTTTCTACCTTCTTTCTGTCGTAAAGTTATATCTGCTCTTTTTTAAGAAACAGAGAGTCAAAGAAATGTCCCTCCCTCCTCTGGCCCCAAAGCAGATCATTTGTTTGGCCTGTCCTGAGCTGACCTGGCACACAATGGGCTGCTGAGGAGCCTCAGTTCAGAGCTCCCACTGGCACCAGTGAGAGGCTCCTCCATGGCTTTTGCTGCAGAGATCAGGATGACTCTTGGACTGGGACTGTCAGTACAGATGGGAATGAACCCTATACTACCAGATGGCAAATAACATTGACTGATATACAGCAAATATCTTTTGCTTTTTCCTGTCACTGGGGAAAACTTAGTTCGCCATTAATTCAACAATTCCTTGTAAGCCATTTTTTTCAGGAATGGTTTTTTTCTGTGGTGTAGGCAAAACAAATATTCCCTCTGGGATGAATCCCTGTTCCTGCCTCTTTACAAGTAAATGCTCTCCTCACTCTCTCCCAGAACGGTTGTTCTGACAAGACTGCTGAAAGCAGTGGGCTTCCCATGACAGATGTTCCACAAGAAAGCCAAAGCAAAGAGCTACTTGATTTACTGGTGCTATCATACTTTATAAGTAGCAAATTGTTACAGAGACAAGATGATAAAGAGGTGTATCTAAGACATAGCAGGCAGTCAACTTTAAAGGTCTTCTGTCTTGCAGAAGATCCAGGAGGGCCTGGCATCTGCTTCAATCTCTACAGCAAAGACCTTTGTATGGATACAGATGTCAAGCAGGGGATCTTTGATGGTAGCTGAAGGCAATACATCTGTCTGCTGACTTTTGCTAATTTTCTTTTTAGGTCAAACTCAGAATGCAGCAGCCTGGCTTGCCCAACACACTTGGTACAAAAGTTTCCTCTGCTGAGCTTTCTGCCAAGAGCGGACAGGAGATGGACCTTCCCCAGAGGGATTGCAAGTAGCCTGGTGGGCAGGGAGTGCTGCCTCTGCTGGGCTGGTATGGGCTCTTTTGGGGTGGCTTTCTACAGCAGCAGAGATGGTGGTGATAGGCAGCCTTGTGTTCTTTGCTCTGGAAGCTGTGGCTTGTCCTACTTCCTGGCACTTTAGCTGCCCTCAGTTTGACAAAGGCTGCTAATTTTCATTTCCCAGTTATACCAAGGAATAATATTATCTAGGAAAGCAAATAAGACTCTTAAGTGTTTCACTATAACATCTTTTCCCTCAAATATGGGCAAAACCATCTAAATACAATGAGGATTTTATATAAATACATTAATATAGGTATGGATAAATAAAGAAATACATATTTAGTACATATATAGAAAATCACTTCAGCGCAGGCCTCTTCCACTTAGATCATGAGTTCCTGACACATGAGAGGAAGAAGCAGGCATTACGTGGGGCCATGAAACACAAACAGCCCTCTTGGCATGAGCACTTCCTTGCAAAGAGGAGATGACTGTGGTGAGCTCTCATTGCTCTGCTCTCCTGGACTCCAGTGCCCCATGGGTGACAGGCTCCCATCAAGGTCACTGCAGTGGGCACATCTGTGCTTCTGCTTCCCAAGGTTTGGAAAGCAGGCATGGGCCATGATATCCAGAGCTGGGGTCAACAGCTCATCGCCCGCATGGAGACCAGTGACAAGTGGTGTGCCTTTGGTCAGGACTGGAGCCAGAAATGTTCAACATATTTGTTGGTGACATGGACAGCGGGATCAAGTGTGTCCTCAGCAAGTTTGCTGAAGACATCACGCTCTGCGGTGCAGTCGCCACACTGGAGACAAGGGATGACATCCAGAGGGACCTGGACATGCTGCTTCAGAGATGGGCTCATGAAAACCTCATGAAGTTCAACACAGAGACATGCAGGTTCCTACCTGATGTCCCTGGTGTAATCACAGACACATCTACAGGTGGGCAGAGACGGGACTGAGAGCAACCCTAAAGAGAAAGGCTTGGTGATGGTTGATGAAAAATTCAATATGAGCCAGCAGTGGGCTCACAGCCCAGAAAGCCAACCACATCCTGAGCTGCATCAAAAGCAGTATGGCCAGAAGGAGATGATTCTGTTCCTCTGCTCTTCTCTTGTGAGATCCCACCTGGAGTAATGCACACAGTTCTGGTGCCACCAACATAAGGAAATGGAGCAAATCCAGAGGAGGGCCATAAAGTTGATAAGAGGACTGGAGCATGTCAAACGACAGGTTGGGAAAGAATCAACAAAATATTCTTAATTAAAAGGGACCCACATGGACCTTTGAGTCAAACTCTAAAGTGCATTACTTGAATAGGATTTAAATAGGGTTTAAACCCAAAACTTTGACACTACTAGTGTCATGCTCTATCCAACTGAGCAAATCTCAGGGTTGGGGCTGTTCAGCCTGGAGGAGGTTTTGGGGAGACCTTATAGCAGCCTTCTAGTGTCTGAAGGGGGCCTACAGGAGAGCCAAAGAGGGGCTCTTCCTCAGGAATTCTGGTGAAAGGACAAGGAATAATGGGTACAAGCTGAAAGGAGGGAAATTTAGCTTAGATATTAGGAAAAAATTATTTACTGTGAGGATGGTTAGACACTGGAACAGGTTGCCCAGGGAGGTTGTGGATGCAGTGGTCACAGCCAGATTGGATGGGGGCCTGGAGCAGCCTGGTCTAGGGAGGTGCCCTGCCCATGGAAGGGGGATTGAGACTGGGTAATCCCTAAAGGCCATTCTAACCACTTAATATTCTGTGTTTCTGTGATCCAGCACAGCCAGCGAACAGCCAAATCAAGCCCAAGGACACCATAGAAGGGAGAGAAGATTCAGATCCACAAAGTAAGTAGCCTTTGATGCTCTGGGTATGTCAGGTTAACCTTCAAATGTTAATTCACTAATTAACTAATTGATATTTCTAAAAAAACCAACATCCAAGTGTATTATGGTGTGCCAAATAAATGTATCACAGTAGTGCCTCTAGCTATTGCAGCAGTAGATGAATTCCAATTGTCCATTAAACATATTGTTTTACATAAATCAGAGTATTTTGCACAAGTTGAATTTCTTTACTTTTTATGGAGAAAATTCAAAATACAGTGCTGAGACATTTAATTTTGATGGGTTGTTTAAAGTATTGTAAACAATTCTTATCTATTATCTGTGTATAATATAAGGTATACTAAAGATGTATACAACACTACCAATACAACACTGAATGTCATAAAAACCAAAATGAAATGGTTCAGAGGAAAATAGTTTAAAATGATCCATTACTGACTTCACTGGTTTAAGGGACTTATTTAGGATGCTGCTGAAACAATCCTTGGCAAAGTCATTAGATAGCTCCAGGAATTTGTGCGGGCTATAGACTCAGTTTTGGGTTGCTGGTTCAAGTGCAGAGGGCCTGCATGGGTACAAGGAATTGTTGATAGCATGACCTTGGCCATGTGGTAAGAGTTTACCTCCCTGGGTGTAGGTGACAGTAACAGAAATAGCAGTAATTAGTCCACCTCAGTATCTCAGCTAAGGTCTGACATGGCAAAGCAGAGAAGCCTATTGTGCTTCAGACTGAGCTGGGCTTTCTCCGTGGAAAAAATATAGCTTCCCTATTCCAGGTCCAATGCAGGTTTTATTAGCACTGTTGGTGTGATGCCAAAGGAAAAGCTAGCAAGAATAAGAAGAAAGCATCAGACTAGGTAATTGGTTAGAGATGGTACCCTGGGAAGACAGGGACAAAAGGCAATGAGCTGTAGCCAGCCACACAATCCAAAGTAACAAGCAGTCAGCACTGGATTAGCAACCAAGGCAACATTAATAATTTAACTACAGCATTCACAATGATTTAACCATGCTATTCAGAGCACAAAGCTAATGGCGATATAGTGAATGAAGCTAGAAGGTGGTGATATTTAAAAAGTTTGTAAGTGTCAGCGCATAAAAGAATCTCTATTGGAAAAGGCAGTGTTCAAATTTTGCTTTCTTGTTTTCTGAAAAACACAAAAGGCAAGCATTTACATTTTGGTAGTTGCTGTTTAGTATTTTCCAGCCATGAAGGGGTGGGCTGTGTCAGAAGTTCCTATTGACAGCCAACTTACAGAGTGTGATAGACCAACACATTTTGCTGTCTTTGAATACTGAATAACAAATGTTTTTGCTATTTACAAGTCAGAAGTGAAGGAGCTACAGAGCACCCACCCAAAATATACAAACCTCTCTCAGCATGCCCCACCTGCAAATTCTGCCTTCATTTAAGTCAACATTATGTTATAGCTCATCCTAACTCATGGAGGGCTGTAAAAAGAAGTATAAAGTGAGAGCATAGGAATGTGATAGCTCAGAATAGGCTCTCAGAATTTATCACTTGCCTACACACAGAGTTCTGCCACTCTACTGCTGTGATTAAAATGGTAGAACCCTTCTCTAAGGATTACACCCTCTACTTTATCACAGAAGATATTTGCCTGAATTAAACCCACAACTGTCCCATGTGTCATTCTCTCACACTGTGAAGTTAAATGCTTTTCTAGAAGTGAACATGTAAAATGGCTGCTGTTTTTACACCTGGTGTGCATTGTGTATGTATTCATAGGCAGAGCTTTTACTGTGGTGACAAAAAAAATGGACTTTTATAATACTTTACTCGCACTAGTGTTGTGGAGTCCATACAGTCAGGACAAAATGAATTAGATTCGATTGTGCTTCACATAGCCTGATTGAAGCACTACTGCAAATTCCAACTGCAGCAACAAATTTTGCTAATTACATTGTGCAAACTAGCTACAGAGCCTGGGCTGAAGGAAAATTTAAACTCCCAAGGAAAACACATTATTATATTACATACTGCAGGCTGCTCTCAACTTCAAGTTGCAGTGGCCCACCAAATAGCACAGTCTTGGAGCTCTGTGAATTCCCTCTGAGCTGGAAACTATGCAGATCTGAAGTGCTCACTAGGTGCTGGGGATATTTTGGTTAGCTCTGGGCTAGTTCTAAGTGCACATTACAGGAAATGGTTTCTGCTCCTATTGTCAGCATTTCTCTGGAAGAACTGTATTTAAGGAGTTTAGTTGAGGCACTGGGGTAGCAGTGAGGTTACAACTGTAATATTTAGGATTTGCTCACTTTATGTGCAAAAGCTATGTCAGGCTAGATTTCCTTCTGTGGCAGGCAAATGAGAATGGATCCAGAGAGGCTGGATCCTAAGGTCATCCCTACATCTCTAAAAACATTGTAACTGCTCTTGCTAAATTTGTATTGGTCATACCCAGCAGAAGGGTAGCCCCAACTGCTCTGAATCTTATAGATAAAAAAAGTTAGTCCTGTAGAGATGCTAAAAGCAAGGCTAGATTTGTCTTTGTTTGACAAAAATGTAGTATGAGCAGTACCACTCCACTTTTTGGCTCAAAGCTTCATCTACATAACAATGAGGTGCTGTCATTAGTAATACCACTCCAGGGCATATTTTCTGAGTTAACAAAAATATTAGACATGCTATTAATACCACCCATTTCACACGTTGATGTGACAAATGATTATTTGTACTGCTTACCTTCTATGTAATTTATATTATATCCCAGTTTTTAGATAAGTGAAGCCTCTAAGCATTCCTGCCTTGAGCCCATACACTTGTGCATGGGGTCTGTAGATCAAATCCAAAGAAAAGCTGAATAATCATATTCCTAGCAAGAACAAATATCTGGCTGAGCCCATGGTTCAAGGTATGAAATTTGGTCCATGAGCATAGAGTGGGCTTTGTGCAACCTGTACTCAAGGAGCATCCTTGCCAGGCAATGTGTGTGCTCCCTTCCACAGCTAGCTGAGTGTCTGGTCCCCAGCAGACTGAACGGATTCCTGCCTCCCCTCCACTGCTGAGCCTCTACTAGAGAGTGAAAATGTTGAAAATTTAATTTATTTTGATTTCTTTACCTGAAAAGAAAAGATAGCTACAGAACAAGTGGTTGTGGTTGGATTATATTCTATCTCCTTAATCTCCTATGTGTCTATAGCAGGTCTGCAGCAGTAACACACTAACACACTCTGGTAAATCAGATTTTACTCTTCTACTCTGTGCTTGGATGATTTTTCCTACTCATTCCTGTTTGTTCTGCCCTCTTCTCTGAGCGCTTATCTTTGAGGAGCAGAAACCAGTCTTGGCTTGCTACTGAGAAAAACACATGCAAAGAGGTGCCTTTTACATCTCCCTCTGAGGACCTCATGTCACAGCCAGCAGAGGAATTGGCATTAAATTGCCATATTCTGAAATATGGCATGAAAATCTTGAGGTGTGAGCTCCCTGCAGCCTCAGTAAGTGTTGATAGGCAAAGATTTGCAATAGAAGAAGTCACTGAGGAAAGCTCTGCAGAGCTGATGTTGGCAGGTGACTAGGAAGCCCTAATCCCCTTGGATCAGGAAACAGCCATGTACGGAAAGGATCAGCCTTTGGTTTATAGAGAAAATTATGATTCTTGCTGAAATTCCTTGATTGTTTCTGACAAACTAGATTCATCAGAAAGACTTGTTTTTACAGGTCATTCTTATTTTTGAAGATTATCTTCTGAAAACAAGAGCCTTTTTTGCTGTCCTTTTGATACATGTGTTTTTGTCATGCACATCCTTTCCCACTTGACTGAGTAGTGTTTTAGAATTTCAGACCTCTAGATTTTAAATGTACGACAATAAATCCACCTTGGGATGAATCTCCATGATAGAAGCCATACTGCTTTCAATGATTGCATTGAACATAGTTTAAAAATATATTTACTGATTTTGCAAGATTTTAATGAGCTTTGGAAAGTTATTTAACATCCTTTGAAGAAACCTCGTATAAAAAGAAAATGTTACTTATATAAAACACATCATTCTGTATAGCAAGAGCCATTTACTGTGCTCAAAGCAGATTTAGGACTCAACAGTATGCTGAGAAAGTTAAACTGCCTATTAGCCAGTGCCAGCTGCACCAGAGGCTGTTTTCAGATATATTTAATGGGCAGGGATCCAGTATTACTGTCATATCTACTTCCATCCTTTGCCTGTCCCTGCAGTATGTAGTGATATTTTCGTATTGCATAAAGTCTATTTAGTAGTGAAGAGCACTCTCTTGAGCTACTGAATAGCTCAAGACTCAGGCAATGCAAACGAAGAAACACAAGCACCCCCCTTTCAAAAAAAAAAAAAAAAACAAACATCTTTCCCCACATAAAGAAAAATAAGTCCATCAATTTAAAGCATCTGTTCTAAAGGGGTTACTCTTGCTGGTCTCCTTTTATTTTTTTCCTTAGTTTTTAATTACTTTTCTCTTAACAGATCCACATGACAAGATATCTCTCTTCCCAGCCCAGAGGGAATGACTGAAGCTCCTGTTTGACTATTCCAGTGCTTTTCTGACAGCTGTACTGCTAGCTTTGCCTTCTTATCTTTGTTGTTGTTGTTTTTTCCTTAGCTCTTGGGATTGGCTAATAGAAGATCTCTGCTGTGAAGCCCATCTTCAACATGGCAGGGTCATTGTTTCCCTCTGGCAAAGGAGATTTTGTTTGCAACAGGTGAGGTTGAGTTGGTGCAAACTGCAAGCTCTGTGTAGTAATAACTCCACCAACTTGGAGGGTCTTTATCAGAGAACATCACTCAGTGATTCATACAAAAGAGGACAAGAAGCTGATCTCTGGACAGGAAGCACAGAAAACTTCTGAGCTCGTGCCAGACCTCAGTGAAGTCTAAGGGAGGGCCCAAGAGTTCCATCATTGTTCCGTCATTGTCCTCTCCTGTTAGCACATGGAGCACAATCGGGCAGCAGTCCTACCAAGAGCCTCTAGGGGCTACTGCAGTTTAATAAATCACAATATATAAAATGCAAACCCAGTTTTTAGTCTGATATGGGCTGTGTTAATCTCTGGTGTGCTATCTTGGACTTCAGAAGAGTTACAAGCAATGGAATATTGCCCACTGAACCTTTGCTGACTGTTCTCACATTGCCACGAAGGATAAAGGATAAAGTGAGGAGAGAATATTCTCTTAGGACACATTGTTTTGTCTTGTTTTCCTGGGGGAGGAATTAGTCTTTCTGTTCTCTTTCTTTCTTTGTTCCCTGCTTTCTGATAATATTATAAAAGTAACATGTTTAGCTTATGATGGGTTCTGCAGAGAACACACCAACTTTGTGTACATCACAGATTTTTCACTCTTTGCTAGTGCTTTAATGATATTTGTTTTTATTTGAGTTAAAAAGAATCAATGTTTTACTAATTTTCTCTTTAAAGATACCCTGCACCCTTGATAATTCTCTCCCACCACATGGGGTTTAGTTTACTGTGAAATGTTTCATGCACCATACGAGGCATAGCAAGAAAATGTGCATGTGAGAGAAGGAGCAGTCTTCAGAGCAGCATATTTAAGAAACTCAGAATTTAGGAGGAAATCTCTACAGGATATCAAAGCAAATTTCACTCCAAGAAGGTTTCAGTTTGTCAATAGATGTAGCACAAAGGCTTCCTGTTGTTTCACAAACAATGAATCTTCTCCAGCCTATAAATAATGTAAAGGCAAGTCTCAAGATTTTTAAAAAATTCTGCTAGCTTGAGGCTACCTACCCAGCATGCCTCCTTGTTTACAACTTCCCACTACAAATGTATATTGTGTTTGTTTTTAGGCAAACATCAGCTTTCCCTAGTCCTGCAATTAACCTCCAGTACATATTAGCAGCAGCCTTTTAAGCAGTTTTTACACCTAGTGATACTGGGCAGCATTATCATGGAGTGGTTGGCTCTATACTATGGAGAAGTGATCTGTGTGGTAGGAAATGTGAGGTGCATCCCCTTCACCTACAGTGCTAATGAGTTACTGCCATCAGCTGCCAATCCTTGGGAAGCACCTGCTCTTCAGGTAAACTTCCTTGGAGCCATTTATAAAGGTAAAATGAAACAGTGCATTGAGTAAAGGTGCTGCTACACCTTACATAAGTCTCAGGGATATAAATGGGATCTGCACAAAGGAATGGATTTGTAAAGTTCAATTTTTTGTCCAAAGGTTTTCTTTTGTGTGAGAGGGCCTGAACTTCCAACATCTCCAAGAGTGCAGGTGAGTGCCCTTACTCCTTCTGATTTTGTTAGTCTCTCACTTTGCATTTTTCTGTGCAGGTACAGTAAGCCCAGGGGAAAGACCTTGTGCTTAGGTTAGATGTCCTGCCAAGGTTAGGGCCCCTTGCACAGCATGGAGGGATGTGCTTGGTCTCTGGCAGGATGCCGAGGGCACAGACCCCGTGCATGGCCCTTCCTAACCAGCAGTGTCTCGTAGGAAATACAGGTGCTTGTCTGGTTTGTTTGGTGTCTGATCCTGTCCCTGTGGGCGAGCTGTACTCTATAACAAGTGTTTGTTCACATGGTTTTCAGAATCTCATTAAATTGTAGATGCTCAGAAAGAGGTTTTGTGTGCAGTCAGGAATACTGGGCATGTGTAGAGCTTACGGAAAGGAAAACAAAAGTCATGACACTGATGGAAATGTGGGCAACCAAGGAGATTTGGATAGCAAGTCTGGAGTGAAGCAGTTAAAGTCCACTTTCTTTCAAATTCATCCACATTCACACTTTACTGGGATGATCCTGAAACACATTGTTCAAAAAATCAAATCTGGATCAAGGACAATTTAGTCCTTACCTCCACATTTTACATGAAAATTTTTGAGTGATGAAAGGCTTCTGTCTGGGATTGGAGTCTTGACTAACTCTAAGCATCCTCACAGTTTCCTCTCTGTTCTTATCCACTCTGTTTTCCCTGGAGACTTTTTACACTTGAAATGGAGTTTTTAAAAGTGAATGGAATTTATTTAAAAGCACACTTGAGGTTCAACAACAGAGACGTTCTAATTAATTACATTCTAATATAATGTTAGACCAACACTATAACAGAGTATGGCCCATAACAAAGATCTGGATTGATTGTTGGGATCAGTCAAGGGACAGCTGCAAGCCATACCCATCCTTCAGATTTCTGATGCTGTATAGGAAGGAGCATCCACCCAGATCTTTCCAGTTTTCTAAATCTTGGCTGACAGGTGTCTGTCCACACAATGACAGCAACACAATAAACTGCTCAGCTACATTCTGTGACTGGGCACAGAGGGGAATTCCCCTCTCCCCTGCTTCAGGCTGATTCACCCAGGATAAAAGGAAGCAGTTTCTTGGATGAACTATGACTGAACCATTGCATTAGTGACACCCTTTTAGGAGCTTTCAGCCTGGCAGTTGTATAATCATGAAGTGTACCTGCAAAATGTATAAGAAAGAAAAAGCCTTGAGTAGTGTGACTTTAAGAAAGCAGGAAAGGGTGGGGAGGAAGGTTCACAAAGTCAGATGCTGTTTCTGTCCATCCCCATGAAGGTGAACTGTTCTCAGGTTTTCATTAGCTCTTAAAATTCCAGCTGCATATCTAATTTCCAGTCCCTACATATCTAGCTGAGGTATTACTTCCTTACTGCCCAAGTCAGGTTTTGTGTTCTACAAATGCTCTACAGAAATATCATTATAAATCCATAGCTGAAAGGGCCTGTGCATCTTAAGTGCTCTATCGTTTTCTACCTCTGAATATTCTGCCAGCAGAGATTTAGAACATTGGCTCTGTAAATGCTTTCATGTCAAGACTAAAGGCAACACTTGTTTAATTCATTCTTTGACCCAACAACAGCTTTATCTTAGGTTATCACTTGTTAAGCTCTCTAGAATGTTTTAAACATGAAGGGGGCTGCTGTGTATATATACCCTGTCTATTGTGTTTTACTTGGAGAAATTTGACAGTAGTGATTCATAAACATCAAAATCATTTCCCCTCTGTGCTGTAAATTATGCTTTTCTTTAGCTCCATTCACAGGGTGTGTAACCCATTCCAGACAAAATAACAAAAAAAAAAAAAAAAAAAAAGAAAATTATATTTGTCCCTTACCAAATTTGTAGTTCTTTATTATAGATCACTAGAGGCCACAGATTTATACACATCTGCTTCTGTGTATATATTTTCATATATACTTTTGTGTATAAAGTTTGGTGTGCATATAAATATGCCTGTATGTACAGTTTGGGTATATGTGTGTTTATAAGTATAAATATGCACACACATGTGCACAATTTTATGTGCTGTGGTGTAAATGGAAGCCTGGAGTTATGCATCAAATGTACTGCAGCCTGATTAGAATAACAACTAAGGTTTGCTGTACATCAAAATAATTTACACTACTCTGTGTAAACCCATCATTTCTGTAAGCAGGGAATTTATCTCTAAGTTGTCAAAACACAACTATATTTAAAATCAGCATCTAAAAATGACCCCTCAGAAATTACATCAACAGAATCCCGTTTGGATTTGCATTACATAACACAAATCAGAAAATCAAAAATTTTATATTATTGAGTCACAAGACTCTTGATATCAGTCTGTAATTTTACTGTCAGCAATGGGACAGACAACTTTTCACCCGAATTCATTCTCAGGTTGAAGTCTGATTCCTCTCTGAACATCTTGAGGGTGATCTGAGTACTTGCCATCCTCTTATAGGCTCTTTAAAAAACCCAAAATAACCAGCCAAAGCTAAAGGAAAAAAAAAAAGGCAAAAACCTCTAATTGAGTGGGAACCTTGTAGGGAGATTTGCAAAGTTTTGCAATACATTCCGCAGTCCAGATAAGCAAGGACCAATGCAGACAGAGCAATTTGGCCCTGTGCAACCTCTGTAACTAAGCGCAAATCAGCTGGGACATAGGCACTGAGAGCAGGAGACATCTGCCAGGTGCCTTGGCCCTGAGTAATTACTCAACAAGATATGTTAACCGGAGTAATGTGAAAAAAACACCCTGAGTGGAAGAACAGGACAGCAAAAGTAACAGCTCCGTCAGGAAGGCAGTAGTTTAGAAATGTTGGAGATATCTAGACAAAGTTTAAATTGTCTGACTTGTAACTGGAAGTAATAGCTGCCAGCAGCAAGTGGGATACTTAGAAGAGAGATTTCTTTTTGACACCTGCTTGTTTTGAAGCACTTTATGGTTTTAATAGTTTTCAGGTGGTGCAGGAAGAAAAACCTATGAAAATATAATATGGAACTGCAGAAAGTAAGTCCCTCATACAGAATTAACTGGTTGTGGCAAGTGTACAGAACAGACAGGAGGTGAGCAAGAACAGTGTGCTAAAGTGAGTTGGACCCAGCCCTGACAAATAAAACCAGCAGAAGATGTTACCTACAGTGGGATTCAGCTCCACTAGTCACAGCTGTCAAAAAAGTTAAATGTCTAGTCAAATCTAATCCCTTATGCTCTAGAGGCTGGTGAGGCACAAGCACAAAAGATGGCTCCACAGGTTAATGAATCCCAACTATTTGGAAGACAGCTTAAACAGAAAGATCTGTCCTCTCAAAGAAGTAAAACCAAACACCAAGGATGAAGCTTCCTTATTTTTTCCACACCTGCAGTAAAATGAGGAGAACCCCATCTATGACCCGGGCTGAGGCTCATAAGGAAAGAGCAGTACCATAACATAATAGACATGCTGGAACAGCCAAAATCCTCAGTTTTTCATGTGTAATTGGGTAGGAGGGAAATAAATTTGTAAAATACTCCAACACCAGGTACTGTAAAAGATGTAGACAGACAGTGGTAGGCATTTCCCCTAAACTCTCATTCTATGCCATGAAAGTTAAAAGGATTTTAAACATACAATTATAACCAAAATATCAAGCCCCAGACAGGGTAGACTGAGGTCCTTGATGAATCAGACACTAGAAAAATTTTAAATTGCTGGAGTTTTAGCTCCCTTTTGAGTTCAGAATGGCATCTATTTCAGTTTGCTGTCATAACCTGTAACAAAGGAAAATCATAGCTCATACTTAACAACGAAACCATACCTCCATTTATTTTTTGAAAGAATATATGCATGTTTTTTAAGAATTATAAACAGTCAGCCCTGAGACCAGTTGATGCTAATGATTTTCTAATCAATGCATGGATTTTTCTTAAATAAATAGATAAATCATCTGTCAGTACTGTGCTTCTTCCGTTAATGTCATAGCCATGAAAAAGGTATGACAAAGGAATAATGTAATATGCTCTCCTGGCACTGAGTCAATGACATCTTTTTAGAATGTGAGTAGAAGAAATTATTTCAGACATATATTTTGAATATCTATTTGAAGCTATCATGTTGCAGTGAATAAAATGTGTTTATCCCTGCTTAGTCTGCAATCAAATGGCTTAGCAGGCTGATGTTCTCATAGCTTTAACTTTCTTGCTTGGCAGGGGATCAGCCTCTCTTTGCTGCTCACATTGAGCAAACTTGCAGATTTCAATCCTTCTGGAGTCCTTCTCTGAGATGATGAGCTAGAGTGTACCTTTTGGCCTGCAAAGAAATTGTGTGTCTGGGACCATTCCCCTCAGACAGTGCAGGACCTCAGAGAGGGGCTGTTGGTGAAGAAACTTAGCCATCAATGTCATTACAAACAATGTGGCTTCTTAGCAAAATGCTTGAAACACACGCAGAGAACTAAATTACCCGTGAACAACAACAAAACCCTGTCTATCACCGCTGTAGATAAAAATACTCATATGGAAGCTATGGGACTAAATAACCTGAACTTGAATGCAATTATCTGGGGCGTTTTGTTTCCTTGCAGGTCATATAGAAAGAAAAAACAGTGCTACACCTTTGATGTAGTTTTAATAAATATTCAAAGTCCCTTCAATTACTGCCTGAATAATTACTGTGGATGCAAATAAAATGGGGAAAACCAGAATGACTTTCTGGTCTTCCTCAGGGGAATGGACTTTGGAAGTAGCAGCACTGAATTGGATGTGAGGCAACTTCAAAAAAAGAGGAAAGGAGAAAGCTGAGAATAGTAGGTATTGTATGCCTCTCAAAGGCATTACATTGGTAGTTATGCATGTAAAAGAGTCTACATTAGCACTACAGCCTTCCACCACGGTGAGTGGCCAGCTACAGTTTTGGAAATACTTTCTTCTCTTTGTGACCTGAGGGAAGTCTCTGCATTCCCTTGCTGTCTGCTTCAGTGAATCCTTTACAGCAAAATAAACCTGGCCGTAAGAAACAGAAAATACTTGCAAGCCAGGGCACCCATGAAGACACTTCTCTTGGTAGTGAGAGTTTATTTCTAGGGATCATTTTGAGCACATCTTGAGCTTTGGTCCACTACTAGGGTTGTTGAGACCAGCCTTTTCCAGAAGCACACCATGATCCCTCTTGCGAATCTCCACAGAACTTCAGCAACACCACTTCTCTCATGAAAACATGCAGGACTTTGTGGTAGCTGTTTTTAAGCCATTAGAGTTGAGGAAAATATTTTTTACTGTGCTGGTCAAGAGCATTGGAAGGTTTACATAGTGTCTCTAATAAGGTTGAGATCATCTAGTAATATTTTTCTGTCATTCTAGAGGTCCAAGAAAGCCTTTAATTTATGTTGAGGAACAGGTATTTTGCTTTATTATTCCATCCCTCAGGCTACCAGCTGGACTACCTTTTAATCTCCACAATGACAGTGTAGTAGGCTCCTACTCTTGTTTTTTTTTCATTCATTAGCTCAATGTCTTAATTATTGTAATTACTTCACCTGATTCTATATTTGCAAGGGTGCATATGCCTCAGTGAACTCTATAGCCCGCCAATTTTTTAAGAATTCTGTCATCACACGCTTCGTGGACATGTCTTCTCAGTCTCAGAGAATCAAGCAGCAGTGACTCAACACCATGTGGATACACAGTCAGCTCCTGTGATGCTGCTGTCTCCCAGTGGATTGGAAATGTGCTGGTCTTAGCAATAGTAGAATTTTCCTAAAACTTAAAAATGCAGACAAGGGTTCAAATACTTCATGCCTTGGTCAACCCATTTGAAAGACTTAGGAATTATGAGGGTGAAGGATAAACACTCTGGAAATCAGAAGATGGATATGAAAGTTATCATTCTATGCTTCAGCTTCCTGGTTTGCATTTTATAATTTCTTCCAGCAGACAGCTGCATAAGGAGGCCTCTATGGAGAATGATGGGCTTCCTCTATTCCTGTTTCCATATAAAGGGCAGTATCTGCTACTGGCTCTTGATAGTCACATTTGTGTTTTGGGGATTGCAACTCACATCAGTCAAAGCATGTGAGTGACAGGGAATTCTGCACAGGAAACAGGGTCCTTCTGTTCTGCTATTGCTGGTTAAAAAAAAAAGACTCTCTTTCTGATTCCAGTGATCCACAACTTTCTGGTTTGATTAGGAGATGTATTTATTATGTCTTGCCTTCTTCTGTGACTCAGCAGCAAACAGGTTTCTATTCACAAACAAAAGTAAAATGACATCAGCAATTGTCAAATACAAAAAGACAAAACTGACAAAGACATTTTGCTTTAATACTTCTAAGCAGATGCTGCAAGTAACAGAATGCACACACACACACAGGGGAATATTCAACATGGAATTTGAAGCTGTTGCCAGCACTCTGTCTTGGAGAAAGAAATGTTGCTGCCTGTCTCAATAGCAATTGTCATTTTGTGGTCAGCTGCCCAAAGAGGAGCACAGCGGTGCCTGTGGGCAGCTGCAGCAGCTGAGCCAGTGAGCCCTGGCCCAGGGACAGAGCCAACAGGTGCCAGCCAGGCAGGCAGCACCCATGCACAGCAGCAGCCTCATCTAAAACCTCAGCAGGACGTGGAGATGGTGCATGCCCTCTCAGCTATGTTAAGCACTTCTCTGCTGTTACAGCTAGTTTCTGCATGGCCAGTACTGAGGGAAAAGGAATGGCTAAAGGCAGGGTAGTTGTGGATCTCTGACTGTGCTGCTCTGTGTATTGTCACTGAGCTCCTGTCAGTGACCATGTCATCCACGTTTTCTGCAGACAAACTTGCCCACTAAGCTAGGGAGAGACCGTATGCCAGACTTTTATGGAGCAGCCCTAGAAGCACTGCTGAACTTTGTGCCTTGAGAGTCACTTGGAGCAGTCAAAACAGTCCTGTATATTCCTTGTCAGCATCTAATAATTTTCTGTATCTTTTTCCATTTTTCTATGTGACTCAGAGAATCATGAAGCTAATTAATTCCATAGATGAGCTTTCTGTTATAATCAGGTATCCTGTTTGGCATTTCCTTATCTGATCAGATAACCAATTATTTTCCCTTGTACAGAAGGATGAGTACATAAGGACCACTCAGATGAGAATTGATCAGGACTTGTTCCTCAAACAGAGCCCAAATCAAACTCTTTCTGATGCTATCAGTGGAAGCCACCCAGGTTTCAAAGACAGGTGCTCATATATTTCTGACCTTTCCTTCCCACCACAGAGAAAAAGGTATTCTGACACACAGAGAGGAAGGTCTTTTGCTATGGGCTTATATTCTTTCACCCATGCTTCTCTTTCTGCCTCTCCTAGATTCCCTTGATCAAGAATCTCTTGATCTTTTGGTTCTGAAAGTCATCACACCAAGTTTCAAACATATCCAGTCATTCATAACTTCTCCCTCTGAGAAATATGTCAAACTCCTTTTGTATGTTTATCTCTGATCCTCTTTACAGATACATTTAAGAGCTCCCCTACATTAACATCCCCAGTCTTTGCCTTGCTTCAGATGATTCCTTTGTCTTTTCAAAACTAAATGCCATTTTTATTTTGATCTCAGGAATGAAACTGACTTCTTACCTCTGTTTTTTCAATAGCTGAGAGGAAGCCACTTTTGAAGCTTCCAGCTCATGGTTTTTTTATGCTTGAACAGAAGTTTAAGCATAACCAAAGGATGTATCTTTCACCTTAGATAATATGCCACTTCACTAAGGGCAAGAGGCTCAAATGGGCATGAATTTTACGGAAATCAGCTATCTAAGACCAGCTGCGATTCTGGTTGGAGAAATCAAAGGCAATTTGTTCTAGAAAGAATGTACAGTCCAGCAACTGATTTTAAGTTGCTTTTCTTGTCAATGCATACCATTGGCTTGAAGATGTCAAAAAGTTTTCTTCTGAATCTTTGTGCTTCTTTGTGATTCTATTTGGGTATAATTTCACCTTCACACTACATATTCACTTTCACTTGCATCTTGCTTTTAGACTGGGTGCTGAGCTGACATGTCTATGAGAGTTGTCTGACACATCCTATGGCTGTCACCGAGCAAGACTGAGTGGTCTCTTTTTCTGCTCATTGGTTTCTCATACTTCAGTGACTCTTCTGTTCATTTTTGGAGGGCCTTGTAGCTCCGCTCCACTTCCTACACAAACTAGCTGCTGCAGTTGAAAGGTTTCATGCCCATTTTTCTTCCACATATCCCTCTTTTCATGCATTTTTGCTCCCTATCCAGTGGAAACAATGACAGAGTTAGGTGGTAGAAGTTTTCAAGTCCCAACAAATAAACACACAGTTATAACTCCTTGACTTCTTTTCATCTTTCATAATTAACAGTATTCCTTTCTCACATAGCTGGGGACATATGCATCAGCACTGCTGCCTGGCCAGTGTATTTGGGAAATGGAATTTGGGGGAGAGGCAAAGTACCCAACAAAGAAACAGACTGGCATCTCTGGAGTGCTGTGATGGCTCTTCAGAATTGAAGTATTTCAAGCAGTTTCTTGGTTTGCCTGCTCAGGTTTTCAATGAAAAATTGAAATGTTCTCTGGGAACCAGAATCATTTCATGAATAATTCACTGCAACTGAAAGCTTGCCTCTCTGTTGCAAAACAGTTTGATGTAAAACTTTTCAGTTTCTTCCAATTAGGACAAATGTAGAACTCTCCCTGTGCTGTCCTGGGGCTCAAAAGGCAACACAGCTGTTGTCCTGTATCTTCAGTAGCAATAAACGTTTGATCAGCTTGTGTGCTTAAGATACAGGCATGAGAGGAAGGAAACAAGGCCAAATTTACTGGAAGTCCCCTTGAATTCTCCTCAGAAATTATACGAATTGGCATTCTTTAGGCCAGGAATAAGGCTTAGCTTTTTCTTGCTTGTTTCTGTTGTATGTTTGCATTGCTCAAGGGCCTATATTTTTTCTACACATTTGTTTGAAAAATTCCAGCCTCATTTCCTATTCTGCCATTGCACTAGCTTTGTCTCCTGTTTGCTGTAAATTATATTTTTCACTGAGGTGGATTAAACTATTCAAATACCTTTATGCTGATGTGTTTCTAAACTGCATTCTGTAATAATTACCAAAGATATATACTGGAAAAAATAATTATTCCAGTTTTGGTGTAAGAGAGAAAACTGAGACTGCCAGTTGCTGCATGGACAGCCTCAGCTGAAAGATCAACAAAGGCCACCATAGTTGGTTTGGGAAGTTTTGTCTTTATGTACATTAGTGTCTCTTCCAGCAGGATATAAACTTTTAATGCTCAGGACTTACAGAGTCAGTGGGCACCCTTTCCCTTATCATCTCCCCATTTTCTACCTGACTACTGGAATATGGGTAACATTTGGTAGAGGTGGTACATAAACCCTCTAGCTGCTTTCATCATTCTGTCAAAGGGAGGAAAACAATCAAAGTGCTGCAGCAAGAAAACAAATGGCCAAGTAGCTGTTGAAGCAGGAGGTTCCAACTCACTGGAGCTCAGCTTATTACAGGCCATATGCCTGAGTGGCTCCTCTCACTGAGTGCTGCACCCAGATATGGAAACAAGTTTGAAAGTGCCTGTGGTTCATCAGGCCTGGTTTGCTATAACCATATGCAACTCCTGAGAGCACAGAAAATAAGAACCGGAAGAGGCTGTGGTGCTAACAGGAGAGAGAATTCTTGACAAAATATAGTATTAATATATAAATTTCCCAAATATTTATGTAAAGATCATAACAGGCAATAATAATTTGGTATCTCAAGCTCACAGCAGATGATCTTGTTTTAGTCCGCAAGCTATATTAATAAATGATGCAGCTTAACATAGGTAGGGAAATAAATTGAAATGCTCTTCTACTTTTGAATATCTAGATATTTTTAAATATCATGGGGTTGAATTAATAGTTTCTCTTTACAGATACCATTAGCTCACACCCTTTCAGCTATGCTCAGTGTTTGGAGGGCTTGATGTGTAAATGAGGGACTAAGCACATGACTCAGGTCCTGAATGATGGATGACAGAATGATGGAGACTGAATGACAGCACTGCCAGAATAAGGAGAACAGAAAGGATGGAAGAAGTCAGGTTTTTTCCTGGCATTTCAGTTATGTTTATTTGGCAGAACTCTTTCCAAGAGCACTGAAGTGTCAGGCCCCCAGCCAACCATTTCTATTTGGTGTTACAAAATCTTAATTACCTAGAAAAGGGAAGCAGACACCAGCAACTAAGCACTTGTTCTAGAGCTGCTATATTTCCCATCCTCTCTGTAGAGCACTTATTTCCTTAGTTGCTTAAGGATTTATTCTAGAAGACATGTTACTGTGAAAATGGCATTGCTAATTTGGGGAGAAAGTATTCTTAGTCAGAATAATAAGATGTGCTCTTTTAATTATTCTGGAGGAGGTGCTGCACTCTAAGTTCATACCGTGTCCAATTTAAAAGGGTTTCCCCAAAGAAGATAGTGCTTTATCTTTCATTATACCTTCCATATTTCTGTGGCCAGTTGTACAGCTCTGTGGCCTTTTAATCCTCTAGACTGGTGTTATGTCATCTGTCTAGTAGCTCTTTGCACACATAATTCACAGCACTGCCATAATTCACTATAGCTACTACAGTCCACCCACATTTTGTAAAAAGGATGATGACAAGCTTTATTTCATTTCATTTAATTTCATTTATACTCACCCTGTATGTGAAAGACTCCTGTCCAACCTTTGAAACTTTTCCCCTTTATTTTCCACTTGGTGGCTTGTGCCTCCCCTTTTATATTGCCCAATTGAAAGCTTTTTTTATGGCTCGAGTGCCTCGCTTAACTTTCCCAGCAGCACATCAAGTAAGCATGCCCTTTATAACTAAAATGAGCTGTACTGACAGCGCTGGTCTGCCTCTGGTTTGGTTTGAAACACTGTTACATGAAATGCTAGGAAGGTGTCTAGACACAGTGCGGAGCAGGCACCACACACACACGGTTAGAAGACATTAGTAATCCCTCAGTGTCAGCTGCTGTCCTCACCCGTGTTAGTTCAAAGGGGGAAAAAAATTGTGTGACAGTGTTTTCACCTGCACAGGGTGGTTTAAACAGACTTTCTTTTCATGTAGCAATAAGCAAAACTAGATATGGAAAGTTGGTTTCTTAGAAATTAAAAATATCATCTTACCGGTGTTAATAAATTTGCCATTCTTTGCTTCTGTGTTGAATAAAGGTCCATTAATTATGCTGCTGTCTCTGAACATGGCTCCAAAGAACAGGGTGACCACCTTTTTCAATAAAATTGCAGATTTACAATTTTCCAGCTCAGTGAATTGCTGGTATTTAAATATATTGAAAGGCCAATGCCAGACTGTTCTGCCTCCCTGTACTGTATTTTACCAGGAAGGAGGTGCTGGAAGGGTGCATGAAGAGAGAAAGAAAAGGAGCAGAGAAGACAAAACAGGGCAGGGAGACAGGCAGATATGATGACAGGAAAAGCCTTCAAATCAGAAGGAACTAGAGTGCCTGGAAGGACCTAGGGCTCAGAAGTGGTTGGACCTTGGTGTCTCCTCAACCCTTGTCTTGCTCCCAAATGAGAGCAATGAACATTACTGGGACCCCAGAGAGGGCGAGGCTGCTATCTCTCAGGAGTTATGGTCCATCACCCTGGCTGTGAGATGAGGACCAAGCTGGTCTAACTGCCTTTAGCCTCTTTGCCCAGGGAATATCAGAACAAAGCACAAACTCTGTGCTGTGTCTCAAATCCAGGTACATGGCCACACAAACATGTGGGATGATTCATACTTTCTGTCAGCTCTTCTTGGCTGGGAAGGGGAAAGATGAGTCCATGCAGGTCTTCCCTGTAGTTGTCTGCAACTGAAAATTGGTTTTAACCATCTGCAAAGCTGTACATTCTTTTGGCAACAAAGAAGGTAGGAAGAAAAAAATAGGAAACAAGGGTAAAGTGACTGAAAAAAAATATTAATGTTCCTCTACATAGAAATCATCAGCAGGTAAAGGGATGGGAGGGTAGCAACTAAGGCAAAGCTGGGTCTTATATTTTTGTGCCTCTGGTTTGTGTTTGTATTTTGTGCCATATAGCTAAGGAACATCTTGTGTTTGCCTTACCTGAGTATGGCAAACAGCCTTTCTTACAGACACAAAATAATAAAATATCCAGCTCATAAAGCTCACCCTCTCCTCTCATCGCTTATGGACACAGTAATACACCTGAGGGCATTTGAGTACTGCTGGCATTGGACACCACTGGTGGAGGAAGCAGAATGTAATCTTCTGCTAACAGCTCAACTGAATCCCAGGAAACTGATTAAGAGGTGAGAAATTACTTTGGGTATGTGAATCATCCTCTGAAAACAGTGCCAGCTTGTGCCTGGTTTTAATCATGGATGGACCAGCCCAGGACCATCCCTATTGCCTGGTTGTGCTGAGAGGAGTGACAAGGCTGTGCCTAGCACAAACTCCCTGACACAAAGTCTCTCCAACCATTTTGTTTTGAGGGCTGCAGGGACAGAAGACAGTCTCAAGGACCGTTAAATATTGGTTCCCTGCTTTTTCTTCCACTGTCTGTTTTTGAAACTCAGCTGCTGTGATAACAGCCCGGAGGGTTTTAAGTCCCTCCTCCTTTGTAGGAAGTTATAGTGTAAATTCACCCTGGCTTCCAGATTGCACACATAGGATTCTGCTGTGTGTGAGGCTGAAATAGGAGACTCAATTTCTCTGTTGTAAAGGCTTCCAAGAGCTTCTGAGGGAAGTCCTATTGCTAAAATAGCATCCTTCTCTTTCCCCTCTTCCCATCATCCTTCTTTTTCCTAATATGCCACACTGCACATACTCTGTTCACACCTGTGCCCTGTATTTCTGGACAAAGATTCATTTTTGGTTAGCTTGTGTCTGGCACTTGGATGACCTTGGAGTGCAAGTTTTCTATGAGTTTGGCATGTAGGGTGGAAATTACGTGAGGATCACCTCTCTACAGATGATTCTACTCTATATCTGACACCGCAATGTCTGTCTCCCTCCAGAAGCCAGAAATTAAGATAAGGAAATATGTCTAAAGCACAGTGCATCAGACTTACTTCATTCCTGTTTTAGGATGAGATAAATATCTTTCAGAGGGAACTGTTTCTTTCTGGCCACCTCAGGGAGGCCATGTTTGTAGGAGGCATCTCCATTATGGATAGCTCCTTTTAGCCAAATAAAGTGTAATGTAGCCACTCCTGTCTTAAAGTTTACCCTTTGTAATCAAATGTGGCATAGACATTTTCCTTTTGCACAGACGTTGTGAAACTTAAATGCATTAATGTTTGCATGTCATCTGCGTGGGGAGGTGAGAGCAGTAAGCTAATGCTTATTAAACCATGAGCATGATGAGCTGCCCTCCAAAGGCTGTGAGAGAGGAGTTCCTCTGGCACTGGCACCTCTGTCCATGAGGAGCACAGGGAGCCACCTCCATTGCCTCATTTTTATCATGAATTGTTAGTAACATGGGCAGCTCATGAATAGATGGTTTGTTGCAGGGAAGGCAACACTGCAACCTCAGCCTGTATTTCAGATGCTCCTCAAGAGAAGTCACAGCCTTACATTAGCAGAAAGTAAGGGTACTGTGAAATTATTGTCAAGGGAGACAATGGAAAGAGAGCTTGATGTAAAATGTCTTTTTAATTCCTTTATATTGAAATTCCTTTACTTTGTTTACTTTTCTCTCTATCACACACACCCCCAAAAAAATCTCGGATTCCAGAAAAACCGTAGTTATTTTCAGTTTGTGTTGTAAGAGAGAGGTTTTAATTTTGCCAAAAAGCAATGGGTTTCCTGAAACCCTTTAAAAAAAAAGAAAAAAACACATATCTTGTCCAAATACAAGGAAGCTGCACTGAAATATATATTTTTTCACGTCACTTTAGGAAATTAATTTTACTACTTGGTTTAGCAAGATCAGGAGTTCATCCAAATTACTGAGCATGGGTCTGTTTAAATATCATATTTTTCTCCAGAACCTTGTTCATGAAAGTCATTCTCTTTGACCATATTCTTTGTTATTAAGATCCTAGTCTTACTTTTTCCTAATTTTTGAAATTTTTAATCAGTCACATATCTGTGTTACCACTTTCTTGATCCAAAGATGGCAATAAATAATTGTTTACAAGGCACAAAAATGTATCACAATAATTAAGGCAAGGCTGGGGCTCTGCTGGTGTTTGCTTACATTGCTGCAGAAGAATATGCATACCTACCATGAAAACTCACCTTCAGAAAAAGATAATTGCTTTCAGATACAAATCAAATTTGTTTCTTCAATATATTTTGGTACATGTGCTCAAATCTCTAACAGTATGCTCTCTTCTATTGCCCAGGTGGATGTGACAGAGTGCTTTCCCTCTCTTGGCCTCTCACAGGCACACACACCCACACACACACACACACGTGTGCACACATGCAGAAACACACACCAGGGCAAGTGCACAGAAAGTTCATCAGGCATTTCAGCATGTGATAGGCCCCACAATTCAAAGCTGGTTTTTGTGCAAGAGGATTAGGACTTTGACTATCTTTCTGTGGCATATGGAGAATGAAAAGTACAATAAAGCATGCTAAAGACTGGAGACCAGATAACAGCACATCAGCAGCTAATTGCTATGTACTCTGTACAGCTGCAAATGAAACACAGCAAGAGACTTGAACAGATTATATAATAAAGGATTATAGTAACGGTCTGAGAACAAAGCTAGAAATTCAAAGAAAAACAACTCAGAAATTCCAAAATAACAAAACAAACAGTTGGAAGCCCTATGGGATTTTTAACCATTTTGTTGTTGGAAGGGTCTTTCTACAATTATTTTCCATGACAGTTGTATCTCCCTCAGGTTGGAAAGAACAACTCCTGGCTGCTTTCATAACCCAGACTAGCAGCAGTGTTGTTTATGCCCTGCAGGATCTTACACTTTTTCTCGTAGCTACTCTGCACTGCAAGAGTGAGAGCTGAAAGGGAGCTGAATCTGGGCACTGGTGTAGAGCAGAGTATGGGGTATGAAGAGGCTGTTCAAGCTTTGTCTGTGCTCACAGCATTAAAACATCACCTCTATCATGTTCTGCTTTACCTATGGGATGTTCTTGTTCCCTCCTCACCAGGCAGCAGGGGAAGCAATGGAGCTGGTGCCTTCTGGGCTGCACACAACCCAGTGCTCCAGGGCTGTTCCACCATCCTTTTAGAAAGTCTGCCCTAAAACACTCTTTCAAGCTTCACACAATCTGCAGGATCCACTCCCCAAACCTTTGGACATTTGAGTGTCTTTCACATGTCCAAATGTGGCTTCATCCTGCTCAGTTAAAGAGGATACATTGTTTTATTTAAATTATGTGCAAGGTCCTGTTGTAATATGATTTTTTTTTTTTGTGGAGGTGAGATGTATATGCCCTTGAGTAAACGGAAGAATGTCCCTAGGCAACAGTGTCAGCACACACAGAAATTAAAGCACTACCAATTTCCCCTATGCTTGCACAGCAGAGTGGGCCAAGTCTTCTTATGTGGGAAGACAGTAGAGAAGCTGTTCAAAGGAATTTCAGATAAACCACTCCTGCATGACTTTTTGAGAATCATTAATATTGGAGATGGATGGTTGTCAAAGACAGACACAATTACTTTCCATTTTGTTAAATGTACAATTTAGAATAGTGCTAGCCTTTAAGATGCTGTATAGTTTGGGGTTTTTTTCTTGTTGTTGATAAAGGCTATTTGTCAAAAATGTGGCTATTAAGCCATTTTCAGTCCCTCATCTACCTTGCACATATGGCAAAACATAATGAGTTTTCAAACTGGAAAAATATTTAGCATCCTGAAAATGATCTCTAGGTTAATTTGAAGAATTCATCCACCTGTTGTTCTGAAGCTTTTCTGAGATATGTCTACTGCTTCTGACGTGTTGTATATTATAGTGCCTTATTCAGAAATACAAACACCTTATAGATAAATAATGGCCAGGGTGTAAATAACATTTCTGTTTGGAAGATAACTTTTCTATTGAAAATATTTTTACCCCACTAAAAATAGAAAATAGACTAATTGAATGAAACGGCTTTTAAAGCAAACTCAAAAGTTTACAGCATAAAGTATATTTGTTTCATATATTTTAGATATGATTTTTGTTTAATCTTCTAAGCTGTTGGCACTGCACAGTCTTTTTTCACAATGTGGCCTTATGCAGCCTCAGCCTACAGCCCTTCCTGGTTCAGACTCTGCAGCCAGGCTTAGAAAAAAAGTATATTCCTCTAAGTGTGCTGGTGAGCACCCATGGTGGCTGAGTGCTCAGGTTCCCCACCAGGGAGAACTCATGCTGGCTCTCTGCAAACATGCTGCAGAGCTTACAGGTGGTCACTTTCCCTGCAGGGAGAATATTCATACAGTGAGATGCCATTCAAGGTCACTATGGATGGCAGAAGTACCAGTCAGTGAGCCACAACAGCCCACAAGCTTATATGTCATTGTATACAGCCTAGGGGAGCAACACATGCTATGAATTCCCCAAAAGTCTTTGGAGTAGTTGATGCTACTTCAGAAATATGTTTAGGGCAACCAAGATTTGAATCTGCCTCCAATTTGGTGAGAAAGCAGCAGCTGGTTTCAGACTCAGTGGATGGCAATGGAAGGGTTCCTCCAGGAAATTTATCTAATTTATCCCTTATTTATATTTATATAATAGCTACAATTATATATCTTTACAATTATATATCTTTTTAATACATATATTAATATATATATATAGTAACGTGAAGTAGTAAATTACATTTCCAAGCTCCTCCGGTGGGTATAATTTTACAAGAATTGAAATTATGTGAACAAAAAATGTGAGCTTGGTTTGGTTCTTTTGTTTTCTCCCCAGTACAAATGTGGCACTGTGCAAGCAGCTCTCAGATGCCTACAAGTTAAATTTTCTGTCTCTCTGGAGTAAGAAGGCAATTTCATTGCAGCTGAGTGTTGTGCAGACAGGGTGGCTGTAAAAATATTCAGTCATTTGTGTTAGTCACAGAAGTAATAACTTTATTACTGGAACAAAGGCAGATTGCTGATATTTTAGGGTAATGTTTTTCCTCTTCATATTTATTGTAGTATCAGACAAGGTTTTACTGGTGTCACACAGACATTTGCTATCATCATGCAAAAAGGTTTGGTCTTCTTGAGAGATTCTGAGTTAGATAATTTGAACATCTATTTTTTATTTTATTTCTGTGTATCTTATAAAATATTTCCTTATAATTGTTAACACATTTTAGTATGTTGATTATTATATCTTCTCCTTTTTACCACACTGAACTTTTTTTTTTTTTGTATACTCTTTGGTAGAGCTTTATATTTCTCCTCTTTCAGGTAGGTTATAGCTATGCTTGTATTTTTTCTTTCTAATTTTGTTTTCATGCTGCTAAGCAGAGCTGGTAATTTAGATGAATTCTTACTGCATTTTCAGGAAGAAGAACTGACTGATCCCAGCACAAGTGGTCTGTAAAGCTGGAAGGGGTCTTTTCCACATGTTTGTGTACTCCCACACTCATAAAATGGAAAATTGGTGAAAATGGAGAAGAGGATCATGATAATCTGTGTAGAGAATTCAGATGTTTCATACCAGTCCCCTGTACAAAGGCAGTAAGGTGGAGCCATGCCAAGTCAAGAGACCTAAAGTTTTGTTACAAGAACTCTTACCTTAACATACCAGCACTCGTGTCCTTCAGTTTTAACCTGCTGGAGTTATGCATAATTGATGCAGGGGTTAAGAAAGTCGTCTGACATCAGCATAAGGAAAATGTTAAGCTTTCTCAGTTTCTAGCACATGATTTTTAAGACATTTTAATCCCCTCCCTTTCAAGTGTGGATTTACTGTGGAGGTCAAGGGGTCATTAACACTTCCCCTGTTCCTCCACCATTAACAGGCAAATTCATCAAGGACTGGTGTTGGATAGTGTTATTTCATTAATGCACATACATGCATTTGGGTTTTTTTCTAAGCCAAAAGAAGAAATTTTCCTCATCATCCTATTTCTTCAACATTATTTGAAGTTCAGAAATTGTCTTTCATTTAAATATCAGTAGCTCAAGGCTCCAGTAAGAGACATTACTGTTTTTAGATGCTGCAGATGTTTTAGGAGGAAGAAAGGAGGCTTGCCCAAAATTGTTTTGCTTGCTATTGCAAGGACCAGAGCCACAACGGAGAAGATTTTTCATCCTGTTGCGCTGTACATCCCTCTGTGGGCAGTAGAGAGGGGCAAGTTCATAACTAGGCAGCCTCTTGTAGCAGACTGACAAAACAGATGAGACTACAATGGGATAACTGGCACCGAATAAAATGTGATAAAGCAAGGATAGTTCCTCTGCCTGCTGTAGAAGCAGTCTGATGCCTGCCTACATATGTCTTTTTGAAAGTCACTCAAGGATGCACAGTTTTATACAGCCAAATACCCCTCAGTATGTAAATTTATTTAGTCGGTGTCATTTTGAGGTTATGTACACAAAGGCAGAAGAATATGACATCACCAAGTGCACCCCACCAGGTGGGGTGGTATGGTTGACACACCTGAAGGAAAGGATGCCATCCAGAGGGACCTGGACAAGCTCAAAAAGTGGTTATATAGGAATCTCATGAGATTTAAGAAGACCAAGTGCAAGGTCCCGCACCTGGATCAGGGGAACCCCTATGAATATAGACTGGGGATGAGCAGATCAAAAGCCTGCCAAGGGGAGCTTGGGAGTGCTGGTGGATGAGAGGCTGGACATGGCGTGGCAGTGTGCACTTGCCCAGAAAATCAGTCTTACCCTGGGCTTAATGAAAAGCAGGGAGAGGATTTTGCCTGTCTGCTCTGCTCTCTTGAGACCCCAGCTGCAGTTCTGCACCCAGCTTTGGGGCCCTTAGCACAGGCAGACAGCAACTTGTTAGAGTGAGTCCAGAAGAGGGCTGCTAAGAAGATAAGAGGAAAAGGGCACCTCTCCTGTGAGGAAAGGGGAAAATAATGTGGACTGTTCAGCCTGGAGAAGAGAAGACTGCAGGATGACCTATCCGTGGCCTTCCAGACCACAAGACTGGTGGAGTGAAATTGTTTACAAGACCATGACAGGACAAGGGAGAATGGCTTCAAACTGACAGAGAGAAGGTTTAGATTAAATAAAGTTCTGTAACAGTGGTGAGGCACTGAATGGGTGTTTTAGGTTGGAAATGCAAGATGTGGCTAGAGATGTGTGTTCTATTGCCATCTGTTAGAGGTGGGGCAGTTATCTTCTTCTAACTGGGCCACCTGTTAAAAGCGGGTAGGACAGTTTTCTTTATCTCTTTCACAACCAATCCTCCCTCCAGGAAATATCTTCTGTTAACGGACCACTGAGTCTCACTGATAAAATTACATCATCCCATTGTGAGCTGCTCCGCCCCAGGGGAGGAGCCAGGAATTCCTATCTGGATATGATCTGAGAGTTGGAACACCACAGTCAGCCTTTTCCCACTGGGCTCTCAGAGGAGTAGCTTTTCCCCACTAGATTCCCAGAAGAAGACCAGGCCCATCTATACCACCACTGGACCTTCAGAAAAAAAGATACCTTTCTACAAGATCATTGTTTCAACAGAACCACATCTGTCACTCCAGGAGGACTTCAGCCACCATTTAATCAGACTGCTACCAACACCCTGACCCACAGGGTGTCAGGTCATATTCTGACTCTATCAGTGTTGTTTTGTATTACTGCATTTTTATTTTTACTTTTATTTTTCCAAATAAAGAACTGCTGTTCCTACTCCCATATCTTTGCCTGAGAGCCCCTTAACTTCAAAATTAAAATAATTCAAAGGGAGGGGGTTTACATTTTCCATTTTAAGAGAAGCTCCTGCCTTCCTTAGCATACACCTATATTTTCAAATCAAGACAACAGGTTTCCCAGAGAAGATGTTAATGTCCCAGGAAGTGTTCAAGGCCAGGTTGGATGGGGCGCTGAGCAATCTGGTCTAGTGAAAGTTGTCCCTGCCCTTGACAGGAGGGTTGGAGCGGGATGATTGTTAAGATCTCTTCCAACCCAAACCACTCTGTGATTCTACGATACTATGACATGGGGCCTGTTAAGCCAGTAAAGGGTTTTCTGTGTGTCTGTTCTTTACTGTTTTCTTAAGGGTAAGCTTGTTTGTCTTCTAGATGGAAGAAATGTGTTTCAGAGTGTTTGGGTATTTTGGATCACTTGCTCTCTGGAAATACTAAAATAATACCCACAACACAACCCACGTGCACTAAATATATGAAGTCAGAAAGGAACTGACTTCTGTTAAGTACTTTAATGTAATAGAAACTAAAATGATGGCCATATGATTTGTAGTGAATGCAAGTTATATGGAAGAAAATGGCACATCACCTCAACATTAATTACTTAATGACACAAAACTGATGATATAAAAACTGCTGTAGGTGGTCAAAGTTGAGTATAGTCAGGCTAGTGTAACACTCTGAATTCCAAATATCTATTTGACATTCTGCCTACGGTTATATTCTTCTTTTTTTTTCCTCCCTTCTTGAGATGACTTCTTTTTCATTCTTGTTTTTGCATCCTTCAGAGTGTCTTAGTTTTCTTCAGCCTAACCCTCCTGGGAGAGACAAAGATAGAAAACCTTCAGTTTGCTGCTATTTCACTCTGCTTTACTTACTGCTTTAGAGACAGTCACTTTCTGGTATGTGAGGACAAGATGTCATGAGGCACATAGTACAATAGTAAACCCAGGCTTTGATCTATTGCTAGAAGTGGATGTGGGAAGAGAGAAAAAGGTTGAGCTTTTCTAAAAGATAGATTTAAAAGATAGATTTATAAACATATATATATATATATATATATATATACACACCTAATATAGAGATATACATATATATATATATATAAACCTAATATATATATTTATATATATATATATAGACATACTAGAGTCTTCCTTGGACATAAGCAAACTAGCTACCAGCCCTGTTTAGTATTATACATAGGTTAAAGCTTACTGTGTGATTGTTATTTTCATCCAAAACCAGGGTTACTAGAACTTCCATGTCACATGATGTCACATGATCTCAGCTTCATGGCTTTCTCAGTGAGGGCTTGGCTGTTCTTATCCCCAACTGCCCCATTTAGAGAAAAGCTGAGCAGATCCCTGGCAATTTGCTGAGCTGTGCTGGCCATGGTTTGCAGAGAGTCCATCACCTGCTGACATATTCCTGCCATTCATCTCCCATTGAAATCCTTCACTCAGGTCTCTTATTCACAAAAAGGGGGTTGGAGGCAAAAAGGAACACATTATTTTTCCCTTCTAGATATATTGTAAAAGTGACCTTGTCTCCTGCTCAGGTTTGTTTATATATATTGGCACATCAGAAAAATGACTGGCAATGTTAAATACTGTGATTTGAATTAGTGGTTTGTGAAGCATCCAAATAATCTGAATAAAGTACATTACAAAAATGCTGGAAATTGACATTACATCTATGTTGATGCACATTTCAGTTGCCAAGAAAAGAGCAGTTTGGCTGGAGGATCCAACAAAATCTGCTTAGTGGGTCTTCCTTGGCGAGAGCCCACAAAGCAGATTGCTTTCATACAGTACTCCCTTAATCACTGTAAAGAGGTTTCAGAGAGATTAATAATAACTAGTGCAGTTGTTACACCCACACACAGTGACTCAGACGCACGGCCCAGGGAGAGTCTTTACCTGTGTGGGCCACACAGACACATGCCAATATTTAGTCCAATAAAGATGTCTTTCCAGCAGCATGAATGATAATCTTGGAGGTAGTTGATGACAGGGCCTGTCAAACAAGCCCCTATACTGAGACACAGCCCAATATATAACAGTGTCTCACTAGAGCCACATTAAAGACTGCAGTGAAATCCTCTCACTCTCCCTCCCTTTTCTCTCTCAGATATCAGCAGCACTGATTAAAACAAAATAATACCTAGTCCCAGCATCATGCTGCGCTGCAGTGAGAGGACTCTAAGAGTAATGAGGGCCCATTTGGTTTAAATGAATTTTTGGCGAGTGTTTCTGAGTCCGGGCTGAGGCAGCTGGCTGTTAGTCAGACGCGGTGCAGGCAGGAGGTGATCAGACAGTGCTGTGGCAGCGGGGGCTGAGGAGGAGTTCTGAGCTGCTGCTGCTGCTGCTACTCCTCATGCTAAATGTGTGGATAGCCTCGGTGCTACTGACTGTGCTGGCCACAGCAGACACCCATCCATGGTTTTGTCTCTTTTGGACCTGTTGTTTAGCTGAAATTTTGTGTGGTTTAAGTTATCTCATTGCCTATTTCTGACAAAAAAGAGGAGCAATTGCGATTTGATTAACCTCCCTGGGAACAGGGAGTGCTCAGGAATACTCTATCCGAGTCTTTAGTCAGCTACAGATTAGCAGAGAATAATAATTCAGTGGCTGTTACAGAGCAAGTTCCATGTAGCAACTGGAGTTAAATAATTATGGATTGCCTCCGGCTTGCAGCTCATTTGATAGCAAAGCTCCTATTGACTTCAATGGCACGGGAGATTGTGGAAGCCTTGGAATAGTGGCAGGAACAAGTCAACCATAACATTATCTATGGAAATAAAAGCCTTCCAACTAGAGAAATAGGGATAAATTGAGGACAATTAGGAAGTATTTGAGCTCTCATTCCTACCTACAATATGGTAGGAAGTCAGGCTCTGATTTAATTAATTTTGTGGTCAAAAAGACATAAGGCAACAAGCCACTTTGGAGAGGAAGAGAAAAGCCAGATCCTGTTTGGCTAATTTGATCTCCTTCTATGAGAAGGTAACCCACTTGCATGAGGGAAAGACTTGTGGCTGTTGTTTACCTGGACTTTACTAAAGTTTTTCCACTGTTTTCCACAGTATTCTCCCAGAAAAACTGGCTGCTCATAGCTTAGATGGTTATACTCTTCTCTGGGTAAAAATCTGTCTGGATGGCCTGGCTCAGAGAGTTATGGTGGATGTGCTTAAATCCAGCTGGTCACTGGTGGTGTTCCCTAGGACTCTGTTCTGGAGCCATTGCTGTTTAATGTTTTTATCCATGATTTGGGTGAGGGGATCAGGCATCCCCTCAGTCAATTTGCAGATGACATTAAGAGTGTTGATCTGCTGGAGGGCAGCAAGGCTCTGCAGAGAGGCTGGATCAATGGGCCACAGCCAACTGGATGAAGTCCAACACGATGAGGCACTTGGGTCACAACAACCCTGGGCTGAAATACAGGCTTGGGGAAGAGTGGCTGGAAATCTGCTTGGCTGAAAAGGATCTGGAGGAGCTGACTGATATCCAGTGACTGTAAGCCCAAAGGTGTTCAGGTGGCCAAGAAAGCCAATGGCATCCTGGCCTTTACCAAGAGTAGGGTGGACAGCAGGATCAGCAGGGCAGTGATCATCCCCCTGTACTCAGCACTGATGAAGCCACACCTTGAATCCTGCGCTCAGTTTTGGATGCCTCATTGCAAGAAAGACTTTGAGGTGCTGGAGTGAGTCTAGAGGAGGGCAGCATAGCTGGAGGAGCATCTGGAGCACAGTTTTTATGAGGTGTGGCTGAGGAATCTAGGGTTGTTTAGCCTGAAGGAAAGAAGGCTTAGGGAAATTTAACCACACCATGGAGCTGCCTGAAGGGAGGCTGTAGTCAGCTGGGAGCCAATCTCTTCTGCCAAGTGACAAATGAAAGGATGAGAAGGAATAGCCCCAAGTTGCACCAGGGGATATTTAGATTTTATATTAGGAAAAAAATCTTTACTGAAGGGGTTGTCAAGCAGTGGAACAAGCTGCCCTGGGAAGTGGTTGATTCACCATTCCTGCAGGTATTTAAAAGACATGTAGATTTGGTTCTTTGAGACATGGTTTAGAGATAGACTTGACCGTGTTACATTTGTGGTTGGACTCAATGTTATCAAAGGTCTTTTCTAACCAAAATTATTCTACGATCCTTTTCTATGAAAAGCAAGAGAAACGTCTTTTCTGACCTTCAGTGTCTCCCTGTGGAGAAGGGGCACAGAATTTATTTGGGGCAGTACAATGTTGTCCAGCTTACCTAAGATTTTCTTTTCAAGTTGTTTCTCTAACCCCTCCACCCCCAGGCCAAATCACATGGAGAAAACGACAGGAATATGGAGAGGGGCAAATTCACAACAAAGTGTGAAGTACAATGTGAAAGTGAAAAAAGGTTTGATTTTCTTGTTTTAAGAGAGGAAGTCAAACAGAGATTGAACTTGAACTTTTAAGTTTTTGTCCTTTTGGCAACCTGCAGAAAAGCACAAAGAGCTTCAATAGTCAGAAAAATTTTCAGACCAGAAATCACATCAGTAGATTTCTGCTATCCATCCTGAGGTTGTATTAGCTCACTTCCAAAATTTTTACTGTGAAGTAGACTACTTCTTTAAATTCATAGTGTTCAGTGCTGTCATTGTCTGCATTGTACACAGCTAATCAGTTTAGTTACAGACTGGCTGGATAAGAGCAGTGTTTCAATAGCCAATCCCCTAAATGGATCTATAGACCCTAAAATAAATTAGCAACTCATATATTATTTTGAATTCCAGGCTATTTGCCAGAAAAGTAACATGCAATACATATGATAAAGTGTGAAGGTGCCTGCCTTTATGAAATGTGAGTGTGGGAAGATATAACTGATTTTTTTGTTGTTGTTTTTCTTAAATTTCTATATAGTTATTGGAATTGGCAGCTTCAATTAATTTACTTAGTTGAATTAATTTGACTTAGGTGCAAGGCACATGTGTTTTATAATTGTGTATGTTGTTTGTCTCGTTTGTTTTGCACGATCTGTCAGGAGCTGCATTGTAGAGGGCCCCAAAGATCCTCTGTGGCATAAATGGCATGAGCTGTTATGTACAGAAGCCTCTCTTCACCTGAAGGAGCTTTTCATGCATTGTCAAGACTTTCCAACTCAACAGGAAGAGTTGTAAAATAAGAAAGAATAAAGGGCTCAGCCTATAGGCGTGTTTTAATACAGTAGGGAAAAGAACAAGTAAATTGGTGAAAAGGTTAGAAAGATGAAGGGAACAGGGAGGAAGGGAGAAGAGACTGACATGATCAATAGTTTGCCGAAGGAAGCGCTGCTGCTGTGAGGTCTGCACTCAGTTATGAGATAAGAGAGAACAATGGACCTACACCACCAGAAGCCACATAAGGTCAGGGAAAACCCACAGAGAGTGTGGGCTGTCCAGTGCACCATGTGGAATAGCAGTGATAAGGTGGTTTAATGGTAACACAACTATAGAAAAAGTGTTGCTTAGAAGTCACTGTTTAAAATTATGAAAAAGCAGTGTCACTAAAATTGTTATGGTTTTTTTCCCCTGCATTCATTTGTAACATTTCCTTTTAAGTAAAAATCTCTCTGATAAAGACTAGGAAGGAAAATTTTAAAATACATAGCATATTGGGACATCGATACTTCATAGATTTATAGTTGCCAGTAAATTTAGTAAGTACATTTCCAGCAATAAAAATTTAAATAGTTAATTTGAACATGTAGTCCATTTATTTCCTGTCCACAAATCTGCTTGAATATTCTTTCCTTTTCATTTTAACTTACTCTGAGAGTAATTTCCAAAAACTGTTGGTTGTTAGTGAGCATTTTTCTGTAGGTTTACAAAAAAAACCCTCAAAACCCCTCAATCAAACAAGTTTGGATTTAATGTGTTATTCACATGATATTTCTGTGACACTACTGAATAATTATGTGTCTGTGAAAGTGTTTGGAAGAAATTTAAAGGATTCAAAATCTGCCATCAGTAAAAATCTTAACTGTTGACTGTGCTGAAGTACATTCTTGACAGTAATTTTTTACTGCCAGAATATTTATAGGAAGCAAACATAAAATGGACAGAAACACAGTCAATAAAAAAATGAAAAAACTTTGCCATTTCTTTTCAGACAACTGCAATAGTTCATTATCTTCTTCCAACTGGTGAAAAATTCCTATTCTAGCTGGCTTTTGAGGATATAAACCATAGCCATGTTTGAAGTACCTTTGCAAATCACTGTAGTGCTTAATTGTTTTGGTTTTTTTTCCCTTAAACATTTTCCTCTGTGCAGAGGAAAGGAGAGAGGGCAATTTCCACTTGGTCCCCTTCTTGCCACACCTAACAGAAATTCACAGAGAATTTCAGTATGTTTTATGTGCTCCGTTGTCCTTTCCCCTGCACATGAGTGTGAAGAGTCTGCATATGACATCATTTTTGGGGATGAGCTTATAATGAATGCAATAATGTAAGCAAAATGCCTTTTCAGCACCTGCAGTGCCAGCTGCAGAGGCTGCTCCCCTTCACGGCCTGTTGGTGCTGTGGTTCCTCACTGCTGGCAGGGTGGGATGGGAGAGCTGTGCGACACATCTGTCTACCACTGCCTGAGAGGAGCCTCAGGACCTCCATACCAGTACAAATCTGTGAGTGCAGTGAATCTGTGTGAGGGGAAACCCCCACGAAAATAGTGGGAATGGGAAGGGCCAGTGCATCCACACCCAGCCTGGCCTGCTTTTTCTGAAGCCAAAAATAAAATTACATGCATGCTCTGTTGTCACTCTCAGACTGCCCTCCTCTCTTTGAGAGATAATAGTGTGTGTATTCCTTTGCAGCAAATGCTGTGGTGGGAATTTATGCTTAGGAGAGTCCACACAGTGTTGGAGGTCAGAGAGTCAAAGATACCCTTCTGTTTATCCCCTTGCAGTAAGGCAGGATTTAAATGCTCATTCTGAGATTCTCCCTTCCATCCTCCCTTGACCCAGTCTGGAGGTGGCTGACTAATTAAAAGAGAATAAATATGTCAGTGCTGACCCCAGGGATAATGCAGAGACAGGTCTTAATTTCCAGTTTTTAGATGTTGAACTGTGATGAAATGGTAACAGCGATACAGCGCTTCACAGTCCTATTAAATCTACTTTATACAGCCAGTACACAAAATCTGATGGAATGAATGACCTTGACTGTACTTCCCTTCTCTCCCTAGAGATAACCCAATATATCCTAATTGGGAGAGATGCTACTGGCATCTCAAACAAATGTTATTTTTCCCATCATAATTTTTTTTAGCATCTCAGCATATCTGCTGCTCTTATGTGCCCTTGCCATGACCAGTCCTTCAGTTTTCTGGAGGGAATCATCACCACTACTAACCACAGTCCTACTAGTCCTTAATTTTCAAAATTGCATGCATTCCTGTATCAGGAACTTACACAGAAGAAACTGTGAGGACAGCATCCCGTTTGGTCTGTGAGGAGACACCATATCAGAACTTGCCATAGCAGCAGGCACTGTGATTTAGGAATCAAGAGGCAAAGCACCAAACTGATGCAATCATCGGCTAGCCTGGCTGAGCATATAAGCCAGTGAGCAAGGCTGCCAAGCTGAAGGAGCACAGAGCTGTAAACCTGCCTTCAAAAACACCACAAGGTGTAAACTTCAGGCTTGTCAGTCTGTACCACTGTCCAATACTACAATGAATAAATCATTATGTTAGAAATTAAACTCAGCTTTCAGCTTGCCTGGGATGGTGCCAGCCTATGTCTGAAGCGTGCCTGAGGGGACAGCAAGCCGCGGGCTGGTGAACTGAGCAATTCATGACAACTTGTGCTGGCACCCTCAGCCCTCCAAAGCAGGTCAGCAACACAGAGTGTGTTCAGAGAAGAGACTGAGACAGAAAGATAGCTCAGAAGTGTATCTTTCTCTTTGCTGTGATTTCCCCCCTGCCCAGTTCCTGGGAACAAAACACATTTTGTAGATCATAGGTGGCGGGGAAAATAGCATGGGCCACTCCCTATCCTTCACTGTGTGTTCGCCCATGTTTGTTCATTTGCCCTTTCTCTATCTCCTCTGGTCTAGGAAGCTTTTCTCATGGCATCAGCTGCTTTGACTCAGTTACTTTTTATAACCTACACAGCTTGTTTTTTGGTTTTTTTTAAGATGAGGATGGGGCTATTTCTACACCATGTCTGGATTTGAGAAGCTATTTGTAAAAGAAGGGAGAGTTGAACTCACACATTGGTGAACTGAGACCCCAGTGCACATGAGGGCATAACGTTGTGGGCTTCTTCGTTACGGGAGCCCAGAGGAAGAGGAGAGAACTCTGAAGTTATTGGATGACTAAATAAATAATCTATGCCTATTATATGCCTTCATGACTTCCAAAGGGGCTACATAAAGTAGCAAAAGTGTCACATAAAATGTCATTGGGTTTAAATCCCTGGAGATTAGCCAGTTGCCAAACATCATAATAGCAAATCAACTCTGATATCTAAAGCACAGAATCTAAAGAAACTGAGCTGCTATTTCCACTGAGCTGCACAGGACCATGTAAAACTATGTCTAGATCAGCTGAGTTCAGAAGTTTAGTCCATTGGGCACTATTCTCTCAGCTGCACAAAGCACTTTCTGTCCTCCTCTCATTGATACTACACTGAAAAGAAAAAAATTTCTGCCAGTTCTTCTGGTGTCACTGAAATGACATGAGCTATTGAAGCAATATAGCTGTCTGTAAAATTCAGCACAGAGAAGATACGTGTACCGGTCTGTGTACTCCTTTTCAAAAACCCTCCAAAAAACAAAACAAAACAAAAAAATCCAGCAGGGTTAGGACACAATGAAACATAAGCCCTTTATTTCTGACAGAATTATTTGCTTGTAAGCACAATGTTCCCAACATGTGATTTTAGCAAAGTATTAAGTGATTCTAAGGAAATCAATCTCTTTCTACTTCCTTTCTATGGAAACATGAATTTACTGAAATTGTTGCACTTTTAAAGCATAAATCACAGTGAAAAATAAACTGATATGAAACATATTTGTTATCTACTTTCAGGCTTTTATTCTTTCCAGTCTAATATTCTGCTAATGACTAATCAGTCTGATAACTTTTAGGGATAGAGTTTGCTATTTTAGGCAATTCCCCTGGATGAAAGTTATTTCTATAGCAGTTATTCTTAGAAGCATTTATGGAAGAAAGGGAGCCAGTGAAGCACCAGTAGAGCAGTGACTCACCACAGCACTACTAATTGCCAACCAAAAAAAAATCTTTTGCTTTGCGAATCAGAAAGTCAGCTGCATTAAAGAAAAAGAAAGCACTACATAGTTGAGAACCAAACACTGCTCATGATCTTTTGCTATTAAAACTATGTGGGATGGGTGCACAACCAAAAACAGTGACTGACAAACATCTGAAATTACTCCTTTTGAGATCTGTATCTCTCCACATCATTTTCCTGCCAACCCAATTTCCCATTGCTCTTGACTCTTTCTTTATCATCTCTGCAACATCTGCTTGGCTTTGACTTTTTCATCTTCTGTTGTTCCACAGCTTGAAATATGTTAAGTAAAAGGCAGCTAAAGGGACTGCTAGCAGCCTGCAAAAATTTCAATTTCTAGGTCTCTGGCTAGGATCCAGGTAGGTTAGTGGCAACTGAAAGTGATTACCACCCCATGCCTGCTTGCTGACCTCAGTGACATTTCTTGCTGGACTGGCCACAGCAGTCTTCTCAGCAGGAATCACCCACTCTGTGCTGAAATCAAGCCACTGTCCCCCCTGCAGAGTCAAGGTTGTGGCAGGGCTGTCTCCAAGAAGCCACAGAAACAGACATCTTCATCTTCATCTTCATCTTCATCTTCATCTTCATCTTCATCTTCATCTTCATCTTCATCTTCCTTTTAAATATATTAAAATAACTCATTATTCTTATTTTCCAGCTTATACAGAGATAGCATGAGAGCTAAGGCTGTGCAGAGCTGTGGCTGTGCTTAAATACTCTGCAGATGACTTAACAATAAGCATTACTCTGTGTAACTGAGTCAACTAAATAAGTATGGGTATAAAGCTCAGCATTTATTGAGGTGACACATGTTATCTCTCTCTCCAGGCAACTGGTTTGCTTGATGTGTCAGAGAAAGAGAGAGAGAAGAAAAAGTCTCCATGTCTCATGCTGCAGCCTGATCATAGCTGTTTCCAGGAGAAGTGAAAAGCTGTTTTCTCCTTTCTTCCTCTCCTCCTGTGTTGTGATCTGTCAAGACCAGGAACTGGTTTGTCCTTTGCTCTTCGCATATCTAAATTAGAAACAGAAACATTTTCCTTCCTTCCTTCCTTTCTTTCTTTCTTTCTTTCTTTCTTTCTTTCTTTCTTTCTTTCTTTCTTTCTTTCTTTCTTTCTTTCTTTCTTTCTTTCTTTCTTTCTTTCTTTCTTTCTTTCTTTCTTTCTTTCTTTCTTTCTTTCTTTCTTTCTTTCTTTCTTTCTTCTTCTTTCTTTCTTCTCTTCTTTCTTTCTTCTCTTTCTTCTTCTTTCTCTTCTCTTTCTCCTTCCTTCTCTTTCTCTCTTCTTCTTCTCCACTTCCTTCCTTCCTTCCTTCCTTCCTTCCTTCCTTCCTTCCTTCCTTCCTTCCTTCCTTCCTTCTTCCTTCCTTCCTTCCTTCCTTCCTTCCTTCCTTCCTTCCTTCCTTCCTTCCTTCCTTCCTTCCTTCCTTCCTTCCTTCTTCCTTCCTTCCTTCCTTCCTTCCTTCCTTCCTTCTTCCTTCCTTCCTTCCTTCCTTCCTTCCTTCCTTCCTTCCTTCCTTCCTTCCTTCCTTCCTTCCTTCCTTTCCTGGGGACTACTTGTGAATATTTTTTGTAGTGCAAAAGCAAACCCCTCACTCCCTCAAGAAACTTACACCAGCATTAGAAAATGAAGTTTTCAATTTCAGAGAACTGTACTGTCAGATTTCCATTAATGTTTTACCCTTTTCTATGCTCATGAGAAATCTCTCTACCTTTCTTTTTCTATTTTTCTTTCCCCCAAGAAATCTCAGCTACCAATATGAGAATTTGGCCCTTTTTTTGCCACTTTCTTTATTCAGAAAAGGACATGAAAACATAATCTCTGTAGGTAAAAATAATCAAAGGAAAAGAAATTTTAAAAATAAACCTTTACTTAAGGGAAAAAAATAGCAATCCATAGTTGAAACTACATCAGGGATGTTTGGGACCTGCCTCGACATTTTATGGTGCTTTGTGGATAGCCAATATTATTTATATCAGGTTAACTGTGATTTAAAGGTTTTTCTATTTAAACACACAAATCACAATTGAGCAGAATTTTATACCCAGAATAATGTCATCTAAGTCATCTTGGTTAAATTTTTCCTATTCATTGTCTTCAGATGTTAACTTTTAAATAAATATTTAAATAATATGCTTACAGATAGCTCCTGTAAAGGACTGAGTCACAAACATTCAAATTCAGATATCTAAATCTGAATTTCCAGTGCTGGAAAATTTTGGCTCATTGTTGTGTAGCCTCAAGGAAGGGAGATGACATTTATGAGTTCACATCCTGACCTGGGTGTGGGAGCTGACACACTGGCTGCAGGCAAGGCACATCACACCCCTGGTCTGGGCGATGCTCTGATGGGTAATGGCTCTGCAGCTTTGAGTCACAGAAACCTGAGACCCAGGGCTCAGGGCTCGTCTCATACTCCTTGACAGCACGTCCAAAGAGAGGAGGATGAGACTACTTTAAAAGGGAAGGAATAGCTCATGCCACCAATTAAAAGCCAGGAGAAATCATTTCCTTTATACTTTTATCCAGCTGACAGGCCAAAATGAGCTGATCTGTTCCTCTGCTGTGATGGCTTTTCATTTCCCAAGGCTCCTGCAGAAGAAGCATACTTCCAAGCTTGAATCATCTAATACAGGCACTGAGGTCCTCTACATATTCGCTGGGGAACAATTCAAACTTCATGAGTAAGGAATATCTTGAATAAATGAAGCTCTTTAGCATGAACACAGACATAGTGGGTCAGTCCAAAGAGCCAGCTAAGCCACCACTCTGCCTTTGACATAGCCAACAGCAGATGCTTGGGGAAGAGCAGACAAGTAGGACATTCACATCTAAATTTTCTTCCTCAGTTACTTTTTCACCTACCAGTAGTTATAAATCATGTGGACTTTCTAATGTGTCCATGGTTTGTATGAATTTAGAGAAGATACTCATTTTCCTGTCTCTCTTTGAACCCAGGTAAATATTCAGTGTCTTCAATATCTAGGGGCAGGATTTATAAAGTTTAACTATGTGAGAACTTTCACAGGAGATCACTGGGAAACTATGACACTGCTGTCTGTGGAAGCAAACTTGAGAGGCATGAGTTTAAATTGGGAACCAGAGGAGAGTGAAAGCACATAAATATTTTTCTAGCCCTTTTCCTACCTCTGAGATGCACTCTAAGATTTTTGCTGCATGAAAGGCATGCTGAATGCAATGTGAAAATGTAACTGAGTTAGATGTGGGGAAGGTCCCAAGCTGATGAAGTGCATAGATCAGATGCCACATACGGTCCATGAAGCTTTTTTATGTGACCAGCTTAAGGACATTTTTTATCATATCTGTTATCATCAGACAAAAATAGCTGTCAGGAATCTAAACTAAGCTTGCTCAGGGTCTAAGGAACAAAGAAATTGGGTTGATGTTACCATTTCATTGCTAACAATCTAATGGGCAATTTGGCATCTTTCCATAGATTATACTCTTTCTCTCCTTAGAATTATAAATAAATATGTGGAAAAAATTCTAAAGTGTAAGCTCAATTTTAGGTCACATATGCCCAATGATAATTCTTTTGTCAATTTCTTGCATTGCACAACAAAACTGAACTCAGCTTGCCATAAAATGTCAACAACAAACTCTTTTGGTTGCAGCACCTTGTGCTGTGACTGGGGTTGTTGAAGTGTATATGGATTCAGCATGAAGGGAACTTGTTATCTACTACAAAATCATAGAATTAGAAGTTTTTTAGGTTGGATCTTTAAGATCATCAAGTTCAAGTGTTACTCTCACCAAGTCTAAACCACCAAATCAGTTTTCACAGATACAGTATAATTAGCTTGTAGAAAGTATGATACCAATGTCAGGTTATAGAAAAGCTTTAGTAACCCTTTGAACCTTGTCAGGATAAGCACTCACTGTAGTTACTCTAGTTTTTAAAAATTGTCACTCATAGGAATATGTTTCTGGTTCTGCTTCTGCTGTAAAAAAAATTTCCAGTAATGGATTGCAGAGATCTTTTAGACAGAACACACTGAAGCTACTAAAAAATGTGCAATTGGAGGAGAGCTTCAGTGGGCTATGAAAAGGCATACATTCTAGAAGAAACAGCATTTGGATGTGTAAGAACATAACCTAAATGAGGTGTAGACTGGACTCTCTTGAGCCATGAGCACGGCAGGCCACTGCTTAGGGTAGGAGAGTGCTGGGATGTTGCTTGTGCCAGTAAATTTTGCTTCTGCCAAAGGCTCGTGCTTCAGACCTGTCGATATCCGGGTTAGTTTTGCATGCTGAGAGAGAGGTTGAACTATGGATTATGCCAAGATACATCATTTCATATCACTAGCTCTTAGGCAATATAAAATGAGGCAGGCTCTTTCCATGAGTCCTTACCCCTCTTCATGGAATCACAGACTCGCTGAGGTTGGAAATGACCCCTGGAAGACATCTGGTCCGACCTTCTTGCTCAAGCAGGGTGACCTAGAGCAAGTTACTGAGGACTGTGTCCCAATGGCTTTTGGGTATCTCTAAGGAGGGAGACCCCACTTCCTCCCTGGATAATATATTCCAGTGTTTGGTCACACTTGCAGTAAAATAAAGGGTTTCCTGATGTTCAGACAGAGCCTCCTGTGTTTCAGTTTCTTCCCACTGCCACTTCCATTCCACACCAAAAATTGTGCAGGCCTGGTTTGGTCTTGGCCCTTCAAATTTGAGGTGGCTAATTCAAGACTGTCTGCATGGCCTTGAGCTGACTTGGTAGTCCATTGTCAGAAGCTAGCTCCAGCCTTTAAGTCACTTCAAGACTGTAAACTTGAACTACACAATAAAAAAAAATTGAATATGGTGCATAAAAATTCAAGTGACTATCATCAGATCCAGGCAAATGTCACTGTATTCTTTCTTCATCTAGGGAGCTGGTTTCTGAGAAAACTCCTCCAGACTATAAAGGGCAAACAAAAGCCATTTGACTTATATCCAGTCTACAAATTAAGTTGTTTTTATCCTATTTTTCAAGCCCTCATTTATATCTGATTAGCTAATATCACCCAAGAGCCAGGCCATTTGTTTAACACTAACTGCTTCCAAAACATTTCTGTTAGTTTCATCTAGAAAAACTGATGTCAGTTCTATAATGAAACAAAGGGTTATTATAATTCACAGAGCCGTGTAACAACATTTAATGCTGGGATTGATACTTGCTCTGTAGCTTATCCAAATGAAATTTCCTTTTTGTTTCTACATCAACAGCTTAAAACAAAACCCCAATTCTAATAATTTTTAAATATGTAGAAGTACAGATAGAATTTTCTTACCTTTGTCTTTACAAAACCCATTAAAAGATCAAAAAAGATTTGTTTAAATCTGATCGTTGTCCCATAAATTCCAAGGATCCATAATAAGCAAATAATTCACAGTTATTAACTGAGATTTTACAATATCAGTGCACATAATAAACTATGTATACAAAAGTGTGATTTGCTCCTTAAACATCTCTGTATAGACTGCAACACCTTCCCCCATATATTTAGGAGTTAATTCAGGATGTTGTAAGTTAAAAAGAGAAAAAGAGCTTGTCCTTTTTTTGTATCAGACTTGCTGAACAGCAGGCTCAATGTTTGTTTTTTTTCTATTCTATCCTGCCTTTATGTACTTTCAATTGATTTGCTTAAGACTTCAGATGGAGTAAAACTCCATGTTTCTGGACAGGAACCCGAGGAAGAGACCACATGGCTGCACTGTGCCTGAAGAAAACCAGGATTGATATCTTGGTTTGGCATCCTGGTCTCGAGCCAACACCATCTCTGTTCCCGCCTTGAGTTCCAGGCTGCCCCTTCCCTTTGCAGGGTACAGACCCATTTCTCCTGGCAGGTCTTGCGGGGAGGCTGAGCCAACACTCAGGGCTCTGATCTCTATGAGGAAACAGCCCCCCAGAAGAATCACAAGTCTGTAACAGTCCCACCCAATGAAGAAGGCAGAACTTGGCCCAATCAAGGCAATTAAGCCACACAACTGTATTTAAAGTAACTTTCCTAGTTATTGACTTCCGGACGGATACATTGGTGTTTTCTGCCTATCAGTTTAGATAACAAGCTCAAACTACACAGTGCATTTCATTAGATACTAGAGGCAAGCTTGATTGCATCTCAGATAATTATTTGAGATTTAGTGTTTTTCTAACACTGAGCTGGACATTCAACCTTTTTTCCCTCCCCCTCCCCTCAATTAGAATAGATGTAGTGAAAGAAGGTAAAATAACCCCAGAAATAATTGGATTTTGCAGCAGAATGAGACAAGCTGTCCAACACATTCATACAGTCCACTCTGCTTTTACAAGCTAAAGCCTCAGATTGCAATTTATGACTGCTTCTTGAGGCTGAAATTAGAAAGAGTATTAATATTAGAAGGAAAATATATTAGCAGAAACACTTGCTGGATCTGAAAGATCTGCCTTTTGGCTGAGATCAATAACCAGAAAGCCCAAGGCTGATCTTTATCAGAATATGGAGTGAATGCCTAGGAGGATGGATAATAAGTGCTGTCTGGAGATTTCATTCTCTTCCCGCAACCATGTGAAAAATGTAGCCACTGGGTCCCACAAAATTACAGGCTTCATTGCGATGAAAGCTCCATTTTGCTTTTATTTAACTAGCAATAAAAATTTTGGAGCACTAAAAGTTGAAAATGCTGTTGTAGCCTTCAGCTTATAGGCGTAACATGACTTTTGCATGGCACCTAACAGTGGCTGGTTCCCAAGCTCCAGAGGACAGCAGCTGATTCTCTGGTGAGCCAGTTAAATAACCATGATTCACAGTGATATCTGCCACAGTAAAACTCCACAACTCTCATTGGAACAACAAAAAAAGCTCAAATGACCATGTGGATCCTTCAGTTTTAGCTCTGGTGAGATAAGCACTCCCTTGTAAACAGGCTGAAGGCAAGGAAATCAATTCTTACCCATGGGCTGTCTTGCTGGGAGATCCTAAAGGATGAACTCAAGGAATTGTTCCTCTTTCTTGAGGACTGTGGCTTGCTGAGCTCAGAGTCATCATGTCCTCATGCCAATGGAAGGAAGTGGGAAGTGTGCGACCTGTTACAGCTCCAGAAGGCAACTCGTCTGTTAGAAATTTTATGCCCATGTGCATTGCTAAGACTTGTGATGTATTCATTTGGATGCATCCATGCCACTGGATCTGAACTGCTGAGTTCATCATGACTCAAGGCTGATATCTGATGTCTCATCACATTCATGGAAGCCCCCTGAAAACCTCTGTACAGCCTGTGTGAATGCAGTGCCTGGCACTGCTGGTACATCCCAGGGAAGGTGCCACAGCTGAGACCCAGGAGCAAAGCACGCTTTCACAGTCTGTAAATCGGGGTCACTACACGCAGACTGTCCCAGTCAGCATGCAAGCAGAGGGGAAAAAGAGAAGGATATTACATTTCCTGAAACATATTAGGAGCCAAAACTTTCAAGCTGGGAATTTTTATCAAGTACATAATTTAATTAAAAGGATAAATATGTACAGTGAAATAAACAAAAATGGTGAAGTACATGCTAGTAAAAACCCAGGTCAAGATTTAGGAATCTGAAAGTTCTAAGAAATCATTTCAGCCCTTTCTCTTCAATCATATGCAGTTTTGCAGTTCTTAAAAAAAAGACAGAAGGAAAATACTTCCAAAACTCAGTATTTATTTGGAAACAAAACAATTATTTTAGTGAATAATATATGTGCATACCAAGATGTGGCTTGGGAGCTGACTGAAGCCTGAAAGAGCTGAGCCCCTACAAAGTTCCTGCTGTTGTTGAAGATCCCATCATTTCAGGACTCAGTTGTCTCACTGTCTTGCATATCTAGGTATGTAAGACTTTCTAGGTTTTTTTCAGCATCTCAGTAAAAAGTTCTAATGATGTATAAAAGAACAGTATTATTGCCTAAAAAACAACTACTGAGTGCTAGGTTGTGCTATTTCATTATTATTTCACTGAACCATTGTCAATAAAACCCAGCGAATGCAAACCTTAACAATGGCAAGAAATTAAGGTCCTCCTGAAAAGGACTTAGCTACAGGAGAAAGTAATAAGTGCATTTCTATGAAGTGAACTTTATTTTTATTTCTATACAAATAGAAGTGACATAGAAAATGCATTAGTAACCTTCAAGCTGGATTTCTTTTATATACAAGTGGTGGATTTTAGATCAAAGAGAAATTGTTTCTGATTTAGTTGTTGGCTTTTGTTAAAAAAATCTTGAATGCTTTTTAGTGGAAGTGCACTAACATTGATATTTTCCCTAGCAGAGAAGAGTAGCACGGCTAAGTGGATAACAAATGCTTTGCTCTGTATTAGAACAGTAAGTAGCACTTAATTTACAGGCTTTCAGAAAAAGTAGGGCAAAAAAAAAGGAAGTTAATACATTTATTTTTTTTAGTTTGCCATAGTGCAGTTTTTATTTTTCTGCCCATCTGGGATTTGGCTCTACTTTGAATCAGAGCTGTGCAAATCAACATGAACTCTTTCATAACTTTTTAGTTGTTCTACCCATACATATGCGAAATGGATGAAAAGAAGTGGAGTGATCAGTGGTTAATTACATTCCAATTACTCTTACATGTTATAGGATTTTTAACAATTATACTGATACTTAACAGGAAATTCATGTGCACTTAGATAATAATTTTTCATTAAAAATTTTTAACTGGAATATATTCTGCAATTTTCTTAGTCTAAGAGTAACTTTCATTATTTCCACAATTTCTTATTAAGCCCTTCAGTTGGGGAAATAGCAATTTGCAGCACTATTTAGTTGGGGAGCACACAGTATTACTATTAATTCTAGTACATTACAAGGCAATCACAAAAATTGTTTAGAATTGGTAGATACTGAAGCCTACAAATACTGGAAGGTCTTGTTATCTTTAGGTCTTGATTTATAAGAAAAATAATAATTCTTAGACCGAAGGAAATAAATGCCTATTGAGATGAGAAGGTTTCAATGCCTTGAGCAACCTGGTCAAGTGGGAAGCATCCCTGCCCAAGGGCAAAGGGAATGGGACTTAAATTGATCTTTAAGCTCCCCTCCAACCCTTAACATTCTATGATTCTATGTTCTAGGATTCTATGACCTACGGGTGTAGCCTGTCAAGTTTGAAAGGTACCAGTTCCTATCAATAGGTATCAAAATTGTTCCATATCAGTGGCTGTGAATTTCAGGTGTTGGCTCTCTATTGGTCTTGAATCCTACTGATATCAAAATATTTCCTAAGACCAACAGACTAGATGCTTCTCAAGACAGATGGTTATCAAATGCAATAAAGGCAGTTTCATTGAAATTTATGAGTTCTACTAAAATTAAATTGACTTTAAGCAAATATGATGTGGTAACATCCTTTGCAAAATATCAGCTGATGCTGATTTGAAGATTACTCAAAAGCACAAATCCATACATACAACATGGATTGATACAGTTCCTGTAAGTAAGATCTGAGTGTAAGAGACGTAAGACCTGTAAGTAAATCTTTGTGGTGAACCAAAGACTGTTTTGATAACTGCACCAAGAAAACTTCAATTTATACATACTACAGTCAGATGTGAATTTGCCTACTCTACTTAGCCTATTTGTTTTTATTTAGAAATTTACAGGTAATGGTGGATCTCCTTTCTAGTGGAGGAAATATCTCTCATCTTTTAGTTTAAAACTGTTACCCCTTGTCCTATCACTGTCCGCCCATATAAAATGTCCCTTCCCCTCTCTTTTATAAGCTCACTTACTGGAAGGCCAAAATGAGGTCTCCCTGCTGCCTTCTCTTCTCCAGGCTGAACAACCTCAGCTTTCTCAGCTTGCCTTCACAGGAGAGGCACTCCAGCCCTCCGAACACCTTAGTCACACTCCTCTGGACCCACTCTAACAGATCCTCATTTTTCTTGTGCCAAGCACCCCAGAGCTGGATGTGGCACTCCTGGTGGGGTACCACAGGGGCAGAGTAGGGGGGGAGAATCCCCTCCCTCAGCCTGCTGACCACGCTGCTTCGGACCCAGCCTGGGATGCAGTTGGCCATCTGGTCTGTGAGCGCACACTGTTGGCTGATGTTCAGCTGTTCACCCACCAGAACACCCAGACCCTTCTCTGCAGGGATCCTCTCAATGGGTTCTTCTCCCAGTCCACACTCATGTCTGGGATTACCCTGACCCAGCTGCACCACCTTGAACTTGGATTTATTGAACTTCCTGAGGTTTTCATGGACCCACTCCTCAAGCTTGGTGCTTCTACTCCAGACTTTGAGAATTGCAGTGGAATAAGGCAAGGTAACTGAATTTTCAAAATAAACACACACAATAGATCATGGCTATGCAACAAAAACATCAGCCATAAGAACAAAGAGACTAATTTTCAAAGGCACTAACAGACATATTACTTTTTAAAGCTTCTATCATACATCATTTTCATGGGTCAGTCAAGGAAAAAGTGAAAGAAGAAACCTCTTTCCCTCTCTGAAGTCAAAACAGTAAGAGAGAGGAAATGAGAGAAGTAAGGATTAGAGGCTCCTTCAAAGTAAATGGTATCTTTGAAGTGCCTAGGACTGAAAAATAGTCATGCAATACAACATATTTGAAAAAAATACGCTCTTAAGAATGAACATAATATTCAAGAACAATATACATAATATTCAAGAACAATATATTCATTCTTCTCCACTATTGATGACATCAAAAAAGTTTGAAGGATAGACTGATGATTCAAGGCAAAAAGTAATCTAAAGATTAAAAGGTAAAGAAATAAAAAGTTCTTCTTCTTTCTTTTATATGTCTGCTGTAGGAGTCAGCTTTTTCAGAAAGAAACCCATATAAATAACCCTGAAAATATTATTGCTGTTACAGCAAATTCTTCCAAGTGTTTAAAAAAATTGTGGACAAATCCTTTAAAAAACATCAGTTCTGTTTTTCTGTTTCATCCTTTTTTCTAGCTAAAGTTATTCATGGATAAATACTGGGTTTGCTAGTTTATTCGTTTTGTAAATCTTGAAAGAACATTAGTTGCTTGTAAACCTCTTCCTCTTGGTTAAAGTCACAGATTGATAAATATATTTCCTGAACTGCAGATGACTAAAAAAAATTAAATCAGAGCATCAATGTCTTAATCTTGATTCACAATGTGCCTGGGGAAGAAAATTGCCTCCACTGAGTATCAATGGCAAAACTCCATTGACTTCAACAAGCCAAGATTCAGTCCTTGATCTTTGTCATTTTGCTGATATGAAAATTCAAATATTGTATCTTCTCATGCAAGGCCAAGCTCAGAAAATCATGACTTTTTGAACATCAAATAAGAGAGGGGAACAATCATTTTTTCTAACTGAGCAAGCACTTAGAAGTGGAATCAATGTTTTCACTCTTCATGGCACTTCCTTTCATTCTTATCTAAAAGTAGTTTTCTTCTGTCACTCTCGATATTTTTGTCTCCTGTGCACCAGGCTGCAAATCCATACTGAGCCTTACCTCTCAAGGTTATTGTCTCAGATCTGGTCAAGTTCAGCAGTGACTCTACATTGTCACCATGTCACAGCTGCTTGGGGTCTGTGTGAAACACCCAACGGGCTCAGTGAGGTCCTGGGCAGATTCTGACTGTGACATACAAAGGTAAGACCAGGAATTACATTAACAACTCTATGAGTTTCCAGGTGGCAAAGGACTGAGGGAGCTGCAGGGGACAGAATTACTCAGCACCTCTGGGGTAGCCCCTCTGGCCAGTAAAGTGAATTCCATTGGGGAATCTAGTATGAAACCTTGTAGCAAACCAACACAAACTGGTGAAGGGCTTTATTGTCCCAGGATGCCAGCCTAGCACCTTTCACCTTCACTAGAAACACAGAGAGCTGCACACAAAGAAAGGGCTTCAGCTGTCAGGCAGGGCATTGTTTTACTTTACAGTGTGGCCAGGGAGTGTGAGCTCTAAACTCTCACGCTCTGGGGTAAACTAAGTGAGAAACTCATTTTAGAAAGTAGCACGTTAAGCTAACAAAAATCTTTCCCCTGAGCTCTGCAGCAGCCTTCCTAGCTAATGGATGGCTGCATAGCTGCCTGGCAAAATAATTACAAGCTCTCCTATTGGAATATGAATCCCAATATTACCAGTTGGATTGTGCCTGGGCCAGTCTGAGCCTCGCTGCTGAGCCAAAGGCGGCTTCTGTGGTGCTTCACCCCAGAGACACCTTTAGCTTGCCGATGGTTTCAACTGGGCACTAAACAAGTCCAGGCTTGTTAGGGACTCCGTTTGCCTTAGGAAGAGGCTTCAGGCGAAGGTGAAGAGAAAAAAGGAGGGATTCTGCCAGAGGGTTATATGCAGTGGTTTATTCCATTGTTACAGAGGTCTGAATGTTCGGAAGACCTCCAACAGAATCCCGAGCACATGGCTGGACTCACCTTTTAAGCTCAGGGGGTGGGGAGGGGAGGGGACAGGTGAGCCACCAACCAGGTGGGGGGCCCGGGGTCTCAAGGGGCGAGGGACACCTAGACAGGCCAATGACCTCTGGGCCTGAGGGGCATCCTTTGAATCTGACCAACTACACGACGTCTTTGCTGGAATGTTAAGCCTGATTGACAGGACTCACTCAGCAAGGGGGCGAGGGGGGAAGGGAGGGTTTTGGCACACCTGGGTAAGGGACCTGAAAGTTTGAAACACACCGCAACACTCTCCCACTTTCATGTGGGCAAAATGGGAGAAGCACTGCAGACCGATCTGAAAGATGCTGAGAACACTGCTATAAATATGCAACTGACTTTCCTCAGTTTTCTTTGTTGTCTCAAACAACTTCTGAATGATTTTTCAAGTAAATTTCACACTACTCTTCAGACAACTCATTCAGCTCATTTGGCTTTATTTATTCATTCCTTGCTAGCAGATGTGCCAGAAATGAGCAACTCAATGCAAATAGCAAAACAAATACACAAAACAAAATTTCAAAGGTAAGGAGAAATAAAAGAAAGAATTTATTATGTTTTCTTGATCCCACTGGCAAACTCAGAGGAAAGTGGACAGTCCTGTCTCTGGATGATGGCTGAAAGAGGGATTCTCATGGCAGAGTGAGTTCTTAATTTCTGCAATGTGCAATCCACCTGCCTGGGCACACACTACCTGGTAATTTCATTCAACATTCCACTTCTTTGATTCATCTAAATTTCATAGTGTAATAAACCTTCCCTAGACACATTAGCACCACTAGATTAGAATATTTTACATTTATATTTGTTATCTTGGGGAGAGCATTAGTATTTTCTAGTCAATGTAATTTACATGAATGCAAGATAACTTTCAGTGTGAAATACTCACGCTGAATGTATCTGGAGGTAATAATAGCTATGAACTTTACTTATTTGTTATCTCCTAGAGGCAGATTACACTTTCTATTAATAAGAATAATCCACAATCCTGAGATTGTGCTTCAACACAATACCTTTGATAAATGTTACCCAAGTGCCAATTTTCTTTGTCTCTGTAAGCAGGTAGGTCAACACTGATGCTGTAACACTGCAATCTGTAAAATCTCTTCTCCCAATGCTTCATCCCTGCAGAGAGCTGGCTGCTGGCTATTCTTCATTTACCCATCCAAGGAACAGGAGCCCATTGCTTAGTCTAATAAAATCTCTGCACCTAGAGATTTTAGATAGGCAATGCTTGCCATACCCAGTTGCACACAAATATTACCATAGATTGCATCAAACCCACAAAAAAAAACCAAAAAAACCCCCAAAACCCCATACCAAACAAACAAAAACACTCATAGATAAGAAAAGTCTGAATGAAACTCAGCCTTCCTTCTTTAATAGAATCTTCCTTTTGGTTTCTCCCACTTATTTTCTGCTGTCTGTGCTGCTCCCAAACTCATCTCCTGAATGCCTGCTTGGATGTTCTCCAACTCTTATCTTGGAGCTACCACTGGTACCACTTCTGCTACTGAGGAGGCCAGTGCTGTCCAGTTACTTGGATACCATGCCTTCTTTTCATCAGCTGAGGCTCTCTTTGCCATGCCAAGGTGTGAAGTGCCTCTTCTGCATTTTATACTCAGAGCGCTGTCAGCTCCACCCACTTACATCTTGTCATTTTCAACCAAAGGCCCCACAGGGGACACTGAAAACGTGCAAATGTTCTGTCAGTCCCATAGGGCTCAGGTGTTTCAGCCAGATAATCATCATGGGCAAGTCAGTGGGTGTGGGTCTGATTCCTAAGGGATTCCACGAATGGGCAGGGATCAAAGGGAGCTCTCTGGGCCATCCAAGCAGAGCCAAGACCCTCAGAGCTGCATTAAGTGACAATAAAGGGATTCAACTGTGGACAAAAATCCTGGGCAACTGCAGCCTTTGGGTTTTACCTCTGTCTGTGGAATGGGGGCTAAGGAGAGGAAGGGATCACACACTACTTTTAAGAGGCCTGTAAAATCCAGTTTGGGAAAGCTAAACCCACAGCTTACCTATGGGAACTTTCTTAAAGGGCTCATAAACTTACAAAAGCACCAATACAGCTGGATTGCATCTCTCTGGGATACAAGTCCATCATTTTATTTATTTGTAATGTAAAGGTAAGGGGGTCAAGGTGTGCCTCTCCTGGGGATGATGTTTGTATTAGAGCCCTTGAGTATGTGACTACTTCCCTCTTTGCTTTGCAAGCCTTGATGCAATATTTTCTTCCTATTTTTTAGCTATTTTATTACTATCTTCCAAAGGAGGAAAAAGACACAAATTATACAGGCACTTAGACATCTTTAGATGTTACAGTTCAATAGCAGTTTACTGCCATTTTGGTAAATTGTGCACAGCAGCAAGCCACAATTAAATGAAATCTTCATTCTTAATGTCTACATGTCTCTAAGATAAGAGTGCACTTTTATTCTCCTTAGAATACTCTATATCTTTATTAAATGCACATGTCATTACAACATAAAATGACTGGCTCCTCAAGCAGACTCTGAAAGATGGTTGCATTTATTTTGTTCTCTGCTTCAAATGACAACCAGAAATGCCTAGAGCAAGATTCTGTTCCTGGTAAATATTAAGCAAAATGGGACATTTCTCTGTTTGCAGATCTATCCCATGCATTCCATAGATTTGGGATGGGGAGCGGGGCAGGAATAAAAAATACACAAGGGGGGAATAAGTGGAAATCAATAAAACCTCACCAGTACTCTCCTCACCCCACTTCTTGAAAAATCCACTTGCTTCAAGCTGTATCCATGAATCCAGTGAAATTCTCCATGCTTAAGTGTCCATCTTATTTCCAATCCATAAGACTCAGCAGCGTCATTTCAAAGACATGGAGACACTTGATTGAAAGAGCTGATCATCCACCTCATGATGGCATGACCATGTTGGACAAGCTGGGACAAAACCACAGTGGAAGTGGTGCTTGTCTTTTTGCCACCCCTGTCTTGTGTGAACAGGGAACTCTGTAGAGAAAATCTACCCCAACTTCTGCTCCCAAATTCTGTCTTCTGTGTGTGCCTGTCTGAGCAGTAATTCAAGCATCAGCAGATACTGGCTGACCTCCAGCTGGAGCTGGATACGGCACTTTCCTTCCTGCAGGGAAAGGCATCCCTTCAGGTGGCTGCTATTAGCAGTCAGGTGACAAGGAGAGCCCAGCTGAATGTAAAGCTGACTAACAATACCTTTTTACCACAGATATCCACCACAGGGGAGTATACATTGAGAAGCACAGGCCTGAGATTTGCCTCTCCAAACAATCCTTACCTCAGAGCAGCTCAAGAGTTGCCACTTCTTTTCCCTTGATGCTCTCCTGAAAGACCTGAGGAGCTACCGGTGCTCAGGGCAGGGCAAAATGCATATAAACTCCATACGTATTTCTCTTTATTTTTTCTTTTCTGACTTATATTTCTATACTGCTAAAAAAACCCCAAACCCAACTAACCAAAAAACCATAACAAATAAACAACCAACCCCAAACCATTCAACAACAACCCCCCACAAACCAAACCAAAACAAAAAAGGCCCTCAAAGCAAATCCCAAACAACCAACACCCAAAAAACAAACCACCTCTCCCCCTGAAAATTTCCCAGCAGAATTTCATTGGTTCCCCAGGAAAATAACAAAGTAGATGCCCAATCTTTGGAGAGCCTGAGTTCCCTCTGCAAGGAGCAGAGCAGCATCAACCACAGCAGGCATCCACAGGGTGAGAGGTGATGACTGGTGTATTTAAGACCTTCAGGTGTAGGGTCCATCCCAAGGAAGCATCCCTGTGGCAAGCTCAGGTCTTTGGAGGAGCTGAGAAAGACAACACAGGCACCAGTGTTCCCATACTGACAGTTTGGTATAATGGGTTTACAGCTGCCACAATCAGCTGCACGGTGGTGTGGTGTTCTGCAAAGTAAGGAGCTCCTGACAAAAAGGCATAATTTTCACACAAACCAGAAAAATGAAGAGTTGCCTCCCACATAGCTCTAGCTGACTATAGGGAGCACGAAAGTGAGCAGCCTATTTATTATATTGCATCTGACATTATGAAAGCCTGTGTAATGTAATTATCCATAAAAGTCCCAACAGTCTGCCAATTGTTCCTCACAGGTACACTTGTTTTTAAGACAGCTTTCCTAGGCATCCATTACTTACAGCTTTCTGCTTACCTTTATCTGTTCTGTAAACATTATTTTGCCATGAATAACTGAATGTAAAAATTTTGAAACCACACAAAATCTACTGGTTAAAAATATAGATGCATTTTTATTGTTATAATTTTAAAAAAATTATCTGTTTAGATAGGATACTTGATGTATATATAACCTATCCTCCTCGTTGTTATTCTGGTATGGAAAAGTTCATTTGCAGGCAGTGGGCCTTACTCTAGACCCAGGGGAACATGGGGCCTGGCTTTATTCTACTGACCTCTATAACTTTACTGAGGAGTATAAGGAGCTGTGCTTTTGCAAGGAAAGAGGGATCTTGCCCCACAAGATTTGTTAATAGACCTTCTTAGGGTTCAAGCTCTCTAATTCACAGAAGAGGACTGCCACTCTTAGAAGATGAATACAAGGAAGAGGATTATGATCAGCAACAGACTGAGACAGTAAAGGCCCAAAACGGCCCCATTTAAAGAGGCTTTGGATGGTGAAGATGTTTTGAAATTAATAAGTAACCTGGTTTTGGTTTATGCTATTTCAGCATGGCTTTTTTCTTCATTTTATTAATTACAAGGCACCACCGCTACCTCCTCTGTGTCATTTCCCACTTCTCTTTGTTCAGTTCCTACTGCCCCCTCAGTATGCTGCCTTTTGTGGATCTAATTCTTACACAAGAAATTCTTTATATCTCATAAGAAGCCTATATATTTAAATTGGAGTTATGATTCATTTTGGGCCACTGGTAACTTTAAAGTATTTCTTAAATTGCACCATACTGCAACTCGTACTTAGAGTTGTCCTTATGAGACCCACTGGATATGCATTGTATGCTTGTACTCATCCAGCTGCCCCACATCCAAAACTGGATGGGCTTTCCAGATGCACAGGCCATGGTACATAGTAACAGTGGCAGAAGTCACAGAATCATAGAATGGTTTGGGCTGGAAAGGACCTCAAAGATCTTCCAGTTCCAATTCCCCTACCATGAGCAGGGACACCTTCCACTAGACCAAGACTCCATCCAACCTGTCTTAGTTGATCTTTGAATTCATTCTCTGCTTTCCAATTAAGTTTTTTCTTTTTAAACATATATAAAGAGATGTTTTGTGCCTCACACAGTGTCATGCCCTTGTAAACCACACCTGCTGTGTGAGCTGTGCTTTCCTGCTGTAGAAGGACATTGGGTAAGGTTACTTTCTGAATATAGTGTTGGCACCAGCAAAGCCCCCTTTGGACTGAAAGAAAGAAAGTACAGCAAAACAAAAACATATTGAGGGATGAAATATCCCAGCAGCAACTATGGGACCTAAAGCATACCATTTCATAAGATATATGCTTCTTTTGGTGTGCTGTGTGCTAATCCCTACAAGTGTTATATAAATGGAATGATAGCTAAACATGAGCAAATCTTAAGAATAACTCAACTGTTTCAGAATCTCATTATATTTTTAACTTGATTTCAGTCTGGTTCAAACTCCATTCCAAAAAAGCCAATTCAAGGCTGCAGGCAGCCTTGAAAAACACTTAAAAGCAGAAGAACATGGAAGATACATAACAAAAAATTGATCCAAAAGGCAACATTTCATCCATCTATTTTATCCCCAAGCATTTCAGAGGCAGTTCTGTCTAGTGCATAAGAAACCACAAACTCACTTAAGAGCAGGGTTTGACTCAGCCACTTGGCAATGACTTCCCCTAGCCAAATGGTTTACCTGTCCCACTCTATTTCAGGCTCATCAACACAGGCTGATAACCTTCTGGGACAGGTACTGCCTGTTTTCCTGTACCTGCCCTCTGCCCATAGGTGCATTCCTAATGGATAAAGGTATGTGCACCATTTTTCCCTATAAGACCTCTTGTTTCTCACAGCAATGGAAAAGAAGAGCCAATATAAGAACAGAGGAATGTGAGATCCAAGAGGCATCCAGAAGAGTTACAGGAAGGGAAGAAGCTAATGTCACAAAGCCATAAGGTTATGGGAACTAATTTTTTCCTAGTTTTCTGTAATTTGTAATGTAGTTACAGAAAACAAGACTATAGGGAACAGAATTTCCAGGAAGAGACAGGAGAATAGGAACTGCCATTCAAGGAGGCACACTGGTGATGAAAGATGCTAATCTGCTAGATGACAGCAAAAAAGAAATTAAGTAAGAAGAAATCTATATGCAGATAATCTACCTGGGAGTTTGGGAGATTACTAATCTGACATCTTTTAAAGATCTACTGTTTTGAGCAACATGTATGTTTTATTTCACTAGGCTTTTTATTTTCCAGGTTCTGTCGGGGCATGGCTGTTTGCTCACTTAGCTTGTGTTCTGAGAAATTCCTCATGCCAAAAGTCCCTGAAGTTTATAATTAACCACAACAGAGCTTGAAGATGGATGAAGCTGAAAGAAGAGAGAGAGACACAGAGAGAAAAACATTGTACTGAAGGGTGTTAACAGGGGAAAATGCTGTCACTGTGAATATCTGCCTGTATAAAGCAATGTTCAGCAAGGGATCCCTGTCTGGTGTCCCTCAGGCTTAGCAGGTAAGCTGTGTGAAATGCTGACTTGAAGGGGCAGCTCTATTGTTTCCTGGCAAGGCCAGGAAATGCTGTTATAAAATATAGTGTTCTTCCTGGAATATTTATTAGGATTTTGGAAAGATTGATTTGGCCACTGAGGATAGATATGTGAGCATCTGCTGTAATGGCAGTAAAAAGAATTAGACTCATCAGGAATAGTAATTCATAATGATAGTGGTGGTGTTTGCTCTTTGAATACAAAGAATCTCCTAGGGCTTTCAATCCAAGTATAAGTAACACTAGTACATGCAAGAAAAGCCTCCCTTTTTTTCTTTTAATTTTTTTTCTTTTTTTTTCCCCACAGCAAGAGTGCAGTCAGAAAAGGGCCCAAACCTATGAGCCTCTGAGCTCATGAGTAAGTGGATGATTGTTTATTGAGGTGGTTCCTTTTCCGATCACCTCATACAAACAGAAGGGCATGTCGTCACATTTGCAAAGACACTTGAGAAACTGTTACTGCCTGAAAAAGTATAGATGAAGGAACCTGATGTACAGATCTGGTAAAACTCAACACCATTTGCTGCAGTACTGCCATAACTGGATTTTGGTTTCTTAAGGAAAGAGGAGAGATGAAGTAGAAAAGGCAGATGTCTTCTCTTCTCCACCTGGGACCCAGGGACAGGAAGCCTGAACTTGGTTTATTTCTTTGTATCCCATTAAGGAAAAATAAATGCTATTCAAAATGCTATATTTCTATTCTTTCTGAAGTATGACCAGAAAGTCACCTGAAGTATGACCAGAAAGTCATCCTAACATCCTGAGTAAAGATGAATCACATTCATGAAGAAGTCACTCAGACTGGGTGAACCTCTGCCTCCTCCACCTCTGCTCCTCAGGTGAAGCTGCAGTACACATTTTTAAGAATTCTCCATGCTTACTCTTAACAGTCTTTTACATTTACCAGGAATAAGAAGTCCTAAGGAAAGGTGCTATAGATCTTAGTAGAAATAAACCCAACCTTATATTGTTAAAATTAGAACTTAAATTGATATTTAAAATGCTGAACCACAGATCTAATTCTCCATAAAATTCTACTCAAGAGCTTGAATAAAACTTCGGAAAAGATTTCCTTTTTAACTGTAGAGAAATTTGCTGTAAATGGGTGCAATGGTGTACTTTAGAACCCTGGAGGCAGTTAATTGAGCCCTCCCTCCAATTTTAGCCTGCATATTCTTTGCTAAGCCCACACAGGCAGCTGAAAGAACAGCTCCTGGAGTACCATCCTGCTCTAAAAATGAATCTCTGCGTGGTCATGCGCACTGATATAGCCAGAACAGCATGTTTGTGACAAGTGTTGTATACAGGGTGTTCAAGAATACGGCTGGGAAAGATTAGCAGCAAGGAGGTTCTTACTTAAAATGAGATAGACGTGGGAAACAAATAACGGGGGAAACAAATGGAAATGAAAGAGTCTTTAAAGACCATTGAAAAACCTCTTCATTCTAAAGAAACAGCCCACGTTAGCAGTTTAAAAAAAGACCCGTACTTATTTTGGTCAGCATTGACAACCTTCTTCCGTTGTGTAGTAGCTTCCTTCTCAAATAGTCAGGTGCAGAGCACAGTCCTACTCACTGGGAGCAAAGCTGACAGAATCTGCCTCTCACTTTGGCACATTCAGCATTTCACAGACTTTATATCTGGTGAGTCAAGCACCCATTCTGCCAAGCCTCCATATGCAAATGCAGGCTTACCCTCACTGGCACAGCACAGCAGAAGACGTTCCCAGACTTATTTATTATTTATTGGAAAAACATGTTTATTAAACAACCGTGCTTCAAAACACAACTTTCTTTTTCTTTTCTCTTCATTTTCCCTATAGCCTCCTAGGATCTCTCTGGCACCAAAAATTCCCCTGCAATTATAGCCAACAACTGAAACTCAGCCTGAAGTCCAGATATAGATTTCACACCCCTCTGGAGCAATCACTGAGAATTTCAGGGATTTAAGGAGTTTCAAGAACTGCCTGCAAAGAGCTAAATCTTATAGAAGTATTGCTCGTTCACCACCTGACACATAGGGACTGTACTTTTTATTTTAACACTCATAAAACATGTACAAGGGCTGAGGTGTTTTTGACACATAAATCTCAGGTGCTGAAAGTTCACTCTTGTTCTGCTGCCTCTTACAGTTATTTGAGGCAATGTGCCACTCCCAATATTTCTGGAAATGTAATGGCACTCTTCCCACTAAAAGCCTAGAGTATCGCTATTATACAGACTTTGGAAGTTAAACTCCTTTTGAGGATTCTTGATCCTTTTCTTAAAGCTCAAGTGTCACTTTCCTTGCCAGTCAGCCAAAAATCATATTGAAGAAACCCTAAACTTTTAGAGATACGGGCAGAAAAATAGACTGCATGTACAGCTAGTGCATATTCAGTATGACCTAAATTGTCCCAGGCACTGGAGAGGATGTGCTCACTGTGTGACCATGTGCCCGTCTGCAGAGGGTGAAACAGGCACTCTGGTTCCTGGCTCCCCTCCTCCTGGCCCCTGAGCAAGAAATAGCCAAGGACAGTTGTTCGGCCCAGGGGAGGTCTGAAGCCCCTCACCACTCATCTTCTGGGAGACCACGCTGAACATCTGACAAACCACAACGTTTCTGTGCTTGCAGGAACCTGCAGGAAAATGTAAGAAGACTATTCCTTCCCTCTTCTGTTTCCATATACAATAAGTTGTTTAACATAAAACAGTGAAAAAATATACATCTGGCCTTTTATTTACTGGCAGTTTCAGTTTCAACTCGTGAGCTCCAGTACCAATCCGTGGTGCAACTCCATTGACTTCAGCAGACTCCGCCAGAGGTCACAACGTGCCATTAAGAGTTGAAATAAGACAAGATATGCAGTCCTGTTTCTTTCCAGCCCATAAAACCAGTCTGAAAGATTTTCTTTCCTGTCTTCATTTTATCCAAGATCTATCAAGAATATTGAGTTCTATCTTTGTTTTTGCTGAAGGATTGCTGAAGTGGAAAAAGCACTTTCTTTAATTACAGGGAAAAGGGGCTTAATCTATAATAGAAAGATAGTATTTCCTAGTTAGTTTCCACATATTTTAATTCAGTGGGTACTAACCAAAGAAAACCCAGCATGTTCAGGATGTTTAAAAAAAAAAAAAAACCTTCCATTCATATTTTCTTAAATTTAGAGTTTGTGATACATTTTATTCAAGTGTTTGTGCCATACTTAGCACTGTCATCATGGGCTCCTTCCAGAAGTGTATCTGACAACACAATTAACATTTTCACATGTTGTTTGGGTTTTTGCTTTCTTCAGGACAGATTTATATGGAAGAATGTCTTATTTTCTCCTTTATTTGTTTTTAAAACATCCCTCTGTCTGAGACAATGGCAAAAAAAAGAGGAACAATTTGCACTAGGTAAATGTGCACAGACTCAGATGTGGTGGACCAAATGAGCACAGCCCTGGAGCTTTTCCTTAAGCACTGTCTAAGAAGCATCTGCTGGATGCTTCTTACTCCTTGAACAGGAAGGGCCTGAGAGAGGGAAGATACTGCAGTCCCCCTCATTCTTCTTCCAAACTAGCTTTAGTTAACAAAGACCTGCTACACTCTGTACATCAAACCCAGAGACAACCCAACAGTGACAGCACAACATTGTTGTGGCTGATATTTTATGGCCCTTTGCAACATGGAGTAAGAAGTCATTCAGAAATACTTTTCCAAACATATTTGACAGGAATTATTCATTAAGGGTATATATCTTCTGAGCATGAATAGCTTAGTGACCCTCCCAAGTCACACAGGCGACTGGGAATTTCAATTTGGTAAAATAACACAGTTTGTATAATGGTTGCCTGTCTTGTAATTGGCATATAAAATATTTCCTTGCAGAAGCAAACAACCAAATAGCAAATGAAAAACATAATGCAACTCCACTGATGATCATACTGAAATCTGAATTAGGTGTCACAGTATGTGTCTACTGACATCTACATTGGAGTGACAATGGGGAGGGGAGGAAAGGCTGTCTCTGGTTTTGATTCCTGAGGCTACATGCAATACAAATATACCCTGAAGTAAACAGACTTTCACATGTTATACATCTGTGCTGAATTTGCTTTCCAATATCCTAGATTTGATGTGGGCAGATGGTGGAAGAGCTCTCCCTGGAAGCAGCGTGTTCTGCCCCCGAGAGGAATGCCCTCATGTCTCTTAGACATGAACTGCCTGGCTGATTAATAAGCAGTGCTGTTTGGCTTAGGAGAAAGTTCACATTTGCTTCTTTTGCCTGCAGAGTGGGACTTTACTGGGACAGGGGGGTTAAACTGGGACTGTCAGAGGTGGTGAAAGTGACCAGAAGTGGGAAGGGAACAAAGGAGGATGCTGTGTCCCCTGAGGGAACAACCGGTTGCCTGTGGTGATTTTGTCTGGCGTGGCAATGAGGATGCCAGTGCCTGGAGCAGCAGAGAGGTGCCCCATCTTCTCAGCCCTCACCGCCTGCTAGGCTTACCAATGTGATGTGGGCTCTCCAGGTGATCCAAAACCCCCATGACTCCTGGCAGAGAACCTGGTGCAAAGTCTTGTTCTCTGAAAAGACTTCTTTCTTCCCCTGGATAAGGAAAATCCTCCTGCTCCTAAGGGGGACAAAAGCAGCCATTCAGTTCAGAGCTGGGGCTGTTTTCACAGCTTCCAGCAGACACACTGTGCTTCAATACTGCTGATAAATCTATTAAATGAGAGCACATGCTTTTAGAGGGCAAAAGGGCTACTTTACCTAAATGCTATTTACATGTAAGTGTTAATCAAGAAATATGTTCTAATCCAATTCTACCACAATATTGTTTTTCCTTCCTTTCCCTGACCCAGTATCTATATGAACAAAGGGCACAAAAGACAGAACTGTCATTTGATTTATTTGATTTTACTGACTGTGTTTATCACTAACTGTCCATTTTCTTTAACTTTACATAAAATCAGTGTTTGGGACACTGAAAAGGTAGAGACTTCTAACACAAAACTATGTTCACTGACTTTACCCAGGACACCAATAGTGAAGGTGATAGAGAAACAACCCAAAGGAATATATTCACCTCAGAGGGACAATTTAAAGAATGGTGATGCAGGCACTTCTGCAGAGGACCCACCCCTGCATTTCCTACAGAGAAATAGGAAGAAAGTGAGGTTGCTCTGGGGCTGTGGGTAAAGCCGAGCAGCCCTCCCCAACTCATGATGCCACACAAGGATGGGACTGACAGTCATTTTTGGGAAAATCACACAAGTGACAAGATCTGGGAGGAGGGGGTTAAAAGGCCTCTTGGATAAAACCTAAGAGGTCTTTGTAAGTAAACTGTAGAAATAAGTTTTTAGGTGTATGTGTTGACAATAGCAAGTTGAGAGAAAAATGCTCCAAATAAAATTCATTTTTACTGTGGCTGCTTGAAGCCTGCAGATAAAGATGCAGACCTGAGACCAGTGGGACCACTCTAGAAAGCCTGTTTGAAACCAACACAGGATTTCACAGGGCTGTACTTGCGACTTTGCTTCCACAGAGTCTTCACTCAGCCCTGTCAGTATTTACAAGGATATTTCTAGATGCCTGCAGACTTCAGTGTATGACAAATACTACAAAATAAGAAAAATTAATTTCTTGGCTCTTTCTCAAGATGCTGTAAAGGTATAAAAAAATTTAATAGTCATATTAACTTGATATGCTTCAGAACATTAACTCAAGAGACAATTTTTTTCAAACAGATTCACAATATTTATAATAACCCTTATGCTATGCTGCTTGTTGCCACCCACATGAAGGAGCTGCCATACAATGTTGTCTTACATTATTTGCTTAGCTGCAGAAATTTTGGCATGGTATTGTATAGAAAATGAAAGGAATGAACTGTGTGCTGCTGATACATTTTCTCCTCCTGCAGTTTCACGTGGTTACAGCTCCCATGTCGCACCCCAGAGGTGACTTCATTACAGTGAGTGAATGCTTTCCTCTGTGTTAGAATGCGTTTGTAAAATATTGCTTGGAATTAAAGATACTGGATGGATTTCTAATTGGACATTTAGTATAGCTAGCTGGCACGTTGGTGACAGCCTCATTTAATGTATACAGCTTAATTGGGTAGCTCGTTTGCCAAGCCCCAACTGGCAGCAACAAGCACCAGGTTCTGCATCTAGATGTCCATTTTTAACATCATCTTGAGACACCATCCAAAACCAGAGAGAAACCAAATCAAACTGTGAGAACACTTAGTGAGCAATATATTCCCTGCTCACAAGCAGTGAATCAAACAGGCTTATTCAAAAGCACCTTATTTGGGAGACCATAAAAACAAAAAAAAAAGAACAGCAGCACAGAGAAACAATCTATGATAGGCCCTTTTGCTCTCTGCTTCAGTCCCTTCTCAAAGCAGATGAATAATAATTCATGTTGCTCTTCTTTTAGCATGATGCTGCTTATTGCTTTGCACAACCAGACCCATCGCTTCCTGACTATGAAGATACTGAATTTTCCTAATTTAGACCTTTTGAGAAAAATCTCAGCTTACTGTGAAGGGGCTAACATCTCTCCTGATAGCCTGCTTTATTGTTGTTTCCACTTCTCACTAGGAATTAAAAAAAAAAAAAACAAAACCCAAGAGACAGCACATGAACACCTCACTTAAAGAAAGGAGCTTACTTAAAAGTAGGGTCCTTTCATACTTCCTGAGTTTCTTTGGCCCAGTTCTTTCTTCTGCAGCATTAGATCTGGTCAGGCTCAGTAATACTTCACTGGTTTCAATGAAAATGCCATTAAAAAAATGTCTTAGAGGTCAGGGTTAACAGTGTCTCAAAAATTTACTAGAGCTTACAAGACCCAAAACTTACTCTAATCTTCAGCAGTTGTCATTGCTCTCTGGACACTTTTGCTTGCAGAGCACTAAGTTCTGTGTCTTCTCATACTCCAGCTAGCAGAGTTCATTGCTCAGAGAACAATCTCACTGTTATGCACGGGATTTTCAGAATCACAATCCTCTCTCTTAGTCCTTTTCATTGATTCCAGTCCACATATTGATATTTGTTTTGGAATATGATATTTTGATCAGTATTAAACTGAGTTGTGTGGCTTGGCTTTTTCTTGGAGATAAAAACATAGTGGAAATGTTAATCTGATTGGCTAACTAAACAGTGATGTTAAATGTGCAATTTTAACATCTCTTTCCTGAGATATGTTGGCTACTAATAGTCTTCAATTTTACAAAAACAATTTTTCTACAATCTGTGTGGTTAGGCTGAAAAACATGGTTATACAGCTTGGTCACACATTCTCTCAAAATAAAACCAGCAATAAAATATGTAGTGAAGACTGAAATTTATTATATACAGCAGACAGAGATGAAAACCGTCTCCTGCTGAAAACAAAGGCAAATTTATGATTGATTTCATTTCAGTTGGGATGTCAGTCAAAGCATGTCCATGTCTCAGACCTTGTTCACAAGAAACATGTCTTTATGTGTGCAACATCCCCCCCATCCCCATCCCCCCTACTACACCCATTTTCATTTTTTGTCACGGTTTCTTCAGCACCAACCAAAATCCCATGTTTTGGATTATATGAGAGTCCATCAGTTCCAAAAAGCAAGCTCCAATTCAAGGACAGCCTGTTACAGTTGTACTTTCCACTGACAAAAATCACTATTTCCAGCAGAAAACTATAATACCTAAATGCAGTTGGAAGTCAGATCCTTGGTAGAACAGTATAGCTTTATTAAAGATGACTATGACTACACTCATACCGGTAGCTCATCTGATTGATGAGCAGAGTCTCACCCTGTAAGACTGCAAGAGAGAAATGGAAGGAAAAAAAAAAAAAAAAAACCAACATTTTCCTGTGGTCCCTCAAGAAAGCAGAGAAAAAAATGGTATTAAATGGACCATAGATGCTAATGTGTGATGCTGACTGTGGATGAAGTTTGCAGGACTTGCAACATTTTCTGAGCACTCAGATCAGTGGCAAGTTTTGAGGTCTATTCCTTTGGATTATAATTTAGATGTGATTGAGAAGTCTTTTTTTTAATCTCAAAACTGGAGACCTTCTATATCTTAATTGAGCTCACCATACCATCCACTAGACTGCAGTTGAATTGAACAAGATGAGAGCTGAAATGGGAACAAACTCCTTCCCAAAGAAGTCAGCTATTGCAGAAATGATTCTAGGGTAGGCAGAACTGGTTTTCTGGTACTCAGGTCTACTTACCCTGTAAATGGCACTTTCAAATTAAATTCCTTTCCTTGAGACATTCACAAACCTCTCTACTTAGACAGGAAGATGCCAAACAGAGCAGGAGGTACTGACTCCTTCAAGATGCACTGTCTTCAACAGTGGTGAAGATTTATTTCGGTGGTGCCTGAGTGGGATGGAGCTATTAGGGAAATTATTTACTCTGAGAAGGAAATTAATACCACACAAAACAAGAAGAAAGGATCTTGTTCCTGAAATTCTTTTTCTCCTCTTTAAACCAGAGGAAAGAAAACTCACCTAAAGAATGAGGCATTCAGAGGGTTTACAATTTATTAGGTGCAGAGAAATAACCTTGGCAAAACTTGCTTTTCTGTGTCAATACCTTGAGCAAGAGCAGATTCAGACAAATGTAACTGGAAGTACTGAAGGAATGAGAAAGATTTAAGAGCAGTGAGATGCTGCTGTCTTGTAAAGCTGTGCTAATTCAATGTCCCATCAAACATCCTGGCACAAGCATACAGCTCTCTGCCACATAATCCAGACAGCAAACAGAAGCAAAAGAAAACATTTCAATTAATATACCACTAATGGTAACAAGATGACCTTGGCTTGTCTGAATTTACCCTTTAGCAAAATACATGTATAAATAAATAATGACTGGCATTTGTCGTCTTAATAAAACCAGTTGTGTTCTGTATGGGGAGATGAGATCTTTCCTTCCACAGTATTTTCCTCCTCCACATTTATAAATTTACTAACTCAACCATGTTTTCTCCATGACCCTCAAATTCAGTATTATGTTGTTTTGATGCTGGTGTTGATGATGAATCACACTTAAAAAACTCCTCTGGCATTCAAGTTTTGTGCTCACCTTTTCAGGGCTGTTTTCAGGTATCATACCCATCTCTCACAGCTGGCATGTCCCAGCCTTGCTCAGTCTTTAGTCCTCTTTGGGCTGTCCATAGACTAACTACGGGTTCTGGTAGCAGAGATAACTCCTATCAAAACTTCCATGAGATGTTGCCCAGATCCTATCCCAGATAACACATTTTTCTGCCCCCTGTAAGACTCGTGGCTGATCCAGTCTTTTAAAGGGAATGAGACATGCTACAGAGTGCTGTGCACTTCAGTGTGTGCTTTAGGATGTATTCAATGTGCCAGCATCAGCAATATGCACAGCCAAGTGCTCCCTATGGAGTTAACCTATTTTATCCACCAAAGAGTCATTACTGTCGTCTACCAAAGACGTGTCTCAAAAGGTGTAATCCTAATCTTATAGCACTCCAATGAGATCTGTGTAAGCAAAATTTGCTGATGCTCTTTAGGTATGTCTAGATAGATATATAGATGACTTGGCCTATTATTTTCTCTTCCACTCTCCAGGGAACTCATCGTGCTTATCTTTATAAAGCCATCATTGAACCTTACTTGGACTGGGAGGCAGAACAATAGCAATGTCACTGTCAGCTGTGTGATTTTTCAAAGATTCTCACGTTTTCTATCTTCTTTTGCTAAGGAAAAAATGACCTTGCACCTTATTTCCTTTTCTTCATTAAAGAAGGTGAAAAATTGCATTTCTCTCTTGGCCATTCAGAGAAAACTCTTTTAAAATCACAAACTAAACTGGTGTCTATGTGATCTTCACATTTAGATGTTTTCCCAGCAGGGATTCAAGCACTTCTGCCACTTCAATGTCTCAACAAGATCATGTGAAATATTGAAAGGAAAGGGAAGACTCTGCAGTATACAGGGCCAATCAGTGAAAACATTTTGTCTGCACTTTGTCCTTGGATACTAATTTAAATCTAATCTGCAAGCAACGGCTTCAGAGTGCTACAAGCACATCCCATGTCCATTAGCAGCATTTGCAGGGAGGGAAGGTCTCTCAACTCCTTAGCCAACTTCTAAAAGGCACTTGTCCCATGGAGGAAGGTTCCTCTTGCCCTCTCTCTTCTGATGAGTTTTCATCACAAGTGAGACTTATAAAACCTGCAGCCTGTTTTTATATTTCCATGGCCAGCTTCCTTCAGGCAATTTACTCTCAGTTCCTCACAGGACAGTCAAAATATCAGATGGGCAATTAACAACCCTCCATTTGCACACCCACCCACCCTCAGTGTATTACAGTGTGTAACAGCACAGGAGAACATAACTAATGACACTCACAGTCCAGAAGATCAAAGGGAGATAGAAAACATAATGAGTTACCATGGAACAAAGCACTTATCCTTCTATTGAGGAAATGAGCCATAAGAGGCATGGTTAAGGCCTGGGGTTTTGCACAACTACATGCTATTCCACTCCATATTCATTTTAATTCAACTGAATCCTTTCTTTAAAATATTATTTTAAATTTTTGGTCTTTATGAATAATTATTAAAATAGGCTGCTTTTTGCCTTTTTTAATGGACTATACAGACATCGAAATGTTCCATTATTCTCTAAACCTAAATTTCTGAAGTAGTCATAACTCCTGACTCTTCATGGGAGAAAATGTGATTGAAATCAGAGTTTTATACACAGAATTTATAATAAAACAAGCCACATTTCCTACCACCTGTTACTGATTATCCAACTCAATATGGGCAAAAGAGTGAATAGATTTTCGTACATGGACTCAAAACAAAAACTGTTTAAACATAGGTATAGTTGTTTTATTGCTGCATTGTGATGTGATGTGATAGATCACACTCCAACTCACACTGGGAGTTCTCCCAATTGTTCAAACAATTCCCACTTTGTAGAGAGTAGTGCCCCCAGTATCTGGGTATAGCAGCCCTGGACAGTGGGTATTCTGATGAACAGCACATCTCCTTCTGAAGCACTTTTCAGGTCACCCATTGCAGTCCCTCAGGTCTGATAACCATTCCCATGCCAGGGAGGAGAAAAGCACTTAAATGGCTACTTGCCCATTGCTGACAGACTGATCTGTGCAGAAGCTGCCCTGCAGCTCAGCATGGCTCTGTTAGTCTCTTGAGCTGTTAGAGCCTCTCCTTTCCTCCCTCTCCCTCCTGCTTGCTCCTCCCTCCTGTCCCCCCACCTTCAAGCCTTCTTGATCTTACTCTGTGATTCCTCTGCCAGCTCTGTCTGGCAGCTTCTTGCACTCTGCTAACCCCACTTTATAGCCTTTGCTTTTTGGCAGGGCATCAGGAACTGTCCCCTCAGAGAACAAGCCTTCCTCAGAGATTCTGCCTCCCGCTCCAGCTTTGCTGCCCATTCCTTCCCCTCCTCTGGGCATCACCTCCAAAGGACAGCCAGATGTGGCACAGTTCATTATGGATAGTTGAGAAATGAAGTTTAAATTGTCATCAACCACGTTAAAAATAAAGGTATGGGCTACATTTGAAAGAATAAATGCAAATTAACATTGTTTTTTTTTTTTTTTTAATCTCTATGAAAGTAATTCTCAAATTCATCTTGTGCTTTCACCAGCCATTTGATGTATTATTATCCTTTGCGGGATTATGTGGATACAGACATTTCTTTGGGTGATTATTTTTAGTATTTTTACATAGGCAATTTTGAAAGGCTCTATAAGAATATACTTTAAGACAGCATTTCTTTAGGAATGATTAAGCATAATCATGCAACTATAATCATGCATTGCAGAGAAAAGTTGAATACAGAATTGATACAGTCTCAGTTGTGGTTGCTATGTAATTTTTCTTTTCATACTAATATTGAATTTTATGCATAAAAGAGTAACTGATTTTTAAAGATTGAGAGAGAAAGCCTTAATGCAGAATTTCCTGTAGATTCAGTGTCCATTTATTTTTGGAAACTGCATTACATATTTTTTTAACTATTATTTTTCCCTGGAAATTAACTTGTGCTATAATCAGATAATGCACTTGAATGACAACAAGCCTATTTACTATATACATATATTTGTATATCTGCATATCATATCAGATATACAACAGCCTGGGGGGAAAAAGTGATGGTGATACTTGATATATTGAATTAAAAGTTTATAGGATGGTATTTTCACACAGAGCTTTCTTGACTGTGTGAGGACCTAGAACCTGGATATTCATGTTGGAAATTATATAAGAGCTAAGAATAATTGTTCTCTGCCTCGCAACTTCCTCCAGCATACATCAAGCCTGCTGGTTTTAACTGGAAGATCTTTATTAAAACTAGTGTACTTCACCAGTTTCTTTGACAGGGAACCTCATTCTGAAATTGCTGTCTGTGGTCTTGGTGGAAAAAGTTACAGCAACTTTTTCAAGTTAATTTTTCTGTTTTTCAATGTATAACAATTGAGTATTTGTAACTTCTAATATTATCTAATTACTGAACACCTTACATTTCTTATTCTTGCTTTCATGCCAGAGTCTTCCCTTAAAATTTCATTGCATTAGTTGCACAAGTGTATGTGGAAACATGCATTGAAACATCTACAACAAAAATTTTATGCTGAGATCTCCACCAGCTAAAAAGCATTTGAGCTAATACTGAGTATGTGTTTTAAACACATACACAGCATGTCAGGGCAAAATGCATAGAAAAAGATTCTAGAGAATTTTATAAAGCTCTGGGTGGGGCTAGACCCACTATTCCCAAGGAAGGAGACATCTCTGCACACACCAAAGAGTTTTGCCTTTTTGTGAAAGTACTTCACTTTCTGTGAGGTATTAAAAGCTCCCAGAGTCCCTGCAAAAGCTAGTATGAACTAGAGATGTCATGCCATGTTTTACACAGAAAATAGAAAAGTGCTTGCTATTGCCTTGTTTGTTGTCTTCTGTACATAAAAAAAAAATAATTTGTTTTTTAAAATTATGCATGTAAATCTTGACAGTAGCCCAGCAAGGACCCTAAACATGTTTACAACACAATTGCAGATCTTACAAATGCAGGCTATGCTGATATTGCAATTCTCTACCTAACCTATATGCCGAGGGATAAATCACTTGCCAACTATGCAAGAGAAATTATGAGTCCATTGACAGCCCAAACCTTTACTAAAGACAGCTCACCAGTGTAGGTGGTAGTAGGCAGTGTATGGTCCAGTAGTAGGACCCATCACAAGGTCACACAGGAGAAAGTCTCCCTCTGTTCTCCTTTCCTCTCCCCCTTACCCGGGGTAGGCAGTACCAGTGGGACTGCCTTTGTCACTGGGTTTGGAGGACCTATGACTATTCACCTCTTCACCACAGCTGGAAAGTTTTGCCTCTCTGTTTCTGCACCCTGGAAATGGGACATCCCTGACAGCAGAGAAATGCCCATGTCACCCTCTCAGGTCCTGTCTTCACAGAAGAACAGAGTTGTGTCCAGGGACCGTAACGTGAGTGTGGCAGACCTTGAGTTTGTCTGCAGTGCGTCAGAATATCAAAAACCTCAGGCAGAAGAGATATCTTTGCATTTCTGCTTCCTTCTCAACCTTGTTGCAAGCCAAGAAGAATAATAACTGAGAAGCAGGCTCACTGATGCCAGAAGTCCCTGCTACATCTACAAACATTAGTGAAGACTGACACAAAGAGGGACTTTTTAATTTAATGTTGCAGACTTCAAATTGCCTTTTCAAACTTGAGAATTGCCAACCTGACTTGAGGCTTGACAGTTCTTAATAGCCAGTTTTCAAATTAATACTTTTTATCTAGTTGAGTGCATAGCATTTTGATAAATTGTCCATTTACCTGTCTGCTTTATCAGCTATGCCCTCTTTCCTTTCTAAATCTAGGGAAACTGTCCATAAGTTGACTAATGGAAAAAGCTATTTAAAAATCCCAGAAACCCCAATGCTTTTCACATATTTTTTAATGTGTTTCTGAGTGTCTGAATAAAAATAACATTGTATGTATAGATAGTTTCCTCACTCTTTATTTTTGTCTTTTTTTCTCATGTTGTTACAATCTTTAATATTGTTCAACACACCTTACAAATATCTTTCACTGCTATCCCTTGGTTCTTGTGGGGTATTTTAGTCCATCTCATATGTTCTAGAAAACCACCCTTGCTGTGCCATCAATAGCACAAACAAAGGAGGTTTTCAGTGGCACATGAGAGTCTTTCCCAAATAATGCTCTATCTTCTGGACAAAAAGCCTTGGAATCATTAGCAGTTTGAGGTTAGAAAGGCATGATCCTTTCCTTTCCTCTTTATTTTTTTTTTCCCTGCAGCTAATATTGCCTCATTTTCAGTCTGCTATAAGGACCAGATCCTCTTCTGTAGAATGACTGCAGAGAAATTAATTTCCTACCTTGTACTAGTGTGGTTCATTATTTCTGTACAATACTCTAAATGTAGCACTCCACACTTACTTTTAGTGAGTTAATTGATTTTTTTTCTTTCTCAGACCATTTCTCCAATTTGTCATGATAAACTTGAGCTTTCATCCTGTACTCCACTGTGTTGCAGCTTCTCCCAACCTTGTATCATCCCCATGTTTAATAAATTCAATCCATTCCATTATCCATCTCATTAATGAGATTACTGAATAGGAAACACCTTGGTGGCACCAGCACAGGGAGCATAATTTCAAACTGACAGTGAGCCTTTAATAATTGCTTCCTTTCAGTACCATCTTGGTGAAGGATGAGGTGCCTGGTGCAACGTGGAGCCTGGAGAAACATCTGCCCTCCATGAGCTGCAGAGCTCCCTGCCTTGCAGGGAGGGCAAGCTGTGCACTGTGTAATAGGAGGTTTATTTTGCATTAGCAATTTAATGCACCTACTCTAGCACTAAAGGCAGCTTTGCCCAGCAACATGCACACTCTTAGCTACCCATGTGCATGTGCATAGGTGCTCCTGCTACAGAAATTCCATCTTTCAGACCCAAGCCCACATGAGTTCCCTGAGCCGAGCAAACATGGCAGGTGCTATGCACCACTGGGTTTGCATTGCAGTCAATAGGTTTGAGGAAGATCTTTTCTCTTCCTGATGTGCTGCTTCACAGGGTTTCTCAAGTGTGGCTCACAATGGAATAGGACAGCAGTCATAAGTGAGATGACTCACACTCATGAGCTATTTTCATCTGGCTTATATTGCTTCACTCATAATGTTTTCCCTCTGTATTTAGAAGTCTTTTTCAGAGAAAATGAGGTCTGCTGGTATGAATCCACTGCTGCCAACCCCAGCTGGCAGCATATCTTCCTGACCTTCTCTGACCTTCTCTTTTCCTCAGTTTCTTCACTGTGAACACAAAATTCACCTAAAAATGTGAATCATTCTTGAATCACCTGCAGATGCAAACTACCACCTATTAATTTCTATTTGTATTTTTATGGTGATTTTTTCCCCCTAATATCCTGGAGAAGAAAATCTGCTTCTTTTCATCTTCAGACCACTGTGGCATGTGAGATCACCAAGTACCTATGTGTGACATTGGAGTCAACTTATTTCCTAAAATCTTTCTGCCTCTCTGACACATTTTCCTTGCCTTTCATCTACTTAGCAGCAATAGAAAATAATTTAGCAAGTGCAAGACAATGGACAATCCTAAATACTAAAACTTCCCTTTTTGGGGAAGTTGAGGCTGACAACTTGGTTGAAGAATTCAGCAGCAGCAACTGTGCCAGAAGCAAAAGGGAATTTTTCTTCCTCACCTCCTAAACATTTCTGAAATGACATCCTGTGTAGGTGTGTGTCCATGAAGGTTTCCACAAACCTGCCCAAGTCAGACATTTGTCTCCATTAAGTCATATGTGAAGATAAGGGCATTCCTGTAGTCAACAAGACGGCACGTTGTATTTTAAAATGAAGGATTCACAGGGGTGGCAGCTCATTTGCATGCAGCAATGTGAATCTCACAGAGGAGGTGTTGTAAATCACCAAAGAGCTACTTGACAGTGCCACTCCGTGAGTCTGGTTCAGAATTATTAATTAGAGCAGGCTGAGGGTGGTTTGTTTGCATATCAGTTGAGCTAAGCCATGTTGGAATCCCTGTAAATAATAAAACAGGCTGATTAGGCCTAGTCATTAATTAAGTGTCTTCACTGTGAATAAACAGTGAAATCTTTCAGTTTGCCAGGGACCCCTATGACACTGTGATAAATATGCAGTCACAAGAGCTTCTATAACATGGTTTGACATCTTCATCTATTAAATTGCAGCTTTCTCCCCAGTGACAATGGGTTCAAATCCCACAATGGATGATACATCTGCCTAATTTTGTTTGTTAAAATATATTACTTTGGAGATTTTGGAAAACCAGGGTTGAGAACCTGATATGAAAAAAAGGAAGGGGAAAAATCTTGTTAATACTGTAAACTGCAGTGTTAAGTCATCTGTATGTGTGACTTTTGATTGATGTACCAATGCAGAAGATGACATAAAATCTTGGTTTACTGTTACATGGATGTATAAGTCAGCTGTCATTTATTTTACTGAAATGGTATATATTTAAAACTTAATTAACTTCCCTCAGAAGTTGGTGTTTGAATGGTGTTTCTGTTGATGGTGTCTACTACTTCTCAGTGTGGAGTAAGAACAAAGCTGAAATTATTTTTACAAAGTTTATTTTTTAAACTACAGATAATGTTAAAGGCAATTAAATCTCACGCCCCTAGGCATGAGTTGACCAGGTAGATGAAACCTTTTATCTTCCAAAGTTTTGAATATTGTCAATGTTTTCAGCCAGGACACTGGACTAAAAGACAGATGAATGTGCTGAGCAGACAGTGGCAAGTTCCATTTTGCTGTGTAACACACACATGCTGCAGGTACTGGCTGAACATAATCTCCTGGAAAACAAGGCAATCTTTATTGGTTCAGCAGAAGGGCAGAGACCCACCCCATGCCTATGAAACCTGAAGACCTTTTCCCCAAGCATTTCCCCTCTTCAGCATTCTTCCTTCTGCTCTTTGCACAGTGAAGAGGTCTAGAACAACTTTATTTAGAGAAAGGGATGCAGGCATCATTTTGGTATTCTGGATGTGAGGAAGAACTTCTTTACTGTGAGGGTGACTGAGCACTGGAACACGTTGTCCAGAGAAGTCGTGGAGTCTCCTTGTCTGGAGATATTAAAAAGCTGTCTGGACACAATCCTGGGTAGAGCTGTAAGGGATCCTGCTTGAGCTGGGAGGTTGGAAAAGATGACCTCCAGTGATGCCTTCCAAACCTGAACCATTCCATGACTGTGATTTTCTGATACTCCTATTTCCCAATGTAAAGGTGCTGAGATAATTACAATGCTGAGCACAAATATTTGAGTAGATGGGAGACAGATGACTCAGTAAGATCAATCTATTGATCTCAAGATTTTTTAAGTATTTAAGTGCCATGCAACAATTAAAGGTATTTCTGAGTATACAGTAAATGGCTTTATTCTGACAAGCTCTTTTGTTTATTTTTTACATAACAGAGAATGAGAATGTCATTGAACTTGGAATATCTTTTAGGAAACAAGTGTTCAGCAGCCTGTTTGATGCTGACAGCCTTGAGCCGGGGTAAGCAATCAGCCAGGTGTCAGGAGATCACTGAATTTTTTGCTGTGCAAAGTGCTAACTTCCTGAATCCTCAGTTTTACTTGGATAGGATCAAAGTTTATAGACCTCAAAAGGGAATTAATACTGATATGAAAAGTTTGGAGCATCTAGATTAACTTCTGCTAAGTACAGACAAAGAAACTGAATCCACAGTGGTTCCTTGAGGAGTATAACCATGACCATGAGGTTTGATTACTTATTCAGTGTCTCCCAGGAGTGCATGGAATTGCACTGAAGCTGTCACCTTCATGCTCCAGAGGCACCCTAACAGGTAGCCATTGGCAGCGTTCCTCAGTGTGCAGTGATTCCAGCAGAGTAGCATGGGAAATGCTCGTGATAACGTGTGCCAAGAGACCTGGCTTGTACAGAGATTTGCAGCAGTGTTCAGTATGCTGATGTCACCCAGCTGGCACAAGGGAAGGGATTAGCCAATGTCTAGACACACTTGAGGCTTTCAGAGGAGCTGGCTATTTGCAAATGAGTGTGGAAGAGACAGAAGCGACCTTGGTGGGATGAACAGAGGCAGGGAGAAGTCTTGACATCTCCACTGCTCACTGAGGGAGAGGGCAACTGCTGTTGGTGAGGCAGATGGAATTAGCTCAATTTAGGCTTGTGTTGAGACTGAACTTCTTCCCCTGGGCTTTGCCAAAAAATCTATCTTAGTTTCTGCATGAGGAGTAGACACAGGTCTCCTCTTTTCTGTTAGACTTCCCTATTACTGTCAACATCTCTTTTGCCTGGAGATGTGGCTAAAATCCTGCCTGATAACTCACTGCAGACTCTACAGCTGGTTTTATCCCTGGTTGCCACAGAGGGATCCTGTGCCCCCGGTTGCTATTAAATGATCCCTTTGGGCTGGAGCTCCTTTGGTACGAAAGCAGGAAACTACTGAAGGAGTAGACATCCTTGAGTCTGGCATTTTTTCTTCTTCAAGGCCCTTGGGGCGGCAGGAATTGTAAGTTATTAAGCCTTTGGCTGTGTCACAAACTATGTCCTTTTTTTCCTGTTCTGGATGTTGCAGAACAAATAGTCTAAGAACTGGAGAGGATGGAGTTTATTTGATTGTCTCCTTACCTTCCCAACATGCTAGTCATGAGAGATGAGCAGTCCTTTTGTTTATGGATAGAAATATGTGTTTCACCCAGAGCAGACAGTGACCCCAAAGAACCTTTTGCAGAGCTAAAGAAATATATAATTTAGAAAGTTTCTCCTTTCCCAAATAGCTCAGCTAAGGCACGTTTCAACTCTCATGAAAGCTGATGGAAATCCTCCTAGGTGCTTCAGTAGTGTGGAATCAGGCCTATTATTATTACACATCACACTTCCCAGGAATACATACCAATGATGCACAGTCATCAAAAAATATGCTACAGATGGCTGTGAGAGTTCATGAAAATTTTATTTTGGTTGATGGAACAAAATGGCATTACAGAGAAATTTCAAGGTGTCTTGCACAATATCACAGCAATTAGCACGGGATCACTTCAGCTTGATCCTCCTGCACATGAAATCAAGACCTACCACCGTGTCTCTGAATTTAACACTCCCACATTACTTGTACGCTAAAGATGTGGAACTGGAGTTTGATTTCATATACAGACAGGGCTTCCAAGAAAACAAGGAAGTGCCATACCTTACAGGTAGCTTTCTCTAGAAAAGGAGAGCAGCTGGCCACGTTTTGCTTTGTGCAACAGACCACACATTTGGCACTCTATCAAAAGGAAAACATTCTCTGCACTGCTGAAAACTCCACAAAATTGCAGCATTTCCTTTGTTCTCTAGATCAGCCTCTTCTCCTCTTTCAAGCTTAGTCTTTTTTAACAGAAAAGATCTCCAGCTGTGAGAATAGATTTCCCAATGCAAAAGACACACAGTTTTGCTGAATTTACATCCAAGCAGACAGAGGGAAAAAATCACCTGCTGAGACAGGTCTTAATCTCTCAAGTAACACTGAGAGTCCTATTGACTTTGGTGCTCTTTGAATCAAGCTCTGGAAAAAGGTGAACCATCCCATAGTTGTGTTAAGAGGGAATTTTCCTGATGCCTAACAGCCATTTATAGACCTCAAACCATTGTAGAACACAATGACATACTAATCTCAGTAATGCATACCCATCTAGTGTGGCTGGCACATCCTTTTAAATGTGTTTTGTCAAAGGTTCGGTATAGCCAGGGTTGAGGCAACAGTGGCATCTCTCTGTCAGTGTGTCTCTGACAGCTCTGCAAGGTCTGGGATAATTCTACCACCTCACCAGAGTGTAATCCAGTGCTGAAGTATGTTCAGAAAAATAGAAGAACTTCAATTTCTTCCTGGAAAAAAATCTAGGAGAGGTTCAGACCTGTGTGTTGGGAGTGGATCTTACACTGTGGGCCAGGTGGCTTCCAAAGTCCTTGCTCTTGAGCAAGCTGCATAAATAAGAACATTGTGAGGGAAAAACATGTCTATAGGGCATTTTAAGATAGAGATTTCCATCATCTGTCTTTTGCAGTGTGTGTGCACTTTCATCAATCCATCAGTGGCCACAGAAACAGGAACCACTCTGGAGTGAGGGACCAGCATCCCTATTCTGGTATCCTTTCAGACAGAAATCCTAACTCTGTACAGAAACCTAATCCAGAAAGCAGCACTATGGCCTCAACCCCATCTTCCTCATTTCATTAAAGGAAACATTGTGTTCTTCAGTTTGGAATTATTTCTGGGACAGTGTTGACTTCTCAGTCAACTTTCTTCAAAAAGATTTTAGCAAATAGAAACTAAAATGCTTACTTTCAAAATAAAGACATTTACATCAGTATAATTTTTCTGAATGAGAGATATTCAAAAATAGAGCAGATTTTAATTTCTAATTTTGACTTGAATAAGGAGTATTTCTCCAAATTTGCAACAACTTGAAAGTTTTCTATTCACTTCTATTTTGATTAATTACTACTTCTGTTTTGTTCTGTTTTTTTAATCTCCATGAAAGATCATTTAATCCAGGCCCCTATATGCAGACTGTTTTTGTAAAGCTGTTTATCTGTATGACTGCATCTGCAAGTGTGTGTTTGTGTGTGTATGAGTGACTATGTCTGTAACCACTGGCCTCAGAAACATTAAGAAGGCACTACTACATTTTAAAAAATGCAAAAAACTTTCTCTGAAGCCACAGAGAGGGGGAGAAGCAATCTGGTTTTTAGTACACTTGCAAAAATATTTATGCCATAGTATAAGTATTACAAAACAGTCTCTATATCTCTATATCTCTAACATTTTGTAAAAAAGCCCATTGAATTAAGCAAAGCTCATTTCTGACTAACAGTTAGTAGTAAAATAAGATGTGCATTCTGGGTGCTAGAAAAGGAAATCAAGCACATTTGGAAAATCTAGGAACAAGAAACAAGCCATTATGATTTTTTTCTAAGCTTCACTGAGACTCAAAGAGCTGGTGATTTTACTGAAATATGTATATTAGATGATGATCTTATGAAGGAATACAAATTGGGATTTTATAAAAAAGAGGACCAGCCTGAAGAATCTCAGAAGCAGGTGGGCTGACTCTGGTGTGATATCCCAGATCAGTGCCAGTGGCACATCATAATTTAAAATGATCATTTTCTGCAAACACTGGCCCTCTTTTCAATTGTGCCTAAATATGTGTTTACCTTGACATAGTTTGCTGTTTGCATCTCATCTCAGAGGCACAATTTATGAAGTATGATCAACACTGAAAAGTTTTCCTTAGCAATGAGAAATGCAATTTTGGTATACAAACTATAAGTCTATCATTCCCCAGAAGAGAAATATTTGCCCTATATGTGTTTGAGAAATGTTGAGACCTCTTACTTATTCATGGTGTTAAACAAAACATATACAGATCTGCAGGTTGGTTGTGGTTTTGCCTTTGTGGTTGGGAAGCTGAATGGAGACAGGAATCCCACTGAGACAACTTATTACAAAAATGTGCCCAGCAGAGCCAAACTCCTTCTTTACTGGCCACATGGACAAGATTTCAGGCATATGAAACTCTGTCAGAAGGATACCTCCCACAGCATCCAGTTCTGATGGGGATTTCACCATCAATCTCCTTCAAGCATATCAAGGTTGGTACAAATATCTCAATCCATGTCAAGGGAAGAAGCCAGGTCTGTCTGTGGATGTGGAAGAGCCAAATTCTGGAGCAAATGAGGATGTTACAAGAAAAGCACTGATGAAGCTCTCTATAAAGAAGTAGACCAAAGTTCTTATCATTCATGTAGGTGGAGTTTAGGAACATTGTGAATATGGTAATCTGCCTAACTACAGAGACTTAAGGTGCCCTTTCCAAAGAGTTGTCCTGGACTAGAGGCACATTCCAGAGACTGTGTTACCTGGTGTACCATGAAAGACAGGCATACTGGCAGCTCCCAGGTGGAAATGCATCTTGTGCAAAATGAATATAAGGGGAAGGACTGTGGTTCAGTGGAGAATCTCTTTCTATAGTGGTTAAATTCAAGGGCAGTAATTGTGCTCCTACAGCTACTAAGCTACTTGGGACACACCAGACTTCGTTCTAAGGAGAGGCACTATTCCATGGCTAAGGTGAAAACTGGTATCTGTGACTATAACATGGGTATTTTTTTTTTATGGTAGTTTGGAGAATATGTGCATGACTTTACCAGAATGAAAATCAGTGTCTATCTGAAGAACTGCTATGTTTATCAGCCTTCTGGGCTGACAGTTACTCATGTATTTTCATAATTTCCCTAGAGGAATCTACCAACTAAGGATGAGAATATTTTTTACTTTTCTTACAGAATGGCTACTGGGTCTTCTGAAGATGATCTCCAGAACATTTTTGCATAAGTACAGTGTCATGGTTTGACCAGGAAGAAGTGGGAATTCTGGGAAGCTGTGGTCAAACCAATGAAGGTTTTGGGTTTCATACTGACACCTGGTGTAGCCAGTGGGGTTTGGACACACCTCCGAGAATACACAGGGGTTAAAAGCAGGGCACTGCCCTGGCACTTCCTCTTTGGACCTCGTCGGGCGAGGAGTTCAGATCTCTCCCCCCGTCCGGCCCGCTGCTGCTGGGCGGGGGAGGGGCCAGCCATGCGGTAAGGCCTGGGGCCTGGACAGAGATGGTGTTGAGGGGGCTTCGAGGATGGAAGGGTGGGGGAGCCCCAAGAGACATCGGGCAGCCAGCCCCCCCCCTCCCCCCCCAGGAGAGCAGCCAGCGAGAAGGGGGAGGAAGACTGCCCGGCCGCAGCGGCAGCGTGTGGGCAGCATGCGTGGGAGCCGTTCCGGGACCGACAGACAGAGACTGAAAACTTTTAACCCTTTCTTGCATGATTGGGGCCTTACAAAAATGCTAATCCTCCTCGAAGCTGAATAAGAAGGGAGATGAGAGATGAGATGACTTGGCTCGGAGATTGTGGAGATGATTGGATGGGGAGAGATGATTTGGAGTGGCCTTTTGGCTGGACTTTTTCTTGTAGCCATGGACTCAGTTGTTCCTGTGACACAGACTGCATTTAGGGGGAGGCAGTGCCTCAAAACCAGGAGGGTTCATTTGTGAGGACCCCCCGGCCCCAGGGGGTTGGAAAAATATGGGGGGGACAGTTGTCCCAAAAGCAGAGACTGTGCCTTTTTGGAGTGAGACAAGGCATCCTTGAAAGACCACCCTAAAAGCAGCTCTGGCCATGTCTCGGTGGTGAGAGCACTGAGCATGGAAGGAACATGTCACAAGCGGCAAATGGACTTTCCGGGCGGTGCCGAAGTGACAAGGAAGCATCCGGGATTTCAGTGTGTTTCCAGAAGCCTATGGAACAAGAAGGACTCCTTTTCCTCTTCATGAACTGCAGTTTGAGTATACTAAAGTGTCGTGCCGGGCTGGGCAGTTGGTATTTTTGAGAGAATGTATTGGATTGGGAAAGTCAGGGAGTGGGGAGGAGGAAAAGTGGTTTTGTAAGGTTTTCAATTTTTTTTCTTTTCTTTATAGTCTCTCCCTATTTCCCTGTAGTTTAAGTAATAAAGTGGTCTTTATGTTTAAGTTAGAGCCTGTTTTGCTTATTCCTGGTCACATCTCACAGCAGACACCAGGGTGAGGCATTTTCATGGGGGGCACTGGCTCTGTGCCAGGCTCAAACCATGACATACAGGTAATTCTGTTTTTCTCCCAGAGGCTTTTTCTGAGGCTGAGTTGACATCCTGGTTATGGATCAAATGAAATAATTAGCCCATGTGCAGTTCTGTTCAACTGGATGTATCCTGGAAAGCAACCTTGGAATGTTTTTATTTCCTGACACAATAACACCATATGATGGTAGAGAAAGGTTTAGCTTTATAATGCAAAATCTTACTGGACTTTCAGCAAACAGCAAAACATTACAATAAATAAAAATTACAAGCAAGTTAAAATGAAATCCTAGCATTATCACAAAGATCACTCAGCATCAATGGTTTGTGTGAAAGCAGAAGTAAGACTGTTTCTAGGGTTTGGACAGGATCCTACAAGATGCTGTGGGCATCTTCTGAGATGCTAGACTCCTCCTGTCCACATTGAGGAAGATCAGCACCTTGCTAATGGCATCTGAACTCAGTAAACACTAACATAGCCAGCAACAGTAGAGCTTACAAACACAACTGTTTTAAAAGGTAACAAAGCACAGTCATGAATCAGAAGCCATTTCTGCCACTGGTTTCTGAAAACCCAGCAAGGGTTTGAACAAGCTCCAAGTAGAAACTCGACTTTCAAAAAAACCCAAAACAAAACAAAACAAAACAAACAAACAAAAAACCAACCCAACACCAAACAAACAAACAAACAAAAAAACCTGCTTTCATTTTTGATCTGGGTAGATTTGATGTCTTGCTTGCATAAGGCAAACCCTAAGGTAAGGGTGGAGGGGAGAGAAGGAGGATTCACGGGGGAGAATAAGTTAGAAAATCATCAGAGAAGTTGTGATCATATTTAGATGACTGTCAAGAACTGCACAAGCTTCCCTGAGTACGCAACTTTGCACTTTATTTAATTTTACAAAATGCTTATCTTTCAATGAAGGGAAAGACTTAGTGACACAATTTATTTTCAAATTAATGACAAATAAAGACTTTCTACTTCAGTGTAATGAATTTGGTTACAGAGCTCTAACCTCTTACTCATAAAAATCACTGCCATTGAGAAGTCAAAAAGGAAAGGGGTTTCTAAGAAAGGGTACAATTCTAAATATCACGCAACTGAAAAATTTTAAATAACTTAGACAGTCATCAAAATGCTGTTTATGCACTGTGTGATGCAGATATACTTGTTTTACTGACTATTTAATGTCACTGTAATCAGCAATAAAACATAAAATCACGGCTCAGGAGCTAGAGAAAAAAAAGGTTTTCTATCATTTTTATCACCTTGATTTACATATTTACATAAATATTTGGAGTTTCTGCACAGAAAAGGTAAAAGTGGACTGCTAAAGCAAAAAAAGAGTACTGCTATTGATACATCTTGACTATCATATCTGCCTAACCTGCTATTAAGATCTGACCCATTCATCCACATTAGAAATATAAATACATGAGAGGTTTCCATGGTAAGGTCCAAATGCAGTAAACTTCCTTCAAGATGTAATTTGAATTTAATGGCTTGCCCATGAAGTAAATAAAATATCATTAAAAATTAATGATTTACAATGAATCAAGAAAACGTATGATGTGCCAAAGGACTCCTTAATCTTAACAGGCTTCTGCCTATACTTTTTGTGACACGTTGTAGAAAAGCTGAGCTCATCGTGCTACCTTTTCAGTAACATCATGATGTGGAATTTTAACTGGAACAATCAATTTTGATTGCTGCTCCCCACTGCTTCATACTGGAGGGGGAAATGTGTTTTGGTGGTGCAAATTACTTTGCACTGTTTCCTTCTGCTTTGCAGAGTGATCTGTATCTCTTCTCTTCTTGCATGGTGAAAAGGAGCTCATCCTGCTTTTATTGGTTCAGGTGTAAATCTGTATTTCCCCAGAACAATTGAAAAAGTAGAATTTGGCCTGACTTGGGAAGACAAATACCTTTCTCTTCTAACACCAGCATTAGATATTCTCACTAGCTTGTCTTAATACTAGACTCTGATGCTGTCTCTAAAGTGGAATGAAAATGTTTTTCTTTCCCCTGTGCACTATGCCACATCAATTTCCATAGTGCAATTTTTTTTTTCTTTTTCTTTTTTTTTTTTTTTTTTTTTCTATGGAGGAGTATAATTCAAACCTACTCAGATTTCTGACTTTGCTGTAAATTAATCTTGCCAGTGCATGTCTGGCACTTGGAACTAAGCTGTATCTTCCACTTCTTTGGTAGTCTGAATGACATCAAAATGCTACTCATGCTGTGCACTGCTGTTTTATCTAGTTTATGATGATATAAAGAAGACCAGAAGAAAAGGTAAAATACTAGGAAGACACTCTGTGGTGTTTTTGTAGCTTGTTGCTATCCTCCACCAACTCAAAAATCCATCTAAAAGAGCTCTTAGCTGTCATGGACTCTGAGGAGGGCTGACAAGAAAATCTATTTGCCTTGGCTGAAATGACAGCTTAAAACTCTAACCTTTTTAAAATATGACCACTCTTATGGATATAATAGAACTGATTTTCCTCTCAGTTACCTGAGTGTAAATCAGGATCACCTCCTTGAAATTGTACCAGCTTAAAGCAGAATCAGGCCCAATTCCATACATGCTGATCTGGTGAAAAATATGTCTTCAATAGTTACAGTTCCAAGTATTAAATATTGTAGGATAGGTAAAGAATAGAGAAAAGCTCCTGTGGAATCTGGTTTATCTTACTTCCAGGACTCTTGATCCATATGATCCTCAAAGATATATCCATTTCAGAGTCAAAACAGTGCTAGTGTGGTCATGCCAGAAAACTGCTTTCAGTTTTAGTGTATTTTGAAGGCAAAACCAGGTTTCCACCTCTCTGCTGGCCCAAAGCAACATGGCAACTCAGGGAGCTTGTGCCAGCACAGGAAAACCCTTTGTGAGCACACTAATGCTGAGATAACTCCAAAACTCCCCCAGCACAGACCATGGAGACACTGTGGTCAGACAGACAGACAGTCTACGTGTTCCTGCGCCCCAGGAAAACCCAGGAGCCACCAAATCTCCTTCAGGAAGCCCAGGCTACCATCAGCACTTTCACCTAAACAGTATTTCAATGGTGAAGATGAAAAATAGTTTTCAGGATATCAGCATAAGTAAACAAGGACTGGGAAAATTAAAGGTGGCTCAAAATTACCTTTGCACATATGTAATATCCGAATTCTGCTGACCATTTCTTTGTACTAATTTGGGACCTGTTCTACAGTAGTCCTAGAAGATAGCTGTTTTAGGGAGGGTATTTTCAAGAATTTAATTGCAGCCTTTTTGGTTTCAAAGCATTCACAATAAGTAGGAGGAAATATATGTTGCAAATAAAAAACCCAAAACATTTGTTGTGGTGCTGTGGAAAGAGAAAAGATAAAGATGTCAATGTCGACGTTTCTTCTTTTTAATGCTTCTCAAGAAAGTTTCCTCAATGGTGAACTTTTTATAGGAAAAGCAGATTTGATGCTGCAGAATGAATTAAAATTACTATTTATTTGTGTTCCCTTTTATTCAGATACAAATAACTATGAACGATGAGTCAAATGTCAGGTGTGATGCTTGGAGCTATGGCACTGCATTAATCTTCAACTTGGAAATTTTTTTCCCTTTCTTCCTTCAAATCTGTTTCGTCTGAAGGGTTATCCCCCTCAGCTGCTCAAGTGCGAGATCTGTTACCCAGTTTCAACTTCTCCGTAATCCCTCTATTTAAAGGTGAGATAATCAGCTTTTGTCTGGTTGACTTGGATCTAAGACAATCTCCGGCCTAAAGACAAAGAAGAGCCCACATGAAGAGAATGCAGAGTCTCTGCTTGCCTGCAGAGAGAGGAGGTGGCCTTTTATGCTCTTTCCAACACCGAAAATTCTCATGCCCTGCAAATCCCAGCAGTATAACTTAGAGCATTACCCACAGACAAATGGTCCCGTTAGGAAGTGAATATTATTTGTATAGCAGGCTCAAGAACGTGCCAGAATATTTGGCATGGGTGATCATCCCAAGAGGAAAAGAATAAACTCTTTGTTCTTCAAGTGATGGCACACAGTGCTGCTTGGGAAGCTACCTCCCAGTTTCTGTTGATTGTCACTTTCCTTTGATAATTGTATATATTGTGGAAGAGAGACAGACCAACCTTCTTTACTTTTTTTTCCTTCTTTCCTTCTGTCTCTCCACACTTCCCCCCACATGCCTCTTCCTCCTGAATTTAAAGTGTGAAAAATCACTGGACAGAAAAGTGGTGGGAACAAAGTGGTTCATATGCACAGAGGTTGTGGAGCCATCCAGGCTACCTCACCAGCGTGCATCAAAGTGTCTGAAGAGAGGCTCGGTATTTCCCTGGGAAAATGTATTCCTATATCATTTCTGTTTCGATCTCCTGTCAGAAGAGGCCCACAGAATTGTACAACAGATTCAAAGTTTGGGCTTCTCCCCACTACAGAGATCCCTCAGGAGCTACATTTCAGCCTGACATTCTGGGCCACAGGAAGGAAAAGAAATACAGGATATTGAAAAAAAATCCCCACAAGGTGATGAGTGTCTTCAGAGACTGACTAAATGAACAGTTTTGTTATCTACAAACATGTTTCACTCTGCAGTTCTATTTCGTGCTTTTGATATTTCAGGGTTTGAGGTATATCTGGGAGTAAACAAACACTGCTGCATCAGAATTTCAGCAAGAAAGCAATTCCCATTTTAGGACTAGGTTAGGGAAAGGGCTTAAAGGAAGAATGTTTATGTGCAGTGTATTTCTCTAGGAAACTGATGGCATAAATGCTTAGGGAACAAATAACTTTATTCAAGCCCCTGGGATAGGGTTCCAGATTCTGCTGGGTCCAGTAGAAGTTGTCATACAATAAATACCCTTGCTCTTCACAACATAAAATAGGTCCATAACTCTGCAGCTGTGAGAGGCTAAGGGAAAATGTATCTGGAATTGCCAGAGAACTGATAAGTGTTGCTAAACACATGCTAATGAACTCACTGAACAAGGCAACATGGGTCAGATCTGATCCTGTGTGCAAGCCTCTAGAGGCTCACCTGTAAGTGGGCAGTATCAGGAAGAAATTCAATAGACTCTCTGAAAAAGACAGGCAGAAGAACAGCCCAATATTTCCTCACCCCGGCGTAGGGACCTGCTGCGGATCAGATGTGGGAGCACGGAGCTGGTTGGGAGGCGTACAGGAAGGGATTGCTTCCAAGGGGTGGGTCAGAGGGATGTGCCACACCCTCTTTCATTGCAGTCTTATGATTTCACTATTACAGATTCAAACTTGGCACATGCAAAAGTTGAAGTTCCCATGGCAACAGTTACTTCTACCACAATTCCTGCCTTGTGTACTTATCATACGCATTTAGCGTCAAACAGGAATACATTACATGACACATTTAACAACGTAAAATAGAAAAGAAAATGCTTCAGCTGTGGAATGAAGCCAAGTTAAAGATTGCTATAGAAACCTTGATTTTTGCACTACTTGACCTTTTCAATTTTAGCTGTAAAACTTTATGGTTACATTAACAAAGATTTGTACTTATTATCTGTTCACCTCACCCCACAAATGGTAAGAGCATTGTCCAAGCAGAAGAAATGTTCATTTCCCTAGATAAAAACTCAGTGCTTATTCTCACTTTACCCTGGTCAGCTAAGCTTCATTTGTAGTCTTGCTGGGACAGAAATTACCAAATATACTGAGAGAAAAAAAATGGTGAAAAATTCAGCTGTGTGATATCAGTTCAGGCAGCTGTTTGCTTTAGTCATTTTGTTGTTCCCTAATCTCTCAGAAAGATAAGCAGAATTGAAGTTTTATGGTTTTAGTATCCTAGTCTTGCAGAAATTGTATGTGAGGGGAAGGTGTTGCCCTTTCACCATACATATAGGAATGGACTTAACAGCTCAACCCAAAATTCAGCTCTACCAGCATCATGTTATGAAAGTAATTGATAGCAGGTATCTATGGAAGGCTATACAAACAAAGAAAAGATAGAAAGAGACTTCACAGAAGTTTCTTTCAGCCTAAAGCAAATTTGGGAACATCATGAAACAGATTTAGTTTTGGGGTTTTTAATCTCTTCCAACTCTAAACCTGTCAACTGATTAATTCATTTTATGCAAAATGCATCAGAAATAATAATGGGCTGAATTTAGCCCTGAAAGAGAGAAGTGGGTATCATTCTATCCATTTCAACGGAAGTACTTCAGGGACAATATTGTACTACTTGACCTAATTTTTTCCTGATATCCTTGCAAATGCAAGCAATTTCACTGAATCAGTACAAAAGGAGGATAAGTAAAAGAAGAATCTGTTGGATGTTCCGGGCTTTCTGTCTCCATGCACTTGTGTCCTTGTTGACAGCTGCTCACCATCACTCTATACCACTGTCAGATCAGATTGGCATTGCATTGCACATTAAATCCACATTTCAATGGTGTAACCTGTCATTGCACTGTTCATGTGAATTGATGTGAACTGATTTGTTCTAACCAGAGCTTGGAGCAATTTGATGGCAGGGCCTGTTATTCCACAAAACACAAGGCAGTGCCAAACAGCACAAGCAGACAATTTAATTAAATTCCTCAATTCCACTAACTTCACTGTCATGGTAAGAGTGGGAAAGTAGGTTTTTACAGCTATTTTGGCAGTGTTGTGCTGTGGTTTCTTTGGAGTTTCACTAATTTCATGTCTGTAAATTATTATTGTCCTATATGGGAGTTTTCCCCCATACATAACACAATGTATATATGCAGTACCTGCCACATACCTGCCATATACCCTACAGCCGGCCCTGCTGCCCAAGGTGTGCAATACATAGGAAGATATGGGAGTCCATATGTATGCAAGCTATACCAAAGCACACAAAGGTTTATTTACCTGCTCTATACTCATGGCTTCACTGAAAGTGAGATTTAGGCATTTCTCATACAAGAGACTTGCTGTTAGGCTGCTGTGTTACTTGGAAGTAAAAATTACACAACCACACTAACTACCAAGCCCCAAAACAGCTGTTGTTATGCAAGCAAAAGGTTTAGAAATATAACCCTAAGTATCATCAATGCACTTTGTGAATAGATTCGTAGTTCAGAGTTATGATCACTGTATGCAACAGTTATAGTGCAGTTTATTTGAAAAATAAGTTTTGAAAGCACCTTTCATTTAATAGGACCATAACATCTCTAAAGGAGAAATGTTGCAGTTGTTTAATATCAAAAAAAGAACACAGATGTGTACCTGCCAATACAAAGGTTGTTTTTGCCCTGAGGTTCTCATGGGTTAAGGATTCAGAGTGTCTGAAAAGGCTCACTAATTAAAGCAGAGAAAATAATTTTTACTTGTGACCCCTTATCTTTTGACAGTTAATTATCACCATAAACCTGCAGTAAAATATTACCTGCATTTCTCGGATAGCCAAATTTAACATACAGAGAGCTTCGATTCATACAAGAGAGTAATAAAACTGCTTAAGTGTAACAATTTGTGAAAATCTGATGTTTCAATGACAAAAGGTTGCTTCTTGTTGTAGTATCATATTTCTGACATCTTGGTCTATAGATTGGCAAATAGTTTCTTTTCTCCCATCCTCAGTCAACAAGTGTCTTTGCTGGAGGGGGGTCAATATTAGTATTTAATTTGCTTGACATACACAAGAGGAATATCTGCCAGCTCTGTCAAGTCTGAGGCACACATAACATATTCCCTGATGCCTGCCATTACTGCTGCTTCTAACCTAAGAAAGAGTTTCTTCCTTTCTCTTCAAGACTGCTCACGAATCCACAATATCTCAACACAAGCCTGGCAATGTCTCCTGGTCATAAAGGCCTATGCACCAACCTGTTCAGTCTGTACTCAAATTAAACTGTATTCATGAACAAAGAAAAGAATTGAAAGCTAGAAAGTTGGAACATAGCCTGTCTTCATCCCCATTCCTGCATCCAGTTTAACTCAGAACAGCATAGGTCCCAGCAGGGGCCCTATGGGATTCAATTGGGTCCAGTTTCTACTCTTTCTAAGCATGGCAGTTTATCCTTAATCTTTGTTACTTTTCTTTTAGTCATGCATTAAACCATGTGAGGGCACCTCCTTTTTATATCATGACTGTTTAATTCCTTTAAGGACCTTTGGTGATGTGAATCACTTTGTGAAAACCCAGGTCCACTGTATATCAGGCAGCATGCCCTTAGTCTGATTCTCATTAACTCCCCCAAAGGATGATAATGGATTTGTGAGGCATGTTTGCTTTCTACAAAATGATGTGTTTACCAATTCTATTTTCTATGATCGCTACCAATTTGTCTGGTACAGAAATCAATTTTACTGGTCAGTAGTTTTGCTGTTCTGCTCCTTAAACATTTTTTTCTTTTTAATAGCACCACATTTGCGACTTTCTATTTTTCGGCTTTCAAGAGTGATTTCAGAAATTAGTAGTTTAGCAGTCTCATATTTTAGCTTCTTTAGAATGCTTGGTTTAATACTACCTGGTGCTTGAGATTTGCTACTGCTCATTTTATTGAATTGCTCTGAAAATCTCCTCTGTTGACTGTTCGATTTCTGAGTGCTCTTCAGGCTTGAACCTGTAAAGAATGGCTCAGGTGTGGAAACCTTCATGACCTCTTCTGAAGAGAACATTGATGCAAATAATTCATTTAGTTTTCTCACCACAGTGCTGCTTCCTGGAGTATCCTATTTGCACCTTAATCATCTCTCAGCCCATTGACTTTCCAAAAGGCTTCCTGTTTCTGAGAAACTTCTTATTAGTCACTTTTATGCCTGTAGGAAGTTGCTCTTCAAAATCTTTTTTTGGCTTGCCTCATTAGAGTTCTATGTTCAACAGGATGAGTTTAACTTGTCTTTTATTCTCCTCGTTTGGACAGGATTTCTATATTTAAACGGATGAGTATTTTACTTCTAATAGCCTTCTCCATTCTGTTGTTTTAACATGCTGCCTTTTAAGCATTTAATTATTTTCCCCAGCCCTTTTAACTGTTTCTCTTCACTTTCACGTTATTCTCCATCTTCATAGCTTTAACATGATCATCATTAGCTTTTTTCATATTTTTGGTACTGCTTAGATGATGTAAATACTTAAAGGTTGGCACAGCACCCATTCACTGACCTGAGAATTCTTTTTTTTTTCCTGCTTTGGAGTTTTGGGTTAGTTGCTCCAACAACTAGCTATTTATTGACTCTTGGATGTTTGTACCTCAAACTCCAGGGACATTTCTACTACTGAAAGTGGACTAAAATTTGAAATTTTCTGTGTTGGCATTTTTGTTGGAAATAAAAATTGCTTTCATGTGTCTTTGACAAGCCAGTTGCAAAAAAATTTTTTTTAAAAATGTAAGAAGTTAAAATATTGTATGTCACTGTAAATCAGAATCTAAATAATTAGGACAAGACAAGGACAGCGGTGATTACCCAATATGGGGAAAATTGATAGCCCTCATATCCTTAATCATCTACAATTACCTATGATGAGCAACAAATGAAGTAGACTGAATCTTTAAGGTAAGTCAGTCACTTAATAAGCCAATGCACTTAATGAATTCCCTTGTTTATCTCCTAGGTCCAGAAAGGGCTGTGAGGTTCATAATGAGCTCTGCAGCAGCAAAGTGCTTTATCACCTGAACTGGCCAAATTTCATCTGGCTGAGCTCATCTCCTGTTGCCTGGGGATAATGTCTGCAAATTGGTGCCCTGCCAGGGGGAAGGAGGCCAGCACTGTTTATGTCCGGAGGTTCTTGCACTTGGTGCAGAGCCTGGGACAGGAGCCACACAGCCTCTCTGCCCCAGCATGTGGCTGGGCACATCTGCCTGCACCATGCTGACTTCCCTCTTCATCCTGGGCTGGGAGGCTGAGCTTTGGATGCATCTCCATGTTTCTAGAGCTACAAATTCAGATGCAAGCAAATGCTCAAGGGCAGCTGCTCATCTTGAACCTTCATAGCCAGACCAGTTCCCAACCCATAGGACCCCTGCCAGCAGCAGCTGGGGAAGGAAATTTTCACAAAAGACCTAAGACTGTTTCTCTTTGTGCTGCCTTCAAAGGCCACTTTGAACTCTGCAAGTATCACATTAGCAGTATTCCCATTGACTTAGCCACCAAGGTGCCCTTAAAGGACCAGGTCTGACATGCTTTTCTGTAGCTCTCTCTGGTTCAGAGAAAAGTGCTGCGCTTTTCCAGAGTTGAGAGATCTGATTTCATAGATTTTTAAGACCAGAAGAAAACAGAATGTTCATCTGTTCTGTGATGAAATACTATCCCTCTAAGCACCAGGCACAGATATTACCCTGACTTTGAGGCTTATAAAGTTGAGTTTATTCAGCTTATTATTTAAGTTATTTTCATATCTGCTTCCCTACCAACAGAAAAAATTCTCAAGTCAAAACTATTTTTTCATTTCATATTGCCTTATCAATATGTTTGGTTTTGGGGTGACAGGAAATGTAACTCGGATTCTTGTATTTATAAATATTCATAGAGGTGAGAGGATTAAGCAGTTAGAGTATTGTTTGAAAGAAAATTTAGATCCCCTTTGCAAACACCATCATGGTGATAGAAAATCATTCTTTTCCCTGTAATAATCTACTTTAAAAACATCCTCTTTGCATTACTTCCAGCTATCAGAATCAGCCAGTAAAGTATAGCCTGAATTCTGATAAAGGGCAATTGCAGTAAATGGAGAAACAAGCATAAATTATATCAGCAGTGAGCCCAAGAAAGAACTGCAGAGATAAGAGAAGATGAGCTTTTTGAATCATTTATTTCACCTTAAATTCTACTTGTAATAAAATAAAAACAATTAATTATAAATAATCATGTTTATAAAGAACAAGTAATTTCTATGCCTTGTCCTTCCATCCTTATTGAAAGTTCCCACCAGCCAGGGGCAGCAGTTGACTTCACACCATTTCATCCACTGGACACATCGCTGGATCTATCTCATGTGACTTTGGACCCCATTCAATTCCTAAAGTTCAGCTGTGTGTATCAGGAATATCCCATCCTCTCTGCAAGCAGTCTTATTTGAGGCTATTGAACTGTCTTCACAAACAAGGATCTGCACAGTCACATTGTGTACCCACTGAGAAAGCTCATATGGACAGCAGGGAAGTCACTGCACTCCCCAGAGCACAGGTGAGGCTGCAGTCCCTGTACTTGCATCCATGCTTCCATAGTTTGCTCTTTCCATTGAGAAAAAATGTCTTTCATCAGTGGTCTCTGCTGCACAAATCTTGTGCAAGCATTTTCAAAAGGGAGGCTTGGTGCATCTCTGTTTCCATGGGCATGTTCATGGAGCCAAGAGCCATGATGTCAGCAGGCACAGACATACTGTACTGGAACTGAGGAAACCAGCTTGGGCAGTGGCAGCAGCACACTGTGGCGCTGGGAGTTTGGGATAAATTGGGCAGATCTGCCTAGAAATGGCAAGTGCATTCAGAGGTAGCTGTTATGCACTAAGGACCATATGCAGAGCATCGTTCTGGTGGCACCCCAAGGGCAGAGGTGTCTCTGTCCTTGCTGCAGGGACACCTCCTATTTCAGTGTCGGTGGTTTCTGCTGCTAGACACAACATCAGTGTGTTGAGACTGTGGGGACAAGATGCAAAAGTAAACAAACATTTACAAGTCAGTTTAAATAGGTAGTAATGGCCACTAATTATGTGAATCAAATAAAATAACTGGTATTTGAATGATTGACCTTTAATTTCTATAACTCAGAGATCATCTACTTGCTACAATGTTCAAACATCAGTTGCTGTCACATGGCTAAATTTGTTTTATTTTTTAGCAAAGTTTATTATCATCTCTGAATTTTAACATTTTAACATTTTAACCCTATGATACAAGGCTGATGAGTGCATGCTTTAGAGTGATTTCATTTTTCTGTTTTTCTTTTCAGTTCTCCCAGGAGTCTCGTGTCTAGGAGAAGTTGTTTTATGAAAGAAGAGCAAATTTTACCATTAAAATAATATAAAATATTAACATTAAATAAAAACATCTATAAGCTGTTTCATGGAACTTGAGGAAATGACTTATTCAAGGCACTGTGACTGTCAGAGACTATAACTGCAGCTATTTTGCAGACCTGACATTCCTGCTGAGTAACAATTTACATCAACAAATTAATTTTATTTCAGAGTTGCTAACAAGCTTACCTAATGATTTATGTGTTCATTTAAAAACTACTAAATAGAAGAGCATTCCTGAATAAATTCTAATCTTACTTTTGGGGGTAAGTTGTCATTCAATAATATTTGTCATAAAAATACCACAAAAACTCTCATATTGTTTAAGGAAATAAAACCCATACACTAGACTGTTTATAGACAGGCTACTGACAGCCAGAAGGAGGAGTGTTTTTGCATTTGTGTCACCTGCATCAGCATAAGTGCTTTCAGTTGTACCAGGTGGGCTGCCTTTGGTTATGTAGAGGCCCAGCTCTTTGCCCAGTGGAGCCTTTGAGCAGGATTACAATGCCAGGGGCATTCACATAACTCTAAGGTGAGTCACTCCATCCCCTTGGCAACTCCAGGGAAGCTCCCCAACAATGCAATGCTCTATTCCCCTCCATACATTATAAACAGTTATCCAAGGGGTAGCACATCTTTTTTTTCATGGTTTCCAGCTTTCCTAGATTTACGTATTCACAGTACGAATGGCCAAGCTTCTGTCAAGTTCAGGAGCCCAATGAGCGCTATAAAATATGAAGGACAGAGAAATACCAGAAATCTGCAATTTTGGCTGCGTTTGCAATTGCTGTGATTCACATGCACCTCCACACCTCAAAAGCAAAAGCATCTAAAAGGTGGGAGAGTAGATCTTCAGGGGAAAAAGAATATAAGTCTTGGTTTAGCTCTCTCTGTGAATACAAATTTCATCTGCATGCACATAAATAGTAGAAAAGGCTTTATTTTGAGAGCTAGTTTAACAACTGGAAGGATGCTCCTTCAAAGACTGAGCCATTACAAGGAGATACATGACCCTAAAATTTAGACAATTTAGAAAAAGTATCTTTCCATTTAATGAACAGCTGGTTGAATGCAGAGAAATATAGTAATTTTTCTTGGAGATGGATTTATAACTACTAATATTTTCATGCTAGCAGCATCTTCAAGCAAATGTGATGTGTTTTATGATGTATCTTTGTTTTATATACACATTTCATTCTTGTAATTCCTTGAAAATTAAAAAAAAGAACCACAGCAAATAAGAACAAAAAATGTGGTGTGTAAAAATATTGGATTTATCTGAAATCCTAGTAATAATATGTCAGAAGATTAAAATTTAAAAAAAAAGCCTTAAAATGTAAATCTCTACTCAGCAAAGACACTGACTGAATGTAATAAACTATCTGAAAGCAGAACACTGAATTTGCATCCAGTCATTAACTGCCATACTTACATCTTTTGGGCAAATATAAAGCTCTCAAATACCACAAAAAAATGGAAATGTGATGGCCTCGCCATATAAAATAAAACCCCAGTGTAAGATAAAACATATTTCAATGACTGCAATTAATTGCAAAATAGAATAAATCACTATACAAATAATTTATCTGCTTTAAATATCATAGAAAAAAGCCATTAACATGCCAACAGGAAACTGGCAGCTTGACAATTTTATGACACTAAAACAGGACTGCAATGGTGTGATTCTCACTTCATTTAAGACAATGATAAAGCTTTCATTAATTTCAGCTAGTGAGAACAGAAGTGTCAATAATTTTTCATTTAATAAAATGTATTTTTCTTCTGCAATGCAAAAGAAATTAAAAACTCTAAAAAGTCTGAATATACTGACATTTGGGCTGGTTTACATATGCTTTACATGCTTACAGAAATGAGCAGAATAATTTATTATATCAGGCTTGCATTGTCAAATAAATCTTGCACTGCAGAATCCCTTATGTTCATCTTTTTCTCTGATCAAGAAAGAGCATTAAAAACCCTCATGCTCTTCTTGGGTGGCTTGAGCCTGTAAAGCTAATATAAAAAGAGATATGACTTAGGAGAAGCTATTTTGTATTGTTAGTTTATCAAGCCCTATCTTTACAACAAGGGAAAAGCAATCTAAAATCAGGGGCAGTGGCTATTTCTCATGTTTATATAACTTTTGTTTTGAAAATGTTGTGCATAACAAAACTAGGATTTATGCTGAGAGCAATATCCAAATGAAGGATAAGAGGTGGGCACCCAGTGTCTGAGCTATTGGTGCTTGGCAGGTGGACAGTGGGGCAACCTTCTGCTCTGCACTTCAGCAACAGCGTTGGAAAGCCCAGAGCCATCAATGTCCCATGGTGGGAGAGCACCAATGGCTCCATTCCCACCGGAGGACAGAGCCACAGGCAGCCTGAAAGACCAGACGGGAGAGCATTTCTGTCCTGGGCAAAAGGCAGGGAGTGGTTAGTGGCTCTAAAGCACAAGGAGTCCCACCTCTTGCCCAAAACCCTCTGCCCATTCACTGTGAGCTGGCACATTGGAATGCAGGCAGAGACATTCCACTTTACTGTGCTGCTTCCAGAATCAGGGGCTCACTCACCATGGGCTTCCTAGGGTTCATCCTGCCACTCTGTGCATGGAGACGCTCACTGAGATGAAGGAGACACAGCCTGCTTTTCCCTTCCCTCTCCTGCTTACCATCATTTCCAAAATACACCATCACTGGCTCCTTGCCTAGTCCTGCACCACCTCCCTGCTCCAACCCAACCCCTCTGCAGGAGAGAGGGCTAGCAAGGATCGTCTGGGGGACAGCCAGGGAACAGAAGGGGAGGAGGAGATGCTATCTGGTGGATAGTAGTGAGGGAAGGGGCGCTTCATGAATTATTATTGCCTCCTGAACTGAGTTTAATTTAGCCCCTAGGACCATAAGCTGCTTTTGAGCTACTGCTAGGCAGTGCTCTCTGCTTGTACGTGTCAAACACATGGCCCCTTCCCAACAAGGGCCCCAGGCAGAGGTTTGTGAGACAGTTGGAGTGAGCTAGTGTTGAGGAGCTGTAGTATGCCAACAGATGGGCTGGGATGAACATCTTATGTCAGAGATTGCTCTCCAGAGGCTATTTCTAGCCTCTTCAGGCCTTTTGTGTTGCTGGAGGGCAATGGAGCTACAACATAACACAGAATTAGGCCTGCTAGTTCTGAATGAGGAAGGTGTTTCCAAGCATTTGGGAAGCAAGTGCAAGTCAGCAATCTCAGCACTGGAATGATAATTGTCTTGCAATTTGACTAATTACCATGTGTGGCAATATAGGTGCGCTGTGACAGCATTTTTTAATGCATCCATTAGTGTGCAGCTATGCCACACAGCAACAGGGCTTCATCTGTTTCACAAACTTCTTAGAGTTTGTGGATAAAGTTAAGCACATCCCTCAGTTCCTTGCTGAGTCAGGGAGAGATTACTTACAGCATTAACTCAGCTCTACCAAGGTGCACCTTTATTCCTCAGAGAAAAATTGCAGAGCTGCCTCTTGCTTTTGTGTATTGCAGTCCCTATATGTAGAAAGACTTCAATGTAAAACCTTTCCTCTTCACTGAAATGATAATAAAATAAAGTGTAACTGTACTAAGTGGCAACAATGAGAAAAATACACCTCTGGATGCTCAGAGATATGTAGACACCAAATTCCCATTAAAACTGCCTAGCTAAAAAACACTCCTTCACCCAGATAGCTTCTGCACGGTCTTTGGTTAAGTCAGTATATCACCACTGCAAGAAAATTTTGCCCATGCTCAGCAGTCCATTAGAACTTTCTAAGCCTGTCAGGCTTGACTGACTCAGCTGAAAAATTTTTAGGTATTTGTGAAAAACGTCAATCAGTTGTTTTTAAAATTTTAAAAGTTTAATAGTAATAAAGTTGTTATAAAAATATCAATATAATTAGAGTAATAAAAATTTTGGACAATTTTAGGATTAGGACAATATGAAACAATAGAAACAAAGAGTTACAGATGTGTGGGTACCTTTTGCTGGGCAGCATAAGCCCAAAAAGGACACACGTTAACAGAGGATTAACCCTTAAAAGCAATAACCTGTTGCATATTCATACATCTCATACATGATGCATAAATTCCATTCAAACACAGGATTCTGTCTGTTCAATGTCAACTTCCTCTGAATCCTGACGGCATCTTCTGGGCTGAGTGATGTGGGAAGAAGTCTGTTTCTTCTGATAATGGGGCAATAAATTGTCTTTCTCTAAAAGATTTAGGTGTCCTGTGGCTGCTGTCTCTCTGCAAGTCCTTTCTTTCGGAAAAAAGTATCCTACATAGCATAGTTTCTATTTTAACCTTATGTTATAACCTAAAACTATATTTAACACGCTACTTAAGAAAATTAATACAGTATCACTTTCTAACATAACACGTATAACATTCACTTTAACATTGGTGAAAAGCCAATCACAAAGTACTCATTTTTCACAGCATTTAGGTGCTTCTAGTTTTCTGGGTTATTAAAATCTTTTCCCTGCTCCAGACAACTGCTTTTCAGCAGAGCCAAGGCCTGCGCTTTCCCTGCCTCGCCCCAGCTGGGAAATGGCGCTTCTTGCTTGAGAAAAATGAGCCTTCCAGCCGGTGCTTGCAGCCCCGGACGGGCCGAGGCGATGTGCGGGCGGGACGGACAGGAGCGATGTGCGGGCGGGACGGACAGGGGCGATGTGCGGGCCGGACGGACAGGAGCGATGTGCGGGCCGGACGGACAGGGGCGATGTGCGGGCCGGACGGACAGGGGCGATGTGCGGGCCGGACGGACAGGAGCGATGTGCGGGCGGGACGGACAGGGGCGCTCAGCGGGCCGGACGGGCAGCGGCGCTGTGTGGCGGTCGCCGCCAGAGGGCGCGGGCGGGCGCGGGGCCGCACAGGGCCGCGGCTGCTCCCGCTCCTTAATTGGCCTCAGGCCTCAGAGCGAGCACCGCCGCGCTCGGCAGTGGTTCTGCAGCTAGTTACGGACTGGCGGACAGTTTTTGGCATTTATTGGTGCCCTCTGACACCGAAATTATCATAAGGTCAGAGAATTCATTGAACCCGAGCAGCACTTAAGCGCTGTTAGACTCATTTTGGCTATTCAGACCAAACAAGTTTTTCAGAGGGAGGCTATTGGCTCTCCAGGTAAAAAAAATTAATGCAAAGAGCACAAAAAGAAAGCTGGGCTGTTTTAATAAGCTGTCTTGCTGCTGTAGCAGGGATGGGCAGGAGAAAATTCCAAACAAGCAGCTTGCTGTGCCAGCTAAAGGAGTCCCTGGGAAGCTGATGGGAGATAATCAACAAGGAGAAACCCGTGCTACCTTTTTTTTTCTGCTGGCTTTCCTCTCTTTCCACCTACTGTGTGTATCTCACAGAGCACTAGGCTGCAACAGCCACCTTTTTAATTTCGGTGTCTTGAGGGAAGCATGACACCGAGTTGTTAATAACCTCACCTGTCTCTGCTGACACAACCATTGCCTTTTCACTATCCCAGCAGCAGCAGGAAATCAGCAAGAAAAAAAAAAAAACCCAACAGCCTAAGGTAGAGCCGAGGAACATAAATCAGCTGCTCCTGGAAGGTGATGTCGGAGCCCGGGATGTAAGAGGATCCTCTCCAGGTTGCAGGAGGAGTGACACGGTGCTGGGAGCCAGCCAGGATTACCCCTTCTGCCCTGATACCGGGGCAAAGGGGACACGGGGGAGGCGGAGAGGGACCCCAAGGGAGCTGGCAGTGCAGGATGAGATCCCTTTCCTCTGTTTCCTCTGAGTCAGGGGACGTGCACAGCTGTCAGTGCGAAGGTGGAGATAGGTAAATGACAGACTGGGTTCGCTCTCCTCCCAGAGCAACAGCAGCTGAGTCAAAACAAGCGCAGCCAGAAACATGAAACCCTGAAACCCCGCCCCCGCACACTCGCTCACATATATACACACATCATAATTCATGCTACATCAAAGCAGTGATTACCACAGCTTCCTGGCTGTCTATTTCTGTTTATTTATGGTGCATTACACATTTTAATGCTATTCTCATACAGCGGCTCAGCTGCCACTGTTCTGCATTTGGGTGGGGAAAAAAAACCAAACCAACAAATGGCTGTAACATACAGTATGTTGTCCCCTGGGAACAAAGGATAAACAAATGCTCAGCATCTTCCAGGGAGCAGTGATTCAGAGTTATTAATAGCATGACTCCCCCTCCCCATTTCAGTCTTGCTCACGGCTACACGCTTCAGCAAGGAACGGCAGGAGTGACAGTAGGGAGGGGAGAAGGGCTGGAGAGGCTCCTGAAGTGACCTGTTAAGACCAGCTGGCTTCAGGAGAGTCCTTACATCATCCTCTGTCTCTGTAATCATGTCTAGCTCTGGGCTGCTGCAGAGTATTGGATGGAAGGGGAGGGCAAAGGTTTGACATTGGCCTGAGGAGAACCACCAAACTCATGTCTTGCTTGAAGCTTGGTTCGAGCTAAGGGTAAGAGATCACCTACTAAAAACACTGCCTGCCACAAAGTCACAGCTCATTCCCTCTTCTCTCCATCCTCATAAGGTAAGAACATGGGGACTTGACTTTATTAATTTATTTAAGGAAATGACAGTCAGCTCAGACTAAGTTGAATGTACAAAATTTATTTCTCCTTGCTGTCAACCTTACCATCATTTCCCCTTGAAGCCTGAGTTCTCATTGCCATTACTCTTCTTGCAAAATGCAAGTCATTTTGTTTATGCCATGGGAAAAATATATAATCTCTTTAAGTGCATTGACAGTATCAAAATAAAACAAATAATACTGAACAGGCAGCAAAAACAGAAGCCATTGTGCCAACAGTCCCTGCTGTGAGAGGCACACAGACCGCTGCTGTGCACCTCCTGCTGTACCCTAGTGTGTAGGAGTGACACTTCTAAAAGGCTCTTTTTACATCCCTTAATAATCCAGCCATCCTTGTGAGCTCACTGCAGGCACCATGCTATCAGCAGAGCTTTTGCTGTAATAAACTGCTCTTTTATACACCCAGGGATAGTGTCCATGAGACATGCTGCAAATACATCCAGGATCCCAAATCCCTCACTGGACAGGGCAGGGCAAGTGAAGCTGTGCCCTTGGTGCCAGTTTACCTTGGCCCTTAACTACAAAAAAGAAAGAAATACCATCTTTCCCATACTCTCTTCACAACCTTTTTTCTAAAGGGGACCTCAGCTCAGAAGAAAGGCTCTGAGAGTTTGTGAGGGGTCTCTGTCCAGAAGAAATAACACAAATAAAAACTGTTAATGGAAGAAAGCTGCAGGTGCTGCTGGATGGAGTCACACCTGAACGAGACAGGCAAGGTGAAGGGCCCCATACCTCATCAAAAACTTCTTGTCGCCCGGTCCCTCCTGCCACCCTGTTGCAGAAATTGTTGCAACAAGAAAGGATAGCCTGAAAGGGCTAAGCCTTGCATCATTTTTGTTTTTCAAGCTGTTACAGTGACATGTATGTTCCTAAATTTACAGAGTTGCTGAACTTCATTAGTTTATAGGCATCTATATGGCTACTTTTATACATATATATACACATACACAATGTCAAGGAGAGATTGCATTACAAATTTTGACCTCATGCAGAGATAAAAAAGGAACCTCTACTCATGCTAGTAAGACTCTAGATTTACAGGGTAAGGAGTGACAAAGTGTGACAAAGTGTCTGGGGTGACAAAGTGTCTGGATGGGATAACCTACACAGAGTTAAGTTTCCTACACACGTGTCCCCTGCTCTGTCTACACACTTCTGCCTCACCAAGTCCCCTACCCATTCCTCCAGAGATGTGAAAAGCTTCCGAAGAAGGAAGGAGAAAAGTCCTCATGTGAAAGTTTGTGTGACAGCACTAAGCAGGGGAGCTACAACAGAGCTCATATGCCAGGGAGCCTGAAGGGAAAGTCCCTATGGGAGCTGGGGAGGGGGACACTGATGGTCACCTCTTGCCGAGTCTGAATAGATGGTGAGCCCTTGTGGAACAACCCCCAGAAGAAGCACCTGATAAGAACACATCTGAGCTTCCCAAATGCCCTCAAGGGGGGCTCCAGGGTGTGGGCAGAGCAAGGTTTGCACTGCTCCTTGCCAGGACTGAGTTTCATGGGCCACTTAATCCCAGACGGCATGTGCTAGCTGAGGTGGGACGGTAACACAACCCACACGGAGGGATTTCATACAGAGGAAAAAATGTTGCTGCTATGCTGTAGCATTTGTGATGGGTATTTTTAGCCCCCAGGCTCGATGCACATGGGCAGCAGCCACAGCACTGAGGAGCATGTGGGGAGAGCTCCAAGGCAGCTGGGGCGACCAGGTCAGTAATGCAGACCTCCAGCGACACAATCAAAGTTCTTAGGGCTGTGTTTTGCTGGAAAAAGACAAGAGTTGAAAAGATTTGGTGGCCATACGTAGTGCCTCTTGGCTCAGAAATTTAGTTGTAGACTAATTTTTTTTAATGTTCAATTTACTGTCTGCAGCTATAGTTCTCATATCAACAAAAGCTGTGGGGCTGGGTAAGCTGTTGTGTTTTTTCAGCTGACCTGCTCCCACTCACCACTGAAATTAGAAGCATCTTAGGCAGCTCTTTTGCTGTTTCCTTGTCCTGCTGCTGCTGCAAATCAAAAAATGTTTCTTTCATCCTCAGCTTAAAGCTGAGGTGTATAAGAGATGGTTTTCTTATTTTTGTTCTATTGACAAGTCAGGAAAATGCCATTCCAATTACAGTAAATTATTTTGAGTTTCTTGATGGGGTAATTCAGACTAAACTATTCAACCCAAAATGAAATGTGTGCTTCATTCTCCAGGCATTTAGTTCTCTTGTTAAACTTTGTTTCTTTCTCATTTAGGTCACTTTTGAAATGAAAAATGCCATTTTGACACAAAAGGTCCAAAAGTTTCATTTGGTAAATGTCAAAACAAAGCAATTTCATGGGCTTTTTTTTTTTTTTAGCACTATTCTGTCAAAGACTGCTGAAACAAGACATTTCAAACTTTTTAAGATTGTTCCTTGTCATGACATTTTTGGGGTTTTTTGATAGAAACTCCATTTCAGGAGAATTACGTCTCCTAAGTACATTTCTAATCCTAAATAGATTGTAAAACAAAACAAAAGTAGAAGAACAAAATTAGAACATCAGCCCACTTTCACTCAGCTAAGCTGTGGTCTTTTCTTGCCACATGAAAGGAGGACCCCCAGAGAGCAAGCAATAGGGATTAGTTGTCCTTGACAGATACTGTTCTTTTTTGAAGAAAGGCGAGTTCTCAAGAAGAAGGGAACATGCAAGGGCTGAATTGGTGTGGCTGGTCATCTTACTTTGTAGGACGATCCTGAAATCAGCAGGAAAGTGCTGTGTCTAGAAATACTTCTGTCCTTTATCCCCATGACCGAGCAGACAGGCTTTGCAGGCTGCCAATAGCTTGTAGGCAATGGCACTCCTGTCACAGGGAAGGTGTCTCCATTTTCACAGAGATTTGTTTGCTGTATCAAGACCCTGCAGCACCATACCAGCTACCTCTCAAATCCAGACTTGCAGCACTTTACCGTAAGGAGTGAAGTAATCTGGAGTCCTGACATGACAATCCATATTCTGTACTCTGTACATAAAATGTTTTGTTGTTTGCAGTAGGAGAAAATAGGTGTATGAACATTTTCCTGTAGCCAAGGCCTTTTAGTGACTTCCAGTGAGGAAAATTTATTATTAAAGATAATCATAAATGGCTGCCTGCTATTGGGTCTTCTCTCCTCCCTGTCCCATTCTATCCCCACCTGACACACATCCCAGCAGTGATTAAATCAATGGGAATTAATCACATCTCGTGAAAGAGAAGTGGGCCTGTAGTTTCCCCTTTCTGTCTGACAGAATTGTACAGTCAACTTCAGAAATTTGTGATTTCCCTTATGCCAAGCTTTTGGCTGAGTAAGCCACTGTTACATGCAGGCAAATCTGAAACTATTCCCCCAACTTCATCTTTCAGCTTCAAATGTGCAGGCTATGCATTCCCTGAATGCAGCATATCACAAACTAATCCCGGGAAAAATCACAGCGATTTCATCTTAGACCATCATGGATTTCTTGCTGACCTGAAAACCTGAGTAAGGACCTGTGTTTTTCACAGTTCAGGAAATTTCACGGTTTCAAGGAATGGGAAAAGAATGAAAATCCTGAGCGGCAAGAAGACGCTTACAAATTCTTCTGCAAAAAATACAAAAATTAACAATTAAATTATTAACAAAATTAAAAAAAAAAAATAGAAAAAAAGCCTCCACTGCACCCTCCCTCTACCCGCGTTGTCCCATCATGAGACGCTAATCCCTCATTTAAAGAAAATCTGTTTGGGGAAGCAGGAGCGGCTCCGGGCAGTGCCGCGGCCGGCGGGCAGCGCCCGGGGCAGCCGCAGCCCCGCCGCTGCTCCCTCTGTGTTCCCTTTCGGATGTCCTTGTCACAGTTCGGGAGACAGACAGCACACGGGCACCGCCGCAGGGCTCATCGCCCCGCTCATGAGGCTGTGCCTGCATGGCAGCAGGGCTTGGCTTTGCATTTACTCCCTAAAGCACTCCTGCAGCAGTCACCTCATCCATGCATCTCATTATGGCGCAATTAATTAATGAATGAATTCGTTCATTCATTACCAGCACGGTGCTGGTAGCTACTGCTCTGCATCGAGTGGGGTGTGCAAGCGGCTTGGGGGGCTCCCGAGGGCTGCAGGGGAATCAGCTCCACATCTGCTGGCAACTCAACCAGCTTGCACCTCTCATTCTTACAGCCATCCCGACTGCAGCATTTTCCTGCAGCCTGAAAACTTCTCTAGAACTTAGTGGCAAGAAGACGAGGAGGAAAGGAAAGGAAAGGAAAGGAAAGGAAAGGAAAGGAAAGGAAAGGAAAGGAAAGGAAAGGAAAGGAAAGGAAAGGAAAGGAAAGGAAAGGAAAGGAAAGGAAAGGAAAGGAAAGGAAAGGAAAGGAAAGGAAAGGAAAGGAAAGGAAAGGAAAAAGGAAAGGAAAGGAAAGGAAAGGAAAGGAAAGGAAAGGAAAGGAAAAAGGAAAAAGGAAAGGAAAGGAAAGGAAAAAAGGAAAGGAAAAAAGGAAAGGAAAAGGAAAAAAGGAAAGGAAAAAAGGAAAGGAAAAAAGGAAAGGAAAAAGAGAAAAAGGAAAAAAGGAAAGGAAAAAAGGAAAGGAAAAAGAGAAAAAGGAAAAAAGGAAAGGAAAAAAGGAAAGGAAGGAAAAAAGGAAAGGAAAAAGGAAAGGAAAAAGGAAAAGAAAAAGGAAAGGAAAAAGGAAAGGAAAAAGGAAAGGAAAAAGGAAAGGAAAAAGGAAAGGAAAAATCCCAAAAGCAAATGCAAAAGCTGATAACAAAGATGAGTTCATCTGGAATCCAAGAAATAAGTGTAAGTGAAACATTCAAACCTTTATTTCAAAAAATTAATAAAGTTTTTATTAATGGAAAGGACTGGAGCCCGTTCGTCCCCTGATGACTATCAAACAAAATTAAATATGCCATTCTTCTCCATTTAATGTGGTTGGTAGGGGTTACTTTAAAGGTTAATTTTTTGGATTTCAGGTGGTTTACACAGAATAATCACAACTGGTATTTTACCATGGTGACAGGCTCCTCACAGAGGCTGCCCAGAGAAATGTCCTTCTCCTTTCCTCTGAAGGGGAGAAGGAAGTGTGAATCCTCCAGCTACAAACCATTAGTGCTCAGACTACCAGATCAGCTGCCAATGTACTGCATGGTCTTTAGTAAGTAATTTATTATTGAAAACTTTGTATAAAATTGCCACTGGGATGTGGGCTTCTCCTCTAAATCAGGTGTGCATGTGATGAGTTACCTTCAAAACTTTCCTCTATAGCAGAAAAGTAGTCAAATGCTAATCCAATAGAAGCATAAGGAGGAGAAGCCAGGGAGAGGACATAGGAGGGTAGAGGGGTGGAAAGGGGAGGCTGCTCTTGTCCTTCTCTCTCATAGAATCGTGGCACAGTTTAAGTTGCACGGGGCTTGGAGGTCTCCAGTCCAAACCCCACTCAAGTATTGGTAAATTTAAACTTAAAGTTGTTGAGACATGTCCAGTTGAGTTTTGGCTGTCCCAGAATGGAAAGTGCACAGCCTGAAGCACTCTCACATTGCTCTTTTTTCCCTCATACTCAGTCAGAATTTCTTACTGTGACTTGATGCAAATGCAGCTATCACCTTTCTCTGAAGCAGGAGCAGCCACACAGCAAGGCAGCAAAGCCCCATGCTGCAATACTGTCTTTCCTGAACCACCTCCCTAGATAATGTAACCCTGGGAAACCCAGTGTGCTGAAGCATCATGTTTATCCAGGAGTGGATGGTTATGTGTGACAGGGAAGTCTGGTCCTTCAGAGATTCTGGGGATGCACAATAATCCCCTCAGAGCAGTTCCAAGAGAGCACCCAAAGGCCTATATTCAACCTGAGGATCCTGAGGCAGGCAGACCCTACCCCAGGGTGCCACCTGCTCAGCCCTTTTGAGAATCCACTGAGCTCCTTGGCTGGAAGTCTCTTGGGAAAGAAACAGCATTACTTCATTTTCAAGGGCCATGAACATGCCTCAACTCTTTATGAAGTTATTGTTTACATACTGTATTAAATTCCCTTTGCTCAGTTTCACAGCAAATACAGTTTCTTGAATACTTGTTATGCCAACTCTGTGGATGCTGGATTTGCATGTAAGGGAAAAAACACATAGATGGATGGTAGGTAAATTAAAAATGAGAGCTGCTCAGCAGCTGCTCTGGACATGTGTAGGCATTTCTGTGTGGTGTCTGTTTTTGCTGGCAAAGCAGGAAACTGTGAACATACTAAAGGTTAAGAAAATGCACATAGACAGGGCATGATATTTTGAAGAGTGGCTTGACCCAAACCTGTGATTAAACAAAAAGGAAACAGCTCTTGAAAACCAAGTAAAGGATCACTAAGATATTCAGGGACTTGGAGGGAGAAATCTGCTTTCACTTTTCTGGGCATTTTGCCTGTCAAATTATGAGCTTATTTGTGGTGCTAAATGCTTTGCTTGTGTCTCAGAAAAATACAGGAACTGCTGGCTTTTTTTTTCCAGTGGAAGAGAGAAGTCGTTAATGATCCCAAAGGTTAAGAAATTGGCACAGTCAGAAGCCAGCACTCCTTTATTTATTCATCAGCTGGGCTCTGGGTAGCCTCCCAACATGCAAAATTCCCCACTTGACTGCTCACCTTCCCCAGAGGCTTCTCTGTGTTTGCTCTGTGTACACATGATGCCTTTTTACAGGCATCACCCTGTGTAAAAAGGAAGATTAGATTGCAGCGAGAGATACTAGGCCAAAACTGTAATATGGTTCAGCCATAGGCAGGTGTTCCAAACCAAACATGTTTGTTTGTTTGTTTGTTTGTTTATTTGAGCTAAACCAAACCCTGAATTGCACTATATACCCAAAGATTTCAGAGATGCTGAGTTTAAGCACAGGATCTATGTTTATATGTCTGTATCTCCTAGATTTTGTATAGAGATGGTGTGGTCAGTGCCACTAACCATCCAGCCCATGTTCCCCAATATGCCAGCAACTAATCCCAAAGGGACTGGCTTAGGAGTGAGAGATGACTGCTCACAGTTGTCCCTACAGAGGACCTTGGGTCTCAGGGTCTTTAATGTCAGAGTTTATAGCACAAGGGATTCAGCTTCAGAAAGGGCTGTATGAAACTCAGAATTGAAGACATCCCTATTTAGAATTTTGCTGTCTGTGAAGCCACAGGATGCCCCAGGGCACTTGGAAAACCTCTTTACAGATCATCAGGACCAGCCCTGATCCTCCTTAAAAAGCAAAGAGGAGTCTACTCCTGCTGCTCTTGTGTCACCTCTGTTTTGGCATTTTGCAATGCCTGCCGCAGGTGGGAAGGCTCAGAAGAAGCACAGCTCCTTCCCCCTTTCTGCCCTGTTTTTAACCTGCTGCTTCTGTTGAAGGGGATCTCTCTGAAGTGTGAATGTGTGCACAGTAACCCTGTGGAGGTGCTTAACTTCAGTCCTCCCATGCAAAATGGAGAAGACCTGCTGGACCAGGTCAACCATACATCTCCAGTTTTCAGAGATTTTGTTAGAGGAGAGGTGAGTGTATCAGCTTAGAAAATCCTATCTATTGAGAGCAGAAGGTATTACCTGCTTAGGCAATTGCTTAGGCAATTAAGTGTAATGAAGTTTCCTCTGCAGTGGTAACCAGAGAAATCAAGAATCAACTCTGCCTGATTTTTCATTCAAACCTCTCTCTAAATTAGTACATAAGGGGAAAAATGGAGGAAATTATAATAAACTTCATCCTCAGCATTGTAAGCCTTGCCCCTATACTTGTATTGCCCCTTTCCATTTCTGTTTAATTTAAAATATTCATCCTTCAAATAAAAAAAAATTAAAAGGGGACATGGAGCACACTCATTAAAAATAAAGGTGAAATTTCACTGCTTGTTTGTGGAACCAAGCACAGAAAATGAAAAGGTGTTCTGGCAGAGAAAGAAATACATTTACTGAGGTTTCATGCTGTAGCAGTGCATGAAGGCCTTTAATGAGAGCATGTCCCAGTATGCTAAGTAGTCCTTACCTATACGGGAAGTTACATTCTGTGACATCCTCTGAAATCTAAAGACAGAGGGACAAAGCACAGTAGCTTCTCTTTTACCACAGTAGCTTCTCTTTTACCAGCAGGAAAAGTAATGCACCCAGAAGAGATCAGGCCTCATACCTCAAAGCTGAGAGTGAAACAGCTTTAAAAATCTTGTTTAGTCTGTCTTACCCCTGTGCTGCAGACCTAGGAGCCCAGTGCCCATCTCCTCAGGTACATGCCAGCACCTAATTAGATGCCAACTCACACATCCTCCTGCATATATCACCCGTGCACCATACACTGGGACACGGAGTTTGCTATCTGAAAAGCCTCTAGCATTCAGTTTGTGCTAGATAAGTAATAATAGCATTAATGGACTAAAATATTAACATAAAAGACAAACTCTTGTAATTTCTTCTTTGTATGATTCCAGCTAACAGCATCTTCTTTTCTCGAAGGGAGGCTGCTTTGAAAGGATCAAGAGCTGCTCTGCAAAAGTGGGAGGAAAGGACGTTTATATAACAATAAGCCTTTTTCCCCTTAATTTTTTCAGTTGGCTGCACAGTCTTCTCTCATCTTTTGCTGACATCTCTTAATAAAAACATTAAAAGGATAAGCATAGGCAGCTCCATTTCCAGTGATAGGGTGGGTATGAGACCAGTGAGAAACTTCATTTCATAAAACCTCCCTGCTGAAATCTGCCCTACCTCAGCGTTTATCGGCTTCTCTGCTTTATTGTCTAGTTAAAATGGAAATAGCCTATCTTCAGCTCTTAGTTATCAAGCCAAGTGGACGACAATGCCAACTGACACTGGTTTTGATAAGCTAAAAAAGCTGCCCTGGGGCAAACAGCAGTGAGACCAATCAGATTTAGTGATTAATATTTCCTGCTTCAGAAATGATAAAGACACCAATGTAGTTGAAGTTAAACTTCACTGGTGAAGATGAATTGAGAGAATAGCTGGACAAACATCAGGTTTCTGAATGACCAGTGGCTCAATTCTTAAGTGGTATTTTCCATCAAGTTTTCTGGTTGTGTCTCACAGAGCATTAAAAACTAGAAAACAGAGTTGCCAAATCTATTCCCTGAGCCATTGAAAAAAAACCCAGAAAACAAGAGGCAGGTCTGCTCTTAGTGCTTGCACAGTAATTGTTTGCATCACCTCCCGCCAAAAATTCTTCCTTTCTCCTTTCAGCTTGGATATGTACTTTAGGATTCCTGCAGCGTTCCCAGTGTGGCTCTGAGAAATATTGCACTCTCTTATCCTGTATTTTTATTCCTGTCACCCACCAGCAGCTTTCATTTCACTTTGCTTGCCTGGCCACCTGAAGGAAATTCTTGCAGTCTTTCAAACGAGGCTCACAGTGTTTGACTGTGAAGGTGTTACATCAGTGCTAAACCAGTGCACCATCAAAATAGAGCAATCCAGCTAATGAACAGGCAAGCTCCACATGCTGGGTTCATGCTGGTGACTTTGGTATGCTAATGCTGGATATAACAGAGACTTTCACTGGCTTTACTGTCTCTTGTGCAGTTTTATTTTAGAATATTTACTCTCTGAAGATGTAAAAAAGAGGAAAAGCCTTTCCTCCTGCCTCAACTTTCCTTGTAAGAGGGGTTCTACCTAAGAACTGTCACAGAGTGAAACATTCTTTTATTCATGTATAAAACTCTCTTATAGCTTTCATGACACTTGCTTTTCCTTGGTCCTTGTATAAGTGAGGAGAAATATTGTGGCTCTCTGTGTCAAGTACTATTGACGCTAAGTCAAGGGTCCCCTGCCATTTCTGGCTCAGAGTCCATTTCTCTTAAGCCAGATGCAGAAAAGCCCTGGGAACCATTGAAGTCTGATGGAACAACAGTGCCAGAAAAGTTAGTCTGTTTTTACAGCTCAGCTTCTGGGGTTCCATGCTGTCCCCAGATCACAGATGGTGGAGAACTACTGGGTCTTGTCATGCAGGAGTCTCCTGGAAAGGCAAAGCAGCAACCTCTCTTCTCCCAGGATAGAGGCTGTGAGAAGAGCAGAGCTCTGAGTGAGCTGTTAGCTATTTGTTCTCCCCGGAGTTTAGGATTCCGAGGTAACTCTGAGCAGTTCTAGGGCTGTAGAACATCATTTCCAGGAGCTGAGATGGTCTTTCTCAGGATGCTGACGCTTTTTGTGTCAGAAGTACCTAATACAACAGAAAGCCAGGTCCAGCAGGAGAGGCTTGGAAACAAAGAAGCCTTTGAAGTGGGAGTGAGCAAGAGCAAGTGAGACACAGTCCAGGTGGCAGAAGAGGACAAAGAATCCTGCTAAATAATGAAAATTCTGAAAGTGAGAGAAGGATCTGTCAGAACTGAAGGAAAGAGAGACCAGGCTTAAAAATAGGAAAAAAACAAGTCACTAGAAGCAGATGACAAAGTGTTAGGAGGGAAAAGGGGCTGAGTAGGGCACTGAAATGAAAGAGACTGATTTATGGAACTTGAAAGCACAAGTGAAACATAAAAGCCCAGAGACATTCCATCCCAGGTAAGTCCACAGCTGAAGTTTTGAGGTTTCATGATGCAGGGTGTAAAGTATTTGATCTGGTTATCAAGAATTATTTTTTTTTAAATTCTCAGTCACTATCTTTTTCCAGAAGACATCATTCCTGTCAGTTTGAAATACAGGAGTGCTACTGTATATTTTTCAGGGTTTGTTTTGGCTTTTTCCTGGTATTCTATAACACTCAAATTTGATGGTGTTTCTTCAATACTGCACTTTTTGGAAGGCAGATAGCCCATTATGTGAGAGAATGAAATCATATTGCATCTAGTTGAGGCATGTAGCTGCTGCTGTATTTACATTGCTCTGAAAGGGAGGAGATGATTAGAGAGGGATTGCATCATACAGACACATCTGACAAATTAATATATTAAGGGACAAATTTTAAGTCTAGATCACAGGTCGTGACTTTCAAAAGTGCTTGGTCTGCATTTGGAAATGTAAAAAAGTAGACAGATTTTTTCATGCTTCAAAACTTATCTCCAGAATGAGATGAAATGTTCATTTGTGAATGGTAAAGGTTTATGGTGAATCCTGAAGGTCACTGTAAATTAGAAAGCTGGATTCCTTTTCTCTCCATCATATGCTCTTAGTCCCTCTAATTTATACTCCCTGCCTGCAAAGGATTAGCAAATAGATTAATTTTATTTAAATGGGATGTCAAAATGCAACGCAGTCAGCTTCGGGTCACATGTTTCATCTCAAGAGCAGAAGCAGCCCATGCTGAGAGAAAGCCACACTACCAGTAGATCAGAGCTTTCAGTCAGGACCATGGGGATAGCTTTGATGACTTTACAGTTAGTTCACTATTAATAAAAGTCTCTGTAAAACATCTCTCCTGCATCCCCACTCTCCCTTCTGCCTGCTACCTGTGGGCTCTGTTGATTCTGATATCTGACTGCTCTCACAGTTCATCTGTATTAGTGAAAAAGAGAGTTTTTGAGGAGGGGTGGATGTATGCACACCTATGTGCATGCACACACAACACATGGCCCGTGAGCCTCCACCCACCAAAAGCAGCTTTTCATTCTCAGCAAGACAAACCCACAGAGGAGCTCAGAAGTCGCTGCTGTTAGACAGTAAAAGGGCCAGTTCAAATCTGTCACTCCATCAGAGCATGGTATTCCCCCTGGTAAAGGTCACTTGGAGAGAAGGTATGAAAGTGATTCAATACTTGAACTTAACCAAAAAGCCAAGCAACTTATTTACTATGCAGTGACCCTGCAGTGACCTCATCCACAACACTTGCAGCTCCCACTGGCATCAGTTGGTGTCATGAGTACAGATGAAGAAAAAGCGTTGCTGTGATAGGAGAATACATCAGGAACATTTCTGTGGTGGTTTAGTTTCACAAAACCTGTACACATCTTTCAATCACTTTTTATAAACATTAATAAAGTATTGTGTGGGGCCTTGAAATATGTGCTTGTATTTCCATCCAGGCATTTCTAATGCTCTTTCTCAAGGCATAGCAAGTAAGGCACAGACACTAAAGACATGGTAGAGTTGTTCAAGCTGTCTTTTACCTTGAACAGGAATGGTCCCAGTGATGCTCTGAAATAAATCCCACTCTGAGTGATCATTTGCTTAAAAGTCAGGAATAAGCAATTTTTCTTTTCCTTTTCAAAACACTGGAGGCCAAAGGGACAATTTAGAACTCCTCTTACTCTTGATTTTTTTGGCTATCAAGAGAGCAACTAGTTCAGAAGGTAAAGAAAAAAACTGATGATCCACATCTCTCAAAGACACACTGTCGTTACCGGCATTGCAGAACCACTGCATGAATCACTGTTTTGTGTCACTGCTCATACACAGCTGTGCTGTCACTGTGAAGAATTTTTCTGCACATCGACATCCAAATCTGGATTAAAAGGGAAACCCAAACAAATTCATCTATTTCCTTCATGATTCACTCACTTGTCACCATCATGCCCGCAGTGCAGGGACAGAGAAGAAAGAGAGCAAAAAATAAAACCAGCAACCCCGAATTATGGAAAGCTGAGGTTGTTTCACAGCTAGAAAACAATCATAACGTCTTGCTTGACTCTGGGGTCTGTAAAGTGAATTTTTAAAAATTATGATCCCTGGTTTTGCCCAAACGAAGTTTATATTTCTAGTATAAAATGACCAAACCGCCTGCCTGATGTAAAAAGCTATTTTCCTTCTTTTCCCTCCTTTCCCCCTCACCCCACATCATTTGACAGCACTTGCCTCCGGTGCCTCAACAGTAGCTATGACTGTGTCTTAATGAAAAAAGATGTATAAAATATTACCATAACCTCAGAGGCATGAGTAAAGCCCTTATTAGAATTCAGGACCTACAGCTGGAAGGGGGGCTCGGGCCGGCAGATAAAGTTAACTATTGTTAGCTCACAAGTGGCTCAGACTTCCTGGCAACTGCAGTGAATTACTCAGCCCTTTATGCAGGGTTTCAGAAACAGTTCACTGTTTCACAACAAAAAAGGCATTCAGGCCGGGAAAGATGGTCTCCCAGGGCTCTAGAAAGCTAGCTTTAAGCCAGTGAATGGACACTGGAGCCTCCTAAGTGAATGACCACTGTGGGAAAGGGTGGTGATGTCAGCCTGAATGCATTTCCAATGGTTTTGTCCCACTTTTCATTGCTTTTGCACTCTCCCTCACTCTTTTTCTCTGCCTCAAGCTGTCCCCTTCCTGTTCTTTTCAGGCCATTATATTAAAAGTTTAGAGCTCGCATGCACACGGAGGGGAGGGCCCGCTGCAGCATTGCTGCCATGGCAATGCTTCTCCACACTTTTGTTTCAAATTAAAAAAAAAAAAATATTGGGGAGCATGAGCAGTGGGGGGAGCTGAAAAGGAGAGGAAAAAGTGAGAGGTGGAAGGAGAGGAGAAGAGGGAGTGTCGGCATTCTGCAGCTTAGAGCTGGGGCTGTGAGACTGGGGTGAGGGGAGAAAAGTGGGAGCGCAAGGAGGGGAACGGATGAAAGCAGCAGGGATTTGGGGTCCTTTGAAAAACAAATTTGTAATCCTTCACACTGCACATGTTTGAAAGGATCGGCACTTTTGAAGGCCTAGAGAAGAATTGGAATAATGTTCTTAGCTAAGCCCTCGGAAAGAACAGAGACGTGCTTTGGAAAACATACCCAATTACATAAGTTTATCAAAAGCTTTCAAAGGCTCCTCTGTCTACAACCAAAAGGGGGAAAAAATAGTGGAGAAGTGAAAGAGGGAGAAAGCTCCTAAGTGCATTTACCCATGGTAGCGGGTGAACAGCAGCTAAGCTGACATACTTCAGACCAATGTGGCCCACCATCCCAGACCTCCCCGTTGTCAGCAGCATGCAGGATTCCAGCAACAAGCCCTGGAAAGGGTCTTTGCAAAATCCAGATGGATTTGTAAGTAACAAGGGAATAGGAAGCGAGCACACTATCTGCACTCGCTCCTTGCAAATAAAACCACTAGTCCCCTGGCCAGCAAACCCACCTGGTTTGCTTCCTGCTTTCCATTAAATACTTGCTATTCATATAGATAAATGTATGCAGCCTTGGCTAAGCCTGTCCTGAGGCAAAATTATAGGATAAGAGCATTGCGCAGAGATCAAGCATTACAGCTTAGCCCACACTAAGTTCTCTGTGTGCTGGGGCTTTTTGCTTCTAATGTGTCTAAGAATGCAGATGGACGTGCTGCACACACCAGGGCGTGTTAGCAGCAATCCCCTCATGGAGGCTTTCCTTCCCTCTGCCTGAGCAGCAGCCCTGCTGCACCAAGATTATTTTGCTGATGATAATTGGCACGAATTCCCAGTCCTGCTGCAATAATAGTAGCAGAGACCAAGACAGTTTAATTTCCCATGAAACAGGTGAGGAGAGACTTCTGGCTTCACCTAAACTGTCTTTTTATTGGTCCTTTCTGTTACCCACCCACAGCCAGGCAACATTCCTGTGCAGGCAGAGGTAAAAGCACAGCACAGGCAATGTGCTGTAGATTTGCAATAGGGTAAATTCAACTAACATCAGCTCTGTACCCGCTATGGGGCTCACTTCAGTAAGTTTTCATCTGGTAAAACTTATGAACCTTGCCTACACTGTGTTTTCATTGTATAATAATTCTTGTGTTTGGTAAAAGACACAGATTTTTATACTTAAAGAGGAAAGCTCTGTGGCTTTCTTGTACTAAACACAGGCTCCCTGTCTCAAGACAGGATTTAGCAGGGAGGTACTTTCACCACATTAGCTGTCGTCTGGATAAAACCAAATCAAACCTTTATGCCATAGCTTAAGAGGGCAACACAAACCCTACATTTTCAAAACTACCAACCTGTGCAGAACCATCTGCAGTTAGCCTCAAAATATGAAACTCCCTTTTTGACCTGATGAGGAGATCTGTGCACCAGAGCTCCTGAGGTTCTTCTGGAAGTTCCTGTCACAAAGATGAACCACTAAGCACATTTCTAACCAATCTTATGGGATAAAGTGAGGGACATTTATTTCCCTGAGGCAGTATTTCCTCCTCCTTCTTTTGCTTAGAAAGAGTCCAGCACCTTATCTTGTTCTGTTTCCATTTAGCAGGGGACCTCAAGTCTCAGATCTTGTCCATGTAGTAAAACCCAAAGAGCAAGGAAAGCTTACAAGGCTGTGATTTCATGGGTGCTTTAGGCCAGTCTGTGGTTAAACTGCTGCCAAAGGGGCACTCAGCCCTCCACACAATTTGTGCCTTTCCTTGTGGAGAGTAAGCTTGTGATTCCTGATGGCAAGACAGTCTCTGATGAACCTCCCCTAATTATGAAATCCTCCCTCAGCCATCCTTTACTTCCTGGGCTGGTGCAAATAACATAAATACAAATATTCCAGTTCATTATAAACCAACTCACTAGCTTCAATAAACTTACACAGTGCCAACAGGAAAGTTCCTTTATACAGGTTTCAGTGAAAATAAAGACCAGCAGGACTTATAATTGTTACAGGTGTTTCAGTATCATCAATCAGGTGGACATGCCCACTGAGAACTTATGTGGTCTCTGTGCCTCCACAGCTGCAGGGACTGAGGTGGTAATTCTTTGACCCTGGTGCCATTTACCTAAATTGTTAATCCACTAAAGATAAATAGGTGTTAAGAAGAGCACCATTGGAATTTTAAACTGCTTGCCTTTAAAAGGCAGAGAGGCGTTTTCTCTCCTCAGCTTCCCTCCACTTGAGTCTTCTGACTTCTTCATTTCTTTAGTTCTCTTCTGGTCTACAACAGGTTTTAATGAACAATTTTAAAAAGATTTGTCAATGTAAAGAGCTGAAAAATTATTTTCAGGGCTTTTTATATACTAAGGAAGAAAAAAAAATAGAAAAACCTAAAGGGCACAGCTATTTTTCTTGGTCACCTCTAATTTCATACTCTGGCTCTAAGTATAATGGGCCAGGTGCTTCCAGGCCGTCTGGAGCCCCTAGAGCCCTGGTCCAAGGCCCTCCTCTGCCAGCCAGCCAAGCCCACACAGGAGGCAATGCTCTTTCTCAGGTACAGACATTGCTAGGGTGAAGCTATCCAGGAAAAATCACCTAGAAAAACACTGTTTCCACAAACCCCTACAGAAAAATATTTTGCTCTGTTTAGAAGGTCCTTTGTGTTTGAACAGCCTTGGGTTTTCCACATAACTGCTGTGATGGGGATGATATTTCCACATAATAATTCCCTGCCATGGCACTTGGGAAAGCCTCTACCCTGAAGCTGTGAGGTGTCATCTGCCACAGATGCACTGCTCAGCCTCAGGGGCTCCAGAGATATTCACTCAATTTTGGAGGTAAATGCATGACGAAGTAGAGGTTAATGTTTTGAAAATTTGAGTTACAACAAAAATTTTCACAGAACTTTCCTGCTATATGAAGTTTTAAATTTTATATTTTTACTTTTTAGTCTTGGTTTTAGATGAAAGAAACACATGGAACTGTATCAAAAGCCTGCAGGACAGAAGGTCTCCTCTGCTGCCAGCTCTGTTTGGAGGTTGTCTATAAGCTGGACTGTCCTGTCTGACACCAGGCTTTTAGTAAGCAACCAGCATCACTTTTTCCTTTCACTTATCACAGAAAGGTTCATACCATTATGGAATTCCATTCATTTAAGATATTGGTCTAAGAAAGACAGAATGTCTCAGCTAAATTTTAAACAGCTCAGTGAAGTAGCCCCCAAAGTTTGAGTTGGATAAAAGTCATAGGAAATAAACAGTTATGAAGGCAGAAGGCCAAAACAAGATTTAAAAGGCTTTTGAACTCTATCCAGACAAGTTCAGGGGAAATTAAAATTATTTTCTGAGAACCAGATCCTGGCAGGTATATTTTAAAGTAGTGTCTCCTGAAACCTTCCTTCTACACTTCGATCTCTCTCAGCTTTGCTGTGAATTTGGTTAATGAGGTTTTGAAAAGAAAATCTTTAGGATTATAATCTACCTTCTTTCCTTCTGGCACATTCCTATCCCCTTGTATCTAAGTCCTTCACACACACTGTTAAGTTTATTCTCTCTCCCTCCCTTTCTTTACCCTCTGGGAGCTGAGGAAGTAGGCTTTCCTAATTTTCCATCAGGAGCTATTAAAACCTCCTTCTGGCAAAGATTAAGTCTCTGTATGTTGTCTGCAGCTACCTTCACTCACAGAAGCCTTTTCTCCCTCTCCCCTCCCTGGTTTTGGCTGTGGAAAAGTTTGACCTCCTCTCTAAGTCCTTCCTCCTTCCCTTTCTCATTCTGTATCCTCTACACAACACTCTAGCTGATACTTCTTTTCACCTCAACCTTTCTTGCCATCCCTTATCTCTCCAATTCCCATCCATCAGCCTTGCCCTCTGATTTTAAATCTGGATTCTCCTGGTTCTTTACATGTCAAACTTTCTTCTGAGATGTCAGCCTCACTATCAATGAGCTTTCTTGATCTGCAGCTTCATGTGTTGTTCCCTCATGTTTTTACCACATTCGTAGCTCCTTCAAAACTCCTCTTGCCCATGGAAAGGACCATCCACTTCGCTTCCTCTTAGCCAAACACAGCTCTCAGCCAAACACTGGTGCTTTCCCTGCTCTCACAGCCCATCTACCTGCCACAGGTGCTTCACTTCATGACACAAACTCTTATAAGACCTTTCTGCAGCTTACTCCTCAGCAGCTTAGTCTCTTCTTACTCCTCTTTCACAGTAAGACTTAGGGAAAAAAAAGAAAAAAAGAAGAAATAATCTTGGCTCTGCTTCTCCACTCCCTGCTTTCTCATTACTCTCTCCTTTTTCTCTTCAGCTTTATTGAATATGATTCTTGCAGTAAACATCAGAAGTCCTTTCCTCCACTTCTACTATAGATTCTTTCCAATACCCCTATAGCAGTCCACAAAAAAAAAAAAAAGGACCTCAGTACTCAGTAATCTCATAATTGTCAAATATTTCTGGCTCTCTCAGGTGACTTCAACATACGTCAAATCCTATTGTCCCTTGGCTTTTATGTCTATTATCTCCTCATTTTTTCACTTTTTTCTATAGAAGCTTCTCATTTTTTATAAGCTTCAAATCTCTGATACTATTCCTCAGATCACCTTCTTTCCTGCTTTCCTGCTTCTTACAAGTATACTTGGGTAATCCCAGTCACATTAATTTTTACAGTATTATATGTTGTTTCTCAAAACAATCTGAGATGAAGATTTTTACTGTTATCATTATTGGTGCTGCTGTGTTGGTGCTTTAATATAAATTAAACGCTTTTGATAATCCAAATTCAGATTGATTTTCTGTGGTAATGCAAGAATTATATAATTGAACTAATCCAGAAGTAATATTTCTCTTGATTTCTCATTCTTCGTGTAATCATTGTCCACACAGACAATACACTGGATGCACAGAATTCCTTCATTAATTCCAGAATCTAGTTTATGGCTCCTCTCTTTCTATTGGTCTATTTTTCTACCTTGTATATGTCTTGGTCTCTGGAAATAACTCATTCCTTGTACAAATATCTCCCTACCAAGTTAAGGTCTTGCTCCTCCTTGATCTCTCCGTGGCACCAGGAGTACTTCTGAAATGCTTGGCAGTTAATAGCTGATCATTGATTAAAGTGGGAAGTGAGTAACCTGAATATTTTATCGGATCTGGGCCTTGTCCCCCCTTAGGGAGCTTTTATCCATGTAAACTCAGAGCGTCTGTGTAGAATGCAAAGGTATGGCTCTTCTTGAGAGATCTGCAATACAAGTACTGACAGACAATGTCTGGTTCCACGTTATATGGATAGACAAGGAGAAATCAAGTCAATTCTGCTCTCTCAAGAGTTTCACTTCATCTTGGGAGTAGAGCAAACGCCAGACTTCCTGCCTTGCCCCAGGGTGACACAGAGGGATCCAGTCCCTCTGATTCTGGAAAACCCCTGACCAGCTGGCACTGTCACTCCATGGAGCAGCCTCCCATGGCTCCTGCTTTGGAGCCTGCTCATGCCCAGGGCAGGGTGTGCAGATTGGAGCAGCCAAGGACCTATTCCTCAGGCACACTGGAGCTGGGTGATAAGATTTCACACTGTACCTACTAGAAACTCTAAATTCATCTGAAAACACAGCGTATCCAGCAGTATCAAATACTATTTGCATGCTGGAAGATGATGACTTTTCACTCTGCAGTTGGCTGGAGAGTGCCCTGACCACCCTGCTGTAGCCTAGCTTTGGCTATGTGGATATGAAAGCATTGTTGCTCAAAATCAAAATGTGTCACTGTGCAAAAAGTAACTGAAGGGCAGGAGGGGAGCAGCTCATGGTTTGTTTTTCTTTTATGGGTGGTACTAAATTGAGGAATCCTGGCCTGAGATAGGAACAATTTACTGGAAACAGCAACGAGGTAAGAAAACTAACAGTAACAGCACCATACTAGTCACAAAAATGTACAAAGAGAGGGTGATTTACATACAAAATGCTCACCAAACCTGGGATGATGGAAAAAAATGGTGGACAGACCCTTTGCCCTGTGCCCACGCTTTCCCTTGACCACAAAGGAACACCCTTTTTTCCTGAAAGCAAGAGTCCATTTCCCCTCAGCTCCTAGCAATGACTTAGGATGATATGAAATATTATTAGAGTCTTGGCCACACTCACACAGCTCCAGGCTTTGCCTCTGCATGGCTGCTACAAAAAATTAACCTGTCCTTGGCCAAAACCAAACTCTTTTGTTTAATCTTTTATGTCTGTGTGTTATTCTGTTAGTTTTATCACTGCCTTATTGTACTATAAAAGCATTTTATACTTTGACTGGTAATGACAGTCAACGTTATTTGTTATATTTCTTTGGGTTTTTTCATGAAAGTTAGAAAAAGTTTAAACATTGAAGAAAATCAAGCAAATCCATGTTTCACTGCTGAGAGTGGATTCTTGCAGTGGTAAATGCTTTAGAAGCATCTAGAGAGAGCACTTGGCCTCATTCTCTAGGTTTTGGAGTTTCTTTATTTCTATGTCATTTGCTGATGACCTGGAAACACCAAGAGCTGAGGTTTCAAATATGTGTGGCTTCAGTTACACAGTTCAGGACTTGGGTGACTTTCTCAGTTAGTTTGGTCCCTTGAGTATCAGAACTGTAAATGAAGCCAGTTGGACATTTCGATGGTCATCACCTCTGAAAACATTGCGTCATTTAGACTTCAAATGTCATGTCACACTCTAATTTAAAAAAATTAATAAAACCAACAAAACTTACTCCTGTGACAGAACCATGTTCATCTTCAGAGAACCTTCCCAGGGAAAGATTCAGAGGTCATAAATATGGTTCCAGAAGGGATGGATGAGATCCCAAATTCCCTTTGCATATGTGGAGAAGAAACCACTTTATTCCATCCTTATATTTAAAAAATGCAGATCTTTTTCCTCATCTCAGAAAGTGGGGTCACCCAGCTCTTTCTCTCCATGTCCTTTGTACTCCTGCAAAAAATCAGAGAAAAGGAACAAGAGAAGCAGAGACTGGAAAGAATCAATCCTAAGAGGGGGACAGAAGGGTGGGAGGTAAAACTGGGCAGGTATGACTTGTTTACTCTCTGGCATATTAATCAGCTGCAAATTCAAAAGGACACATAGAAATGAAAAATCCTGAGGAAAACACTATCAATAGATTACCTCAGAAAGTAAATTTAGAACTATTTTCATTCAGCAGTACCATGAACTATCAGATATATGGGACCTTCTTGGGCACTGCAGAGAAAGCAAAGCATCCACATTCTGCACAGCAATGCACACTGCCAACCATATTTGACTGACAAACCCTCTCAGTAAAGTGAAAATGTCACTTACATGCTCACTTACATGCTTACATCATGTCACTGACATGCTCATAGCAACCTTTTCAAATAGGGAAATATAAATAATTGTGGCAAAAAAGATGCATGGATAGACAGACAGATGAATGCCTCAGGTTTACAGAATTAATTATAAATTTGGATAAAGAAGCATTGCCTGTACAAGTGAGTTCATAGCCAGCCTGTGGGATGGAGAGAACTTTTCCTTGCTGCTTGCTGAAAACCCCCCACCAAACTAAATAACCAAATAAACAGAAAAACTCCACTTTTTAATTATTCCTTAAGGAACACATAAAACCAACTTCTAATTAGATGCAAGCCAAATGCAGTTAAGCAAGTTGTATAATATGAAGAAAAAAAAAATGTACTTCTCTATGCTGACATAATTAACATTGCCTATTAACCAGGACAGCAATATATTCAAGAAAAAACAGGGCAGAATCTTTTATACAACAAACAACAACTTGAGAAAATGAGCCACAGGTGAGATAGGAGAAAACAAAATCTAAGGTGTGACTATAATATTTAATACTCAAATTTACATCTTACAATGTTGGAAAAACCATTACAGTTATTAGAGTGAAAAGCCCAAGGAAGACAATGACAGCAAAATGAGACGTGACCCTCATGAATTCCATGCTGAGCTTTGAAATTTAATGCTTCAGAGCACACACTTGCTTGAGACCCAAGGAATCTATGCACTGGAAATGGAGTTTCATGTGATGAAAAACAAGCAGACCAGTCATGGTTTATGAAGAAGTTCAGGGAGCAGAAAGGCATTTTGTGGATATCTGACAAAAGCCTCCACTTTAAATCCTTGAGACTCAATGGAGCAGAGAAAGTCCCTTGGTGGTGTGAGCAAAGAGCTGGTGGTGCTGAGGAAGTGAAGCAGCCATTCATCACTATGGCATGGGAGAAGTTGTGTGAAGGAGGAGAAAAGCCTCCCAAGCACCCCGAGCCAGGCAGTAATTATGTCAGGCATTTGACCCACTGAAACCACTGTTAGCTTCTAACAGAGGCACACTTGTACAGCCAAACATTCACAGTCTTAGTCGTGTTTAAACAGCTTCCAGTAAAGATGACACAGGTCTATTAGAGGAATTTGCACATTCCCTTGGGAATTGATGGGTTTCTTTTGAGTCTTTATCCTCAGCCTTGGCTGCCAACTTCATCTTTACAGTTCTTATCCCTTATTTCCTCCGAGAATCTAATAAATGGAATATTGTCCCCAGAGATATGATTTTTTTTTAACCACTAGAGGAAATATGGCTTAGTGAGGGTTGACTGGCTCATACAACAAATTTCCTAAATGGTTGATTTGAATATGTATATTTAAAAAGTTGGCCATGAACCTTAGTTTGGGATAAAAAGGAAACATTGTTCTTCATTTTTTCCTTTAAAAAAATAGTAAATGTCATACAAAATGCATCACTCAGGTAACTCAGGGACAACTCCCATCCCTTCCCGTCCCCCTCTCTCTCACACACAGACCAGAAAAAGGTGACAAAGGCATTGTTGTCAGTCTGTTGACTGGATCATTTTAATTCTTAAGAGCCGGAACCACAAATAGTAAAAATGAGCTAGTTAAAATCAAAAAGGATCCATAAGACTTTTACAAGATTTTTTTTATTACTGCTCTATCATCACCAAATAACTTCATAATATTTAGCTGAAATCAGTGGAATTATGGCAGTGTGAAATATAAGTAAGTTATCTGGAGGTGAATCAAGTCTTTCAGGAATAAAGCTCAAAACCAGGGGTGTAGGTGATACCACATATCCAGCTTAACAGGAGTGGACCAGAGTCAGAAGTAAACACAGTCCTTATAATTTTCTAGGTGAAGGCACAGTGATAACTGTGGTAGCAGTTTGTCCTTCTCCACTTCATACTCTGGTATTTTATAACAAAATGAAGCTAATTAAATTAATCACTAACTATGTTCCTAGGATTTTTTGGAATTAAATTCTGTTTACAAACTTTACCTGACATCAGAGACCTTTTAAGGCGTTTCAAACAAGATTTCAAGTAGGTAGACTGATTTTGCTCCTTCCCCTTCTCAGGCTTCAACACTCTTATTTTGGCAATATATTTTTATTTTCTCTAGTAGAATTAGAGCAAATGCTGCTTACAAAATCTTACTGGAAATTAGCCCACCTTATGTATGTTTTGATGAAACTAAGCTTACTCTGTATCATCTACTTGGTCCTATATGTTTTGTCTAGTCTTTATTGGTTACCTAAATTGTGCCCTGGTATACACAAGCAGACAGAGACACATTTTTCCTGCAATACTGCATTGAATTCAGAACAATCTTGTGTCCAGTTCCCCAAAGGCATCTTTATGATGTTTTAATTAAATCCTGACCTCGCAGCCATGAGGTGTTGATGAGGAGTTCTGTTATGCAAGAGGAGTTACGACTGTGGCACTGTGGGAGCAACACCGCCAGTACATCAGCTGTCCTTTGGCAGCCAAATGCAGGTTCAAGGGGAAAAAACTGTGGAAAGGCTATCAGATAAGAACTCTACATTTAAAATGTCCAGCCCATGCAGCCATGGTGAGTGGGCTACTCCTATGTGTTTTCCTGGGAGTAGGGGCTTAACCTAACCATTGCCAACCCAACCTCCTCCCCTAGCAGAGTCAGTTTTTGGCTCCTACTGTTTCCTTCCTACAAGCTGAGCATCACCACTGAACATCTCAAGAGTAGGGAAAATTGAAGGCTTACATCTATTCCTTAGCTCAATGCTTAACCAAAGCCTTCTATTATCCCTGCTCCCACTCTTTCTCTACAACCGTGGAGTATACAACACTGAAGGCAGAGATCATGCAGACAGAGCCTTAAACCAGAGAGTTTGTATACCCTAAAGGGTGAAGCTGATATAGCATGGATCTGTGTGAGCTACTTCAGCACCTCCAGCCTGAGGTGCAATCCATGCCTTGCTGCATTCTGCTGCAGCTGCACTGAGCATCCCTCAAGCTTGTTTTTTTTCATTGCAATGCTGGTTTATCCGTGCTACCTACTGTGGTAAGGTAAATGGCTACCTAATGAATGTGGTATGCTCTTGTAGGGACATGGTTTAGGTGTGCTGAAGTTGTGTTTATGTTTGGGCTTAATGTTCTTTAGACTCTTTTCCAACATAAATGACTCTGTCTTATGATTCTGCGTTACACAGAAGCCACTGAGGCATAAACCAGTCTTCACATTTCCCTGCATGCTCCTTATCACCACCATCAAAAAGCCCACAGCTCAGTGTGTCTTGTAGTGCTGAAGCATCCTCAGCAACTTATCAGCCCTGGAAGATGTGGGATTTGGATACAACGGCAAGCAGACCCCAGCTAGAGACTGATGAAAGATCTGAGTTCAGCAACAAGATCTTCAGAACAAGCAGAGAAGGTGCTGATATCATGGACTGGGATTTTACAAAAGGCCCTGAGCAATTTATGAATGCTAAATTTCATTGTGTCCTGTGAGAAAAGCACCAGGAGGGAAAGAACTTGGTAAAATGTCAAGCATGAGTAGAGACCTGATAAGACTCCTTCTATAAAATTAATTTGGAATAACTTTGGGTTTCATTTCAGTGCAGAGAGAAGATTAGGGTCAGGGGTTTTTTTATCTTCTTCTAAAGTGATGCTGTTATTCCTTCTTACATTTCTATAATAAACTTCTATGAATCACAATCAAATAAGCACCTGCAGGATTCAGTTTTGTTGCCTAAGTCAAATGCATCATCTTTACTTCCATTTTGGAGAGCATTACAGCCATGTGTAGTAGTCCAGAGCCTCTTAAAAAAAAGAAAAAAGGCAGTCATTTAATTTAACAGCAAGTCTGTTTTCCATCAAAAGGCTAGAGAAATCATCATTATCAAGGTTAGTCCTAATTACAGTATATGGCACAAAAAATTCTGTAAAACTAATGCATATGCTGAGCTTTGGAACTTGCTCCCGTTGGATGTATGTGCCTCAAAAAAAGTAATCTAGTAGTAACTCTGGAAGAGGAACTGGAACATTATCACACCTCAGGCACAGTCCTTTCCCATCACCTTAGGATGCTTACCCAGGAAGTGAGTTCCAGTTTGATATTCTTTATACCTAAAAGGGTTCAACCTCACAGCTCCCTCTTCTGAGGAAAGACACTTAACCGTCTTGTCTAATACTGAGTTTATGAGCAGGCCTATGTTATGGAGGCCACCAGAATGTTATTTAGGTGGCCTCCATAGGTATGAGGTGTCTTTTGAGGTTGAGCCATGAACTCCACCATTGACACTGACATAGCCATCATATGTAACCTCCTCATGAACAGAGAAAGTAGAGAAAAATTAATTAGGTTTAATTTTTATCCCTGCTGGAAAGTTTTCTCCCTTGATTTTCCATCAGACATATCAAGACAGTTTTGAAGGAAGAAACACAAGGTAGTGTTTTCTGTTACCATAAAAGATAAAAGCCCTTAAGAGGGAGTTTGAAGAGTTGAGGCAGGTGTGCAGTTCCCTTGCTTCTGGCTCTCAGGCTCAAATCAAGTGCACAGTGGTCAAAGTTTGTGCCCTTGTGAGGTGCTCTAAGTGAAGGTCCTAACTACCTGTAGGTCCAGCTGGGAGGGCCTGCAGGGCCAGCTTTTGCATGTGGGCCATTCACTTAAGAGTTGGACTTGATGATCCTTGGGGTCCCTTCCAACTCAGAACATTCTGAGATCCTAATCAATTCTGTGATCTATGCATTGATCAAGGGGCTCCTCCACTCTGGCACACAGCTGTAATAGTGTCCTATTTCTTGAGAGTGTCAATAAAGGCTCCACATGTGTTTGGCAGCACCCAAATTGTTGTGGTGTGTTTTTAGCTTCCGGGTCCCTTCCTCAGGTGTGCCAATATTCCCTTCTCCCTTCCCCCTCGCCCCTTGCTGAGTGTGCCCTGTCAATCAGGCTTAACATTCCAGCAAGGCGTCGTGTGGTTGGTCAAGTTCAAAGGATGCTCCTCAGGCCTGGGGGACATTGGCCCGTATAGGTGTCCCTAGTCCCTTGAGACCCTGCCCCTTTCACCTGGTTGGTAGCTCACCTGTCCCCTCCCCTTCCCCGGTCCCTGAGCTTAAAAGGTTAATCAGACCATGCGGCCGGGATTCTGTTGGAGCAGTTGCCCCGGTTCAGACCTCTGTAACCATGGAATAAACATCTGGACATTAAACCCTCTAGCGGAATCCTCTCCTTTCTCTCTTCACCATCGCCAGAAGCTCTCTCTCCTGAGGTAAATGGAGTTCCTGACAAGCCTGGACTTGTTCAGTGCCCTGCTGCAATCTCCAGCAGCCAAGGTGTCTCTGGGGTGATTTACACCACAGTGCCGCCTTTGGCCCAGCAGCGAGGGTCAGAGTGGCCCAGGCACCATCTAACTGGTTATATTGGGATTCTTATTCCAATACAAATAAATGTCTGACACCTTTCATCTGTGTTCTGTTTTGACTTTGTGTGGGACAGGCTCTCTGTTTTGTTTAAGCCTCCAAACATTGTGCGGTGTGTTTAGACCATTCACTCAGTGCACACACCTTATATCATCACAGCCTATTGCACTGGGAATGGAAGAAGTCTGATCCAATAACCCCGCTCCTGTTTTGTAGGAGAAGGATCTTAATACTTCTGTGTACTGAATCTGAAATGCTCACAGAGCCCTGAGGACAAAGCATCAGATGTCATCAAGAGGAACACAGGCTGCCATGCACAATTTCAATATCTAGCATTTATTCAATTTTTTTCTTTCTGTTCTTGTGCCTTGTGGGCACTCTTCCTTTTTCTTTTTTTTTTTTTTTTTTCTGTTAATAAACTGTGTTTTTTTCACTTTCACCCCCTGGTATCCATTCCTCTCATTGGTAAAAGAAAAGGGAATTATTAAAGCCCTTTATGCTTAGAGGAAATGTTCATTCCTGGGCATTTTCTCCTGAAACTTGTCTGAAAACCAATACACACACTTTACACAGTACCCTGGCAGTACCCTGGCTTTACTAAATCTGCCTCTGGCACCACTGTAGAAATTGCCTCTGCAAACAGAAAGCTCATGTTGTATTGGCCCTCCTGAGCTGGTAACTTTCAAGGTTTGTCCATGTTTCCAGTACTGGACAGGGGGATGTAACTTGCTTATATTTTGTTCAGTTCAAACCTTCATGAAGCTGTTCTTTTTATACTGCTTCTGTTCAGAATGAATTTGGTGCTTTCAAAGTTGGGCATTAATTTTTTCTTAATAAGATATCATCATAAAACATGCAATTTAGTGCTTCGTTTCTTCCAATTTCCATATAGGAATCCAACTCTGCTAAATTTGAGTTTCAATCCCCCTGGCCCTTCATGTAACTCGTGCCATAGACTATGAAAGGTTATCGACCCATAGCAAATAAATTAATAAGCTTGCATAATTATATTTGGGTCATTTTATTTCAGACCGTGAAATCAAAATCTCTGTTCACATTAGTGCAGGAATTGCTCTAACTAGCCATTGGGGCTCCCTTGATATACCATCTGCAAATGCAGCAGACTGGCACCTGCTGGACCAGAGAATCCATGCTCATAGATTGCATGCATGTTTTCTTCCCATTACCTTTTCTGGGCATGAGCTTTGAATCCTATTTCTATCCATTTCCTGTCTCAAAACAGTAATTCTGCTTGACAGCATGATCTTTGTCTTTTGTAGTCAGCAGTTGCTGAAAAGTCTCACATCGCTACCAGGTAGGTCAGATTACCCAGCCTCCAGCTGTCTTGGGGTGCAGTGCAGAATGTGTTGGCACAGCCACCAGAGAGGACTCTCAGGAAGCCTGGGGAGCAGGGCTCTGCTTCTCATGGGGAAATATGTCATAGCACTTCGCTTATCCCACTTCTCTTCACCTCTGATGCATCCTCTGCTAAAAGGACACGGTCCTTCTGACAGCTTGAGTCTTTGGAGGTTTTTACTTGGCTCTTCTTGGCTCCATTTCACCTCATGATCACTTTAAATTGGAAGCCTGAGAAAGTTGTGCACGTTGGATTGCTGCTGTCCCCAGGAATCTAACTGAGCTTGAAAAATAGTTCCAAATTCTATACCTTGTAATGTGGTCACACAGGATAAGGCTGGTAAGGTCAACATCTGTTACTGTGATCATCCCTGTAGACACCTTGGGATCCATCATGGAGACATGTCCATTACACACAGCATGGAGTCATGAAGAGGGATCTTCCTGCTCCTTCTGTGTGCTTAAAGGGCCAAAACAGAACCAGAACCATCATTCCATGTATTTCCCCACTGCAGAGACTCACAGAACACAATTCCTGCCCATAACAAACAACAATATGGACAGCCTGTCAGGTGACTGACCACCTGGTATCTCTTGAAAAAACAGCTGCACAGAGTTGTCTTGTGAGGTGGCCAGCTGCCATCCACAGCTGGATGTGAATTGCCCACACACACTAGGGTGAGGAGGAGCAGCATGAGAGGATTTTAGCTGAGAAAATATAATTGGAATGTGGTCCAGAATAAAAGATTAGCTCACTGCATTACTTACTATATATTAGTCAAATAACAGTAGAGACGAGCATCTAGAGCTGCATGGAGTTCACAAAGTTAGCAGGGCTACTGGTGAATATCCATGAGTAACAGGGCAACTTTTAGACACAGAGTTAGCTCATTGGTGGCTGTAACAGTGACAGACCTTACCCAGCCTCTGCATAATAAGTCTCAAAAGTGATGGCTTCTGGATGGTGAGGATTCACCAAAGGAAAGATCATGTTGTATGTGTCTGTGCTGATGTACTTTTCCTAAGCACGTGCTGCTAGCCCTGTCAGCCTTGTGTACTGAGCTAGATGGCCCTCTAATCTAGGAAGAGAGTTCTCATGTCCTTCTAAAAGAGGATCTATGGGGAGATAGGTTTTGGTAGCAGAAAAATGACGCCTTTCCCAGCACCTTTATGGCAGAAATGCCTCAATTCTCCCCTCAGTAAGCTTGTTGAAGTTCCCACCCACTGCATTTGAATAGTTGAGGGATTGAATTGAGGGATTGAATAGTTGAGGAATTCACATTTCTATGTGTTTAATATAACTTGAGAAGAGTTTACTTGTCTGGAATTTTGAATGCAGCTATTTCATACAAGGGTGATTTTTAGCAGATGCAGGCATTTTATACTTATAAAGTTAGCAATGATTTTGGCACAGGAAGTTTTGTGTGCAAGAAAGCCACTAAAAGAAAATATGAATCAGAAATGAAAGTAAACCTAAGCAGAAATGAAAGCAGCAGCCAGCTTCCAGCACAGCATTCCAAAAGTTTAATTGTGTAGTCATCACCCTTTTAAACTTTAACCATACAGAGTTTGGCAAGAGAAAAAACAGAAACAACAGCAAAAGAAAATCCCACCGCAACACTTTCTGTCACATTAAGGGACACACAAAAAGACGATTGTGTAACTTTAGTGATGACTTCCTCTGAAAATCCTTTTCATTTGTGTCCAGCCCTTCCAAGTTCTCCTCATGGGGGATGCCAGGTCCATTGCCGATGTGGGGGACCAGCCAACAGGGGGCAGCCAGAGGACAGGAATGAGCATCAGAGACCGACACCCCTTCATCGGGGAGCCCAGAAAGGCAACAGTCAATCACCCCACCAGCAACCTAGCTGCTCTCCAGACTGATTCATTGGACAGACACCTCCCTCCCTGTCTCATCATTTCGTTATGACACAGGAAGATGTCAGCCTTTCATGGGACAAAAGGACATTCTCAGGAATGCAAAGGACTGAAATATCATCTCATACCCTGGCATGCTTCCAGGACACCAAGGATGTGCGGTCTCCTTAATCACAAGTCCTTTTTTGGTCCTGCTGCATTTTAAGAGACTAGTCTGACTCAAAGACGATATCAAGTTCGTCTAAAGTAGCCCGGAGGATTTGCATTTGAAAGCCATCCAGTCCAAGCTTTACCAAACTAGCTTTTCTGAAATTAAAAACAGAAAGAAGGGTCTTCTTGCTTGACAGTGCCTTTTTTTTTTTTTTGATTTTCAGCTTTGCCCTTGGGAGAAAACACTGCTTTCTGCCTCCCTTATCATATTTTTAGAAGGTATGCTCCTTTTATTTGGGCTAAGTCATTAAACAGACCACCAAAAGGACAGACAAAAGCTATTTTGGAAGACTGAGTTTTCACTCTGAGGATGTAGTCATACAAGTGCACCTCTGCTTTATAGCACTGCTCCTACAGCAAAAGCCAGCATTCATGCAAGGTCAAATTAAACTGGGTGGGTTGCTGGGTCTTAAAGGAGTTTATTGATATGGCCTAAGCTTGCCTGACAAGTAAGGATTTCTCACAGGATCCGATACCTGTGGAGCCAAACATAACCAGCTCTGACTTTCATCTCACACGGGGAATAGTTATAAATAAATGAGAGATTACTCTCCTCCCTGTGAAACAAGAGAAGTGAGGAAAGGAATGTTACCCGATGAAATCACGACAGCCTAATCTTTTCAAAATGCTGCTACTGAACTCATGCTATTGTCATCCCTTCTTGGCTGCCTCAACTTTCTAGAGCCCTTTTTCAATGATTTCCTACTCCTGAATTTTAAACTCAAGTCTTCTACCTCTGTTTATGAGGTGTAGTGAAGTTTTACTCACATCCACAGGACCTCCCTTCCTCAGCAGTTGCATTCACCCTCATTGTTCATTTCAAGGCACTTTATCTATTCACCTATTCTTGTCTACCTCTCTTTTATGAGCCCAAATTTTCATGTAATTTTATATTCTTAAGCAAAAAGATCTTTCCATTTCTTCTTTTTCTTAGGCTCAGTGTCAAAATCTCACTCTACCCCATAACACTCTCCACTGCTGCACATTCCTTGTCATCTTCTAGCTCCAATATTTGCCAGCAGACATGACAAAGATTGGGAGCCACAGGCACATTCAGAAACACAGTAACTGGAAAATAACAATTTAAGATAGTGGCATTTCAACATGGATGTCGCTTCAGTTCTGTCCCCATCATTAATTCTAAGGGAGACTTTCATCTCTACGTTATTGTATTTTCAAGCTCTATAAAGGAAGTTTCTCAAAATTCTTGAGCAATTCACAGCACATATCCTAGTCAGAAAGCAATCATGTCCTTTTTTTAAAAAAAAAGCTGGTGGATAAATCATATTCATTCTTACTGCATGTTCGTTTCCTTATATCCATTGTTCCAATTTCTCATTGCCTTACTTGCCATGAAAATTCCGCTTCTTCACACTTTCTTTATCCCATTCCTTCCTAAAAACTTTCCTTCGCCACTTCCTTCCTTCCTTCCTTCCTTCCTTCCTTCCTTCCTTCCTTCCTTCCTTCCTTCCTTCCTTCCTTCCTGCCTTCCTTCCTTCCCTCTTCCTTCCTTCCTCCTTCCTTCCGCCACTTCCCTTCCCTTCCTTCGCTTCGCCACTTCTCCTTCCTTCCTCCCTTCCTTCCCCACTTCCTTCCTTCCTTCTCTCCACTTCCCCCTTCCTTCCTTCCGCCACTTCCTTCCGCCTTCCTTCCTTCCTTCCGCCACTTCCTTCCTTCCTTCCTTCCTTTCTTCCTTCCGCCATTCTTCTTCCTTTCTTCCTTTCTTCCTTTCTTTCCTTCTTTCTTCTCTTTCTTCTCTTCTCTTTCTTTCTTCTTCTCTTTCTTTCTTTCTTTCTTTCTTTCTTTCCTTTCTTTCTTTCTCTTTCTTTCTCTTCTTTCTTTCCTTTCTTCTCTTTCCTTTCCTTCCTTCCTTCCTTCCTTCCTTCCTTCCTTCTCCTTCCTTCCTTCCTTCTTTCCTTCTTTCCTTCTTTCCTTCCTTCCTTCCTTTAAGGGACACAGCTGGCCCTCTCCTGTGCTGCCTCAAACACCTTGGATTTCTGAATGGCTGCAAAGAGGCATTCTCACTAGATTACAGAGGCATTTGTTAGCAACACTGAGCAATAACAAGATACTCAAGGTCTGCCAACACATGTGAAAGACTGTGATGGCTCAAGCCCCAGATAAGCAAAATACTTGTTTCTTTACACATTATTGCTCCAAGTCAGCCCCAGTTTATTGTCCATCAAAGCCAAAGACTGTCTATCCAATTCACTGGGACACCACTGGGACCCAGATAACATATTTCAGAAATTCTCCTGAGAAAGAACAGGAGCATTACCAAAGCAGCACATGAATTAAAGCAGCCTTGATCCTCTTTAGTGTATGCTCCGAGCCTGGGGCCCACTAAGAACCTTCTGATCACTTAATCTGCCTATCTGGAGGATCTGTATATATACGAGATAATCCTGGTAATCAAGAGTGTAGATAATAGCATTATTATTTTATTCCCATAAACATTTAAAAATAAATGTTTTCTTCTCCAGTGCAATCTGATGGGTGAAATCCATGCACTCAGAAAAATAAAGCTGACCTGCTAGAAAACTGTGGAAATGGAATAGGAATAAAAGCAAGGATAAAGTATCTCAGAAGGCAAAACACACTAAGTAAAAACATTTTGAATGGATACATGTTTTCCAATCTTCAGGTGTAATCAGAAATTCCTGATAAACAACATAGAGCTGATACTGTTTTATGGGAGGTGTCAGAAATAACCATATTTACACACTGTAGTTGTGTACCCGGAACCCTTGGATCATGGCAGGCAGGAGCAGGAGGCAAAAGGAGACTGAGATGTGGCTAAGGCAGAGGCTGACAACTCCCTCTATCAAGGGATGGGGAGCTGGGAATATTGGGGCAGTGGGGGACAGGAGAGAAAGCCCACAGCCAAGAAGGGCAGTCCAGGCCTGGCATGCTGGTGAGTGATCACAGCAGTTGCAATCCTATTCTGGTGCCCCCCTTAGAAATGCAGTATCTGTTTGAGCCCTACTTAGCCCATTATGTCACCACTAAAGCCAAAGAAAAATGTTGACAACTCAAAGACAGGACTGAAGGATGAAGAGTTACAGATATAGTTTAGTTAGTGAGAGTGGAAAGTCCAGTCCTCTTTTAAGGCTGTAACAACAGCAGAGCAGGAGCAAATCCTGTTAATGGGGTTTTTCCTAGCCTTTGCATCTCTGAAGAAACAGATTCTTGATCTTTCCTGGTAGAATTTCCTTCTGATCAGGATTTCCTTCTGATCCTAAGGGAATTGTAGCATGGACCAGAGGTCACCGCTATGACAAAGCATAGGTTTGGGAGCAGCAATTATTGACAAGCTTCTGTTCAGTGAGCACCAGAATAATCCCCTAAATCATCAAGGGAAACTCAGGTCACCTTCCATTCCACACATCTCTAACTGTGGTTTATTAATAGACCGAATACATTTGCTATTTCTACATAAGGTTAGTGTGTTCTATTGAATTTGGTTTGGGTTTGTTTTGTTGGGGGTTTTCAGGTTTTTAGAGGGGGAGTTACTGTAAGATAAATGATACTTATTTTGTATCACTCTCCCTGAGAAAAATCTCTGCAGTCTTACCAGTTTCCCAAACTTCTGCAGCCTTCACTCATATGGTGTAGGATGGGGCTTGGAAAGGAAGAACTTCCTCTAAAGCCAAGCACTCCTGTTTCTCATTGGTTTTAAATTGCAGATTTATAATGAGAGACACACCTAGGGTTCAAATGGGATTCATTTGAAATTTAACAGTGGAATCTGGCTTCTCAGAGTTCCAGCCATTAGACTACAGCAAAACATTTTGTGATAAACCACAGCACTACAGTTTGAAATTGGACTTGAAAAATCATCTACATCATATACCATCTGCAGAGCAGGAATTACTCACCAGGAGCTCTTGAGCAACAACAAAATAAATTTATACATTTCTGCCAGAAGGATTGTGCCAAAAAGAGCAGACTAACCAAGAAATATCTTTTGCTACACAGTACTTACACAATTCTTATTATGACTGTAGACCCCCAAGTGACTCAGTTTGTCTATCTTCTGGAAAAGAATTCAGGATACCAATATGATTTCTTATTCCTATTTCATTCATGGCAAAGTTTTTGGTTTTTTTTTTTTCCTTTATGGTTTTGGTTTGATCCACAACAAAGACAATCGTCTCTTTGCAAAATCTGGATTGATTTTGCTTTTCAAATTCTCATGACATTCAGTGAAAGCTTAATCCAGCACTATTGAAGTCAGTGAAAGTTTTGCCAATGGCTTCAGCTGGGAATAAGAATTTAATTATGCACTAGTAAGAACTGTCAGCATCTGATTCCAGTACTTGCAAATGCAGAATATGAGCCTAAACAGATTATAGTTGGTCCCCAAATGGCAGTACCATGGACTAAACCCAAACTCTTGTTTGGTTGTTTGGGTTTTTTTTTTGGAAAGAGGAATCTGTTTCTAGAATCCAAATCCCAGGAGACTTGCCTTGTGTTTCCAAGGTATTTCCTTGATCTGCAGGAGATTAATACCCATCCTCCTCCTTTTTCTGTAGGAGCATTTTTTTGTGAATAATTTTTTCACAGATTCACAGAATATTCTGAGTTGGAAGGAACCCACTAGAATCATCAAGCCAAACTCTACAGTAAATGACCTATACAGGGATTGAACCCACAGCCTTGGTGTTATTAGAACCATGCTCTGACCAATGGAGCTAAATCCAGGCCATTGACTTCATGGGATGAAATAAAAAGTTATCATTGTTCTTCTGTCTGATTGCTCCAGGTTGGCTTCCCAAGCCTGCAATCCCTTCCTCCCAGCGCCAAAGGAGGATTGCCCCTACGCATGCTCCATCTTCCTTCTTCTCTTCTTTCCCTGGGGAACCTCCGCAAGCACTATTCAGATATGTTAGGTCTTCTCTGGTATTTATTTCATTAGGAGATCAAGTCTTCCTTAAATGTCAAGAGATTGTCTGGAGGTTTTTGTTTTTTCAAGACAGGATGTTTACATTCCTGGCTTTCACCTAGTTTTCCAGGTTATCAAGATTTCTGTCAGGTAGGATATTACTTTTTTTCTACTCCCTGCTCTCCACACAATTATCTGAAGTGCTTTGTGTTTTCCCACATAGGGCACACTTCTGATCTGCTCCAAATAAGTTTTAATCTGCCTGCCTTACTGGAGTTATTTCTGGTTTAGTTCACTTTGGTGAGGAATCACTCCATTATCCTCCACGGAGCTGTATTTGCCATCAACTTTCTAATTGTGCTGCATTATAGTTTTATTTTCTTTATGGGGCCTGCTAGCCCCAAATCCACACCTCAGCAAAAGTCCCACAAGTCAGTCTTCACGTCACAGCCTGAAGGAGGACAGAGAAACAGAGCATCAGGATCACAGGAAGAGAATGCAGCATGGGCTCTTACCCTCCACTCCATTTTTCCTGTCGTCTGTGCAAGAGTAAAAAGACAAAGGAGTTTTTCCCCAAACCCATTTCTGCTGATGCTTACACTAAGTTGAGACATTTTAATCTGTCCTGTCCACAATAACTCTGCTCATCCCATCTGGGTCTTTCATGGAAAGAAAAATCTCACCTGCCCTCGAGGTATCTGCTGGTTTGTTAGAGAACAACCAAATCTAGTAAAGAGATTAAAGGGGCAGTTCCAGAGACAGATGAGATATGTGGAATGGTTTCTCCTGGATGCATCAATCTTGCATCTAGTTACAGTAAATCAGCGCCACAATGAACTCAATCCATTTCGTGCACACATGGGCTAAGGGTTCATTTTTACAGCTGAGAGCAGTTTATTCCCAGAAGTTAACACCCTGCAAAAGGAGATGAAGCAGATGAAACGTACCTACTGGAAGTCAAATGTCTATGTATGTGTTCCGTATTAAAGAATTTATAATATTTGCCTTTTGTAAGCCTTAAGTTAGAATAGATATTGTGGCTAAATAAATTAAAAATTAAACATAGACACCCTGTTACTAAAATCTGTATGCTTAATATCTGAGACAACCATGGCAGTTTCTTCTTTCTGTTTGTTGATTTGCAAGATATATGGTTAGTTTTAAAATCCAGCCTCTAAAACAATGCACACATTTTCCTAGTAGCATAAAATGCTCCTAATATTACTATAATAAAATATTTTACTTGCAAATAATCTTATAAATGTTTTCCTAAAGCAAGGAGCAAAATGCAGCACATACATAACCATTCCTAGTTCAATCCACCACCCGAACAATGATTACATCTTAGAGAGGTATTTGACAAAGTAACAGTGAATGTTTTTGAGAGGAAGAATAACAGGATAAAGTGTCTGAAAAACCATTCAGATAATGTATTGAATGAAATATTCCAGAATTTTCCTTAAAAACATCTTGTCTGAGAAGTGTTGCTGAAGCTTCTTAATGAGAAATTACTAGTGAAGGAGTTCTATCTGCAAGGCAGCTGAGATAAAGTCCATGAAGAAATATATGCAGAGCCCTCCTCAGGAGCAGGGCAATTCATTTTGAACCCACTTTCTGCTTTCAAGTAGACAGAGGCAGAGGTCTGTGTTGTCCATAGGCTCTCAATAACTGACTCCACATTCATCTGTGTAATCAGCATAAACAGATTCATTGACAATATCCAAGTGAAAACTCAGGTTATCTTTCTCACTCTACCAAAGGAAAAAAAAAAACCAATTTAAAAAAATAAAAAAAACCAACCCATATGTATCTTTTAGTGCAGTGAAGGCTTGGAATCAATATCATCCATTATTGACTTTGAAGCTAACTAATGGCTTTGCACAATATTAGCATTACTAGTATGAATATAGCTAATGGATATTAACACAATGTGAAAAAGTGTTCATTTAAACACTGTAAAATGCATTTGGTTAATAATTAACATCTTTGAAAGCTTAACTTCTTAACTAATGCACTTATTTAATAGATTTATAATTGCTAAATCATATGTACTCAATTTTATAAATTGTAGTTTCAAAAGAAATGTGCTCAGTGTAATTCTAATATACATTTTATGCTTCCTTTCTTTCTTTTTTGCATATTATAGAAAGTGCAAAGGAAGAAGATTTCAGCAGTAACTCAGTTATGGCAACAAAAAGCATTCCCCAGACAAAAAGCAGAATGCCACATGGAAATGCAATGCTCCTGAGTAGACACCAAAGAGCCTGGTCCTCTCTGTCCCAAGTGTTCTCTCTTGGAGCAGCCTCTTGATTTACTGATGCATTCAGGATCTGCTGGATGAGTATCATGCATCAATGAGCTTCATCAAGAGTTTAGCTTCAGTACAAAGTCTTTTATATCAATTTTTAAAAAAGTGCTTCCATTCCCAAACACTATCATGGTAGAGAACCAGTTTCCTGATGCAGGGAATCTGCAAGGAAGTGGTAGAATTTATCATATCTTAGAGGGGGAAAATTCAATCAAATAACACTCTGGATAGCCCTCAAAATAAATAACAACAAAAAAAATCTGGATGGGGTTAAAAAAATAGAAGAGAAGGAGTGTGGAGGAGAGTAAGGAGATGACATCCCCTTAGCAAAACCTCCACTACAGAAAAAGGAAAATATTTCAACAAATATCTCCTATTGTATGTATATCATGAGCACAGAGACCCCCTAAGCTGGAGGTTTTGCCTTCTTTTTCACAACAACCTTTAAGCAACTCTTCAGGTTCCTGTGGAAAAAAAAAATTCTCCTCAATCCCTTATTGAGTTCATTTGAAATTCTAAAACTAATGAAGCTTTTGTCTCCCTCTTAACCTAAGAGCTATTGTTACCTCTAAAAATAAAAGAGATAATCTGTTAAAGAGCTAAAAATACTGAGCTCTGAGAGCCTTTTCAGACATGCATAGAAGATGATTGACACCCTTGCACCTTTAGTCTTCACAAAGAAAATGGTGAGGCAGGAGCTCCTATGCCCACCTCACAGCAACTCTTTCATCAGCTGTCTGCCAGTTCTCCCACAGCTCAAATAAATCCAGCACAGTGTGGGTAGGAGGTTAGTGCTCAGAAAGTGGTATTCATGGAGAATCTAAAACAACCACCCAAAGCTGCTTGGGCAACACTGTTTTGGGAAGGAGCTCTGTATCTTTTTTTTTAGAAGGAAAAGCAGGGAGTACTTTCAGGTAGGAATGCCAAGAAGTCCAGCTATGTGCCACCTGCCCAAATCCCCATGCCTGCAGGACCAACAAAAGCTCTCCTGGAGCACAGCAGGACAAGGGGTGCAGGCTGGTGAGTCACTGCATGCTTTGAATTGAATGGGACAGTTAAAACAATTAGACCTAGTTACCAGTAACACAAAATCTCTCCTGTCTATCATAAAGTCTTGTCACAGTGAAGTCTAGGCACAGTACAGTGAGCAAAACTGTTCATTTTCCTAAGCTAACTGGTCAGAATAGACAAACATTTACCTCTCTTGCCTAACTTCAAAGTTGAGTGTCCACAGCAAGTTGCTGGCAGAGGCAGGACTGCAGGGATGAGTCTGAGCCAAGAGATGAGGAGCTGACCCATGGCAGACACATCCAGCTCCAACTGGCTCCACCAGACCCCTGCAGGACACAAAGTTCATCAGATGGTGCCTCTGTGATAAGGTAACACAGAGGGAGAGAGGAGAGCTAAAAGGAATGAGAAATAGCAGAGGGAGCATCAAGGCCAGAGTAGGAGCAGGTACACCTGAAGGAACTGTAGCCCATGGAGAGCCCAGGAGGCAATAGATATTTCCTTAGGCACTGCAGACTGGAAGGAGAATCCACATGAAAGCACAGGAAAAGTGTGAGAGGAAAGGAGCAGGAGAGAGAAATCACCAAACCTCTACGTTCTGACCATAACTGCCCCCTGGCACCACTTGGGGACCATCTCCAGGAGTCTGGAGAGGAGAAGAGAGGGGAGAGAAGAGAAGGGGATGGGAGGATATATCTTTGTGTTTCTTTGTGTCTTACTGCCAGATTCTATTCTAATTTGCAATAAATTAAATTAATTTTCTCCAGGTCTGTATTGCCTAAAACAGTAACTGGTGAGCAATTTCCCTGTCTTTATGTTGACCAATGAACTTTCTTATCCTATTTTCTCCCCATGCCCCATGGACAGGGGTTATGAGTGAGCAGCTGGATGGAAATTTGGGTGTTTGCCAAAGCTAACCCACCACAAAAGTGAGCCCCATCACAATGTTCCAAAATCTCAGCAGCACATGGGCTTTCTTAGCCTGGAGTCTCTGCAAGAGGATGTACTTGGTTTCAATCAAAGGAAGTACTGGGAAAGGTAAAAGGTGTTTCACATAGTTCTTCTACAGACATAATAATAAACACATAAATAAAAATATTATTTCCCTAGGGGAAATACCAGTTTCAGCTTTTGCTGATCATTTGGAGGAAGAGGAGACATCTGAATGATCCTGAAATCCCCAGTCCTGATGTCCTTTCTCTTAGAAATAAAAAATAGAGTGGAGGACAATTGAAGATTCTCCAGCAATGACACCATATAGAGGTTCTTTTTGATTCTAAAAACACCCTGTTTAGTTCAAATTATTCTTTCAAACAAAAGATGCAAATCTGTTTCCAAGTTCTGATTTAATTTCAACTGGGCATCTAAGGACATAGAAAGTTTTCCTGGCTCTAACTACCATGGGACATTTTGGACATTTTGGTCACTTGTCTCAGCAGATCTGTAATCCTAAACCTTCCTTCTATGGGCAGCTGCATTTAGCCATTTTTAGTCTACAATTTTTTAAGTGTGAACCAGTATTTTTCCTGGGTTCTGCATTCTTATTATGACGTTTTCCATAACTTTCAGTACAGAGAGGAATGTCCTTTAACTTCTTTGACAATAAAAAGGCCGCAGTGGGGAGGACAGCAAAGGAAGAAAGATTCCTTCCCCCCCATTTTGGGAAGTGAGGAGAGGCTGAAAGGACATTTCTACTGTCCAGCAGATTTCTTGTGCTGTGAAACTATTTCAAACACATGGAATTCCCCAAGCCTGCACAAGGTGCCATGAATTAATCTCTAACTCATTTGTACTCTAGAATGTTTTCATCCATTTAGGGTATCAAGGGATTTGCTGTGCTTCCAATATGTCATTATAAAGTCCTTTAAATTATTTCAGTTCTACTTTAAACTTAAACTCCTCAAAGAACTTTAACTGTGCAGCATAAATTTATGAAGATCATATGAACGATGTCAAGCTCATGATAAAAGTCAGAGATAATCTAGAAAAAAAAATTGGACTACAAATTAGTCTTCAATGTTCATGCCTGTTTCCACTAGAAGAAATATCTCTAGCAGTGCCTCCAGGACATATCTCCTGACAGAAGTCAGCCAGCCTACCTCATGTGTCTGAGTATTCTGAAGTCAGTGGTCACTTCCACAAAATCCTGCATTAAAGCCTTTTCAATATGAACCTGCCAAGTTTTACAAGATGCACAAGGTTGGGTCAAAGACCAAACTGTGTTTGAAAAGCTGGGTTGTTTCTGCAGGTCATGTTCTAACTGGAGGAGCTCTGCCTTTTTGACCAGTGCTGACTCAATGGCGAATCTTGTCTGAGGCTTGGCACCAGAGCTGTGCCTTTTTGCAACAGAAATTAAAACCAAGTTTTGTTGTTCTCAGTTGACAGAGACTGTGTAGCACTTACACAGGAATTGTAACATACCAGCTATGACCTCCTGTTGAAGCTGCACTTCGGGTAGCTGTAGCTAGTCATGCTCTTTACTATCTCAAATCAGCAAAATAATCTCATCTCAAATCAACAAAATAATCTCTACACTTGGGGGCGCTGCTGTGGGTTGACAAAAGAATTGTTCTGGCTGCCTGACAGACACAAGAGAAAACATTTACAAATGCTTTAAAAGTGCAGTATATTGGTCAGTGTATAATTATTTCCAAATCTTGTATGAGCAATATTTCTAGTTCTATTGTGCTAGCAGAATTTTAATAAAGATTAAATCACTCACTCAAGTTTCACTTTACTAACGTTGTAACCTGGACCTTGTAATCAAAGGGAAAAAACTAATTCTGGCTTGCTTCTTGTATCCTCAGTCTGATGATGATTTAGGGAAAAAACTTCAGTTCCATAGAATGGGAATGCATTTCCCAAACTTGTTACTTCTCTCCCAAATCAAACATTTGTTCTCATTCTCATACATGAATCATGCAAATCCCTTGTTTTTCTGATTCAGTCCCTGTGTATTTCTCTCCATTAAATGAAGGTTAAATGAGGTGGACAGGACATCTATAGTACCTCTAGAGCAGCAGAGCAGTAGTCTCTCCTCAGTTATGTGGTTACCAAAATTTCCATGAGCTAGTCCTCCAATATCAGGTCTGTTGAACATGAATTGATGCGTGTTGTGTGGTGTCACACTTTACAGCTGTCCTGAGTCTTCTAGGACAACCTTTGCTGGACTTCAGGTCCTCTTTAGGACCTGAATTGGCAGGCTCACATCTGAGGAATGTTATTCTTTCTCTTTATCTCTCCAGCTTATAATTTTTAAGACCCATCCATTTCACTTTGCATTTGACATGAAGGCAAGGAAGTACATTTTTAAAATCATCTATTGGGGAAGTAATAAAAGCCTTGAGCCATTAAATTCATACACGTTTTTCCTTAGCCCTTGCCAAGTTATGTGCAATAAAACAATTTGACTGTCCTTGACCAGACTTGATTGTTGACTATCAGAGTAGCATAAGATATCCCTCAGACAGTCTGATTACATTATACAGTGAGATTATATTAAAAGTGTCCTACATTTTTGACTGGGACAAAGGCTAACCATGAAGATAGTGAAGCTTTTGATTGTGAGATATTTCCTTCCTCCATCCTATTCAAGAGTAAGATCTTCTGCAAATTCTTAATAAGATCTTCTGACAGCTCACATTTATTGTTTTCTTTAGCCTGCATTTGTGTGTAGCTTATGTGAGCAAACCTGCCCCAGAGTGACCCATGCTCCAAAACAAACTCCATTTAAACATCATGCTGCTGGCTCTGTGAAACAGAGTCATTTCAGTAGGCTTGCTCAGTGACAAAAATCCATTTCACATCTTCACTGGCCCAAGTCATTTTCATTTAATCACTCAACAGAGTGCAAAGGGCTTATATGATTCATCCTGAGGAAAGGAACGTATACTTATACCCTGCTTTATTGTTATTTTTTAGATGCTTTTATAAAAATAAGACAACCCAGCTATAACAAAAAGATCTTTCATTTGACATTCATCATTCACATTCATTTGTCATTAAGTTAGTAACACTGAGAATCTCTGACTCACAAAATAAGCAAAAGTCACCTTAATAACATCTGCAGGAAAATTTTATCCCTTCTGTAATGTCTACATGTGTGTTCAACTATGTGACCCAAACCATACAAGACATGGACATACTTCTGATTTTAAAGAGAGAAAAACAAAATTATCCTCTCATGCTGATGAAAAACTCAGTGAATTTTTTTGGTTTTTAAGGATTTATTTGAGCTATGACCTTCAGGGAATCTGGGAATCTTCATTCATAGGCAGCAAAAGAAAAATAGCTGAAAATGCGCACAGAAATTTGCAAAGGCTGAGCCAGGGTCACCTTGCAGTTTTCTGGAGATGTCTTCTGATAAAGGCCATCATAAGGGCATTATGAGAAAGAGTTTAGGGGGGCAAAAAGTAGCTCTCCCCCCACCCCTGCCACATACACCTTCCTGGAGTCATACTCACAGACATCTAAAAGGGGCCAGGACACCTTGGAGAGTGGGCAGGGTCTGCTGAAAAGGGAGTTCCAATGTGTCAAGAATATAAATTCAGTATATTCCTCTACAGAAACTTCCCATTAAACCTTGCAGCCTGAGAAGATATGACAGGACAACCACCTCTTTGCTTCCCAGAAAATATACCAAGTAATCCATTGGTCTCATTTGGACAAGAAAACTTATTTTACAGCTCCCATACTGACAATGTGACCTGACCTACTGGAATGACTGAAAATTTTCCTGTTGATCCCAGCATGCACCAAAGTACCTCTTATCTTCATTGACACATTCCTATTATTAAATCTTGCAAGTACAGGGTTATTTTCATTTTACCAAGGAAAAAGTCAAAGGGAGGTCAAAAGCCCTACTGTCAAGGTATAGGGTATAGAGAGTGTCCTTGCAAGAGCAGGATTTTGGAAGCTTAGTCACTCTTCATCTCATCCTCAAGTAAGATGAAGATATTTTGTCATACACTTTTCTGTAATCAGTGCAACATTAAAAGCAAAAGGTAGCAGGAGACATCTCTTCTGACAGCATCCACTTCAGCAATGGGTGTATTGATAGCCAAAAAACAACAATGTTTTTAAATAATCCTTCCAAGTCATTCATCTCCAGTGTCTCTTCCTTACTTTCTTGCTGGGAGTTCATTCTTGTAACAGTAAGTACAAATTAAATTAATAAGTTTAACAAATCCAGCATAAATGGTCGCTTGGCTGTTCACATTTTGACTGGAAGTGATCAGGCTTTGATGCCATCATGTCTGAGAATCAGTTGGAAAGATAGGGAGAATTTTCTGCCCACTGATATCTGACCTTGCAGTTTTGGATTGCTGAGTAGGAGCTGAAACCTGACAATTCATACAGTCCCAATGCCCAAATTATATAAAGAAAGGAGTTTGCAGTAAGAGTGGGTGTGAGACAGGCAAATGGTACATGTTGAGCACCATGCTGAAAGAGCATGCAGCTCATAAAATTACAGTCTCTTGGTGAAGTAGCAGACAACACTTTGTGTATCTGCTCTATATTACACATGCACATTTTAAATGAGATTGTACCATTTTGAGCATTTTTTTTTTCTCTCAAAGACTCATTATTACCATAATTTGTTCCACAATAAAATCAAATATTCACTAATGTTTTTCATGTCAGAATAACAGGGGGGAATACTATTTTAGCACCACAGCAAATTCTATTAAGTAGAAGAAGAGTTTAAAGTCTTGTGCCTCTCAAGCTCCCATTTATAATTAGATCTCTTGTATCCTTATTTTCCATTGGGGGTGGGAATCCTTCAGAGCCCAACAGATCAGTAAAAAGCACAAACTTATTCAGAGCCTATGGCTTTATTTCATTAATACAGAATAGTTACATATCATTGTGGATATAATGCAGCATCTGGACGGTTTTTCAGTCTCTTTCACTGTTGTTTCTCCCTTTAGCATTAAGAAATAGCATTTTCATTTTTAACTCTGTCTAAAGTGTTATGTACATCCAAACACCAGCATCTCCCCCTCGCCAAGCTCTCCAAAATAACACTGCTTTTGAACTGTAGGCCCAGCGCACAGAAGTGTGCAGAGATAAATTTTAATTTTATTTCTGTTCCAGTGGAACAGATAATTTATCAAAGTTGAAACACACAAAAAGTACTTTTCAGAGATTATATGACATAAATTCTGATTACAAAAAATAAAAGGAGGGCATTATTTAGCCTTGCAGAAGGAGAGTGAAAAGGCTAGCTAGAGTAACTACTGAGAGATTGCAGTGCAGCAGAAGCTTTTATGTAATGTCTTGAATCAGCAATGCTTTTTGTGGCAAAGGCCAAGACACTTAGCATGCCTTTGCATTTAACCATTCCACTGTCCAGCACATCTTCTTTCAAAACTGTATTTTAAAGAGATATTTGAGGTAATCAAAAGCTCAGTAATATAAAACAAATAAACAAACAACCAAAACACCAGAAAAAAATCCAACACAAATACATAGCACTTTCTTCAGTACTTTATTTCCAATTGTGTGAAATCTGATAAATCACCTCAGCATTTTGGAGAAGATTATGCTAATGAAGTGACAGGGTCTTGCACTGTGCAGTGCTAATGCTTCAGTGACCTCAGGACTCAAGCTAAGACAACACAGCATCATGCTGTATCTGAGAGGTACTGAAGTGCCTCAGGAAGCACTGAGCCATCATCACTACATGGAGCAAGCACACTTCTGGACATGGAGAGCAGAGGAGACTGCAGGGATGAAGCACAAGCCAAGCAGAAAGCCATCTAGTTTAACAGGCAGCCAGAAACAGCAAAGTAACTGCGAGCCCTGCTTTGCCTGCACCAGAATCCTGGAAATTCATGCTCTTGGTGTGAGCAGAACAATTATAATGGCAATTACTTCTGTGTTGGCTGGGCAGGAGGGATCAATTCTTTCCTTCTGCTGCCATAGGCTATAGTAGCATCACCAAACCAGTTTCAGGAGGGTTGCCTGGATCTCTGTTGTTTGCCACTCTTGCCCTCAGTCTGTCTCCTTAGAACAGAAGATGACTCAGGCTACATCCCTTGCTAGAAAAAGATGATAATTGAGTTTTTTTCCAGACAGCAGAACTTGAGCAGAACACAACCAACTAGCCCAATCCATCCCCTTTCAAATCCTGTTCTTTCTACCACAGGAGATATTACTTTGGCCCACTTGGAATAGGAGACCCAGAATTCTGCTCCTGGAAAGCACAGATGTTCGTGTGTTTGTGCATGTGGGAATTGGAACTTGATAGTTTTGTCCTTTGTAGACATCATCTTGAACAAGATAACAAATGACTTAGGTCTTAAAACAACTGAGGTAGAAATAGACTGAGGAAGAAGTTATTAGAATAACTAATATATAGTTATTGGAATAAAAGTTCAAGGTTAAGTCTGAGGGAGTAAAGGCATCAGAATCAAACTGGATGTCACAATCCAGACATCCTCTCTTTTCACTGGACATGTATGTTAAGGAGACTGTTTCAGTACTGCAGCCTCTTGAGCCTCTCTGTGCTGTACATTGCTACAAACCAATTTGATTTTTTTTTCTTATTTTGTCCTATGGACTGGCTAAGTGCTGTTTAGTGTAATGCAGGGAACCAGAAGTCTAGTTAAGCGTGTGTAGCCATCCACGCTCACACTAAAGACCTGATCCCCTCAGTCTGCCATACACGAACTTAAATGACTGAAAAAGAAATCTGCCTTCAGCTCAATTGCTCCAAATTACAATTTGTTTTGCATTATCGAGGAACATGCTGAGGATCACCTGGAAAAAATAATAATTACCTCACTGTAAGCAGTGCTCTCAGAGCTCTCTACCATGCAGTTATTTTGTCTTATTCTGTATGCATCATTTTGATCTAAAATAATTTCTAAAAATACAGTCATTGCCTTTGGCTTTCATTCTGCTTAAACTATCACATAATGCTGCACATGGACTGTTTTCTTTCATTATCCCCGGCCACCCTGAGCTAGAGAGCTTGCATTAACACTGCACCTCCTATAGCGCCACACATCTAAGCCAAGGATTAGAGCACAGGACCCAGCGTGCCAGCAAACGAGCCACATTTGCATTTGTATGCTTGGCCACACTGACGCAGGGGGACAGAGTAAAGAGAAGCTGTCACTTGACTCAGTCTCTCTAAATAAATGAAGGCAAAAATACTTGATAAATGCCCGATAATCAACACAACTGTATAGTGAAAGAATTATGGCAGGGAGGGTAAGGAGGAAACAGACACCTCTATTTGTAAAATGCCATCCTAACAAGGAGAGAGCAAGAGTTATAAGATCACTCACCTAAATACCTCCCAGGATGTCTTCTCTGATTAAGGATTTGTGAGAGTTATTGAGTTTTGAATTAGATGCACTTTAATAAAACAGTAGAATGTTCTTATCTGATTGCACCTGTATTGATTGTGTTAAAGAGGTCTATCCTCAGATCAAGGTCAATGATTTTACATAAACTCACTAGCTAGATGGAATTGCTAGCAGTGCTTAGGACTCCCATAGTATGTCCACCTTTCAACATATGATACCTACCTGTGAAACCTGGAACTGGAATGAACTTAATGCTCTTTCCATATTCTCTCAGTCTTCTAGCCATACAGTACTTATTCTAATTAAAATATAACATTAATTTGGAAAAGACCACTCGTGCTAGTAAACTCCCTAGCAACTGTCTTACCAGCTATAAAAGGAAATTTTACACAAATATTTAAACAACAATGTTTCACAGACTTAAAAGCACCCTTGACCATTTTGAAATGCTGTACTTCATGTAAATATCCTTCTTTACCCAAGGAAAATGGCACATTAATCTGATTCATTGTTCCATTGGCTTCAGTAGAGCTGATCCAGCTTTCTGCCGTGGTGTTGTAATTTGGATGGTTTCTGAGTGATATGCTCATAGTTCTCCTCAGTAAGTATACACAAATATTTTATATACGTATGTAACTTTATGCATATATAAATACATAGTACATATAATTATGAACATGTATAACATTTAAAATTGTGCATATCCACCCATCACTTTTAGTCTGTTAGCTTACCCTGCTTGGGACCCTGAGTGCAGATCAAGGAGCACAGCCAGTCCTGCCAGTCCCCAGGTTTATTGTGGAGCAGATAAGCCCTTCAGAGCCTAGCTAGCCCAGGAAGCTACCCCAGTGAATGAAGGTGCCAGCAGGCTGTTCAGGTGAGCAGTAGTGTGTGAGTGTGCAGTTGTGCCCCATGGGGTGACCTCAGCTTCACCATTAGCCCTGAGAAGAGATCAGCAGTGCTGTTCCAAAGGTAACAGAAAAGCATCCTCCTAACCACCCTCACCTGAACCCGCAGGGGATGAAGTGGAGGAAGAGGACTGTTCAGTAGGCTGTTTGCTGCTGATGGAGATGCTCAGCAAAGCAGAGGTGATCCTGGAGCTGAGGGTAAGAGCCTTTTGTATGGGCAGAGTGAGGCTGCACTGTAGCTGAGAAGGGAAAGAGGCAGCCCTAAGCTGCCCCCTTCAAAACTCAGGCTGAAGAAGTGCTTGTCTTGTGAGTTTTGAAGATAAGTGACATCTTGCTCCCTATGAGCAGGTGGAGAGACTTCCAGGTAAATCTGTACCTCCTCAAATGTTGCAGGAACGTTTTCCACTTCATGGCAAGTAATGGAAATTGAGCAAATAGAGAAGTCTCCTGTCAAGCTTATAGGCTGGAAAAAGGGCTGAACAGGATCCATAAGCTGGTTTCTGTTGGTGATTCTGCTTCTGTTGGTGATCCTGACAAACTGAGGCAGAGAATCTGAAGAGGACAGCTGCAGGGGACGAGATGGGCGTGCTGTTGAGAGAGGCAAGGGTGCATCAGTGGTGCAGGTGTTGAGGCTGCTGGAGACCCAGATGGCAAGAGATTTCCTGAGTAATATTTCCAAATGTCACAACTGAAACACATGAAGGGGAAAGGGATCCCAATACCCATTAAAAGTAAGTTTTGTTCATGACAACATGAAGTCTGTCAGCAAGGCAAGGAAAAGCTGCCACCCCAGCTCCAGATGGAAATACATCTTGTCCACATAAAATACAGCTCAAGAGCTTGTTAGATTTTTCTTAACTATCCTGCAAGTTTTTCTGTGAAAATTTCAGCCCCAGCCACAGACACAGCAGGAAAGGAGGATTTAGGAGAAACAAGTTTGCCAAGGGCATCTGGAGCTTTCTCTGGAAAGTCTCATGCTTCTGCATGTCCCAAGCTTCAAAGACCACCTGGCCAAGATGACAAGCACCCAAAGGAGGAAAAAAGCAAAGCACTCACTGCTATCTTTGAGCCAAAAGATTCACATTTGCTATCTATGGCAAAGGACACCAATAAGAATCCTGTCTCCTCTTCAGCTGGCACATTTTCATGAAGGGTGGGATTTCATTTGGATGATGCATTGATTCCCATCTGCTTGCCATATTTTCCTAGTGCTGCTGAGTGCTGGGGAGGAGAGAGTGTGTTCATTTCTGAGTTTCCTACCCCCTGAATCAGCCAGTTAGAGTGAGAGCAGAAGGGAATTAGATGGTGCTTCTCAGCCAGTAGAACACGGCTCACACAGGACTGTGCTTGAGCACTGAGTGGTCACACAAATTTTCCTGGATTATCTGTTATCATGTTTGCCTCAGCAGCTGAATCTTCTCTGTCCATCAGCAGGTAAAACACAGAGCAAATTTTGCTCAAAATTGAAACAAGGATAAAACACTTATTTCTTATCACAGATGAGTTGGATCCCTTTTCCTTGCAATTCCACTGAGCTACTAAGATACAAGATACCTAATCCTTTTCTTTCATGCACCAGCTTCTTGTTTCATTTCTCACTAATTAACTTAATGCAAGAAAGAATTCATAGGCTTTTGAACAGGCTCAGCTACTTGTTTCCCTGCTGTAGCACTTACACGGTCTAATACAGAAGGAGCTCCTGATGTAATTTCAGGCAGCAACATTGCTCTTTTACTGCTGCTCAGCACAGACTTTGATTTTCTCTCATTTGGCAGGAATGAGCAGAGATCTCCTTCCAATAGACAGGTAGTGTGACGAGAAAGGTCTAAATTCTGGGACTTAGAGGGAGGAAGGAAAACTAAATGAGCAAGAGGAAGTGGCTTCACAGGAGCACAAGACATCAGATCAATTCATTAAATGAAATAGAGCAAGCATGTTGCTCTAAAAGATTTGTACCACAGCAACCGCAAATTTTTATTTTTACAGCTTGGAGTATGATGTTTGCCATTTCTCCTAGCCTCATTTTCATTTCTAGGAGCTGTAGGAGAGAGGTAAAAAAAAAGCTGAAGACTGACTCTCTTCTCATCCTGTGAGACAGAGTCCTGCATTTGTGGGAATCTTCAATGTTTTTGAGAACTTGGCCATGCTGCCTTTAAATGAGGAGGCATGGGGCAATACATCAGAGACTCCCACAAACACTTAGGCAACGTGCAACAGAGAGGCCAGGGGTAAACTCCTGGGCTACTCACCTGTGCTGAGTGTACAAGCTGACTTCATTTTCAGAGCAGTCAAACCCTGCAGTGTCTTAAAGGAAAGTCCGAACAGCAGCCCAGATATGTCAGGAAAGAGAATACAATGCTGAAGAACTGGAACAGACTCTTTGATTAAGTTTCTATAATGACAGAAGCAAGATAGCCATACTTGCCTTTCGTCCCTGGCCACTGACACAATGGGACATTGTCAGGGCCTTTTTCTAGTAGGAAAAACATCTGGGCTGCCAGAGAAACTCTCAAGGACTTTTGTGCTCTAGACATGCAAATATAAACCAAATCTCCTCATTTCTTCTTTGGACAAGGCTCAAGGAAACTATCCCAAACCTGCTAAATCCAGGGGGCAAATGGAATTTGCCTGCCTGGACAGAAACAAGGGAGTGTGAGTAGGGGGTGTCAGACGCAATTTTGCTCTAGAGTTGGGAGAGTTTTGAATTCAGGTTGGGTGACCTTCAGGGTTTCACTTCAGCACTCTCCTGCTAGTTTAACCTAAAAAATTGCAGGTACTCTTCTTCTGCAGCCTTTTCAGCACAGTTCTGCACATTAGTGTTATTGGTACCTCAATGAATGACAGAGAAGTCAGGGTGAATAAATGGTGACGTTTTAGAATTCACAGTAACACACTTTCAGTCTCATCAAACAGCCTGCATTAGGTATTTGTGTCTGTCTTCACAAATACTAGGGCTGGAGACATGCCTTTTTTTCTCCTTTTTAAATGAAAGAGAAGACAGAGTTATCCCTCAGGATGTCTGTCTGCAATCAATAGACATACAGCAGTAGGCACTGTGGTTGCAATAAGCCAGAACTAGAAATAACAAACCAACTCAAATCAAATATCTGTCAAGTCTTCCCTAAACTAGGAATGTAAATTTCTCCAGTTTCTATAAGCACACATTGGAAGCAATCACCATATGTGGTAAAAAAAAAAATAGTCTGAAGCCAGTCAAAGAAAGTTCAATGTATGCGCATAAAAGGAAAGATCTCAGATGTCTCCTTGAAGAGCTTTCAGGTGTGAAAACATACAGCATGCTTTCACATCCAAAGTACTGAGCTCCCATTCCAAAAATCAGCATTGTCCATTACGTGCTCTAAGCATCCCAGCTGAAGGGGAAAATGGACTCAGAGGCCAAGGACACATGGTGCTTGCCTGCCCAAAGGATGCCTCGTCTGCCTCCCACACTGCCATGCTGTCTGTATCCACGGAGCTCTTGTCTCCCAGCAGCTGTTAAATGGGCTGACACCTTTTGTCAGCAGAGACTTCAACATGAAAAAATCAAAACACATTCAAAAAGAAAAATAGAGGAAACTGCAAAGCACATTAAACTCCAACTGGGACAGCAAAACATAAACTGGGGTGAGGGAGGAAGAAATAGAAGCTGTTGCTTATGTAGGAAACAGCAAATGCTTCCAGGGCCACATGATTCACCTCTGCTGCTGCAAGCTTGCTTCAGTTCAGGGAACAAACCTTATAAATAAGAGTTATACACAGAGATGTGCATAGTTTGCTATGCCTCTCCTTTGCTAGTATGTTTACACTTTCCCTTTCCTATTTTTAAGAGTTGTTGTGTTCTTCCAAACACAAGCAGGCAGAACTGGATTCATTACAGGCAGATAAGGCAGAAAGCCCTGGACTCAGGGGGTTGGAACCCAGTCCTCCAGCTACTCTAAATCTTTAGAACCCTTGGACATAGCTTTTTGCAATGAGCCACCTCTCCTACCCTCCTACCTCATTCTCAGAGTTAGGAAAAAGGAGGAAGAGAAGCACTTCCAAAGGTTGACTGAAGTTTGGCAAGGATAATCAAACCAGGGTTTTCTATAGTTACAAGGGAGAGACAGAAATCCTCTAAAGCAGGATTTTGGAACAGGAGCCCAGCTTGGCTGTTTAAATCAATTCTCCATGTTTCAAGCCTGATTCCCATCCTGCCATGTGGTCTGTGGGAGAAAGTTGAATTTTGAATGAGACCCCAGCCAGGAGGGAAAGGTAGAGAGCCAGGAGGGAAAGCTACAGAGCCATCATCACTGGGAGCCTCCAGCTGCTCCTGAAGCCTTTTTATACAGTTTTGACTGGGTTGTCAATTTGTGCCAGTGGGCTGCTTCCTCCAGCCTGCATCACAGCTTTCTTGGAGCATACATCTTTCCCAGCTTCTCATTCTCACTTCACTTTCCCTCCTTTTCCTTTTCAGCTTCTCTTCTTGGGAAACCTCCCATGTTCAGCCCTCCACAGCCTCAGTGCCAGCACACTGGCTGCTGTGACCGTGCTGTTGTCTCCCACTGTGAGCTCCACGTCTCCCTTCTGCTGCATGGCCAGGCCAGCAGCACGGCTCAGGCTGCTGTGAGAGAGCAGAACTTGTCTGCTGGCTTGGCTCTGCAGCACCTGGGACAGTAGAGTCTCTTCTTGGCCGGTGGTAAGGCATGACTGCAGCAAACAGGATGTCCCGAGAGAGACATATGCAGAAACCCACGCAGTCTTCCACTGGAATATATGATTGTGCCAGGCCTCAGAGTCCCAGGTGGATGCCTGGAGAGTCTGGGGAAGGAGACGTGAGCACTGAACCTTTCCAACTTCATTTTGTACGTGTTTGCTTTATGAAAGCCACACACACACCCCCCAATCAATTGTTTTTTTCATGAGACTCAGATAAACAGGAGGTGATGCTGCTTTAAGTCAGCAGGAGTGAATAAGAGAGATAACAAAGGCAACAGGATAAGGAAGCCCACATCAATAAGATGAGAGCATAATTTTTCTATCTTCTGGAACTTTCTCACTTTAAATGTCTTGCTTTCATTTTTTCGTGTGTGTTAATAATTATAAGCCAAGAAACTAACACACCCAGTCTCTGTGCAAAGTTAACTCTTTAGGTGTGCATTAAAAAAAACCAAAACATTGAAGTTATTATACTAATACAGATAGGGAGAGACTGTGGTCTGATCTGCAATTGTGGGATCAAACAAGATCAGCATAAATTCCTGATAATAGCACAATTGCATTGTACTAGGGTTTATATACTGCTTTCAATATACTAGTTTCAAGCCTATATTTAAAGCAGTACAAACACTGCATGTAGGCAAACACTTGGGAGTGTTTTTGTTCTTCAAATAATTGTAATCAAAGGAGCAGTACTGACCCCACTCCAGTCAGTGGGAGTTTCACTAGACATTGTTTTCAGATTTCTTTCAGCTCCTGGAAAAATTTCTGTTAAGTCAGAAGGCTTTCATAGTGCAAACAGCTTTTCGAGGTTAGGGGGGGAAAAAAAAGGGAGAAAAAAAGGAAATAACACCGACTGATCAAAGGCAAATCTATGTCTTCGACGCCTACATGCACATTAACACCTCATTAACACTACTTGTACCTACAGAAGAAGTCAAGGATGGGAATGGCTCTGGCACAAAGTAAACAAGTCCTAGGCAGAAATATTGCTTTTTTCTTCTGATAGTACCAGAAATAGTGGGTCCTTGACTTCAGTAGCTTTATTCTTACCATTTATGAGAACAGAAATGGAAGATTCCAACATTCAGTGATAAAGAGTTTCTAGATAAGAACTCTTAACAATCATGATAAAAACAAAAGCAGCAAATTGAAGAGAACAAGATAGGGGGTTTTTTTAAGCTTAGTATCTATTTACAGTATGATAAAAATATCAGAATAGTCATTTGGAGAAATAACCTTCAAAAGTGTCATAAAATCTTGCAAATGTTTCGTAGCCCTGAAGGCAAGACATCATTAGAAACTGTGATAGCTCAAATTCTCTATTGATAATTCTCAGTTCTCCTGGGAATTCCATTTTCACAATATGGTGCCACACTTTTGCCAAGAAGCAGAACTGCGGCTTCCTCTTCCTACCTCCACCTGCTCCCAGCCACTTTCCTTGCTATACTTGCAGCTCAGCCACCTTTGCAAACCTCTTCAAAACACTAAACCGGCTGGAAAAAAAACATAGTGGAAGACCAAGATGCTGCCTCGGTGGCCTGGAGGGCTGCAGCCTGGAGGGGCAGGCAGAGTTAGCAAGTTCTTATCTTGCATGTCCCTTGCTGCTCCTAAAGCTCAGAGCAGTCAGGACGAGGATGTGCTTGTGCATATGTGTGCAAGTTGCTGAGGAGAGAGTCCTGCATTAAGGCAACCATCATTATCTGCCTTTCTGTATGTTTTATTTTGCCAGGGCTTAAGATTGGGATAGGATCTGCTGAAGCTGTGCAGGATCTGGGGTTTTACTGGGATATCTTGTACCTGATCATTAGCAGGCAAAAAGAGAAAGCAAACCTACTTTGGGCTCATGCTGAATCTGCACCCATTTCACTTCTCTAAAACCAATTTTGTTAAACCAGATCAGATGTTCTTATACTGACTTAGCTAAAATCAATTCCTAATTGATTAAAGCTAACTTGAAATAAAATTGCCTAGGCTATAATAAAGGGTGACCGTAGCAATTTAACTGACTGGATTTAAAATAACCCCATCAATTAAGCAGCTACAACTGTCGAGCTTTTCGTGGCAGAATTTGCTTCCTCCTCTGTGCTCAGGAAGCATTAAGTGCAATGGGGACCTAATCCCAATTAGTTCAGCTGAGAACTGCTGTGGGAAAACAGTAACCAATCCAGAGTGAAGCTTATCATGCAAGGCACTGGGCCGGAGAACTGGGTTCTGCTTTCAGCTTTCCAGTTAGCCGCTTGCAATGCCTCAGGCAGGATATCCTCCCTGCTTGCCGGTTATGAGCAGAGAAGGCAAATTCCTGCAGACAGGAGCTGTCTCATACCTTGGATTTGCAGGGCACTTTGCACCAAAGGGCTAAGTCTTGTCCAGGTCCTTGGAATGCAGGTATTAACCAGGTATTTGTCTTTACACACTGAGGAACACTAGCGTTGCACTTTCTCAACAGTTCAGTCATTTTTTTTTAAATTTATATATCTTTATAGGTGAGACAAACTCAAGCCAAAGTTTGATTTTCTCCCTTTTAATATCTGGTGTCCTGTTCCCAAAGTCACATCCATATGGAAAAAATTACACACAAAAAAAAAACTGCTTCAAAAACACTGTTTCAGCCACAAACCTGCTGATGAAATTTGGCTCCTGTGATTTGGTTTGCTAACAACACATTTGGATACTCTCATAGGAAGAATCTGCAGTACAGCTGAGGTTTAGCACCAGCTCATAAATAAAGGTTTGGGGAGGGAAATAACACTTGATTGCTTTCTATGCCTTCCCTGTGCCCATTGGAGCCATTCCTGCCAAGCTGGAACCAGCACCAGGTTCAGAGCACCCCAAGTTTTTAGCAGACAGCTCCATTATGCTTGTAAATTACATAAACCTCTGTGAATAGGTGTTTGAAGCACTGAGCACTAAACATTTTCTGTCTGTGAGACCAGCACCTTCTACTCGGTACACCAGTTACTGCTGGGAATGAGGGTGGCTGAACGCTTCAGGGAGGTGCATCCATGCAGGCCAGCAAAAGTTACAAAAAAAAAAAATTCTCTCCTTCAGTCCTCTGTGCTGCATATCTTTTCTCTGCCAGCCCACAGGGAACTGAAAAATACCCAAACTGCTTAACTGCTTATTCAGAACAGACATGAGCCAAAGCTGGAATGGGTTATGCAAACTATCCTGAAGACCGGATTTGCTGGTAAAAAAGGATTCAAATCCAGGCCACCCTGTCTTTGTTTCTGCAGAACCAGGAGTCAGACAGTGATTTTCTCCAAAACAACCAGAATCGTTCTATGTCTACTTCATTTCCACATTTTGATTCCCTGGTTTGCCATCCATCCCACACAACATCCTTTCCCTCTGCCTGCCAATCACTACATCACACTTCCAAAATTTATTTACCTTGTATTAGCCACATAAAGAGGGCTTTCTTCTTTTCATGGTCCTACTCAAACTTAAATCTATATTCACCTCCGTACAGAACAATGATAAGAAACTATTAAACATTTAAAATACCGTACTTACATTTATGCCTAAAATCTAGTTCATGGCCAATGAGAGAAATTTTCCAAAATACTGATTCCTTTCCTTTGATTCCTTTGTTTTGGTTTGGTTTGGTTTTTCTCCCATGATTAATTATTTAGCTACTTAAAACTTTTAAATTTGAATTCTCTTTAAGGAAGTAAAGTAAACACTAATGGAATTCCAGTGAAAGATATACAAGTCACTTATTTCCAAGTGTGAGACTAGAGCAAGACATGTACATTTGTGTGGTTATGTATCAATATACATGTTGTGCCTCTGTATGTACACACACACGCACATGTGAATTTACATTCTTTGCACACTGAATCATTTACGTACTTGAAATAGATTTAAGTTGCACAATTCAGCCTAAATCAAGTTTGAATCTTCTCAAGTTTCTGAGGTATTTGGATCTAAGCCTGGTTTTCAACACATAAAAAAATGGGTCCTATTCAAATTTAAGAATCCATTTAAGGCTCAAACATTTCTCACCAGTAACCTTTCCCAGAGTGGCAATGAAATTTGAGCTTTGCAGATGAGACAAGGTCACATGAAAAATACAGGAACATTATGTCTCTACCAAGATGACATAGGAAGATGGCATTCAAATAAGCAATTGGGACTTCTGCTAGTGTAAATCAGCATACCTGTATGGAAATCAAGATACCACACAAAGGAACACAACAATTTCAAACTCACATTTTTATCCTTTGTTATGAAAGGAAACAATACTAAGTCAATAAAGTAAAATTACAACTCTTTTAATGTGATTTCTTTAAGCATTGACAGGAATTTCACTTTTTCCTCTGTGTAATCAATGAACTGCCTTTGTGTAGGTTTTTCACACAGTAACAAAGGACTGTGTACATGGATGTGAATAAATGATGAGAAATGGTCATGAAAAATCAGGAATAAGAAGAAGGAAGCCAAGAAACAAGTGCTACATTAGAGAGATCTTTTATTTTTGCAATTGACCACATTCCAAGTCAAAGTTGTCCCTTTCTTATCAGCCTTAATATAGATTTCTCCTAGCTGCAGTTCCAGCACTTAAACACAATAAACTACTATGCTCACATGTTAAAACATAATTGTATTAAATGTCCTGCTGAAGACAATTAAATCCTGGTGAAGGCACACTGTTCTTTTCCATCTGTAGCCAAGGCCTGGGCAGACCTGAGCACCAAGGAGGCTGAATTGTCCTCACACCTCATCACTTAGGGGCAGTAGCAGCCACAGCATCAGCACTTGGTGTGACAGCCAGTCCTCTGTCTCTATCAGCTTGATTTGCAGTTTACCACAAGGAACTGCAATAGTTTGCACTTGAATAATAAATACATAAATAAACTGGCATGAATAACACTCCTGGGAAATCAGCAATGAATTTCCAGGTCTATTTCTTACTAGGAAAAAAAACAGGGAGAGAGAGAAAGGGAGAAGATAGATTACTGGGAGAGAATTATGCTCCAAACCTTTCCTGGTCACGGAGTATTGACAGAAAAAGAAGTGCTGAACTGTGGGCTATTTGGAGATGCATTTGTCAGTCGGTGCACAACTTCCCCAAAATCTGTACTTTGTATTTGCTTAATGCTATTAGACACGAGAAAGATTTTTAGAAATCTGAGAGACAAAAATTATACCTGAAATTAGTATTTCTGACTGATTTTCCTTCCTCCGGGTTATTTCTACAAATCAGATATTGTGAATTCTTATCTTGTTCCCAAATCAAATAACTCAAGTGAGTGGCAAAGGCAGGGTTTAAAAGAGGAATCTCCAATGGTCTGTGCCTCAGAGCTGCAGTTTATTCTCTTCCTCCTCAACTTTGAGGCTGCTTCATTAACTTGGACTTACATTCCAGCCTCAGCTCCTGCCGTAGAGAGGAAAAAAAAAAAAGGATGAAAGAAAACTTCATCACGATCCAGCCAGACCTTGAAAAATTAGACCCAGTGAAGAAAAGAATACATTCGGAACTCGCAAAGACATTTTTTTATTGGCCTTGTAATTTCCTCACTAAACACGCTTTTAGCAGCCTGCCCCTCTCAGAATCTTAATTATCTGTCGGCCCCTCATAATGGCCCCATTCATGGTTCTTCAGAGCAAAAGCCCTGTGATATCACAAACACAGGAACTCAGAAGATACAGCATGTTCCTGAGGAAGGGCTGCACACCCACAGATAGCTGGCAGAGGGAATTTGCTACTTGGAGAACATAATATAATACAAATATGTAGATTTTTTTCCCTTCTTTCATTTTTTCCTTTTTTTCCTGAAGAAATAAAGAAGAGATGCTGTGCCTGAGCTGTGTATAAAGGCAAAAAAAAAAAAAAAAACCAAAAAAACCTCTGATATACAGTTCTGAAAGAAAGTAAATATTATAGGCTCTCCATCTCTCTCCCGTACCATTTCTGACTGTTCATTGACTACCATAAATTAATATGACTTGATATAGTGTAAGGGCTGGAGACATTTTATGAGCTTCTGGAATCTTTTCCAACAGGAAATGTGAAGCATCACTTATGGTTCAAGATTTTTTTTGTTTGATTTATTTGGAAATGAACCACATGCTGAAAATATTTCATTTAAATCAAAACTAAGAATACCAAGTTGGTCAGCATTCTTGAGAACTGGCCATTTTTAGTGAATCCAGTACATACTTCTACAGACCCTTTCTATGATAAAAGAAAGAAGAAAAATACTACTCTATCACTAGCTCTGAGAGTCTGCTACTTCTCAAGTTCCCACTGATTAATTCTCTCCAGGTACTTTTTGTATTCAGTTTTGCTTCTTAAATTTGCAGTCTGGCTTTGTCTCACAAAAAAAAAAGTTAAAAAGAAAATAAGAAAAAATAACAGAACACCCTCCCAAGAAAAAAAAACAAAGATATACCAAACTTTGAAAGAAACCACATTGTATGCAAAATAAAGTCCAGAAAATTATATTGAATCACATTAAATAAAAATCTTGCCAAAAAGCTGTAACTTTAGGCAATGTAAGAATTCTACCAAAATATTCACTGTTCAGGGGAAATATCAACTCTATATGTCCATACTTGTCTTGGGATGACAGTTAAAGTTGATATTCCAATAGAAATGCTCCCTCTTACTTCAGGATCTTCTGTCCCAAGTCTACTCATTAAAGATTGACCAAGGTCCTAGGAATATCTACCAATTTTTATTTTAGCAAATGTGCTCCTTCCAGAACTGGAGGGCTAGCAAAACACCATGGAATACGAGCCATATTCCTAGCTGGAATAGCAAAATAAAAGTGATCCCAGAATAATGATAAGAATGATGGGTGGCAGAAAAAAGAGGAGAAAAAAGTTCATGCAGAAGCCTTGAAAAATAAATTTTAATTTTAATCCAGTTTATCACACCTAAAATTTGTATTTTAATATTAAACCTTTTGTGTCTATTATGTGCAGATATGATTCAGGTCAATTCACGTATCAGAAATATCCAAATTAAAAACAAAGCAAGCAAACAAAAATAAAAAAGTCCACCCACAAACAAAGATACAGAAAGGCATTTGGACCTCTGAGGGTATGTGTAGATAACACCACCCTGAAGACCTCCAAGCAGTAAACAAGGAAAATCATTACAAAATTGGGTTTTGGGGCAGGACTCCTTCCCAGAGTCCTGTTTTTAACCCCCAGGGAGGCCACCTCAGAGAAAACCCAAAGCCAGAGGCTCCTCACACATATCCAGCAGCCTGTGCATGAGCTGCTTCAGGGACCAGCTTCAGGCTGGTCATGCTCCAGGAGCCTCATGGCATCAATGAGTGCCAAGCCACCACCAGCACACTGGCACCTTGCAAGCAAGACAAAGGAACGTAAGAGAAAGAAACAGATGTTCTCAGTGGTCTGGAAAATGTGTCCTCCAGAAGAGGGTGAAGAGCAGAGTGTGTGCGTGCCAGGCTACCCAACTGCACCTGCTCTAGACTGGTACAGTAGCATGTCTCCACATTTCATTAATGATAAATTCCCATGTTAAAGGGGGGATCACTAGAGAGAGTAGATTGAAGGAAAGCTCAAGTTAAACAGTGAGAAATTCACCTAATACTTGCATTTACCAACTGAAGCCCAGAGTTTTGCATCTCTAGGCAGAAAGAAATTGACCTCTTCACAGAAGTGGTGCACTGAAGATGTTTAATAAATTGCTTCAGAAGCAGAATCAGTTCTGAACTTAACACAGGTGTCTCAGGGAGGAAAAATGCACATAAAAGGACTGTGCAAAGTGCTGACAGCACTAGCTATGTGAGAGACAATCAAGGTACTTAACGTTTTAAAACACATGCCCTGCATAATAACCAACAGTTCCAGAAGCCTCTGTCACTCTTCCAAGCACTGAATTAAGAGAAGTGTCGCTGTATCAGGATCATAAAAGATATCCTTTAAGCCTTTTGCATAAATGCATGTGTTCTGAGATGGAGAAATGTGAACTCATATTCTTCGTGTATCCAGGGGCTATTTTCCCCCTGAGAAGTTGAGGGGAAAGGGAGAGCGGGGCACCACACTATTGATTTTCTACAAACACATTTAACCTTTAGCAGCTGCTGTCAGCATTTCCAGTGCTAATACCAACAGTGAACAAAGTAGCTGGAGGAGTGCAGACAGCTTTCTTCAGAGGTGAGACTCAGGAAATCAGAGATTCGTCTCTCAGTCTGGGAGGAATTGCTTTAATGGCCATACTGGAGAGGGTATGGATGCAGGGGAGAATGAGAGAGGAGAGATGGGGAAGTGTTCAGGCAATATTTCCTGCAGAAGTACCTGCTCAATAATTTCCCTGAGCCACTGTATCTGAGTCAATTAATAGTACTCACATCTAAAATGTGCATGAATCTTCTCATCAACATTTCCCTCAATGAGTGCAGTGCAGCATCAAAGAAACAGTGCCTAGGCCACAGGTGATGGGGCATCCACTGCCCAGCTTCCAGGCCTGGCAAAGGCTGATGGAAGCAGGGTGACAGGAGTTCTGCAAGAGGCAGAAGTTGAAATGGCTGGTAATAGCTTCTGTAGCCCTTCATTTCTAGGTCACTAGGTCGAATGCAGAAGCACACAAAAATCAGCTTTATCTCCCTCGCAGTCACAGGGAGCCCACAGGAAGGGAGGCAGTGCTTTCAGCCTAGCTCCTCCCAAGCCACTGCTTGCTCCCCGTTGTGATGGAGGCTGACTCCCTCTGGGACAGTCTCCCAAGGAACACATAACATCAAATCAGCATATAGATGGTGCTGCTTCCTGACACCTAAAATCCTGATTTGTGTTAGGCAGGCGATGTGTCCCCATCACAGTAAATTACAATTGACTTTAACTCTTGACCAGCTTACCCTCACTCAGGCCATTAATGTACCTCCACCAGGCACACCTCACACACCCCGCTGCTGCAGCTGCTCTCTGCAAAAGCAAACCAAGGCAGCAGCAGCAGCAGTGTCTCCCTGTGTCCCACACAAACACACACTGCTCAGCAAAGCAGGTCCATGTTCAGTCCTGAGGCAAACACAGCACCCCCCTGCCATAGCCCAGAGATGGGCAAGGGCTGAGCCCCTCAGCAAAGCACCCACCCACAGCATTTGCTCCCTCTCACTTGGCAGCTGGGGCTGAGCCCTGGTATCGTAGAGTTACAACTGAGCTTTCTAAAATGTACTGGTTGCTATTTTTTTGTTGCTATTACCTCCTCCAACACAGTTTGGGCTTGCAATATTAAGACAGCTTGGGTTTACATACAGAGGGACTAAAATAGCTTTCCTGCTAAATAAGTGGTGCAAACACATCATTCGATGGTGCTGCGTGGCTCACAGGATTTATGGTCTCGCGTTTGGGATGAAGAGTGCAGTTCTCCTGTGCTGTTTCCATTATGAATAATGTGGCCACGCTAAACTCACACTAATAAAACCTGAATGTATCACTGCATTGTTCGGCACTCTCTGTAGGAGAAACCCATCCATTACTGAGGCGGGCACTGAAAATTCTTTGTGGCAGGAGCAGCACAGGGACAGCTTCACAGCAGCTATTCAGAGCCACTTTACAGCTTCCTGAGCAGAGCCCAGGCTGGGCTGCATGCCAGCAGTGTGGAAAATGGCTGGCAGAGGCTCTGGCCGCTGATTTGTAGGTCATGTGGATGCCCAGGGGAAGAGGGAGCAGGTACTGAGAGCACCTGTTAGAGAGTGCTTGCTGCATGCCACTGCCCATCTGAACCATTGGCTTCAGCCCACCTGTTGATGATTCCTCTGACAAAGCAAAATGACAGAGACTCTGCAAATTGGACAATCACCCCACTGCTTTAGCTGCTAAACAATTACTGGTGGCCACCAGAGTCTGCATGGGCACCGGGAATGTGCCAAAGAAAGCAAAGCAGGCAGCCCTACCAATGAGAGGGACAGTGCAGGCTGCTGAGAGAGTGTGCTCACAGGGGTGTTCCCAACTCTCAGGGTAGGAGCGAAGGCACCACAGACTTTCTTCTGTCTCCAGCCCAGTTGCAGGGGCAGAGCCAATGACCACAGAAGGTGTGACTGCATACCCAGGTCAGAGCTGAAACCAAAAGCAGTAAGAGCACGTACTAGCAACAGTGTGTGCTTCACAGCCAACACCCTCCAGCCTTCCTTGATAGGCTGACATACACTGCTTCCCATCACTAGTGTGCCATCACTAGGCTGGCTGGCCAGCTTCCTGTGTCCTGCTCCAAACCACTTTCATTTTATGAATCCTTTAACCCTGAGGAGTTACCCAGGAATGTACTAACACCATCCCTTACATTTCTTCTTCATGAAGCTCCTAATAAATATCTCTCTAAGCTGAACTGCCTTCCTTTAAAGAAACTTTAACTTGAAACCTTCCTTTAAAGACTTTGCTACTGGATTTGCCTTTCCTCCAAGCAGTGGTATTTAGCCATGCAAAACAGCCCTCTGACTTCACCCTACTGCAGTGGCACAAAGAGAAACCTGACGAGAAAGTTTAAATTGAACATCTTTCAGTAGATGACAAACCTCGGCCTGCCTGAAGCCTTTGAAAGGCCAAAATGCAATGCAAATTAAAGTTCAAGGAGCTTAGAAGAAAACTATTTTGGCTTTAGGCTTTCAACCAAGCCAAGAAGAGTTAAAATTATATTTCAAACAGCAGTTCAATCATTCACTTTCCCAGTATTAATGAACGCCTCCTGCATGTTTACCCAGATAAGGCTGAGATTCACGTAGCAGGCATACCCCAGAAACTTAAAAGGTCAAAAAGATGGCAACAAAGCATTCTGTTAATATTACCTAGAATCCACTCTGTTCCTTTGGCTATTTTAGTATCAGTAAATAACTCTCTGCATTTTCTGACCTAAGCATTTCCATTTGAGAAGCTTCCCAGGCTAGATGTTTCTAAAATGTTACCAAATGATTAAACACAAATCCTCAAGTGAAGAGAGCAGGTTTTATTAAATATCCCAGAGCAGTGCTGTCTGCCCACACTTATGCCCATGTCTGGCTGCTGGCTGATAAACGCCTTGGCTTTAAGATATTACTTATTAGCATGCCTGTATATTTCCACCTCACACAGTCACCCAAGGGTGATTGCTATCTGTTAATTGAATTCCGTGCCAGCAACTGTGTCTTTGTGTGCCTGCCATTATAATTTCGAGGATTGTGACTTCATTTCCTATTTACAAGTTGCAGTGATGAAAAAGTGTTTTTATTTATCCATAAACAAGCTCAACATTTTTGTAGCTATATGGCAGGAGGTGGGTGGAAGTCACATGTGAAATGCATAGGTGTGTCCTGGTTTTTGCCTTCCTTTTTCTCTTTTTTTAAAGGCAATCTGCTTTCCACCTGAAACAGAGCTGGTGTGATAGAATATATCTCCAGTGATAGAAGAGAAGGTCAGGGGAACAGAATGAGAGTCTTAAGTTTAGAGCAGAGCAAGCTGAGACTGTAGAATTGCTTGGGCTGGTGGCTTCCAAGTAGTGGACTCTGTGGTGCAGCCTTACTGCAGTAATGATTGGCACATCTACCATATTTTAATCAAGCATCATTTCCTTCATCAGAGTGGTTTATGCAATGTTTTTCCCATTGTTTTAGATGTGTAAACATCATGTGTACATTGCCTGGCTCTCCCAAGACTACTCTGTGAGACTGAGGCGGGAGTAGCAGGAGAAGGAAGCCAGCAGAAGAGACAGGACCCCAGAGGCTGGTCTGAGTTCTGACCCTGGATTTCAACAGCAGGAACCTTTGCCTCAGATAGCTTTTGCTGGCCCCCAGAAAGGAGCTGAAGCTTTTGAGAAGACATTGGTCCTTTTGACCAATGCTGTTTGCTTCAGCAAACAAAAGAAGTTCCTGAGCCACCAACCACAGTTGGCTGCTGCTGCAGAAAAACGTGTCTATAATCCCTTTCATAAACACACCGAGATCCACATCATAATCCCTCTTGGCTTTCCTGTCCCTCAATATGTCTGTAGGAAAATTGTTGAAAAATCATAGTCCCTGGAAGATCAGAAGCTGATTTCTCCATAAAGATCCCCAGCAAGTGTCTAGTAGAAAATTAAATGCAAAAAAGCTTGGCTGGTGTTGTAGTTACCTCAGGCTAAGAGTCCGTGGAAAACCAGGATGATCTCTTTTTGCCCAGCCAATTAATGTTTGACATAAAAAGCAGTCAGCCTACAGACAAACAAGGGCTTGTTACAGTGCACTGTATGGAGGTGGATTTCTTGCTATCCACATTACAGTTGTGAGCACGCCTGCTGTGAGCACTCCTATTTCCAAATGTCTCCAAAGAGAGCAACGGAATAAGGAATTGAAGAATACTGATCCATTATAGCCAAACATTGTTTATTTAGCTTAAAATGCTATGAAAGCATTCCTTTTTCATAAAACTCTTAACATTTCCTGATACTTGTCTACATGAGTCTCCTTCATCACTGTTTTGCTTTACCTTTTTCCATAATCAGAATGTAGTGATATTAATGTCACTTAATATAAATATAATTAATGTTACATATTAATGTCAATTAATATAAATACCCAGGAAGTTACAAAATGTTTTGTGAACTGGAAATAAAAGATTTGCAATCAGATTAATTTACTTATCCTGAGAAATCTTCATCCAAATGATATTACTGTACTCCAACCTGTCTTCAGTTTAAGATAACTTCTATTTTGTCTGATTTTATTAGGACATTATCAATATGCAGGATGCATATTGCTATAAATTAGCTTTAGGAAATTTTAACTACAGGCAAGCGTATACATCATATTCATCACTGATTCAGCTAACACTTAAAAAATCTGGCTTCAAGTATCTTCTTTTTGTCTATAAATTGTACTGTTTAAAAAATGAAATACTGTTTTCAGAATAACTTCCAAGGACAAATTGTTTGCAGTGTGGTAGATGGAACAAAAGTTGCCATCTATTATGGAGATCACTCAATAATTTTTAGATTTATTTTGGCTGCTTTTAACTTGTGAAATCTTTATCCACTTAAAAGTTTTTGTTTTTTTGTTTTTTTTTTTTTTTAGGTTGGATGTCATCCTCATAGCAGTTATAAATTCTGTTGAAATTAAGTTTCTGAAATTTTCTTGTTTTCATAAAATATAGGAAAGCCCCGTGCATGCAGAAGAGCCAATAAACACATAACTGTTAAAACTCAAACTTATTGAAGCCTTCTAATAATCAAATTGGTCAATGTCAGAATTAAAAAAATTGAAATGTTCCAAGGGCATTGTGCAGGGGATTTGATAATATTTAACTCATTAACAGTAAATACAAATAATGTATACTCTGAAACCAAAAGAAATTAAATCAGGCCTACATTGAAACAACCAGCAACGAGAAGAACTTTCTTCAGATTTTGAGTTGCTCACATTTTTTTCTGTCAAAAAATATCATCACAACAAAATGTTCCTATTAAGTATTTCAATTCCGACAAAGCAGCATTTCCTGGTGGAAGATATTCTGGTCAGGAAAACCCTTCAACACAATTACTTCAGTCTGTCTTTGATTATACGAGAACACAGTGCTCTTTCAAACGTCTCAAATGCAAAATTAGTCCTGCTTGGTGTATGGCTCCAGCCGGAGAGGTGAATTAGTACAGGGCGTTCTCCTTCTGCAAGCTCTTGCTCTCGGAGTGGGAAAATCAGAAACATGCGCACTGAGCCAGGTCAGTTGCTTAGGTGACCAAATCCAGGAAAAAGTCCTTGCCTGGGAAACATTATAAATTTGCCTTGGTCTGGTCCCAAGGCTTGGCTGGAGCCTTGGTCCGAGCCTTGGCCTGTGACACAGCGTGGGACACGCCCCCATCGCAGCTGAAGGCAGCTGGGGGACAACCAGAGCACAGCTAGTGAACACCATGCAAAATTGGGGGTTGAAATAGGATTGCACCTTACCTCTGATGCTCCATAAATTTGCGTGCTTGCCTTTGAAAGGCTAATATTTTTTTAATCTGTTTTTTTTTTGTTGTTGTATAACTGTATATAGTACATAATTACTCATAATACATTACTGCACATGCGACAGTAGACAATGTTTAGACATTAAATCTTAGCTCAGTGATTGAATAGAAGGTACAGTAAAAATAAATATCCATGTATTTTGTAAATATTTGCATAATGAGCTATTTAAATGCAAGAGATTCTAACATATGTAAACAATTGGAAATACTCTCTGTGTGTAAGTCTAAAGTGGATGTAAAAATATACACAACCTCCTTTAAAATCATATGATTTAGTAGTCAGACATTGCATATTTTTTAAGGCTTTATATATAACTATTGCAGGTTGTAAACACCCATTGTATTAAAAACACATTGCTTGGTACAATTAGTCAGCAAACGGTATGACTGAAAACTTCGGATGACAAGGACAGTGCAGTAAATGGACACTAGTGACTGTCCAGTTACAGTGAAAGCTCTTTGTGGTCTGCAGACTTAAAATATCCAGAGGGTTGCAGGACTCAGTGTAATCAATCCCAGTCCAACAAGTAACAGAGGACATAATTTCCCTCTTGTTAAAAAGCTGTCATGTAATGTGCTGTGGACCGTCTCCCACAAAACTTTCTCCCAGGTCACTGTACAGCCATCTGTGCCATGGGAACTGGGAGGCTACCTCCACCTCACTATTTGCTTTTCTGGTCTTGGTCCAGTCTGAGACTACTGAACCAGTGTGCCAAAGTGGCGCCTTAAAGAGGCCCCACAGCCTTAGCCACAGTGTAATGTGACTCAGCATGGTTTTTGCAAGAAAATATAGCAGTGGAGGATGGAGAGAACAAAATTACGTTCAAAGCGAAATATTTTTTTTTTGTTAATAACAGGCCTGAGCTGGCTGTCAAGGAGAGAAACAATGAGCATTGTACCTGGTAGCTAGGCTGCCTTCTGACTAATTACTGTTCCTGCAGAAAGGAGCAGTGCTCTCTGCCTCTGCACCAGGGACCAAGGCAGCTAGATCATACCCACAGTCACGCCTCTGCGCTCACACCTGATTAAAGAGAGTGAGTAGTGGGTTGTTGCTGCCATCTCCCTCAGGCTTCATGACTCAAAGGGACACTGCTACAAGATGCATCCCATCACCTGTAGGGCACTCCATGTTTCTCTGGTGAAGGGGATGAGTAGAACATCTCCTGCTTTGGGAGACACAGCCCTGTTGCCAGGTGGCACCCCTGCTGCCTCTGCCATGATTCATGGCCACCATCAGTGTCCTAAATTACTCCTATTGCAACAATTAAGGCCTGGGAGCTCCTTAACATGATGAACTCCTGGTTCCTGAGCAGTTAATAAATGCTTGAGTCACTAAGGAGCTAATTTAAGATAGTCCACAATAACGGGGTGTGACAAATAATTGGCAGAGTGAAGAAATGGAAGATAATACGAGATGCCTGGGTGTGGGTGTTTATGTGAGGCATAGAGGGAGAGTTTTTGACTCAGAGGCTAAGTTATCTGGGTCAGATATAAGGCTTTGGAAACTTCTGTATGAGTTTTGGGGAGGGAAGAAGTTAATTTCATTCTGTTCTATGGGACATTTAGTTTCAACATTAAACTCAAACACATTTTCATTAGTAATGCTTATAGTCCTCAGGCAGCTCTGAATTTTTAAAACCTCCCTTTCAAACTCCTACATTGCATTCCAAAGAGGTTGTGTCCAACTCATGACAAGCCCTGCACAAAAAAAGAAAAAAATATTTTCTGCACAGGCATTCCACATGCCTGGAGGCAGAAAAAAAGGGGTTTCTGAAATGCCATCCACAAGAAAGCCATTTGGGTTGTGGGGGAGAGTCTCTCAGTGGGCAAACCACAATCATAGTCATATTTCTTACACCTTCCAACAATCAACCCACAAAGATGACACTCCTCAGAAATGCTTTTCAGAGATTTTCTCCTCACCTGGAATAAAGATAACATTTACACTGCTCTTTCTCATTGAGCAGCTATTCTTAAAACCAGGATGTGTTCTTGACCAACCTATTTCCAAAGGAAACTTGAACAGCTAAAACCCATACTTTCTGCAGACCAAGGAAAGAGGACAGTCAGTATTCCACTCCATTCTCAGTCTCCATAATATGACAGAGGAAAGTATCCCAGGTCTTCATCACAAATGTCTGAGCATGAAATGCATTTGACAAAGCCTGCATAACAAAAAAATTCCCATTCCATATATCAGCCTCTGTTCCAGTCTTCTCTCCCACTGTCCTTAGTTGTATGACTAGTATCTGCCTCAAACCAATTCTCTTTTGAGAGCAAAAAGCTGAGGTAGACTCAGTTTATGTCTGAACGTGTGGAAGATGTGTGTGTCCTAACAAAGGGTGGTTGAAACTCAAGGGCTCTCAGACATCTCCTCCCATCCATGCTCTTCTCAGGTACTCCACCACAACACTACATTTACAAGAACTTGCAGGTGTGTAGGTGAACATGTGCACTCATGTTACACTGCACAAGTTAAAAATTCTGAGCAAACCAAGTCCCTCTCATCCCACAGGCTTCTTCCAAAGTACAGCTCCCCAGAAATATACACAGGGGATTAAGCTATTGCTGTTGTGTTTGCACCTTCACCCACACCACTGGGGCTTAAAATAATTCTGCAGACTTTGTCTCTGGGTGGAGCAGCGCTCATCTCCACAGTATGGACACAGAAAATGGACACTCACATACCTGAATCTTGGGGGCCTGGCTTCAAGCAAGCATGTGTCATCATGTTTGTGAAGACAAGCTTAAGAGAGGCTAAAAGCAATCAGTCACAGCTTCTTGTTCAGCAGGTAGGGACAGGCACCTTGCTTGTGGAGTCTGAAGAAAGAAAGGTATTGCATTTTAGAGGCAAATGATCTGGGTCTGCACTAGCAGCCCTTTATACTCCAGCAATGAAAGGTCTAATTGAGGCTGTATAATTATCTCCTCACGATGTAAAATGAAATGTGCACTCCCTTGGTGGATATCAATGATGAAAACCCAGTTCAGGAAAAGGCTGAGATATACGGCAGGATCAATTTTATTTCTAATAGTTTTTAACATTTCATCTATACATTTAACAGGCTGAGGCAGGGGGAAATAAATATTGTGTTGGTGACTGTGTCATGGAATGAAGCTTTCCTTTTCATTAAAAATATAAAGGGAAAACAACCATCACCATTTTATGGCTATCATAATTTGTTTCACATACATTTTTTCAATACTAAGGTGCACTAAAATATTTAACTGGTAAATAAAGTACCTATAAACTTGTAAAGAGATCTTCAAATCCCCTGGATAAAGACTTGAAGAATGTGGGTTTATTTTATGTTAATTGTCTTGTAATACTTACATGTGTCAATATTAAAAAGATATATATGTATATACAGTAACACATAAAATTATCTCTTTATCTATGCATCAATTCCATATAGCAAAAATATACTAAAAATATTGATCTCAACCATTATTTTGCATTGCTCTGTTTTTTGTTTTATTGATATTAACAATATTTGCCTCCACATAAAGTCTATTTTGCAGATTTTATTACCGCTTGATGCAAACTGAAATTACAAACCAAGACACAAATTTGGGTTCAGACATCAGTCCTAAATTCCCCCCCTACAGAGCAGTTTAGTTTTCATGCTTAAAGAATAAGAAAGATAAAAGCTTAGTTAATGCATTTTTTCCTTTTAATATATGGAATACATACAACAATCTGAAGGCAAGAATACAACATCTTTTATATGATAGTATATAATTTGATCTCTTAAGCATGAGACATCAATACCATTAATGTATAAATAAACAAATAAACCAAGGGGAAGTAAAAATCTGACATGCATCGTGTCTGGGGGTCCTGGTTTTATTTTGAACCTATCAACCTTGCGTAAGTATCAAGGCTTTTCTACTGAGTATTTTACCCTGTGGATGTTTATTTTTCTGCTATGTAATTTGATGCTGCTCTTGGTTTTGGCATCAATACGTTAAAAGTTAAATTTATGTCAGCTCAAACAGATCAACTATCAGATGTTGCTATTAACTTTGACATCAAAATCATTAAGAAATTGCCATCATGTAAATTAATTATCAGAATTGTATTGGCATGAATGCATAATGATATTACTCATGGAAATAATTAAAGAAAATGCGCAGTGAAAAATGCATTAGAATAATGGCACAAAATGTCATTACTCTGGCTTCTTGACAACTAAATGCTATTAGTTTTCAGCACAGTGAACTTTAAGGTTAGCTGAAAGAGTCAGGGAAGTCAACTGCAGAGCTCAAGCTGCTCTTATTGTGCCTTTATTTATTCAGTATATGAGACTGAATAAATACGAGTGAAAACTAACTTTTTTCAACTTGTCAAATAAGGCTTTTTATCACTCTAGGAAAGACTACAAAAAACAAACAAACAAACAAACAAAACCTAAATCAAAACAAACATAAAGCAGCAGAATTACTTATAAACTGTTGTGCAAATATATATATTCTTTTATTGTTGCCAATGTGAGGTCTCAAGGGACCTGAGGCCCAGAAAAGTTGTTAAATTTTAGGATTTTCCAGAGCACAGAGGAGTAATAATTAACAAAAAACTATTTAGGCTGTCACCTTCCACCCCTTACCCAAAAGGTCGCTATTACTGATCAGTGCTCAGGGAGAGTTGTGATTATGGAGCATGTGTATGTTCTCTTAATTTAATGTGAAATGGATTGAGTTATTTTGGTTTTTTTTATCTACACTAAAATACAGTCCACTCTAATAGAATAAACTAATGACTCTGTGGTTCATGCCAGCTTACTCATCAGCTGGACACATTTCTTTTCAATGTCTCTCTCCATTCCCTCTCAAGCCAATGGAAAAGTTCTCTTTCTCTCTCAGTCAGGTTTTGCACTTGATCCGGACATTATATTATAGAAATAATGAAAAAAGGCAGTAATTTCTAGGCTTCTTGCCTTCCATCTTTATTAGACTAAGTGCATTCCATTACTCCCCCAACACAGAAGTTCACATCCTAAAAAAAAAATTCAATGTTTTAAACATTAAAGTATGAAGGGAAGAAGCCCTATTTACCATGCTATGGACAGTTAATCCTAATGACACTCAGAAAAAAAAGGAATATTTCCAGGATATATGTGGAGGGCTAGGAAACAGGACATCTCTGAGCTGTTTATGGCCCTATCCTTGTTTTCCTGCATAACTTCAGACGAGTCACTTAAATGACTTGCCTTAATTTTTTCCCTGTTGCCAAAGTGCTAACACAAAGAGAACACAAAAAGATGTGGCAAAGAATCAACGGTCAAAATGCCAAAACCTACTCCATACATAAAAATCAGTCAAGCTACCTAACCATACACAAATAAACAAACCCTAAAAAATGTCTCTGAAAATTTGCAGAAGAGTCATTTGTGACCTAATGTACAAAGTCTTCAGCTGGATCTGCCAGCATAGACTCCTGCATGTCTGAGGAGTCACTTGTAAATCTCTGTTTGGAGCCTCATTGTCACTGCACTCTCCAGCCTTGACATAATGAATCTCAACTCAGAAACGGGACACAACAGGCAGGCAATCTACATGTTACTGATACCAAAGGTTTGGGTGCTGTCTAGACCTCCTGGCAGTTCAAAGCTTATTTTCTGTGGTTTGCTCTGGGGGACTGGGAGAGACACAGATCAAAAATGTTTAGGGCGGCCAAAGTTTCTGGGAGAAATTTGGATGATAATTAATATGACAGCAATGGCAAAAATAATTTTTAAAAAATACTTGAGAGCTATTCATGGGTATCTTTAAACTTTATAAGTTGCCTTGGGGACTAGCTAGCTTTTCAGGTATGCTTTGACTTTTTATGGCGAAATACAGACATTTTACTTGAAACAGTTTGTTTAATGATGCCCTGAGCCTTTTAATTCTGTTTAACAGTCTAAGCTTTGCTTCTAATCCATCAATAGATAGGTCAAACTTGTACCCATAATTTAAAGTTATGTTAAGAAGATCTATGACATGTCTTGCTACATTTTATTGATAATATGCAATGTATTATAAGTATCATGGGATTGCAGAGCTGCTGTCACTCAGGGGTTTTGCGTATAAGGTATTAGATCTCCAGAGCACACTGCTGCAGTGAAAAAGGATTTTAAATAAATAGGCTGGCACAATTCTGCCTTCAAAGGGACAGTCTATAAATTCACAAAGAAGATTTACTGTGTAATTCAAGCCTGAATCAACACAGGACTTATACTGTGTAACTAAGAAGGGACACACCATGTGGTAGGGTGTTTACAGTGGGGGCAATATTGTAATGCAGAGGTTGTTTTCCAGGCACATCTTTTCTAATTACATTGATTGACACCTCCCACTTACAGTCACACACACACTGAGATTAACTGCAATAATTGTTACACGATAAATTTATTTCAGGAAAATATTGAGTGTTTATTTAGTGCTTTTTAATGTAATTTAGCAGCTGGGGGAAAAAGAAAAGATGGCAACAACACCATCATGTGACTTCGTTAATTCTCCACGCAATATGGCAAAGCATCTTCTGCACCACGTCTGTGAGGCCTTGGAGGTACAGTAGCTGCATCTGGATTCGAATGAACATCTGTAAATTTGCTAGCTTACTTATAGTTTATAGCCACATTTACTTGTGTGAGTTTACTATGTCCTACAGATGATATTTTTCACTCCCCTGCTGTTTGTTGATGGTATAAAACCTTCCTGGGAAAGGGCAGACAGTACATTACTTAGGGAGCAATAAAACCCTGCAGAGACAGTCTTTGTGACATAATCTGATCATGTAATTCACTAAAGGAGTTGCTTTTTCTCCACCCAAAATTTAGCAACACAATCTACTAAGAATAAGCTTGCTTTGTTCATATATTTATAGTAAAAATTGTTAAAATTACAAACAATACAGGATATGTTCATCCAGTTAATTCCAGTTTTACAGGGGTTAGGACCTGCAAAAATACAGCTCCCTCCAAATAATTAATCCATGTCTGTGCTATGGCACCAGTATTTGTTGTTGTTATATGATCAACAGAAGTGCTGGCTCATGTCACCCACTCTCAGAGCTGTACCTGACTTTCAGAGGTCAAGATCATGTTACCTCTCATCTTCTCCTGTATGAGTGGAGGAAACGTGTTCTTGCCAGCTCCTTTGATCTCTGCCTACAGAGCTGTTGTTTGACAAGTAAGGCTGTATTAAGAATGTGATCTGCTAACCACAGATACAGCAAAATCAAATGTTATACCCTGCAAGGTGGAGTTGCAATTCATCATTCCTCTTTAAGACCAGAACAGAAACACACAGCCCAGTGTTTAGGCAGGTGGAAGAAAAAGATGCATAGTGTGTCTGTCCTTCAGAAATACTTCCTGCACTTTTAGCTAGTGTAACTGGAAAATCTCTGACCTGGATTGGTTTGGAGAACAGCGCTGCAGTTTCTTTCTAAGAGGCAATGTTCTCTTTCCTAACAGGCAATGTTATAAATTATCATTTGCTACTAACTGAAAAGAAGGGATTGTGGAAAAGTGTTAGGAATGGCCCCTTAAGGATTGCAACTCCCTGGTCTACTCTGCATCTTAAGTCTGAGCAAATAATTTTAACCCTTCTGCACCTGAGACTACAAACCTGCAAAGCAGTCACTCCCACAGGAGTGGTGAGTCTAAATACATATTTTTAAAGAGCTTTTTGATTTGCAGGCACAGCTTACTCTAAAACAGATGATGTCTTCTGGCCAGGCTCATGGGCTGTGAGATAGGAAGGAAAAGAACTAATGCTGAAGAGCCAGCAAAGCCACTAATGTCTGTAGTGCTGGGGACTCCTACAATTACAGTTTGCTCTTTCAATTAACCTCTCCAAACACACAGAAGGTGTCACACATCTTCATTGCTCTCTCTGTGCTCATGTTGCCCCAATGTAACCAGTGAGCTCAAGGGAGAGCCTGGGTGCCTCAAGGTGAGCGTGGCAGGCTCACAGTGGGGCCAAAGCCCTCATGATGTTTTGTGTGAAACAGGTTTGGAAGCAGCCTGTGGGCTGTTAGAAAAGACTACTGGGATCTTGAGCTGCTTTCTTTATTATGATATTTTTCTGTGCAAACCTACTTTATCTCCCCAGTTCATATTGCATGAGTGCTACACTATTCAAGCAGGTTTTGAAGAAGTGTACTTGAAGTGATGGGCTTGGCTGTGCTGCAGAGCAAGTGGGCCAAAGCCCTCTAGCTCGTTTCATGTCTCCCTTGCACCACAGCATCAAAGTGGGTTAACAGGCCCCCTAAAACAGTGACTTCATCCATCTCACAGCACCTCTCACCAAAGCTATGATGCTTGCTTAGTCCTTCACCTCAGTCCTCCTCAGCCTATTTTCAACACCACAGCAAGGTATGCCACGTGAATCCAGGAATGCCTGGCTGCCTGGCCGTGCTGAAGAGATGGCATGGCATGGGATGGAAAGCAGTGTACCCAGGCAGCAAAGGCCCCCTCCTTTTAGACAGAAGGATCCTGATTTACACAGGATCGGAGACAAAAGCATATTCAACCTTGTTCTGATTAATTGCAGTGGAAATGGTAAGAAACTACCAGTGCAGCAGCCAGGAGAGCTTAAAACTAAATATAACCTGCAGGAGAGGAGGAGAGGAAGGGAGGATGAGCCTTTGAAAAGACTCTTCTGAAGTGAAACAGAATCTAGGGAAGGTTTTACTCTCTTCTCCCCACTCTCTCAGTCTGTGCAGCGAAATGGGAGTTCCTGCCTTTCCTCTCAGATGGAAGTGCCACTCGCGTCCTTGGGATGAACAGCTGGGACCATCCTGCTATCACCTCCCTGCGCTTCCTCACCACTTTAAAATTAGCTCTGCTGGGATCAGGCAGCAGCGGAAGAAATGCTCACCCACTGCTTGCCAGGGCGTTCAGAGCTGATCCCTAAAGCAGCGCCTGCCTCCAGGAGCGGGGAGTTTACAACACCCCGTATCTCCAGCAGCTCGGGGCCGGGACGTGCTGTGTGAGCAGAAGGTTTCACCCACCAGAGAGCTCCTGCTGCTGCTGCTGGCACCTCTCACATCTGCCAGGGCTGGCTCTGTGCTCTGTGTGAAGCAGCCGGGGAGACAGAAGTGACTCCGCAGTCATAAATAGCAGAGCCGGTCGGAGCTGGCGAAGATGATTCAATGAGATATTTTGGTTGCATTTTTACGAAGGCAGCAAGACTATCCAGAGAAGTTATTTTTAGTGGGTTGAGCCCCATGATACTCATCAGTAGGCACACACACTGCCAGTGCAGGAAACACGTAGAGTAAAACCACCCTGAGGGTGCATTCAGACTAGGTGGTAAGTGCAAGTCAGAGAAGATCTTCCTGTAAACTCTGAGCTCCAGAAACTTCATGGAGCAGATTTCACAAAGAGACCTCAGCAACACGAAAAGTCCATTCAGCCCTTCCTGGTTCATCCTGATAAATGCTTCGTTTCTGGTTTAACAGCAAATTGAAATTGATTAAGCCAGTATCGATATTGTCCTACAAGGTACAGAGAAGCTAAACTCATTTGGGATAAATCCCAAGAAAGAGCAACATTCATGCATGTAGACAGACACCCACCATTTAAAATAGATTCATCTGGAATGCATAAAACCTGAAAAACATTCATTAGGACTGGAAAAGGAAACACTATTAATCAGCTCTAGGCTTCTTTTTACTTGGTGGAAGAAAACTTCAGTCAGATAATTTTTTAAACACACATAAATGCTTGAAATTCTCATTGGAAGAATTAGCCAGCTAACTTGCTGTAAATATGAGGAGGTGGGAAAAGAAGCAAATGAAAGGGGTTGGGGGCCAGATTATTTTTATTTTTTAATTTGCATTCAACAGGAGAAAGATTTATGCATGAGATGCAAATTGCTATGCGTTATTTACACATCTGAAGAAAAACAAATCTTGAATGTAAATGCTTAGAGGGCATATTTTTAAATATGAAAGTGATAACATTATTATAATGTTTATAACTTCCACACTGTTTAAAGGAGATTAAATTGGGGAAAAATTAGCCCTTTTATTTAAATTATAGAGTCCTCACTAAATATTAGGGCAGAAATCAAATACAACCATCTGTGTGTTTCCATTCTTGAGAGTCTTTTAGAGCAATTTGTTCACCTTGCAGTTGGTCCTATCCAGAATATCCCAGTGGGTTAGCAACTGGAGAGGGCAACAACCAACTACAGCATTTCTGGTTCCATTGTGAAATACTATGCATGTCTTCAGGCAATTAAGAAACAGAAGCACCATTTAAAAACAAGCCCACTCCATAAGCAGTCCAGATTGGGTAGTAGGATATATATGACCTGTAGCTGAATACTCTCCTTAGAATGAGGTGAATGGCAATGAAGTCTGAAACGATTGAGCAAACAAAGCTAAAAACCAGGAAGAAAAGAACAAGAATGTGAAAAAGATGAGATAAGAGCAAGGGATGGCACCTAGAAGACATAGCACTGCTTAGCTGATCCATATCACTGAACTGTGGATTTTCCAGTTCTCTTTGGAAAATGTAAAGGACTTCTACTGTACTAGAATCTTTCCTGTATTCATTTCTGGAGCCAGAAAGCTATTATGTATGTTTTTACTGAGAGAAAACCAAGGTAATAAGCCATGAGTTATCAAATCCATATGTGCTTGACTCCTGTCAGCTTCTAAAGCCTTTGATTATCTGCACCACAGACTCATTAAAAAGCAAAGAGGTTTGTGTGCCTTCATCTTACCACTTTTGATAAAGGGACTCACAACGCTGCCAGTCTGAGGGGCTCAAATGCCGTGAGACCAGACTGCATAAGCCAAAAAGCAACTATGGAATTGCCACTTCAGCTTGATTTTTGACTTTGTGAGAGCTGGATGGAGGTTGTTCTTTTCCTTCAGCTACACTATGTGAGCTGGACCTTACAGTCACCTTTCCTCCATCAGAGCACATCTCACCAGTGAGCATGCTAGCATAAGACCTGAGTACACTAAAGCAAGAGTTCTGGTAACACAGAGCAGTGACTGCCCACAGCAACTACTCTCAGGTAGTTCTGCCCACCACAGAAAGAAATCAGTGCAGGTCTAGACTGTGTCCTGCAGGACAAGGAGCCTTGCAAGCACACGTTTCACAAACTGAACCAAAACATCCATCTAAAACACCAAAAGTTTAGAGGAGGGCTTGGAAAAGGACTGCGGGATTCCCTATCCTACTTCCTATTAAATCAGGCAAGGGAATTTCTAGTGTGATAAAGAGTGGTCAAAATGAAAGGAAACCAAATCATTAGTCATGACCACTCACTTTTTGAATGTCACTTCATAAACACATTGAAACCAAGTGAGAAAGCACCCACGTTTGCAGCCAAAGATGTGGAGGAGGGTTTTGTGGTTGTGGTTTTTATGGGTATCCACATGGCTAATTCACATCATGTTTTGTGTTGATCTTTTAATATTTATGTCCAGATGTCCCTGTAAGATTCCAGATGTTTTTGCATAGACATCAAATATGTTTGCATAACAATTACCAAAAGGAAGTTTGAGGCATTTCAAAGGCCTGAGAATAAAAAAAGACAAAGTGGCTTTTGTCACTTAAAGATTTAATTATTTCTTTTTCTTTTCTAATTTTTATTTTATTATTACTATTCTTTCTTAATGTTATTATTTCTTTATAAACCATTTATCAGCCTACTAAGCAAAAGTAGAACCCAATCCATCTACTTTGAGTGTCCTGTTTAAGTGCTGCCTCTGAAAATTTTAAGTTTCTCTTGGTCAGATGACTGCTACATTTCCAAGCAAGAAAACTAATTATTTTTACAAATAATTAAATACCTTCACAGGTGATCTAGCCATATAACTTAATCACTGATTCAGTCTTCACTCTGTTCCTGAGGTATGGGTTGGAGTTAGGTGGGCTTAAACTCTTCAGGTTAGGTGTTCTGGCAACTATAAAGCAACCTCATGCTTCCCTTTGTTTCTGTATTGCATTGGGAAAAAAGCCCCAAACACCTAAAACCAAATGTAATCCAAGTGCCAAGTGTGTAGCAAAAGAAACAAAGCCTATCTTAATGCTGGTAATTATGCCACATGCTAGAACAACACAGTGAAAAAAGACCCGTGTTCCTCTAGAGTGAGAAGATATCTCAGGAGGTGATTTCTTTAGCACCAATGCTCAAAGTGACAGTCCAGCTACCAAGTTCAGTGGCTTCTGTGAGAGAAAAGAGGCAGTCTTGTTCTTTATGTGCTGAGTGTTCACTGTAGTACATATTTTGGTCCCAAAAATAGTCAACAAGAGTTTTGCCAGTGAGTTCAACGGGGCAAAGATTTTTCGTTTGGCCAGCAGCAGAAGCTTCACTGCTCTTGTGAACTGGTGTGTCCCTGGATTTACCCACAGAGCTTCCCAGAGACAGAGGTGAGTGGCAAACACATCTGCGTGAGTTATATTTGCATTTAGTCAGCTACAAGTGAAATTACACCATAATGTACTTAGGGAAGGATTTTTCACTCAGAAACAAATACTAAAGTGTGTGAGGGTTTGTCAATATTTTCTGTTAATTGACTAAGGATTGAAAGCAAATATCTACATCCCAGACAGCAGTGTGAGGTGGAGATAGCCAAACACTCTAAACTGTCTTAGATACCAGAAGAAATATAAAATGCAGCATCATTATTTCAAACTCCCACTCAGTTAGAGCTAGCTCAGGCATCTCCCTCAGTTACCCTGTAACCTGCAGTATATTCTGATGCTGTGACATGGTGAGAAATTTCAAAGAGCAAACAGCTGGGAAACCATAAGATATAATTTAATTTATTTTTAATATATTTTTTGAAAATATATCAGAACTTGCTAGAGCAATTATTTCCTATGCACATGTTTCCTAGTCTCAGTTCACCTCTTTAGCTCAAAAATTATGTTAAAAAGAAAAAGGATTAATCTGATTAGCATCAGGAAATCCATGCAGACATTATCCCACACTGCTACTATCGAATGTCTTTTTAAGTCCATAAGACCAAACACAAAAACCTCTAAATGTAATCTGTGACCTTTAAAAGGCAAAACAAAACTAAACCACATCTGAAAGCTGTGCGTCAGGTGTTCAGCTGTTGAGAAACGCTGTGGTTTCCTTGAGTCCACTGAAGAAAAGTTCCCACACATCAACCACAAAATAAGCTGTAATGAGTTGCGCCAGTTATAGCATTCACTGAAAAAAAAGGGAACTCCTCACAGGCCTTTCTGGAGCTGGTGATTCTTAGGCAATTCAGGTGTCTTACCTAAATTACCTACCCCCAGAATTTATGGACTTCATCTTACAAACACAGCCAGCCCTGGAATCTGCTCTTACTGTAGCTATTGCCAACACTGACCATGAAGCTCCATTTTATGATTCTCAGCAGCAGAACCACGTATTCGCCTTTTGTTGCTTGGCATTTGCTAACAATTCGTCCAGAGTCAAGAGAAATTTTTTTTCCCATAGCACTGTCTTGAAGCATTTTTGTCACAAATAAACAACATTGTTGTTTATTACAATTATTTTTTTATCTTCCCTTGTAACATCAGGCTTTGATCACTGTCAGGGACTGATTAATGAGCAAGATGGACATGAGATGTCCTCTGGGAAGGCAATTCTTATGATTCATTGACAGCGGTGACATCTGTTTGCATCCTACTTTAAGGGCCCATTTCATCATACAGTAGTGGCCAAGAGGCATGTCCCTGGAAATCTGTATTTGTCATATGGGAAGCAAGACAAAACTTCACTGAGTCAGACTGCTGAGGGAAGTGATGGAGCTTAATCATGAGCAGGGTGGTACCGTTGGGTTGACAGTAAGACTAGATGATCTTAAAGGTCTTTTCAAACTTTGACAAATCTATGATTCTATTTATGACTGCTCTGTCTGCTTTGGTCTTGCCCAGTGCTCCCAACTTGCCATGGCAAGCAGTTTGTCCAAGGCTCAAAATGAAGGGCATATGCACATGCCAAAAGCCTACACACTCATGTGGGTGGTTCATTTAGTAATTTTTCCTTCCTTTGTTTTTTGTTTTTGATAACAAGCAGTGTTTAGCAATAAAATTAAGCTTCACTATAACATCACAACATTAAAATGACTGAAGTTCCTTTAAATAAAGGACACCGAGGAAGTGTTGGCTTATGTACAGCTGTGCACCAAAGTTACCCCAGTTCTCCCCCCACCTTGCCACTTCTAGTCAAGCAGGAGGTCATAAAAGGGGCCAAGGCTTACATGATCTGGTAGGATAGACAGGATAAATCTGTCTGGAGAGTCACATGAAAGAAGGGATCCACATCTCTAGGTTGCAGTTGGTAATCATGTCTCTTTTAATCAGGAGTGTGTCCTGGCTGTATCACAGCATCAGAGACTTTCTTCTGTGCCATGACCCTCAGGAGTCTTTCACCCATGTCAAGCCCTGCCATACAGCTCAGGGACCACAGCAGGGTTCTGTGTAAACACCAGAGGTGTAGCCCAGGGTACAGCAGGTCAAGGGGGAAGGGTTGTGCAGCCCTCTCTTACAGCCCTGAATGGTTTATCTCTTATTTTCTTAGAGGTCTAAAAAGATATTTTAAGACTTTCAAACAGGGAGGGGAAAAAAAAAGGATAAAAAATAACTCTAATTGCAAATAGTGGCATAAAACCTGTGCTGTTCAGTCAGCCTTTTTCTATCAGGTAGTAGCTTAACTGTCTGTTTTTAAAAACTATTGCCTTGCCCTGTTAGATTCAATATCTGTCACATGATTAATGTGCTGGTGTCTTATTAACTGCTGTGTTAGAGGATCTTCTGTACCCACTACCACCCCCCTTCTCTCACCCCTTTTGTAAAAAGCTCAGTGCAATCCAGCTGCTCTGACCAAAGGGTACTGCACCTTCTGACAAAACATCATAAAGAGCGAAGAATTACCATTTCCAAGTAATCCATCCCATAAATCAACCCTCACATTTTGTTCTGAGGATGGTGAGGGACTCCGTGAGCTCTCCCTGTATTCACATTCACATGACTGTCTGTCTTCAGAAGGAAGAATAAGGAAAAAAAGGGTATGGGGGAGAAAACAGAAATGGCTAAATCATTCCAGCTTCTGATTGATCTTATCTGGACCTCCCTAGCTGCAACAATAATTTGAGACTGTTGAAAATTGCCACCTTATCTGATTGGTGGTCTTACCAGCTGCTATTTTATCAGGGCCCAGCTGGATGAGAAAAGCAGGACGTGGCACGACCTTGGTCTCTCAGTGCCTGACCTCAATATCTAATCAGTCGGATGTCTCGCTGAGGCTGCCTCGGGATGCTGTGCATGTCCCTTCTGGCACCAACTCGTTCAAAAGACGTTTGCTTTTCACTGGTGTTAGCCCCCAGCACAACACACACACACACGGAGCACATCCCAGCACATCACTGCCCTGCCCCTGATGATGCTGCAGCACCTGAGGTTTAAGATGCTTTTCTGTAAAGCTGTGGCAGCCTTGCTCCCAAAAAGCTTTGTTTGCAGGACTGCACACAGTCAGCAACGTCAGCATCATGCTGGCATGGCAGCCAAGGCAAAGCAAGTCCTCCACGCTCATTTCCTTGGCTTTGTGTAAGTTGTACAGTAATGCCCATCAGTGCAGGGAACCTTACCAGCAGACTGGAGCACCACAGACATTGCCACGTGCACTGCAATAGGGAGAAACAGATTCTTGCTTCAGACTGGAAATTGAAGGGAAAGGTCTAATAGTCATTAGCTGCATATCTGGGGAAAGCATTCCACATCTCTGTGCTCAGAACAAGACAGAATTTCACTTATAAGGATCTCCCAAGGCAAGGTTATAGTGTCTGTTAGCTCCAGGACTTTCCCACAGTGCTGAAGAGGAGAAATTCCTCTTCCATTCCATTGGTGGAGCAGGGTGTCTGCACAGGACCTGTGATCCTCTACCCATAGGAACAGTAAGTGGAACCGTATCCTGACCTTCACCAGTCCTTCTCTTCCTTTTCTCCTTGCTGTGTCTGCAAGAGAAACTCCAACCTGACAAGATCCTGCAGGAAGATATATTCTCTGGGGCAGGACCCTGGGACATGGTCACCTCCTGTCCTAACTTCTTGATCTTCCACAGTGGTGGATGCTGCTTGAGGAATTACCTCTCAAAACAGCAGTCATTGCACTGTGCTGCCCTGTTTAACAGGTGCAGTGTGAACAGCATGTTGGGGGAAAAGTCTGGGCTTGACTCACCTGAGGTATCACAGACCAACAAGGGAAAAGCTTGCAAAAAGTGAAACCTGGAGCACAGAAAAATTAACCATCCAAGGAAGATCACAGTGCTCCAGCAGGTCATTTCTAAAAAAGAAGATTAATAGTTTCTCCTTCAATTTATGGCTTTTAATTCCTTTATATGTGTACATTTATTATACAGATTTTTTTAAAAAGTTGAAAAATTAGAATCAAAGATTTTGATACTCTTAAGCCTTTGGTATGACTCTGTTTTTTTTTTCCTGGAAATTACTATGGGTTTCTTTGTCCCTGTTCCATTTAACAAAATGTAATGTAGAATTTCTCATAAAACAGCAAGTTCCTTCCCAATTATCTCCATCCATCACCTCTGCTGCATGTGGTGACTGCTAACAGGAGTCTTGGATATGCTCTTTTCACATCAGTACCGTGCACAAACTGTGGTGTTTCTGCACACAGGAAGTGTGAGAAAAAAGTGTCCGTTTTATACCAAAAAGAAGTCTCTCACAAGCTCCTGCATTGTGGGTGAATTTTCCTGTGCAATGAGTAAAGATTACGGCAGGGGAGTCCATCAGGCAAAATAAAGGAGTAGCGCATTCTTTGGCCAAGTCTTGGTTAGCTGTTTCTGTCCCAAAGTGCCAGAACATTGAAATCCATAATGTCCATGGCAGTCTTGGAATTTAAAATTCAGAGATCTATGTAAGTCTTTGCAGGAGGTGCAAAGTTTATTTTTAATTCTGCTATAATTTTCTGCCTTGTCTGAAGAAGAAGAAGGTGATGATGATGATAAGAATTTCCTATATATTTTTTTGTTCCATTTGGGCTTTGCTTCCACTGTGGCTGAGCAGAGTCATAGGGTTTGCTGTCTCCTAAAGTCAGATTTAAATCTTTAAGGTAGAACGGTTGCAAAATAATCATTACTTTATATTGACAAATAAAGAATATTTAGTGTGTTTGGAGTCTGGTTGTTTACTAAAAGAAGTAGGGTGTGACAATACTTGTGGCTTGCAATAGCACTCTTATCAAGCAGGGCTGCCCTGACTGCACACAGACCATAACCCTGGACAGCATTCCTGCACTCGTGAGGACATCGCAGCAAATTCCAGTCCAAATAAAGCTACAGAGCAGATAAGCAATTCCACCTCAACACACACAGATGCATATGTGCAAAAATGTCCCTATATCAGGACCTAGATAATAAACTCCAAGATGCAGCCAAGTGCATCTTATTTGATTGACAATACATAACAGATTGCCTTAGTGTGTTCTTCAGGAGAAGCAAAACATACAATTAAATAAAACTTGTTATTGAAAGCAGCCCTCTCCCCCCCACCCCAAAAATAGATGTCAAGCTCTGACTAGATAAATGTGGTATTTCAGGTGGAAAATTGAATGGACTTAACAGGAGTAATATGAACAGTTGGTCCTGGAAGAGCTTATAGACTGTAAATATTGCTCACTGCTGATGCTAACACAATGATGAATGTATCAAAATATTAGTATCAAAAGACTGCTGGAATAGATTTGCAATGTTGTGGAAAGCGTGAAGGGAGGTAGCTGTCCTTCCCGTGGCTTTATATTAATCTGGGTACTGGCTGATAGCAGGGGCCATGAGCACTATAATTAGATTTTGGAAATGTATATAGGGAGGAGGAAATGGAATAATTAAGGTAAGCTATCAGATGCCTGTCCTCATCCTTTTTAAACAAGCCAGAAATATACCCTGCACTCGTTCAGCATGCAACCTTCAAGGGGAAAGGTGTCAGACACTGTAATTGGTAGAGCTTGAATGCTGCTGTACCGGTGTCCCTTTTTTAAGGAAACCTATTTTCCACACCAAAATTGATCCGGCAAGGTTGTTATCTCATAATGCACACCTAGACAGGTACTATGAAGCCTGAGGGTAGGAAATAGCAGGACACTTCACAGTCTCTGTGCTGCACCCACCCTCTCTGGGGTAACTCACTGCTGAGGCAACAGGCTACGTGGTGAAATTATAGGTATAGGTACGTGGAGAGTTTGGGATATCCCTAAAAAACCCTGGTTGAGGCATAAAAAGTGCTAATGGATCTGGCTGGGTCTGAGAGCTGAACCAGGTGAGCATTTCCATCCCCTTCTGGGGTGCTGCTAGGTGAGAAAGCACCTGAAGGGCACACTGGCTTTTATTTCATTATCCTGCCCTCCTTAAAAAACAGACAACAGCTAAGGAACCTCAAAGAACACCAAAAAAGAGAATAATTTTGGTGTGGAAAATTATTTGACATTATTCTTAAATATTTAAAGGACACTGCCTGCTGGTTTGGAAATCCAGTGAATAATTTAATACTGTTTGACAGAATATCTTTGGGTCAATTATTCAGTAAGTGGATTAATATATTCTGACTAAAACAAAGCACATTGCATTTTGGTGGGCATATTTCATTACATCACATATTCCATGTCACATTGCATTGCAGAGGATGCCAGCTTAATAAAATGGGGCAACTTGCATTACAAAATGCAATCAGAATAATTTCCAAATATTTTTCTAAACCTTTCTGTTCCTGACTGTTTCTCTACCTGATCTCTCTGTATTTCTCTGTTGAAAAAGGGAAATAACCACAGCAAGAGATCTGATCAACTTATTTTTTAAAAAATCTTGCTAGAAACTGCCAGCAACTCTTGACCTCATTATAACCCTAAGCATCTTATCTATACCAAACACTTTAATTTTAGAATAGCATCTTTAAAGCCTCAGGGGGAGAGAGAGAGCATCTCTTGATGCTTGACAGCAATTCTCTAACACTGACATGGTCCAAAACAGATATTCTTATCAAATCATTGTGAGGAAAGTAGCTGTAATATAGGATCTCAAGGGCAGTGGGGATACAATATAGGTTAAAAAAAGAAGCACCCTTGGGATTTTGAGAGATATGCAGAAGGCTTCAGAGGCAACAGCTGTCTCACACCAGGGAGGGTTTTATAGATAAAATTGGAATGAAGGGTCCTCCTTATGTTTCAAATCACCAACAGGCCTGCCTCCTTCTCCTGTGGTTCCACTTCTCATTCTTCTGCAGCAAAGCTCTGAAGAAACAGGTGGGACTTTATTTCCAAAATCCCATAGGGCTAGGTGTGGATGACATTTATTTTAGTAAAGCTAATTAAAAGTTGGAATTTTTATTTTGTGGGGAATTCTCAGATTCTTCAATATTCCTTCAAGTAGAAGGAGGATATAAAATCAAAAATTTCACACCTTTACTGTGAAATAGAATATTCCAAAAGCAATTCTATGGCTATGCATTTTTTATAATTGTAGTATGAATATTGCAACATGGTGTAAAACCCAAAACTGTGCTGTAGAGGACAAATATTCAGCTTTGTGGGAGTGATCTGAGTATAACATATTTACTTCAATAAAGTGAGATATTTCTGAAAAAAGGCTTCCATTTCCTGCAGTCAGCATGTTCTGACCAAATCCCTTTACTAGCTCAAAATTGTGAAGACAGTTATGCAAATATGCATATCTGAAGGTCTGTGTGAAATCAGAATAAAAATCATTACAAAAATAAAAGGTATCTGTTTCTCTGCTCTCACAGGCGCATTCATATCCTTAGAATAACCCAACAGGAATTTTTCTTACTATACTTATGAATGGGAGCAGGGATGAGGTCAGGATAAAGCCCCAGAGAAGCTTGTAAGATTAATTGTGAGGAGTCCCTTGTCCCCAGCACTAAATGTCCCCATGCTCATGTGCATCTTTGCCAGACAATCTGAACAATCTCTTCTCCAGAGCTGAATGGGAAACCTGTCTTCTTCAAGTGTCCAGCATGAGGCCAGAAGTCCTTCCTGCAGCCCCATTGCCCAAAACTGCTAAGGCCACAAGCAAATTGGCCTTCTCACATTCTTCAGGATCATATAAAGAGAGGGTCAAAGATAAGGGAAGAACAAAAAGGGAAAAACAAAAAGGGAAAAACAAAAAACTCAAACCAACTTTCAATGCCCAAAGCTGGGATGGGAAAATGGTCAGGCTTTTAGTCTAGTTCAACTTTCTTACCCAATTCTTTGTGGTTTTTGTTAGGGATCACAGTACAGCACAGCGATGCTTCATGCTGGTCATTTTCAACATCCAAACGTTTTTCCCATTCTACTAATTGGGAAATGGAGGCAAAAAGAAAGTCATCATTCTGAGAGCTTAGAGGTTAGTGTCACAAACTACACAGAGCTTGCAGCTTTAGCTGTTGGCAAGGTTTGAGGTTGCAGTGGCTGACATGAAGCCCTCAAATCTGCACTGACAGATGGCAGTGCTTCCACAAACAAACTTCCACATTCCAGACACCCCCCAAGGAGCTCCTTTACAGCAAGGTAACGAGCACTGATGAAAAGGTACAGCCTGAGTTCTCCTTCAGACTATTCAGTAATAAACATTAATATTGAAAACCCCATAACCATCTAAAAATGCATAACATCAAGGCCTCCTATCCTTGACTTTTATGCACATAACTTCACTCCAAGTCAGCCTCATTAAGCCTAGCTGAATAATTCGAATTCTCAAGTGTTTGGAGGGTTGAGAATTGAATAAACATAGCAGAAAGCTCACACATCCTCCTTACATTTTTAAAACATGTACTTCCAAAGAAATGTCGCAAGAAATATATTAAAGACAATAGTTCAATAGGCTGAGATGAGAAAACATGCACTACCAGGAACCTTGCCTGATGTATGAGGGGTATTAAAGTATAGGGGAATACAGCTGAACTACTTTTCCAAATTCTCTCATGTCACACTGAAAGGAGACAAATTTATTATACAGAGGGTTAAAATATACATGCATCCATGCACACACACACATACACATACTTAACTTGAATGGCTCCTGTAGGCAGAGGCAAAAAGTGCTGTGTGGTCCCCCTGACTCATGGAAGGGCAGAAGCTGGGGTGGGGTGGGCAAGGGATGTGGGACTGGGGGCTGGGGGTGCCTAGGGGGCTTGTTCTGGATCTGCAGTACTGTCCAGGGGTATTTTAGGCAGGGCAGAAAGTACAAGGATCACTGGCTGCAGCACAAGACAGCCTGAAACAGGATGATGTGGGTTCTGCCCCACCATGAATGCTCTGACATAGAAAGGAAAGCACTACCAAGAAATTAAAATAAAATGCAGAAATGGTTTCAGAGTTTTTGGAAACCTCACAGGTACTGCATCATTTTAAAAACACAGACACTCTCCAACCATTTCACACAGGCAGCAGAGTGCTTTTTGTGAAGGCAGGAGAACCAGAGGGAGAAGGAAGAGTCACAATCAAAAATTAAAGTGGTCAGGTTAGATATCCAGACAGAGCTGTTTAAAATGCCAGCTATGGCTTGATGGCGTTAGTTTTTAAAACACTCCTTTTAGGATTTATTACTATTAAAATCTCTGAAAGAAGAGACAGAGATGAGACCAATTTCAGTTTTAATTTCAGTGGTGCACAGAAAGCCGGCAGTGACTACATCTGACCTCTTGGAGAGCACAAGGAAATGGTCTCCCCAGTAATGTGTGCTTTAGACTCTCATCTACCATTTCAGCTGCAGAACATCAGTTAGAATGGATTGCTGTCCTGACAAAGGGTATATCAGTTCCATAGAAAATTATTAAGTATCTGTTTTTTCTTCAGTATACCTGATTTTCCAGATAGAGAAGAGAGTATTTTCTATATAAGTGAATATTTTCTATACTCCTGATTTAGGAAACTATCTGAGTGTTTTCTCAAATAACGGGTGGATTTGAAGCACTCATTGAAGGACTATTCATAGACAGGGATCCTGTTTCTGAAAAAGAAATGGAAGATGAAAGGGAGACCAAAACTATTTTGTGGATAAGGTTTAATGCAGAGTGATCAGCCAAAATGAGGGGAATCACTTCCATTTTTAACTGATGCACCAGCACAATTTGGGCTTCAGGCTTAATGAAAACTAAACAAATGCTTCTCTACTTGAAAGCAGAGTGACACAGGAAAAACCCTTAGGAAGAAAAATTCCAATTAAAAAATATCTAGGAAAGATCAAATAAATACTGATGGTTTAACTGACACCTGTAGCTCTCTCTCTAGTTACAAGGAAAAAAGGGTTACGTGAGCAGGGGCTTGCTCCCAGAGGGAGAAAAAGTGGCATTTGACAGGTGCAAGATGCCAATAAATGATGGGATATGTGGAACAGAAGGGGTCATCTATTTCATTGAAAACTGTCAAGGTTCAGTCTGCAGAAGATCAGAAAGAGATACTTAAGATAAAAGTTAAAGATGAAAATGCTTCTTTTTTTTTTTTTTCCTTTTTTTCTCAGGAGGAGGATAAGAAGGAGGAGGAATCAGTCAGAAAAGTAACTGAGTTGGAATGTAAATCAAAATCTGCATTTCAGTGCTATAAAAGTATGGTGGGACATTCTATCTTCACGTTAATCATGTAAATTAGTTCAAGGCTGAATTCTGCTCTTACAGCCAGAAATGTCTATAATATAATATCACACATGTTCTGAACACCGTTGGTTGTATAGTATGCTGGAATTGTCTGAATAGACCAACTTTCTTGTGCTTAAATTTTACCATCTCTTCCACAGAGGAGGAAGAAATAGCCATCAGCCAGTCAATGTATGAAAAACTGATAGCAACAGCAGCACAACACTCGAACCTGATGCACAGGTGCCCAACAATCAGTGCAGCTGAGCACAGTGTTAAGAGCCCTGGCCAGGAGGGAAGTTGCCCTCTCTTCACCCTTGCACTTGGTTTGAGTCTGGTTTCTCCTTGTGCTTCTGCTGTTCAAGTGAAGCCTTGTGATGGTATAAGCAGAAATACTTCATTGTCTCTTTTGCCGTAGGCAAGTGTGGCTGAGTGCAAGTGTATTCCCATTAAGTCATGGGCATTAACTGTGTATTACAAGTAGGGAACTAGGAAACTGCTACACAGTCTCCAAATTGCTTTATTTCTTTCCTCCCATCCTCCCCTTAGTAGGAATGGATTAAACGTGCAAACTCTTTGCTTTTTCCCTTCTAAAAAGGGGAGGAAACGGCAGCTTGAAGCTGAGAGCAAGACTTCCCCATAATATAAAACAGTGCACTGCCCCTGATGTGAAAGGAGCTACACTAATTTACATCCACAAAGACTGTGGCTCTCTAGCATACTGAGTATCCACTGCTAGTGCTGCACCAGGTATTCAGCTGAGGTATACAACTGCCCACTGCTGACAGTACTGTGGGAAATTGGCTCTCAAATACAAAATAGAAGCAGGCATAGAAATGCCTTGTCTTTCATTATGTAGCTCTCACAGTGAAGACAAAACCAACATTCAATGTCAACAGGATCAGAATATGGTCCTCAGAGAATATTTCATATTGTTATATGCTTTCATGACTCAAACAAAATTTCCTTCCTGGGTAACAGCCCTGGTTTATGATAGGAAATAAGTGCTCTGTCACACCCTGATAATTAGTACATCACAGACAGAATGTAAAACCAGGCAGTAAAATGGGATTAAGTTTCTGGCAGAACTTTGAGCCACATATAAACCATAAACAAGAAGACACAGACAAGACATGGTTGTACTCCTTTTCAGAGAGGCTGGTAATAGAAAGGTCATCGCCTCAGGATAAAAGGGAATACTGAAAATGAGCTCATGCTGCAAAGCAGCTACAATGCTATTGCCCTGCTTCATATTCACTCAGGAAAAATCTCAGCACAAGCAACTTTGGCTGTGTGCCCTTCTTAGCATATAAGGAACTTCTTAAACACACTGGGAGCTGAAGGGATCACAGCGAGGTAGCTATCACTGACCATATGTGATGGAGATGGAGAAGGAAAATCTGCTGTGAAATGCTGTGAAATGTGGTGGGGTTTTAATGACCTCTTTGACAGAGATTATCATTTCAGTGTTCTGAAAAGATAAATGCAATTTATTAAGCACTGTTCTGAGAAAGAGAAAGGAGGGAAGAGAGGACATACAGCACGAACAACACCATGCAGGCAAAAATGAAGACCCTAAATAGCAGTGAAGAAATGGAGACCCAGGTTTCCACCCACTGCAGCAGAAAACACATTTCTCACACTCCACATCTATGAATCATTATCTAGCAAGAAATAACAAAACTTTAAAAGTATAAGTTAAAAAACAATTTAAGGACTCCAGATAGATTCATTAAACCAAATTGAGACTCATATATTCAGGAGGAGAAGAACATGCAGGTCTTTTCAAAGACTTTTTTTTTAAAAATGCCATGGGAATGAATTACTCAGTAACAGGAGTTGAAACCCACTACAAACTGCTAATTTGAGTGCAGATCCAAAATGTGCAGAAGGCCAGGGAAAATCCAGATTAAATGGATGTGTGGTTTCCATCCCTTTCTGGTGAGCAGGTGCCCTCACCCCAAAAAAGCAGTGGGTAAACAGAGAAGCGATGAGGCTCTTGGCCCTGCCAAGGACTCTGCTGTGACCATTCACCCACACAACAGCTGGAGGAAAGTTTGTTTGCCAATAGGGTCCAGGAGAAAGTTTACTGCAAAAGTGCAATGGGAGCAATGCACCAGACTGCACTTGGCCATACACAGCTTCAGTGCCACGCTGCATTCCCCCAGTGGTGGCTCCAATCCACAAGTTATTGCTAATATTAACTTTTTAGCTGAGTTTCCTAAGGAAATGAGGCTTAGGCAATCATTTTTTCTGGCTGGTTTCTCCAATAATTTTGAGCCTACTGGCTGATGTCAGCCAAGTGGAATAGACGGACAGACATTATGTTGTTATAAATTTTACAGAAACAGATGTCTGGGGAGGAGAAATTTATTCCCTACTAAAGGAAAGGCTGCAGCATGAGATCATCATTTAGGTGTCAGAGGATCCACACAGAAGAGGTCCTCCTTTGGACAGAAAAGCTCTTCTGTAGATGCTTATGATACCAAAAATTCAGAAAGCACTGCCACTTTTAGAGACATCAGGCTCATTTGGCCCAGGTGGAAGCCTGCAGGAGACCTGGCTTTGTGGGTTCCAAAGCCTGCAGAAGCACTTGTGCCCCATCTAAGCACTGATTCATGCTGACTCACACTGGACATTTCCCATATGACGCTGTATCCTACGGCATTTCCTGTTCTCAGAAACCCTCCTCGCAAGAAGCCAAACACAAAGGATTTCCTTCAGATTTCTGAGACTACCTTTCTTACTTACTAAAAGTTGGTTGATCATCCTCATACTTTTCAGCCCACTTTTCATCTTTTTTGATGCCAGTCAATAGTTGCAACACATATTCAATAACACGGATACCATCAGCAACATCTCTGTAACATTCCCTTTGAATTCATTATCTACTTAGAATAAGCATGAAAACGACCCACATCTGCTACATTAAATGGATAGTGCACACCTCTGTGTATTTCCCGTGTATGTAATCCATTGCTACACCTACATCAGTATCCAAACCTCAATACTAAAAAAGGCAGACATGAGTATCTGTACTGGGTGGTGCCACAATACATCTGGTGGATTTCTTTGAGCTCACTTACATTTTCTCTCCTGAAGAGTTAAAATCCAACACGTGAGGGCAGACTTACAACATCAGTTTAGCAGCCCCCTTTTTCAAGAAAGTTTATGTTCCATTTAAACAAAACAAAACAAAAAAGAGAGAGAAACAAAACCTCATCAACATCTTGACTAGCTCCTATTGAAAAATACATCTCTTTGAGAAATCCAGGACATTCCTCTTTGCATTAATTGACACCTTATTAGTGGAATGAATGTTGCCAGTCTTTTCTCAAGCTGCTTGGAGGTGAAGAGACTCTTTCTTTCCCTTTACCAAAAACAACAACAAAACATCCCAAGAGAGAAGAAAAGAGAAAAAAGGAAAGGGAGCTGCTGAGAGCCAGGCTACTTATTCATCTTTGAACACTGGTTTCCATGGGAATAAGTTTGGTTCTTTGTGGAGGCTGAACAACCCCATGCAGTCTAATGCTTCCAACATTACATTTGTGTGGTCAACTTTCCTTTGGCCTCTCCTTGTCCCCTTCCTCCTCATTCCTGCTCAGCAACAAGACTGGTGTGACAAAAATGAAGAAATCATTCAATAAATTGGCTGAATTGGGTTTGAATGAAAGCCTGCTGAAGCCATTCTACTGCCACCAGTAAAACTTGGATGAAGCCCTCACAGCTTAAAGCACAGTGGCTTCCAGTCAGCCTGTCAAAACTATTACTCAGCCTTTGTCTGCCTCAACTTTTCCATTTTGATGGTTTCTGTCTCAGTTTTTATCATTATATTTGGGCATTTGTTTATGGAGTTTTTTTGTTTCAGCAGCTCTTCATTGTTCCTTAGTTTTGACAGATTATGTAGAGCATACAATTCTGGTCATATTAATGTTTAAAAGTGAATGATTACTTGTTGACCAGGAAGGGCACAGCTCACCAACAACAGCAAAAAGGACTAAATAAACTGAAAAGTGATTTGGGATGAAACATCACTTAAATCATGAAGCATTTTTCAGATGTCAAACTCTTGAGATAGTCACTCACTTTGCTCTGTTTTAAACCAAGGAGGTGAACAAAAGCAACATGACATTCCTGTGAGAGTGGGAAGCAGATGAAGACTGGGTGATCACAGTCAGGATGCAGCAGACATTACAGAAAAAACTCACGGACTGTGTATTCTGTTTGATCTGACTACAATAATTCCCTAGTCTTCTTGTAATCTATTTTGACATACTTTCTTTTTAAAAGAAACTGTTTATAAATACATTACTCAGAGGCTGCCATGCAATACATTTTCATACATTAATCCTCATCATTTTGCTGTCATGATTTTTTTCTATTAAAGGAATAAAGGAAAAGCATGTTATTGCAAATCACTAATAAAATATTTAGCACTTCCTATTGCTCCACTTTAAAAACTTCTCCTTCTTAAAAGCTTCTAGAGTCCAAAGTTTTTTTGAAAAAATGAACAAAAGAAAAATATATTAGAAATTCATGAAAGCCATTCACACATAGAATGCCAGGACTACGGGAGTTTTCTATTGTGAGGATATTTCTTCCTTACAAAAGATTTTGTATTTTCAGATTTTGAAATTTTCTTTGCAAGACAGAGATGCTGATGGGTTTTCAATTCTTAAATCCAAGATTATGTCTAATTGCCTAATTTACTTTACCTACCCCTTAGAAAACTTAGCTGAAACTGCTGCATTTTATATAGCAAATCAGGATGAATGTAGCTATTGAAGCACACAGAAATTGATCAATCATTTGATTGTCAATTCACACATCAGTGAATGACAGGTAGAACCATTTTAGTCTTATCATTTCTGTAAGGATGTTAGCAATTCAGGCCAATGGAGATCCACTGTGATAATGGAAGTAATAAAGAAAGCTGGAGCTTAATCCATGCACTAGCATTTATGGCAGTACATCTTCTCCCTTTATTCACAGTCAGATTAAATACGACAGCTGTTAGAAACCCACAAAAATAAAGCTGCCAAAAAACTACCTTCTGTGGATCCAGATTTTAATGGTACATGTGCATTTATTTTTTTCTCTCTTTTTTCAACACAGCTGAGGCCTTCTCACACCTTTCTACTGCATTTCAGTCTAGGGCAGAAAAAAAGCAACTGTGTGAGACATGTATGCTTAACATGTAGATATATGTTTCAGGAAATCAAATACACCAGGTTATTTCTCCAAACAAAAGGGAAATGCAAAGCTAATGTTCAGAATTTGTCAAGTCTTCCCTAAACCACTGCACACACCCACTAAAAAAGGAGGAGTGCACAGCATCATTGAAGCAAACTATCAAATGTCAGGACAGCCAGTTTACCCAAACTGAGTAAGTTTAAGCAAAATATGAAAAAATAGTCCAGCTTTAAAGAGAAGTCCAACTTTTCACTCTGAAGTACATCTGGCATGGAAATCTTTGTTGACATGTATCCTTTAAAGCAGGGAGAAGACCCAATTTTCATCAAATTATACTTCTAAGACAAAGCAAATTGACACCTTTGAGACATTTTAGCATAAATAACTAACATTTTAGCATTATAACTAAAATGTTAGCTAAAACATTTTTGCTAAAATAACTAAAATTTTTGCTAAAATACTAAAATAAATAACTAAAATGCAGAGAATAACCACAAATTTAAAAGGCAATTAACACTTCTGTTATTCCTTGTCCTTCAACATATAACAATCCAAACCTGAGAATCATGAACATTTTGCAAAGAGAGGCATCAAAGCATGAGTTTCAGTTCACCATAGACTGGTAAACTATAACAGGAGTTAATATGGTCTGGTATGGGAAAGTTATAAAAACTAACTCAAACCCACGACCTTCAGAACATGAATTTTGATGAGAAGCCATCATTGGAGACTGAAACAAAGTTAGAAGTCTAATAGAGAACATTTATTGAATTTTTTTTGTAGGGCTATTAAGTTATCAGGAAAATATGTGTATAGCAAATATCAGATCTCTAGCAAAGCAAAACTGTTTTAGTCAGAGTTTCAGTACTTTCCAGAAATTTTCAATTCAGAAAAAAATTTAAAAATAGCTGCTCAGCACAACTGGAGCCAGAAGACAACATGTGCCTGTGCCCTGCTTCCAACACAGACTTCCCAACAGAGAAGTTCCTACAGAAAATCATGTGGTGATGGGAGCCTCTTACAAGGGATGTTACAAGGAGATAGGACCTTGACTTCCTAAAACAGCCTGGATGGAAGGAGGAGCAGGTGAGTGTTCCTGAATTTAGACAGAGGCTACCTTTACAAAAAGATCAAAGAGGAGTTGGATATGGTGATACTTGTTCTTGGACTGCTGCTTAGCAATGTGAGGGTTGGGGTGCGGCCCCTGAACAGGAGACTTCCATGTGGCCCCTTATTCTGTTGCATTGGACACAAACTACAAGAATCATTGGAGAGAAAAAAAAAATACATGATTACGCCTGTATTTCTACAGCCTTGTTATCAGGGCATTTACCTGAAAGACTGAGTTCCTAGGGTCTAATCCATGGCTGAATGACAACTCAGGGTAAGACCTGTCATTGTTTCACCATGGCAAAAGTGCCCTTTTGCAGTGAATAAGTAGGACTATCCATCAATGAGCTTGTTAACCTTTTTTTTCCCCTGTTTTTATAAATAATTCCAGTTTCTAATGTGTCATGTAGAAGTCATAAATTGGGAAGGACAGAATCTCACACTCATTTTACAAAAGGACAAACACTATCTCCAAGGATGTAAAATACTGGAGAAACTCTGTAATTGGAAGCTTCTACTGCCTGTGCAAATTTATGTCACAGAGGAAAAAGATTTGGACTCTCTACAAGTTAGAGTTAAAATTTTAATACTTAGGGTTTTTACTTTGATGATAGTGTCTTGATTCATCATATTTTCTCTCTGCAAATACCTTGTAAGCTAGAAATTTCTGCAAGCCTGTCAACTTTCTGAAATAATTTTTTTCTTAATCTTATTGATTTGTTTTCCGGAAGTATTTTCCCTTCTTCCTAATGTTTTATTTATCTAACAGTGTTCACATTTTTATCCCTGGAAACCTTTTCATTTGCTTTTTGTTGCTGGTTTTTTGGGTTTTTTTTTTCCTTTTGTGTTTTTCTGCAGAAAAGCAGCTTGCATTTCAATGGCAATACTTTATACAGCTGAACATCCCAAAGTGCTTTGCATTTAGTTACACCTATAGCAAAGAGACTGTAAGACAAAGGTGGCCTTTGGGATCTCCAGAAAAGGAAAGGAAGGCAAGTCTTTCATCATCAGACCATCGTGCACTCACTTGTGGCACTCTTCTAGCAAATGAGCACCACTGCAGATTTGATATGTGAGGTACAGGAGACAACTGTAAGGAAACAAAAAAAGGAATGGAAAAACCCCATATTTCTTGGTTTTCCAAATTAAGAAAAGGTACCACGTAGCACCTGGAATTTAGTGTCTTATACTAATTCCCATGAAGAAATGTAGCGTATTTCTTTATACACAAAGTAATAGAGAAAAAGGCATGTAATAAAAAGCTTACATAGATACCTTGTATTTATTTTGTTCAAATTATAGCATGTGCTGTTCTATTTCCCTCTTCATCCTTTTGTTTGTGTTATTTTCTTCTGTGGCAGTTTGCAGAATGTTTTGCTGCTCATTAAATGATGAACAAGAAAACAATCCATAAAAAATATATTTGGAAATGAAACTCTAGTTGTAATACTAAAATTGTGTCATTTTAGTCTCATATCTCTTTCTTACAGAAAAAAAGTTAATGAGGAATGCAACTAAGATGCATTATTTTTTATGACTGCTTCAGAAATTTTCAGTGGTCAAGAAGTCAGCAAGAGATATCTTTGATCATATGATAGTTTGGGCAATCAGTTGTTCAATAATTTAAAGAAATTATTTTAATTTCTCATCCAGGGACATTCAACAGTCTAGAATGTGTCAGTCAATTTACATTAGTCATGTAATGTAATAGCTTTCATGTCCTTAGTCAGTTTTTTTAAGTTATTTTTTGAAATAATTGAAGAAGAGAAAAAATTAATCTGAAACTGTTTAGTAAATACAAGTAATATTCATGAATTTGTCACAGGCTGGCAATGTGGGATTATAATATTCATTTCACAGATAGCAAAGTCCTGGCTAAGTGTTCTGGTTAATTTTCTTGGACAAATTGATATAGAAATTATACAACAATGCCTATATTAAAATCCCAGTCCAGTGCTTTATCTATCACATTACTGTTTCTCAATGGTGGATTGCAAATGTTCTTGATTGTTACATCTGACTAAATGAAATAAAATCTAGTTTCTCCATTCCATTATGTCTAAAGGTCACATATTGCTAGTAACTATTCAAAACACACATTCACACCAAAAACTACTACTAACATCCTTAGCCATGAGTTTTGGTTTGATTTGGTTTTTTTTTTTTTTCTGACTTTTAAATAAAACGAAGGAGGCAGGATCACAAAATTGCTTTTACTGAGACTGAATGTTGCTATATTGAACAGAAAACAAAACAGTTCATTGGGACTACTGCTCCTTCCCAAATATTTTGTCTTGTTGGAGAGGCTGAGAAACACAAGTTCCTTTCACAGAAGCTCTATACCAAAAACCCCAAAATATCCAACCCACAGTATCCCCCAGCTGCACTACAACTGCACGTACACACAGCATTACCACTCTGTGCAGTGATGCACAGTCCTGAGTAGCTGGACTATATGTTGACCATGACCAGTTTCTATGCATTTCTCCACGCCTCAATACTTCTCCCAAACATTTTGTGAGCCTCTGAAAGCTGACCAAACAAAAGAGAGCAGGCAAATTGTTACAAAAACAGTAAAGGCTATTTTCAAGCTAAAAAGAAACAGTAAAATGGGTTTTCAAATTCACAGCTGAGCTCAAGTCTGTTCACTATTTTTAGTATCACTCTCTATTGTTAGTGTTTTGTTTCTTTTTAATATGACAGTCTTTTCACCCACAATCCATTCTCAGGCCCAATCTGCGATGACCTATGCAACAGCTTTGCAAATGGGCTTCATTGCAGTTGATGTCTTCCACCCTTACAGCAACTTGCTCACATTGCACTAAGACAGTAAGAAGAAAAGTGTCTATAAGCGCAGGAGAGTAGAATTACTTCATATCCCTCTCACTTTCAAAAAGTTACAGTTTTGACACAAAATATCGTCCAAGAAATCAAACATTGCTTCATGGGATAACATGGTTTTAATCATACCCCACAGTGCAACACCAAGGCAGGTGTATGTAAGCCAACATCCTCACAAGTGGTGAGTCCTTTGAAGTCCCTGACTTCTCTCAGTGAGTGGATACACTGAACAAATTTACACTGAACAAAATGTAGAAGTGGTTAGGGGACTCAGGAAAATTATACGCTCTCAATTTTAAAGCTGAACTTGGGCATGGTTTTACATTCAGTGTGAATGGTATCCCACCATCAAGGACCATTTCTCAAGGCTGTTTTTCATCTTAGGACACCTGTAAACCTAAACTAAACCAATCCTCCACTCAGGTCTTGTAACTGCAAACTTCCAGGGCAGCAGGAGCCCTGTAGTCAATGCCCTGGAGCTGGGAGCAAGGATCTTGGCACAGCAGCTTGGGACCATCTCGGAGCAGGAAAGGCCAACTACAAACCTCTACTCACACCAGTGGGTGGCCAGCTGGACATTTACCTGGTACTTTGGTCCCACCATCCCAACGAAGAGAGATTCTTCCTTTCCCATTTCCACCCTTCTCCGTGGCATCTCTCTGCCAATTTCATGCAAGTACATTCTCTCTCTCTGACTTGTGGTCCATAGACACAAATTCAACATTTGCAGTTTTTTATTAGTTTGACCCCACTGTTTCCTCTTCTGGTAACTGTAATTTCCTCCATTCTTTCAACTTAAACTATAATTTCTGCATAAGTTCAAGCTCAGTTTATAGCTGCTCTTTTCTTCTAGTTATTTTTCCTGCCTACTCTCCAGTGATGAGTCACACGTATATATTTGCCCCCCATGTACAAACACTATTCAAAAAGAGTTATCCAATTTCTTTTATCTCTATTTTTTTTCTGATCAAGGTGCAGAGCCAAAATATTACATTTAACAGATAAAACAATATTTTACTGAGCTTTTACTTATACAGTGGAAGTTACTGCAAAAAAAAAATTGCTTGCTAAATGAATGCAAGACTGAGTTTTTCTGGCTTACTCTAGTATAAGGAAGCTGCAATGAAGAGAAGAAAGATTATATATTCCAAATCATCTTAGCTACCCTCTTTATCATTATTATTGCCTCCATTTTCTACTGCATTTTAGAGTATATTCTAAATGGAATATTAATATTAATTTCTTTCTTCTTCATGAGAGTTCAGATAATTTGAGATAATTAAGGGAGAGAGGATAGGAGAATCTATTGTGGGGTTATAAATCTCCAAGGAATGTGTTAGTTTTGCATTTTAGTTCTGCTGAAAAATGTAAATGCTTCAATTAGTGTAAAAATCAGAGGCTGCCTCACTCATTAACAATGAGGCCTCTAACCTCTCACCTTGCCCGTATGTGAATCAGAGGATTCTGAAATGGAAAAGTTGGCCCATTTTCCTAGATACAGAAACTGCCCTTTAAAAAAGTAACCAGAAAATATCCCCCTCAGTGTCCTGGCCTTAAAGAGCTAATTCATTTGCAGGAAAGGCCTATCTGGAGAAGTCAGTGTCCTGTTGCATATGATGGGGAATCTGTGTGCTTGTGGATAGCATTAGAGCAGACTTGAAATGAAGATAACAGGGCTGGGCATCTGCAGCACTGGGATGAATCTCCTCAATCTAAATATTCCATGTTTCATAACAAACCTGTCAATAAGGGATGTGAGGGCAGTTTTGCTGCTGCGCTGTGCTATCCTACAGCTAACACAGCCTGAAACCTCCTAAAGGCTGATTGAAATCGATTCATACGCAGGTGGAATGCTACAGATCTCTCTTCTCAGCCTTTATAAAGGGAGATTTAGTGGGAGACTTTTTATTTATTGAGAGATTCGTATTATACCAAGTTCAATATTCCTCCAGTCCACAGTTACCCAGAAAGATACACTTAAACAAATGCCTGATGTATTCAGTGTGTATGGAACAAAATAAATCAGAGGGAAAGAATATAGCTACTACCACACACATCCATTCTGCACACATTTATTTCTAAGCTAGTGGCTGGGAGGCGAGGAGGAAAGCAATGCCTGGACTGATGATTACATTTCCTAAGTGAATAAAGCCTACATGTGCAAAACAGTAATGCAAAATTACCTGCTCCCTTTGCATAAAAAAACTTCATCTGCAATGATTTGATTAATTGAAGGATTAGCCTTTTGCTACAATTTTGACCTGAGGTTCTTCTGCTAATTTTCCTAGAGGATCTTCTAAGCAGTATGGCACAAGTAATATAGCACTGCAGGACTCTGGTATATTTTCAAGACTATCAGCACTACTCACAACTTCTAATCCTTAATTTCTCTCATGCATTAGTCCATTAACATTTTCTGAGATTTGAATCTTTTTTTAATATATGAACTCCTTCAGACAGGGCCCGGTTTTCCAAATGCCTTCAAGATGTTGACCCAGTTTGCATAGAGACTGCTTTGTCTGCATGCACAAATTAGTATGGAGAAAGGTCATATTATCTCCTCGTGCCACACCATCTAACCAAAATATTTCTTGATTACTCTTCAAATCCATTCTAAGTGCTGCTACCAAAAATTACCTTCCTGGTCCATTATTTCCTCTCTCTGGTTGTTCTCAATACTGCCTGAAGTCACTCTATGGTATCTTGCTGAGCCCAGCTCTGTTTCTCCAATGATATGAGCTTAAGTCATTCCATCTCCACACCACTACCCTCTTTCCTCATCTCAGATAATTTCCATAACAGTTAAATACTTCAAAATATATTCCTAGAACTCTCCTACATTTTTGCCTTTAAATCAATCCCTTGACCCTGATACATGTACCTGAGCTCTCTCCTAATAGCCTTAAAATCTTTTCATCTCAGGATTTCAAAATACTTTGTGTCATGACAGTAAAGACTATGTAGGTTCTGTTTTAAACGTTCATAGAAAAACCACCACTGAAAAGCAATGATCACAACATTCTTAGATCAAATATACTCTTTGGAGCATCAAAGATCAAAAAGCCACCACAACTGGGCTAAACCTCAAGAAATTGAAGTATATGAAAAGGAGGAAAATTGTTTAAAAGGAAGCTGAAAGAGTTATCTGAGAGAGCAAAATCCTCATTGATAGCACAAGGACTACCAAAGAACATCCTACTAAAAGCAGAGCTCCAGTGCACATTGACTGTTACGAAAAACTTGAGAAACAATTAAAAAAAGCAGGTGTGATGGAGCAGTGAGCTAAAGATTTGGGAAGTATAAGAGTTTATTAGAATTGAGAAGGCATCATTCAAAAGCAGAAGCTGTATCCAAATGAAGAAAATAAAAAGAATCATAAAACCTGGCAGATTAAATGCAAAAAATATAATTAGGCAGGCCAGGGGGGAAAAAAAGTTTGAAGAACATTTGGCGGGAGCAATCAAACATAGTAGTAAATTCCTCTTCCACAGGAATCATCAACATCAGAGCACAAAGCCTGCCAGGCAGTCTGTGGAGCTCAGGGTGTAATGCTGCTGCAGAAGAGCAGAGTGAATACCTGCACCACTGCGGCCTTCCCACACCTCAAGGGAGCCTACAAGAAAGATGGTGAGAGACTTTTTGCAAGAGCATGTGATGACAGGACAAGGGGGAATGGCTTCAAACTGAAAGATGTCAGGTTAAGGTTAGACAGTGGAAAAATATTCTTTGCTGTGAGGGCGGTAAGGCACTGAAGCAGGTTACCCAGAGAAGCTGAGGATGTCCCATTCATGGAAGAGTTCAAGGTCAGGTTGGACGGGGCTCTGGACATTCTGCTCTAGTGACACATGTTCCTGCCCATGGCATGTGGGGCTGCAACTAGATGATCTCTAACGTCTAAATCCAAATCTTTCTATGATTATATGTTTCTAGGATCATGTAGAAGAAACAGCTGATACTTCCTCACTAGAAGCCTTTTATGCAGGCAATACTGCAGGGGATCTATCTGAAATATAACTGACTATGGAGAGGCTGTTGTAATGTTAACACAAGTGTTGATGGGTTGTCTGGATGGGAAGGTATTTATCAAGAGTTTTGAGAAAGCTCAAGGAAGTAAGAGCTGGGTCACTGATAGGGGTACCTAACCTCCCATGTTGATTTTTAGGCACTGAACACTGAGGGTTAGCAAATGTGAGGATCTGGAGAGCTACAGACCTGCAAGCTTGTAACTCTAGTGCACAAATTTGTAAAGGTTACAATAGAGGACAAATATATGTCTGAATGCAACTTATATGGAAGAGCCAATGTCAGCTCTGTAGTGGAGCATTATGCCTTGTAAAATCCATTTGAGCTTTTTGAAGTTAATTAACATATGGGTCAGAGGAGACAGTCAAATAAAATACAACTGGATGTTCCAACTCTTTGGGTAAAGTCTCCAATCAATGGTTTTAAAGAAACTGAGCAGCCATAGCATAAGTGGAAAGGACCTGCAGGGACAAATAAAGGGACAAAAGATGTGAAACAGAAGGTCTGCACTTAGAATAGAACAAATACTCTTCACAGTGAAATAAAATTATGGACTCTAAGGTGACAATTACCATTCAATAGCGGATGCTCAAGGTTACAATAGACAGCTCTGCAGAAGCATCAGCTCTGCTCAGCAGCAGTTAAAAAAACAATTCAAATGCCAGTAACGAAAAACAAGACAAAAAGATAATTTTGATTCTGTTCATCTACATCTTGAATGTTTTTCCAGTTAGGGTCACCTCATCTCAATGAAAGGACACAAAAGATATATCTGAGGCGGCCCAGAGAAAGACCAACTATGACAAACTATGGTATGGTTTATACAGTTCTGAAAACTCGTGATAATGGAAAGTCAGTGGATAGCAAATGACTGTTCACTGTCCATCCACTTCAAGGAGCAGAAAGTGTCAAATAAAGCTTGTAAGAGCTAAACTTAAATAAAAAGAGATGACCTCAGAATAGGAATCTGTACCACTTAGCGTATCTTTTTTCATATCTAAAGAGTTTGCTTTGTAGAGCAAGGACTTCATGTTGCTCTGTATCTATCTGTATCACAGTCCTTGAATTGGACTTCCTGGGTATACTGGTACAAATAATTAATTGTACACATTCAGCATGATTGCACTCTAAGGAGTCAATTTGTAATTGGGAAAATCACTTGAGCAATGCACTAGACCAGTCATAGCTTCCTGTTCCCTCTTTGCACAAATTCAAAGTCATCACAACATACTGCCCTCATTTTAGAACAGGAATAGCAAAGGAAGAAACAAATGATAAAAAGATGAGCCATAAATCATTGTAAATTCTTATATCTCAAGCAATGCATGCACATCAATGATGTTCCTGTGAACATGAAGAAAAGTCACGTGAAGTAAGAGTATTTGAATTTTGCTGAAGGTAGCTATTTCCAGGGTGCCTGCTTGGAGAGAGGCAACTTTCATCCTGGGCAAAAGACTACTTTCATAATGTCTTGTTTTTGCATTATCCTCTGCACTCCAGTTTCTTGTATCATCTTTCTGTAATGGAAGATGTCATGGGAAGTCTCGTCCTCTACTGGTTATGATACAAAACAACTGGAAGAGGGAAACCACTCCAGATAAAAACCTCATCTAAAGGAAATAGTTTTCCTCCTTCAGAGCTAGCAAAAGAAGATAAACAAGTGTCCCATGGGACTGCACTTCTGTTGAAGACTGGGAGAATTCTCCAAAGAAGAAGGAAATGTCCTCTAGCATCCACTGATGAAGATCCAGAGTCATGCCACTGATGTCACACCAAGATTTACACTGATGCAGTTTTCTATCTTGAGAGCCAGTTCTGACTGATGCGTCCTCACTGTAAACTGAGTGATGCCTGGGACTGTCAGGCAGTGTTCACTACATTTACAGGAGCAAACGAGAACAAGATGGAGACAGTTTCATGCAGAAACATAGTATGGTACATAAGCTGAGGTTGGTTTTCTTTGCAACACGAAAAATGTCAAGTCTGTTAAAGAAAACCTAATTTTTGTTCTGGTGTGATGGTGAGAATTAGCACAGCTAGGCTTCACATTACCGAGACAGTATAGGAAGATTTCCCAGCAAAAGTGCTTTCCTAATGAGTGAAGAACAGACCACTGCCTACTGGATCTGTTGTATTATGCAAATACAGTAAAAAAAAAATTTATATTAATTACATTAAAAATTGTAGATAATGGATTCTTTCTTTTCTTCCTTAATAATTCAGATATACAAGAAAGGTCAAAAGCTGTAGTCTGACTGGACTGACCACACCATTTTTTACTATTAATTCTCCTATACAATATTACCGAAGATGAATGATTTTTCATTGTTTTAACAGAAAAGTATTTCACACATCTTTCAAATTTCCTCAGTATCTGAGCTCCATATGAGCACAGGATTTTATTAGGATATGTCAGTTCACCATAACCACTTTACTGAATAGAGACTTGCCATAAGAGTTTCCAGTTTACAAAGAGGAATAAAATAGCAGGTGTTAACACTGGAAAAGAAAATTGTGACAGAAAATTAAGGTTATTAGGGAAGCTGAGAATTATAAAAGGCCCAATAGGGAGTGATTTCAGAAACCACAGTTTAGCAGCAGAGCAAATAAACAAGGCAGCCTGTGACTGAAGTCATCAAACTAGAGGATATTTTAGCAAAACAATAAAATGAGAATCTCCAAATGGAACCTGGTTACCTAACCACTGTATTCTTTCACTTTTGGCTCATGAAATACAACCAGCCTGGCCACCTTGCAGGGTTGAGCCCTTGACGGGAAAGCATCCAGATGTTCTCAGTTTTTGGGACTGGATTGAGGTTTTGACACAAAACCTGTCTGTCTGGCAGCACCTCACTGTGTGAACTGTGAAGTGTTTCTGGAACCTATTCATGAGGTTTTCCCCTACCTGAGGATGCAGTGGCTGACATGGAATTGTGAGCCAGATTTTGCACTTATCCCTGTGCAACTCCAGGGTAGCCATGCCTGTCTGCAGAGCTGGGAAAGCAGACACGCCTGCCTTCACCTTCCTGACTGCTGAGTGACACACTTGCAGGCAGGAAAGAGAAAGACCTCAGAAAGATTGCTCTTCCCACTGCCCTGCTGTTGGCTGCAGGGCTGAGCAGTGCAGGGACACCGGGACAGGGCAGGGACACTCTTAGAACAGAATGCTCAGAAGGGCTGTACAGGGCAAGGCATCTACTAAAAGGATGAGGGACATGTCCCACAGACATGAAGTGCAAAGACCCACATCACAGATGTTCTGTGTCCACAGAGGCTGTGGCCACAAAAGTATTGTCATCACAAATATTTTAAAAAAATATTTAAATAAAGTAGTTCATATGAACCCTGTTCATAAGAGAGACTCTTCTGAGCAGCATAAATTAAAGTCACAGGCAGCAGGATGACCAAAACATCAGCATTTCACAAAAAAACCCTGTGTTACAGCCCCTAGGCTGTAAGCCAGCCCTGCTGAAGCAGACAATGACGTGGATCTTAAGGGCAGCAAGAACTGCTACAACAACAATCACGCAGCCTGACCCCCTGTGAAATGCAAGCCATAGAATTTTATCCAGCAGCTCCTGCAGCAGTAACACCTACTCCTCCCTGCTGCAATGAGGATCCTCACAACCCACTTTGTCTCGGCAGGACTCCAGAGGAAACGGACAGACATCAGACAGAAGCTTGTTTGTTTGCTTTCCCACAAGGAGCAGCCAGGAGAGCAGTTGCTGATCGCTGGTGCAGGAGCACATCCCTGGTACCCAGTGGGCAGGAGGCAGCCCGGCTCAGGCTGAGCACAGAAACCGGGGTGGCAGTCACACCACGCTGCAGCAGGACTAGAGCTCTTTCCTGCTTCACTGACATTCACGTTGCCTTCCTCTCACCCACTGAGTATTATCATCACAGAGGCTGGAGTCTGAATGTGTTTAATGCTTTCTTAGCCACAGATCATTAGTAACCAATTCCACTTTCCACTGTCTCAATTGTTTTTATACAATACAAGACTCCTTTTTTTCCTCTCTCCTCCCTCTTCTTTCTTCCTCCTTTTTCCAATTTTCTTGTAGTAAAACAGTCCTGCCTGAAAGCAATAAGCTCCTTTCAGAACTTAAAACCCTAATGGCAGGCATTTGGAAAAGAAGCTCTAAAGGCACCATTATTCCTGACTTTGGCTTCACTGCTGACTCGCTGTCTACATGCATAATGCCGAGCTTTTTCCCATAAAAATAGCAGTCCTCAGATAGCCACAAATCCATGTTAGCTGCTTGGGTTATTTATTCCTGGAGGAAGCTAGCAAAGTGACAACTTTTAGGACATTTGGGAGGCCACCATGAAGTGGTGAGCACTCAGCTAGGTATGGGAGGAATATAAATGAAGCAATGACTTAGGTAATTGTACCCACCAGGAACAGCTATTCATGCTTTTGGGGTATTCCCACTCTGCTCATGATGTTCTCTCCTCTTTCTCTACCAAAGCTTTTCTGGTTCACAAACTCTCTTTCCACATCTCAGTTCTGCATCTCAGCATTCACATAAGGCCTGAAACAAGATTGCAATTTGTCATTGCTCATCCTGTTTCTGTGGGGCTGCAGTGTCCAGAGCAGGAAAAGTCAGAGGTCCATTCCCAGTGTTGTTACTTGCTCTCTGTGAAAATTCCAGTGCAAATCTCCATCAAATTGACTGGCAGCAGTGAGAAAGTGCTCTGCAGCCCAGGCTGCTGGCTGGAATAGGCAGCACCTCTCAATAAAATCCTAGAGAACAGTAGGACTTTAACACCAAGGGCATATCTGCTACTGTCCAGGGTATGCCAAGCCATCAGGGGCCATTAAGTTTTGCCAGCAGGATACACATTTGAAAGTCGCCAAACAGAAATACAGATTGGTCTTGGGACTCAACTTGTGGCTGCAAGGGATAGCAGAGACTAAGAAACCTGGGGGATTAGTCAGATGGTGAATCCCTCTTCCACTGCTGTCCTAGGGAGAATAAAGAGCAAATGACAGGACTCACCCATGCCTGGAGGAACAGTGCCAAGAACTTCACCAGAGGTAAAGCACTCAGGGTGTTAGTCCCAGGCAAAGACAGGACTCCACCATGCCTCATCACTGCCAGGCCAACAGGCATTTCAGGATATTTGCAGCACCTGTAGTTCACGGCAACACTCTTCCACTGGGATTGCGTATGATGGATAAGGGGATGTTGCCCCTCTTGCGGCCACTGTGCAGTCAGTGCTAGCATAGACTCCTGGGTGGAACCACCACATATTTGCTGCAATTAGCTCTGAGTAGGGACAGCCCTTCTAAGAGGATAGAGGGAGAAAACCCGAAGTCACTAAACATCCATGCCCATCCTCACATTTTGTGAAGGAAAAGCCTCCTGCAAAGCTGTGCGTCCCACTGCAGAGTCCTCAAACCTACAAGTCAGAGCTGCTCTTGTATTAAGTCTAGCATAATCCAGCAGAAAACAAGTGGTGGACCACTGCAATGGGGCATTTCTAGCTGTTTGACTTTCAATCCATCCTTGAGTGAAAGAAACTATGCAAACCACCCTGGCACTCAGCAAGGCAGCACCATGGGAAGGCTCTGTACACTGTTTTGCTGGACAGACAGGGGCATTCCCAAGCCCCAGCCCAGAGCATTTGGCACATGGATACTGTCCATGCCCAACAGCCAGGCTCTGCCTTTGCCATAAAGAGCAATCCTTGTGTGCAGGGGGAGCGGGGCTCCTTGCAGCCCTCGCACAGCTGCCGGGTGCCAGAGGGAGAAGTGGGGCAGCCCCTTCAGCTGCCAGAAGGATGAGCAAGAGGCAGGCAGGAGCACGGGGATCTGACAGAGGCACGTGGCCCAAATCCTGCACACCTGCTGGGGTGTGATGCCAGCTGCAGCCCAACAAGGGGCCCCATTGATCCTGCCCATGTGGGGGGTTTCTCTGCCTCTGCACATGCAGCTGAGGAGATCTCGTGGAAGAATTTTCATCTGTGGTTTGCTAAGGGTTTCTCCCCAAAGAATCATGATTTAATTGCTGTTATTATCTTCATAAAGCTGTCCAGAGTGTTTTTCCAGTTGTTATTTAAAGCTTATCTAAAAGATATTGATAGCAGTGGAACGTTAAAACTGCATTCCTGGTATACCAGTAGCAGAGTGTGATAAAAACAGTAGGTCTCTTAAATCAATCATCATCTTTCTCTAATTTATTGTATTGTTGTATTTTTGGATTCATGCATAGCACATACAGCATATCATTATGAAAGTAATGCAGTTAGAAACTACATAAACAGATAACTGGAGTCTGAGTTACTGTCAGTCTTCTATGAAAAAAAAGGACACTTTGTCAAAGAATAAAAATCACACATTATCATTTCTATAAACATCCACTGATGAGGAACCTTGCCATAGAAAGCAAACTTTCCAAAACAAGTCCCTAAAACATGTTGTGTATGAAAAAAATTATTTTAAAATCTCTTGATCAGCAACAGCTTCACAAATAACAGTATGAATAATATGGATGTCTGGTGGGAACAAACAACCTCACAGGATATCATTAGGTATATAGTCTATACATATTTTTTTTCTATTCTGATTTGCTGTAGAGAGAAAAGACAGAAGCACAGAAGCGATGAAACGTGTCTTAAAAGATGGAGAAAATTTTTATTTAATGCAAATCCCTTGTTTCATCATATTGCTAGTGACTCATGCATAAAGGCTTAGAAATCTATGGAAGGAGATGAGAAACCTCAGAAACAGATATGAGCAAATAATTTGCTACAGGAGATTTGTTTTCTCTTCAAATCAACTCCATTTTTTAATTTAAAGAAATTATTTGCAAATAGGTCATTCTAACTATGAATTTATTCCCATGTTTCTAATCGCCTCAGGGATTGTCACTGAAAACAAATTTAGACAATGAATTTACAGACTAACTGTTCAAAAAGATTAGCTACTGTGAGTTGCCAATCAATTGGCATTAAAAATCATATGTGTTATTATCTCTACTTTGTAGTTCACTCCCTGAATTGCAAAGTCAAAAAAAGTACCCATCAGAGTTTTGAATCTCTCAGGTTTACTTTGGATAATGAAAAGGGCTAAGAAAAGTTAAGGAATTAAATGTCACCTCATGTCTTTTTCCATCCTTCCACACAAAGCCCCTTGTCTTCCAGTCTGTTACCTGCAGCCCAATCCCCAAGTAGTGCATCTCTTTATAACTCATCTTGGGAGAAGAGGCACATCACATTTATGGACTAGTGGCTTTCACCTGTCTTTTCCCCTCGCATTCTTCTCAAGTCATTTGTGTTGGTGAGCACCTGTCTGCCAATGACGCAACCTAACTCTACTCTGGCATGTTTAATTACCCAAGTTCCTGTGCCAGAGCTTTGGAAGAACAGGAGGAGACCTCCCTCTGCCTGTCCTACAGCACCACAGAACAATTAACCTACCCATCTGTGAATGGCATAAATTATCCCGTATGATCTTCCTCCTCCACCATCTACCATCTCCAGAAATCCTCTTTAGTAAATGGTTTGAGTTAATTGGCTTGAGTTCCCTTAAGCTCTTAAATAAGTTTGGAAAAGGAGTACTTGAACGTGAGACAATGCTACACAGACCTCCTCCAAAGAGGGGCAACTCTCTGGCCTGCAAAACTGTCAGGAGTAGGCTGAAGCCCCTTTCCCTTATTTTTCTGTGAATAAGCCAAGGAAAAATCAGACTTTCTGCTATAGCTATTACCAAGAATGAGGCAGCAGTGTAGGAAGTAGTAGCCAGAATTGGTGACTATTTTTAAGATTCATTGCACCATATTCGGGGTTCACCATTGCACCTTCTAAATGGCTTACATAGACCAAGCTTTTTAAGGCTTTTCCTCTGGTTTCCTGATCCAGCTGTACCCAGTTTAGCTTGGGATTATTTCTTTAATTCTTGGCTTTTGCTGACTTTACAGTGACTTTTGTCCATGCCTTCCTCTCTAGCAATGCAATATTGCCTGCAGTTCTGTGCACGCTGCAAAAGAACTGGTGAAGGGTAAAAAATGCCTGAGATGAAATATTTGAATAGAGTTACTCCAGTGAGAGATGTTGCTGTAATATCTGGTATACAGAAGCAAGTATCATGAAAACATTTTTCCCCATGGAGCAGTTTCATTAGCCTGCCAAATCCTTTGTAGCCAGGAAAATGCCTATGCTGCAAAACTGAGACTGATATTATGACAGCATCAAATCTGGGCTTGCTACAGTCTATATCTTACCCCAAAATCATTCTTCACACAGGCTTCCAAGGCTTGGTTCTTGCAATGGAGTATGCTAAGGAGGTGAAACTGGGAAGCAAGATAGAATACAAGATTAATGCTGCAAGAACACACATATCAACATCCTTCTTGAAAGGTGGCCTGTGTACCCTACAATAACATTGGGAAGTGAGCAGAAAGTTCACTGATCCAGACAGACCCATGGCATCCCTCCTTGAAGAGAGATTTGGGACTTAACAACACAATTACAAGAAGAAAAGAGTTCTCTCTACCAAGAAATACATTCCTCTTCTAGTACATTGAAACAATTAGGTAATTTCCATCTCCTTCCTTGCAAATTGAATCTCTCAATAGCCCAATTTCTTCAAGTGACATTGTTTTCTCAGGCACAACAAAAGTAATTTTGCTAAGCCTCCACACTCTCCAAGTACCTAAGCATCTCTAGCACCTGAGTGTTCAGTGCTGCAGCTATTTCTTGACTACTGCTTGGACATGTTTCAAGTTGACATTTTAGATTGCATAACTCCTGGCGCAGCACTGCAAAGATGTCTCCTCCCATTGCATCAGAGAGTGACCTGCTGTGGCAAAGGCTATTACTTCTTTTGAGATTATCGAGTCTGTGGTGCCTCATCGAATTATACAGATTCCAAGGAGAGAAAAAGTAACTGCTGCGTGCTCCAGGCCCTGAACTTTTCAGTGCAACACATCTGGAGAGCCTTCATCTGCATATGCATCTCTAATGCCACATCTCCTTGGTGAACACTGCGTGCATTGAATTCTGCTAACATAGGGTGACAGACAAGTAACAATAGGAGCGACGTTGACTCTGTGCTTGTCTCATCCTAAAATAAAATTCTGTGTGATGGACTAGCCACAGCTGCACGCTTACAAAGAGCAGTCTGTGGTTTCCAAGCAAAGCAGCTGAGAAGTTTAAAAAAAATATATATCTCAGCTTCCCCCTCCCCACTCATCTCCACACACATGTTAGATTTGAGGCCAAAATCCGATGACTAAACTAGGCATACAACCAAGAGTGACCTGATTTTGGGGAGTTACTGAGCACTGGTGTTGCCCAGGGACTTCACTGCTTCAAAACTGCATTTCTTGGGGAACACAGAGGCTCAGTTCCTCTGAAAATTGGATACATTCAAGCAGGTGCCTTAACATTAGGGTTTTTAATGGCTCAGTCTACTGTTTCATTTGAGAGTAAGGGCAAATGAATACTGAATAAAAATCATTAGAAAAATCAAACACTGAAAGTCTAGTTTCTGTAGCATTAACCACACTGAGTACCACTGAGGGGGTGGGAGCAGCAGGCTGTGCAATTGGCAGAACCACTTTCCCATCAATGTGGCACAGACCAAGTACTACAACCGATAGTACCAGTAGGGAGGTAAAAGCATGACTGATCACACCCAAATCTCAGAAATCCCCTGTGAGCAGTATCCTCACTTCTCCAGGCAGCTCACTGACACTAAATACTGCAGTTTTTCTAGTCAGGTTTGGTCATCCAGCAGCCCAGGGACAGAAATGAGCAAACCTGGATCTATCTGAAGCAGACATGGTGATGCTGAACCCAAAGGGTGAATTTTCTATCTCTTCCCCCACCTCACTCCACATAGTCCTTGCAGCAAAGGTTGCAGGAAAAGACTAATCCTTGCCTTCAAGGGATTTGAAGAGAGTTCTTAACTTTATGAGGAAAGCTTAAAAAATTGTAATTCTTAAGCAACTTTCCAAGGCTGGTTGCTGAAGGTTACAGGGCTAGGTGTGAAGATGTGTAATCCTGTTTTTCAAATGTCAGCAGGAAAAAAGTCAAATTTTCCTTTTGGCTTTCTCCAACCCCTGAGTAATCTGATGCAATATAAATCAATACGTTCTTGAGACAGCATTCCATGGAAAATGTAAATTGTAATGTTATCTGATATTTGTGTTGTACAAACTCAAGCAAATTGCAGAAACTATAATCCTGGGCTGTGAATCACTGCTGCAGATCTAATCACTACCAGTCTTTTCTGTCCATCAGCTCTGCTGTCTGCAAAGCGGTGGAAGTATGGATTACACAACTTGTACTTTTCATCACTAACATGCCCTGGTGGTAAGAAATTGTAGTGTGACCAAACAGTTAATCAGAAGCAAAGCCTTGTAGCTGGTTTCAATCTCCTGTGTGCAGATGCCCTCGCCTCTCCAACCAGAGCAGGTTCAGGTGTTTACTGCCAACACACACCTACTTTAACTTTTTAGAGCAAAAACTGTTCAGGGGAACAGACTGTTTAGGAGCTGTGATTAGGAGGAAGCTCGCTAGTGCAACAAATGGTCGAGCAGACAACACAAACCAACAGATGCCAAACTATTTGAAGCCTGATACAGAACAAACATTTGAGGAGGGCCCTCCCTCCTGAAGTGAGGGCCAGGGCTGTCAGACCCCAGACAGAAACACATACCAGCTGGCCAGCCATGCAGAATGAAATCTCCCAAAGACTGGTTTCATCATAAGCAGCAGCTGACCGATCACAATTGACAGGACGGCTGACAGGAGGGCTCATTCCTGGGCTTCCTCCCTCCCTCGCTCTCAGTCAACATGAGCCGCCACTTTTGTCATGAGAGCCTGTGGTATGTGTTTGCCTGGCACAAACTCATGTTCATGGGGAATCAGACTTATTGTTTGCTACAGTCTGCCACAGGGCAAGTAAAAACTCCTGTCTCAAGCTGGCAGAAACCAAGTGAAGTCAAAATCTCCTCATAACGAAGTGCACACTGAGCAAGCCTGAGGCTGCTTAGGGAATGCAAGCAGGTCTGCCCTGATTCTGCTGGGATTAAGTGGTGCTTTGACACACAGCTCTTACCCCACAGTGATGAACACATCTGACATCACACCTTTGCTTTACTGCTCACATCTCCATCATTGCTGCCACAATTTTAGGCTGTACATTCGCCAGCAGAGACTAAGGCCTGAAGAGTTATTCCTGCACTTTATTAGTGTCCTCACAAGCCTTTCTAAGAAGACCACTATAGACATTTTGGTGGTTCAAAGACAAAGAAGGAAGTCTCACAGTCTGTGTGAAATATGAAACAGGGAAGCAGAAGGTCCTGGAAAAAAGAAGAGGCACAGAGTCGAAGAGAACTTTCTTGTAAGGTGGGGACTTTGAAGAGAGAAATGGAATGAAAGTGTCTGATGTGAGCTCTTCTACAGAAGGCTGGCAGACTTCTCCAAACCCACCCAAGCTGCTGATCTAAACAGAGCACCCTGAAAATTCCTTGTGAAGCAAATGACAGGATGAAGGAGAATGCAGGAGGACGATATCTGAAAGAGACACACAAGCAAGGGAGGGACTGTCAGCGGGAAAGTCCTATTCTATATATCAGGTTTAACAAAAGTAGGAGAGTCACCGAAAAACATCCCAGCAAACAGAAATTTCAGCATCCACATGCTTTTTCAGTTTGCCTAAGTGTTGTTTATACCTTCATGTCTACATACAACTTTATCCACTTTTAAATGGTACTGTAATTATATTTTCTTCATAGTAGCAGAGCATTAAAAAAAAACAAAAACAGACAAGCCAAGGGAACAAACTCTTCTTGGACAGTTTCCCATGCCTGTTATTTTCATTAAAAAACAGGGTGCACTGAGACTAAGGCTGTTTGCACTATGTGCCTGACTCAGGAAACAAGCAGTTTGTTATTATGGTTATTTCTGGCAATTTAGACCATTTCTTCTTAGAAACATAAAGAATTCCTATTTAAGTACTAGTCTGCAGATTCAAAATGCATATCCTAAGTCTTAGTCTGCAGGGTGTCCCACCTGACTGACTAGGAAATAAATCCAAACAGAGCACAGCAAAAAATTACAATAAGTTGCCTGCATCACTTCAGGCCATATTCATCAAGTGATGGCTTATGAGTGCTGCCTCCTGAAAATACCCAGGAGCTGAGTATTATGAATTCTAAGCCACTGACCATTATTTCCCTTTACTCCACAAGTTCTATTAAAAAAAAAAAAAAAATCAAGGAGCTATCAATTAACAGTCTCATTCAAGCTGATGCTGAATTAAACAGGATAAAGATGCATGCCCTGACTCAAGCAGAACAATCTTTCCCCCACAATTGCAGCAGAGAAGCTCTTCTTTGTTTAAATATTCAGTTCTACAAAGGCTTTAAAATCCTCATCCTCACAAAGGTTAGGAACTCTGTGGGCAGCGGTGTAGGCTGTGTGCACCAGATTTGGGAACATTTATGTAAGTGGCTCCTAAGATTGTACAACAAACTGGGGAGAGCCGGGAGCCAGTTTCACTGGCTACACACTGTACCTGTAGCTCTTGTCTCTCCCTCCGCATTTTGGTCTTAATCACTCTAGACATCCACAAGATGCTCTGCTGCGTCCATTAATTTTTGAGAAATAAAATAGGAATCTATTCTTAAAATCGACATTTTAAAAATATGGGATGCTCCCACTGCACTGCCACAGCACTTCTCTGTGCTGTTCCCCATTTATCTTTCATGTACACACACTTCCCTCATGCCACCTTATAGCCACTTCTACTTGCAGGGCAAGGTAGCAGCTTTCAGACAACCAAGAAAACTGTGAGAAAAAGGGTAAGGTGGGACTATTTTCCATATTTCAGGCTAAAAATAGACATGATTTATATTTAAAAAAAAAGACCAGGGAAGTTATTACACCTGTCCTTTACCATAGGATGCAGGATTTCATGCTCAAATATGGGAAACCCCATATTAAATGAGAAGTCTGCCAACCCTGGGAGCTGAATCATAAAGAATCATTCTGTGGAGTCACAGAGGTTTCCTAGACTACTCGTTTTCACATGAGCTGATAGCTCGAGGGGATGTTCAGACAGTGCTTGATGCTTTTGAACCCAACCTACAACCAGCCAAAGTCAGTTCAAACCTGACCGCCGGCAGAAAGCATGGAAAAAACAGGAAGAGGAGCGAAGCATGTTGCCATGGTCTGCCTCTGTCAAAGGAGTCTGCAGTCTGATAGACATCAAACCAACAGAGCAGAAAGCTCAGACTGCACTGAAGCTAAATAAATGGCATGTTTGGCAGGAGTGGGGGAGAAGTTTGGATCTGTATAGGAAGGTAGGGGAAGTCTGGGAGAGGGGTAAAGGGGTGGTAGAGGAGGAGAAAAGGGACAAGACTTGGAGTAACACAGACATGCTCCCAGTCCTAAAAAAGTCCAAGGCAAGTAAACAGTTTCCTCCCTGCCTCCTCTTGGTCCTCAATGAGATCTGGGCACCCTTGCCCTGAGACTCATCTCCAGAAAATGGTGACTGCCATTCTTTATGGGAGCCAGCAATAGGGCAGCCTTTTCCACCTTCCTGGTACCTTCTGAAAAGCACAAAGTGCAAGACTGGAAATGTACTGGGTCAGTGCTTAGCACAGTATCACAGGCACTGACAAGGGGTTAGGAAGGGAGGGACCACTGACTCAGATGAATGGCAGTTCCCACCCCTCACATCTCCTGCGTCTCTACAGAGGACATTTTCATTCACCAGAGCCTACAGCTCATGGAGATGAATAGGTAATTTCACACCCCTTCAAAAAAATGCATTCTGCTTAGAGGTCAGGAGTCTGAAATCTACACACTCAATTGGATTTCCTTGATACTAATAGCACAACATAAATTTGCCATACAAATACATAAACTTGACATCACCTGAGTGATTTACAAAATGCATTCCTTAAAAACTAAAATAAATAGCCTCCCTGGAGGTTGAATGATTGTTTTGAGGGGCTTTTCTCTGGAGTCAAAGTGGGTCCAATCAAAACACCTAGCACTCAGTTCCACTACATCCATCACAGCTGGTGCATGGTACCTGTCACCTCCTTGGCAGACAATGCAGAGCAGGGAGCTTGGCAAAGGCTTCATACCGACAAGGAAGATCAAATCTCCCAATGGGATGGAGCAGCCCTAGCAAAGTACCCACTAGGATTCTCTGGTTGCTTCCCCATATTGTGTGGGGAATAGGATCTTGTTCTCCTAAGCAGACCGTGTTGATTATCAGTCTCAGGACTTGGGGGTGGTTAGCACATAGAAGTCATTCTTCACTCAACCCTGTACATGTGCTGAGGCCTGAGAGAGTCCTAATCTCACTTTCTGCTATGCTCGGTAATGGTCTGAGAGTCAGCAAGAGAAATGGAGCTGAAAACCATAAGAAGTCAGGCAACTTACATTAAAGACATAGTCCCCTCTTCTCAGCTGGGACAGGAAGCAGACTAGAGCAGGTTGCTAGGCTGGCAAGGAGGGAATGTAATAAAGCAAGCCTGGTTGAAATTGGTGCAGGGAATTTCACAGATGGGTGACATACAGGGAATTCAAGATCTACTCAATATGTGCAGTTAAATAACCCCAGAAGCATGCAGAACTCCAGCAGGCAGCTGCCTTTGATGCATATATAGCAATAGGTACCAGCTGACAAGGACTTATTGGCTCCTAAAATATCATGGATTAAGAAGACAGGAAAGGAGGTAAACTAGAAGTGCTAGCCAATAGATATGCATGACAGAGGTTGGAAAAGGAAGAAGATTCACATTTTTAATGTGGAGGTTTTTGTTAAATGGCTGTCACATCACAATTTATGGAGCTAGACCTGCTAGATGGCTCCCCCTCTGTCTACACAGTAGAGAAGAGCTCAGCACTTATCACGGTGTGACCAAATGCCAAAGAGTAGGAAAGAAGCACATTGCAGCCAGCCTGCCTCTCCATTCCAGTCATACTCATCTTTCAGCAGCCCCTGTAGCTAGGAGTCACAAAATTCACTTCCAATTGAAATAGTTCTCTTGCATTAAAAGGCAGAGAAACTGAATGAAGACTACTCACCCACCATAAAGTTGTGTACATCCAAGATGACCTTCCTACCTTGAATAGTTTGGGGTCAACATGAACTAGCAATCTAAAAGGGAAACTTTCCATAACCTATTGCCAACTACTTGAATCAGTGATTTCCAAAATGTGGGCCATAGACAGCTGGTTGGTCATGTGTGACTGGCACTCCTCCATTCTCATTGCTATTTCAGCCTGAGCCCTGCTAAAAATATACCAAATCATTTCCTAATATTGCATTCTCATGTGACCACTAGCTGGTGTCGAAATGGGGATGTAAGAAACCCAAAGATGTGAGAGGTGGAAGAGGGTTGCTCCATGCATCAGGAGACAGTAAAGGGAGGTATGGCTGACTTCAGGAGAATGTGAGATGCAAAACCAGGCTCCCACTTAAGATAAAGCAAAACAATGGGATGTGCTAGAAAAGTGTATTCTTTCAGTTAAGGCTGCTGAGAGGCATGTAGATTGTTTTTATGATTTGGTGGGGTGTTTATGTTTTCTTCTGTCTATTTCCATAGCCTCCTCTCATTCCGGGACATACAGTGATGCTCTGTACCAAGAAGTGTGACTCTGCTCAGCTGTCAGGGTGTCTGGGCCCTGTATGGTCAGACACTCAGTGGTACAGAGGTACCTCAGGATATGCAACCAAGCACCTGTGCCATCCAAGCAATAACCACTGCCCTTTGGGCACCCGAGCTTGTGCCAGAGCAAGGTGCATTTTTGCTTGTAGTTAAAACTGCCGACCAGCCTGCCAGTGCCCCAGAACACGCAGGCCATGGCACATGGCATGACCCAAACATTTCTGACTCCTCCTGGGCTGCATGCCTACCATGCTGCAGGTGGGGTGCAATGGGGTGCAGCCATCTGAAGAAACAGATGGATCAATACAGAACTGTAGGTCTCTCCTATCCATCAAAAAATGGGAAAAGGGAAAAGCAGGCCTAAGTTGTTTTCATAACAGATAACAGTATGAGGGATTCCAAGGGGCGGTGGTGGGGGGAGTATGGGAGTGTGTAAATCTGTTAAAATAATTTTATAAAAAAGGATATGAACAAGTGAAGCCTCAGTTTATGTTTGCCACTTACATTTGCTGTCCTTGACAAAAATAGGTGGCAGGCTATTGCAGGCTTTAATGGCCTGCAGATCCTTGATGGTATATTCCAGAGAGGACAGGATCCTTTGGAAGGCTGCACAGTGATATCACCCACCTCCAGATTGAGAAGAATTTGAAAGCCTGTTCCAAGAAGATCTGGGGCTGCAGGCAGGACAAATAAAGCTCTCACGTGCGTTTCAGCCAGGCAGCTGCATGTAGTTCAGCAGGAAACTCTTTGTACTATGTGACCAGGTCACAGGCACAAACAAAAGGGCACTGAGAGACTGAGTCAACAGCCGGTTCTCATGTCCCTCTGTGTCATATTCATGTCTATAAAAATCAAGTGCTCTTAAGAGGAATTTGACATCATATATGCATGCTGTAACACTTGTTATAAAAGAAACAGTAAAAATTCAAAAAAAGGCACAGAGTTCCAAAAGTTTTACTGCTACTAAAACAATAGCTGCAGACTACATTTCCAACAAGCAGCAGCCAGGATTTTAACCATGCTGCTTACACTAATCCGCCTGAAATTTCTCTTAAAGATAATCCAGGAGGAGGTCTGAACTAGCCTATTCCTTTTAAGAGAAAGAAACTGAAGAAAAAAGCTAAAGTTGAACAGTCACCTGAAAGAAGTGAAGAAATGCCACTTCTGAAAGGGACTTCACTGACCATACTGGATTTAGCTACTCAACCACTGTTGAAAATCACAGGTTATTGAATCGTCATAAAGGTCTGAGAACATTGGAAAGTAGCAATAGTCACTGTTGAATGACAGCTATGTGCTGTGCAGAGTAATAGGAGCAGGGTCTCAGAAACCACAATGTCCAGCATTACCACTCATTTGCCTTCAGAGCACAACAATGAAGGGAAGGAAACACTGGAAGAATGCAGTTTGGAAGAGTCTGTTAAATGCATTATAAAATGTATTGCTGTAAGACTGCAGTTCAATTTATCCAGGTTTGTATTTTTCTTGCAGGAATTCTTTTCTTTACCAATGAGGGCACCAACATGAAAAATTTTGATTCTGGTAACAGCACCCTTTAAATAAATTATGGGATTTTTCTTCCTTAGCTAAGAAACAGAAATGGTTTGGGGTCTCTGTACTTCTAATTTCAATGAAGACAGAGTAATAAGGCAACAGCTTCTCTAGTATGACACACAAGTTTTTCTCTAGTAAAACATACAATTTTTCTCTGTTGCAGTAAGAAGAATAGAGTCCTCTTCCTCCTCCTTACTGTTGAAGACCTGCACAATTTAGGAAATCTTCCCAAGAAAATAAGGAGAAGAATATTACAGCAAATTTGTCTGGCTGAGTCAGCAACATCTGTTTGAGCAAGCCTATGCAGTGCTCCAACACAGAGGTGGGAGGATTTCTTTCTACCACATCCCTCTGGGAGTGAGCTGCAGAGATCATCCATATAAAAACACCCTCTTGCAGGTGGAATTGCAACTCATCTTTGTGGTCAAAGCATAGGTTTAAAATCTGGCAGAAATTCTGGTTGTGAGGAAAAGGATCTGCCGTCTGATTGTCTTCTTGCTGTTGAAATCCGCTTCTACTTCATAGGCTCAGAAATAGAGAAAACAAGGTGCTACCTAGGGCAGGAGGTGGCTGGGGAAAGGAAGCAGTCCAGGCATCATGATGAGCCATAGCACCATTGCTTGTGCCTTGTGAGGGAAAAAGAAGAGGACCAGCTGCTCAAGTGGCTGTCCTCCATCTTTTCTGTGGTCAGACTCCAACCAGGGTGGTTTCCCTCTGCGGGGAAGAAGTCTGCAGTATATTTTCACTTCTGTGGGAAGACTGTTCTCTGAGTCAAGCAGCCTGTAAATTATCTTGTGCCTGTCCTGAATGGGCGGAAAGTTTTTCTGGGCACCCATGCCCTGGTTGTGTATGAAATTGCCTGCTGGATCATGTTATGACAACTGTCAATCCCAAGACAGTTACAGACCGGTCCTTTCATCAACACAGGGTCTGAAATTCAGGAAGAACTTCAAGCAAACCGCTTAAGGTTACTGGCTGCCTTCATGTCAGCACCAAGATTGGAATACCAGACTAGCTGGCCTCAAGTCAAAGGTTCAGCTCCACCTATCCTATATATAGATTATTGTATCATATGCTCCCCCTTATTGCTATGCAACTGGGTGTCAGAGTAAAAACACAATTAAACACTGGTCTTGGGCCTCATTGAACCAGATGTTGGGAGTGTTTTTCTCCATTGTGCTTGTCTAAAAGGCAGCCACATTCAGTAATCAACACTCAAGCTGATTTTTCTAAATAGGCTTTTGACCTTGACCTCTTAGGACGACAGGAATTTGCTGCAATTCTCTCTTTGAAAAATCTTGAATAATTTGATTACAGTAGGAGCTGATTAAGCCTTCTGGTTTCAAAGCCAAGTATTGCATCAAGCTGAGGAAGAGACCAATAAACATGGTTGTTTCATAGCCACTTGTAACTGCTTATGAAAAGGCACCAGTTCTTGCCAGTGAAGCCCAGCATCCTGTGCTCCTACTGCCATCATCTAGATGTCAGCAATCCCTAAGGATTGCTCAAAGGCTTTTCTCAAGGCTTGGGATGATAGCATCTCTTTTATACCTGGTCTAATTCTCCCTTATAGTTCTTCAAATTGGTAGTCAAGATTCCAGCCACTGAAACATTACCTTTATACACATGAAATTGCTCTGCACAACAGCGTCTTGAACCACTGATAGTCGTTTATTTCTGATGTGCCCTAAGGCAACATCCTGGCAACAGTAAATCCACAGAAATTTACCAATGACTTCACTCAGACTTATTTTTTTCACCTTAGGGGCCTTGATCCTCCTGATGAAAAATAAGAGAAAAATTTGCTCCAGGTTGCAGACTTGGTTTCCCGAGCCTTTTTCACTTGCCTTATTAACACTGGTGAGTAAAGTAGAGAGATAAAATTCACTCACTGAAGGGTTCTTCTTTCTCATGTTTTATGCTTTTGATCCATACGAGTACCCAAAAGAAATTGGTTTTCAGCTATTGATTTAGCTCAGAAACATAGCAGGGACTGCCACCACCATCACCTGTGAGGAAGCACAGCCTGATGGTGCCATCCTGCTTTTCTCTTGATATATTTCCCCCTTTCTAATTTTCAGACATATGCCTATTTTAACCGTATGTACACAAATGCAGAATTTGTCTGTTTGGGACTTTACATTACTTTCATTACAAAACTGTGTAAAAAAGACAGCAAATCAATTTCATAGTCAGTGCTCACGCAGCAGGAGACAATTCATACTGACATCTGATACCTGCTGGCTGCTGCTTCCAATTATGCCAGATGCTTGAGAGTGGGACTGTCGAAATAACAGTGTCGATGGTGCAATCAAACTAGTTAAGATTCTGGAAGTGTGTTGTGCTTGGTTCAGTGCGTCGTCAAATTCCCACCATAAGCAAAATAGTGACACCTACTCCTTTTTTGTTAACTTCTTAACCAGCAAAGAGATATCCATTAATTCAATGTAAAGTTGCATCCTTGGATACATCTACCCCAAGGCTAAATATCAAAAGATTGGAAGAAATATGAATCAAAAGTGAAATAAACATGCTAAGGACTTATAATAATACATCCTTACTAGATTCTGCTACAAGGCTGCATTACAGCCCTCAAGGCAAGACCATGTGTACTGCCTGTCCAGTTCCTTGCAGCGCACTAGGGAATTCTCCTGTCATCAGGAAAAAATTGGTGAGCCTGAAATTGGCAGGAATAGTAGAAGAAGAATAGGACAGGATGTCACTGAGGCATTAACTGACCAGCAGAGACAAAGAGCATTTCTCTTCATTTGAGGCAGAAAGCAGAGGACAAGTTTGGCTGGATACATAGAGCGGAATAACCATGAAGTCTCTTCTCTTATCTCCCTAAAATACTAAAAGAGAAACAGAACACTGTGGTGCTGGCAAAAGAGATCCTTCTTCATACTGACTGTCATCTCTCGAAAAAGCCAATCAACTGAAAACAGTTGCACATACACAAAGAGAAGAAAATCACTGGGCCCACCCCTTCCATTTCCCATTCTTCCATGAAAAGATCTTTTAGAAGAAATGCCATCAACCCTCTTTCTTTCTCTTTTCTTTTTATTCCTTCCAGCAGCCTTCAAGCCAAGGCATCCTTCACTGATTAGCCTCAGAGATCACAATACTTAGCATCTCCTGAGCAAGTTGCATCATAAATCACATTGTCCAAAGAAATGAGAACAGGAGCACAGGAGATCAGTTTAGCACAGTCCAAAATGGAACAACACCAACAGTTCCACTTGGCCTTACCTTGTCAATTAGCACAGGCTGTCCCCAGCAGATACTTAATAGAATATTATGAACTGCACACCACAGATAACTCCCGCAAGGTTTAATTGTGCTCTCTGCAGAGGACAGAGGATGTCACTGAGGCAGGGAAGTGGGACTCTCCAGGCTGAGCAAGGAAGTTGTAGCAACTTTCTGCATATAAACGCTTCAGCTGAGCAATACAGTCCCACTAAGCATGTGCAAATATACAAATAGCTTCTCACTGGAGACTTCCAGAAGAGACTGAAATGTCTGGTTTGAGATAGTTTTGTTTTGCAGAGAGGCATCACTTGATGTACCTGATCTCCAAGTCAGTGCACAGTTACCTATTCCATTTGCAGACCAGGTGACAGTATGTCTGCAGTAAGAGCACCTACGCACAGTTGTGAAATGGCCATAATTTAAACACTGCATAAAAAAGCTCAGTTGATTTGGCTGGCCATATTCAGAAGCATACTGTTCTGAATTGAACAAAATCTGCTGGATTTATAAGTAGATGGTCACATTAATGATGTTAGTATATTTGCAGTAATCACAAATGACAAACGATTCTTTGCAATGTTTTCATCAATGATTTCTAAATTTACTTCTAAATTTACTACATCTGTGCTAATCCTCATTTAATGTTTTTCATAGGCCATGGGACCTTTGTTAGCAGAACAAATAACTGTCATATTAAATCTTATCTAAATACATTTTCAGGACTCTCATTTAAAAAGTTACTCTTAAATCTTTCAGACAATAAGACCTATGGCAAAATGAGTCTCAAGTAACATGTCTTTGGCAATAATTTTAAAATCCTTAAAATTCACAAATGCCTCACTCTTAATTACATGTCAGGGTACTTTCACACAAAAAATGGAGGAAGTTCAACAAAACTTCAGCCTCTTAACCCAGGTATCTCTGCCTACTTCAGGGGAAAATTGAAACACAGAGGAGAAACCACTGAATCTTCAAATTATATCCAGTTCTACTCATTGACTTAGAGGGGATAGTGTACCAAAAGTATTTAATTAATTATGGATATTAACCACATTATTAATGGCATGAGGTAGAAGCCATATGTCAGTGCAGAATGTAGCATATACATTTTGTGAACAATTCGTTATGATGGGATAAAGAACAGCATATTTAGTTTAAATACCTTGACTGAAAAAAACCCTTAAGCATGGTCCAATTAATTACTCCCCTAATTACTCTTGTTCCGATAAGTCATTGACTTGCTCCACATCACTATATATTTGAATTTTAGACTTACTACTGCTAATATAATTAGTACTAAGCTTAGATCTAATATAAACAGAATTAATGCAAATCCAGGAGATATTCAGCATTTAGCTATATCTTATTTTTAGAGCATTAATCAGTTGTCTGACTTTTTTTCTTTCTAAATTATCTATCACACTGCCTGCACAATCACAAATTATTTCTTCATAATATTTCCAATCCAAGCGTAACTTAGTCAAAAAATAGTTGGGAATGGGGAGAATAGCAGGTGATTTCTTTCATGAAAAATGTACATTACAAAGTCTTGCAAGAGACAATCTAAAATATAAGGGTTGACTTATTTTCCTAATTCAAAAACCAGTTTACACTTGAAAAAAATTTGATTTCTAAAACACACAAACACCTAAGGAAACAAAATCTAGATATCTACTGTGTTCAGGAGATCCACATAGAAAACAATTAAAACCAAAAAAAGTGAAAATTATTTCTAACTAGATCCCAGTTGTATTAAAGGCTTGTTTTCCATTCAAAAATTTTTACCACTTTTAACACACATTAAAAATATAAAAGGATTTACAACAAATTTAAATCTGGTTCTTGTACTACAACTTTCTTGCCTAGCATCTAGACAGTACAGCTCATGTTTTATTTAAAAAAAAATTAAAAACCCAAACACACACACACACAAAGAGACACAAGCTTTTAGTCCAACAAGATTATCTTATGCCTAAAATGAAATTACAAAGAACAAGTGTAACTACCAATATGTAGATGTATGGAAAAAAGCACAACGGCTTCAGTAATAAGATCAACACCTAATTTCAGGGTCCAGTGCTTTACAGCTTCTGGGAGGCAGGACTTTGCTAGCAGGTGTGACCAGAGAAGAAAGATCTAAGATTGTGCAGAAAAATTTTTAAGAACTATTTGTCTCAGTGTGTTTTGTTATTTATGCTCAATCTGTCCCAGAGTCACACTGTATAGAGATGTGATGACGAGGGAGAGGAAGCAAAATATTTCTTTAAAAAGTTTCTACATGTTTTCAAATCTCCACAAGAGATGAAACTCCATGCAGTTCCTGGGACAGCATTCATGTCATGCTTCCTTCTGCACACTCAGGAATCCCAAGCTCTTACGTACATATTTTCAGAACTCTAAAACACCACGGAACCCTGATTAATTCTGATTAATTGTCCAAAGACTTAATCAATATTAAATGAGCTAATTACAACTAGTTGTCCCTGTGGGACTGTCAGAAGGCTGATAAAGATCGGTCAGTTGCAGGTACAAGCCAGCACAGATCCTTACTCTTCCCTAAAGAACAATTTACGTTGACACTAAACCTCAAATTGCCACTGATGGATAGCATGCTACGTGTACCTCCCTTAATCTCTGCAAGAATCATAAAATATTTACCTCCACAATATTGGCCAAAGGAGCATAGAACTGCAACAGAGCAGTGCTTCCTTGTGCTGCTTTCAGCTGGGATAGAGTTAATTTTCTTCACAGTGGCTAGTACGGGGCTAGGTTTTGGATTCATGCTGAATTGATTGATAATATACAGATGTTTTTGTTATTGCTGAGCACAACTTATGCAGACCCAAGGCCTTCTATGCTTTGCTGCCACACTGATGAGGAAGTTGGGGGTAAATGGGAGGCTGGGAGGAGACACAGCCAGAGCAGGTGACCCAAACTGACCAAAGGGACATTCCCGACAATATGGCATCATGCTCAGTATGTATAGTGGGGAAAGAAGGAGGAAGGGGGAGACATTTGGAGTGATGGCATTTGTCTTCCCAACTCACTCTTACCCATGAAGGGGCCCTGCTCTCCTGTAAGTGGCTGAGCACCTGGCTGCCCATGGGAAGTAGTGAATTAATTCCTTATTTTACTTTGCTTGTGTGCATGGCTTTTGCTTCCCATATTGAACTGCCTTCATCTTGACCCACAAGTTCTGTACCTTTTATCCTTCTGAATCTCTCCCGGATCCCACTGGTGGGGGAGGCAGCCAGTGACTAGTGGGGGTTAAACCACAACACTGCCCCTATTTCTACCCCATGAACCACATGGAGTACATGAAATAGGATAGCAGAGATGTTGGGCCATCTTCAGTCTGTTTCAATTCACAGTGTCTCCTTTTGAAAAAAAAATGTATGATAAATGTATACGGAAAAAATAATTTTGAAATGTCATATCCCAGCATTCAGACAGGGGTATGATAGATATATAGATTTTCATGTCTTGCACATTGTATTGCTAGTATAAATCATGACAGGAGTGAATTAAGACATAAATAGGAAAGAGAGAGAGAGACTGGAAAAGAGTCTCATGAGCTAGGGACAGTGGAACAAATTCATGCTGCAAGAAAAAAATCAATGAGGAGAGTGAGTGCTTCTTTCACAGAAGCTTTACCCACCCACAGCACGATGTAGCTTGGTCCATTGACTCTTTCCAACTTAAAGCAATTCGTAAAAGCTAAACTGACAGTATGTTCTCTGCCTCTGGGAAAGATGAGAAGCATTTGTATGAATGGCTTTCTGAGGTTTCTGATACCTGTCGAGGGCACACACACATATGACTGTTTGCGTGAGGTATTGTTGCTAACTGGCATCTTTTCTTTTGCAGAAATGTTCAAGTGCTCCAGAGTTTTTAATGATGTCCTTTGAGTGTGCCTCTCCATAGATGAAAAAGGGGAGAAGTAACATAAAAAAATTCTTCAGCAGTGAGAGCTGGAGGATCAGCTCAGCGGTAGAGCAGGAGTGAGTGTTGCCTGGAGAATGCCTGCAGAGCCCCCAACACATCACTAGCCCTGGATGTGCACAGAAACATTTGGAAATCTTTCCTTGCATGCATTTACTTTCCTTACATTTTTTGCGTGCATCTGTTCTCATTCAAGCTCTACCAGATGAGGAACTATCATGTAATGACAAGAGTTTGAAGACAGTTCCAGCTCTCTGTCACAAAGATGCTGCGTGGTATTAAAAGATATAAGGAAAAACAAAGGAGTACCATGATTTGGCCTCAGGTTTTTAAACACAGGATTTGTAACTATTGTTATGCAAATACCTCCAAAATGTGCACATTTTCTGCATTCCCTTTTCATGATGTATCCTAAATTTTCAGGTAAATTTTAGGCACATATTCACAGAATCATAGTATGGGTAAATTGGAAGGGATCTTAAAGATCATGTAATTTCAATTTCTCCACCATGGACAGGGATGTCACCTACTAGATCAGGTTTCTCAGGGTCCCACCCAACCTGGCCCTCAACAATTCCAGGAATGAGGCATCCACAACTTCTCTGGGAAACTTGTTCCAGGGTCTTACCATGCACTGAGTAAAGATGATCAGTATAAAGACCAAGATTGATATAAAATCAAAATTGCTCAGCAGTAATTCTCTAGATAACACCCACCTAACAAGTGAATGAAGTGCTGGGCTGGACTCATTACAATGAGAAAAAGCTCAAATCTGTAAAAGGAATTACTCACTGTGATCTTATACAAATTGGAAAAAACCAGATACCTGGAGAAATATAGAGTAAATCTAGTTATCTAGTTACTTCATAAATGCTTGAAGATCTTTGGTTGCCAGGTACAACCATGATGCAAAATATTACTGTGATTCATTTTTTCTATTAGTACAAGTGCAGTAAGGAGTTAAGCAAGTGTTTTGTAGTAGAAGTTTCCAAGAGGCTATATGTGCTGTACTTCTCTGGCCCATAATCAAAATTATATTCAGAGTTCATGGTAGCAAATTTGGTATGAATGTTTAGAGGGATCATAAAAAGGTAAAATGGGAACATTTAGCAACATTGTGCTAAATCATAGCTGTTACACTTATTCTTGGGGAGTGAAGAGCTGCTAGTGCCTGACACTGCTGTGTAAAATGTCAAGCACCAACTATATCGATCCCTCAGTTTTTCCCTTGGAAAGGGAAGAAACCAAAATCTGGAAGGCTCTTTTTTTTTTTCTTTTTTTTTTCCCCAGATCAGGCATCCTTCCAAGCTTTTCTGGAAGCTGGAAGGTATATGTATATTTCTGGAAATATACATATACCTTTGCTCAAGCCAAGGAAGCTTCATCAGGAAGACAAATATTCCTCCTCCAGCCAGTGCAGCCACAGAGCCTTTTCCCTAGTGAGTGCCCTTCCTGCAAACAGAGCAGTTCTTGATGCCCTCTGTGTGGCTCATCCACTGCCAAGTATGGAGCTAGCAGTGAAGAGATTCCACTGAGGAGTGCAAATCAGAGGGAATTATTTTCTTCAGCTTGTTTAAGGATTTGAAGACTTTTCCCCAGAGCCTAGTTATCGAGAAAAATAGCAAGAAACAAGAGATGCCACAAACACTTTGTCAACTTCAGATGTTTCTGGTTTAAAGATGTTAAAGAAAGCTGTTTCCAGCCAGTGCAATCGTTTTACTGCTAGACTAAGTAGGAACAATGTGTTAAAATTGAAATGCATTGTGTTGCAAAGCTGGAATCTGCACAGAATAAATCTTATATGGGAAGATTTCAACTGCATTAAATGATGCCTAGTGGGTCAGATGTACCAGCACATGATATATTTCCACAGAAGTAGAGATCTGTGTAACAGTTTGGTTTGTTGACGTGGCTGGTTATTCAGAACAACCCAAAACCTCTTCAATATGTGCTTAGAAAGCATAGAATAAACTGTCAACAAGTATAGCTTTCTGAAAAAACAAAGTTACTGTGGTGTAGACACAGGATAAGTATCTCTGCCATGGATCAAGGATTCAAGGTGCAGCTATTCTTAAATTCTATTTAAGATCACAGAATTTTTGTACATTGAAACCATTGTGGTTTCAATGTACAAAACCATTATATGCTATAACTCCTTGCCCTGTATATTTTTTTTAATTTTTTTTTTTTTTTTTTTTTTTTTGAGTAGGGTTTACATCTCTGTCTCAGAATAGATTGCTCAGTCAGGGCTATCAGCACCAGCATTGACCCTGACCGGGAGGAACAAAATTATAAAGAAATGTTTTCCTCCAAGAGCTTTGAAGAAAAGGGAAAACAGGAGATGAGATAAATCTCAGGCAGCACAGAGAGATCAGAAGGCATTGGTTTGTACTGCAGGACACCATTTTTTTGTGTAGGAAAGCTGGTCATGGAGAATGCTCGGTGGCAGATGTTAGGAAAACAAAACTCCATGTTTCTAGGATCTCAGCTTATAAAGCACTCCTGCAAAGACCCCATGTCACAAGAAAACATTCCTAGAAAACAAAGGTAGGAGCCAATCTCTCAAGCCCTGATTAAGACAGCTTGAAGGTGTGTGGCTCCAATTTGGGGGATACACCCAGAATGTGCTGACACACATTCAAGAAGAACAGGCTGAGCAGGCTGTATTAATATGTGCATTCTTAATAGCTGTTCCCTTGCAGCATCTGGTAAGTACTTAAAAGACACTGGAGACTGAACATTGCAGTTTCCACAGTGAAGATGTGATCTTTCTCCTCAGTATTTTACTCACAAAACAATCTAGCATTTCCTAGGTAAGCATCCCTCTTTGCGCTGCGTGCCAGAAAGCACCTAAGAAAGAAAAAGCAAAACTGTAGGAAAACCCTTGCAGCAAAATATTCAAGCCTCCTGTTTACTCTCATGCTTTCACAACGTGAATGAAAGCTAGTCATGCACCATAAAAAAGTTGTTGCAGTTGTACAGACACTTTCCCCCATGTATTTTTGCCCATCAAACACAAGTTTCATGTCAATATCTCCGTTACATGCCAGTTAGGGAAGTACGTGACATCCTATTTTCACTGGGTTAACAAATTTTCACTTAAAGGAAAAGAAAACCAAAACCCAGAAAATATTAGCTAATGAGAATTCATATGTATGGCTTTATGCCAGAGAACTTCAAATTTGCTGTTTTCTTGCCATTTTTGGCAAATCATTTGGAAGCAATATTTGTGTTTGCTGATATCACAGTAGAAAGCACTGAAGGGATGGCTACAATTAAACACTCTGGAAAGAAACAAAAACCTGCTCCTGATGTTCTGATGCATCCAAAGACAAAAAAAAACAGCTAAAAATGGAGAAAAGGACAGTTACCAGTTTATGGATATGTCTTCTCTCACAGACTTCCCTGGAGTGGGAGCTGACATAATCCAGCTGTCCCAGCTTCAGCACAGTCTGAACCTGGTCAAAAACACACTCTTTACATCCAAAATCTTTCCCTTGCTGCTGAGCTGGCTACAAGACTCATTTCAAGATCCTGTTGATTTTTCAATCACTGTTCAATTTAGGCTTCTGTATAACTAAATGAGGTTTTGGTTCCCTGTTGCCCAGGTCATGTTCTGTACTTGGTAGATATTGGGCTGCAGCTTGTACAGAAACACCATGGTGCTATAAATCATTAAGTGTCAGGGTCTTTCATACTATGTTCAGCAGTTCTGAAACACATGACTTGTAGAGATTCAGGAACCATTCATTTCTGTAAATACTGTCACATCAAACTTAAAAGCATATTTGAACCATTTCTTTTTTGATCCTTGTAGTAGTAATTATTTTGGATGTTCATCACAATATGTCCCATTATTTTCAAGACAGAGAGCATAGCTTTAGATGCACACATCTCTGTTGCAGTCAAAGCTAGGTGGCAGGAAATAAAGAGAAAATTTTCCATATGCATATGGAGGCCAAGGAAAATTCATGTCTGAACTGAAAAGATTTCCCCACTTTTTCATGATCTAGTTGGCATGGTACTCACAATCAACAATACTCATGGTGCTTCAAGTGCAGAAGCAAATAGTCACACAGGCAAAAGTACCTTTTATCACTTTTCATTATGAATTCAAATGCATTGCCTTAGACATCACATGAGGTCATAAAAACCCACAGTTATTAACTTATAGACAATAATTACTGAATCTGACCTGAACAAAGTCACAGGACTGCAGATAATGAAATCAGACTTCTCTGTGAATACAGGAGAGATGTTTCCAAAAACAAACCAAGGGTCAGAGCACATGGGAATGATGTAAAATAAAATCAGTGAGAACCAAGGCAAAAGGCAGACCTCTCCCACTCTCCCCTTTAGCATGCAGATGTCTTTTCCAGACATGGGAGCAGTGTCAGAGAGTTATTCCAAGCTGTGCCCACTCTCTCCAGTTGTGGGACTACAGAGGACACACTTCAGTCTCAGGACACAAGAGGAGCCCAGTGCACAGACTTCCCTTTTTCTTTGGCTGCATGCCAGCCATTAGGGCTGGCTTAAGTTTTATGCCAAATCCAGGTACCATGGAGTTCAGAGAAGTTTTTCCATTTCTCACACAGGGTTTTGGGGAAAAAATAGACCCCAACATTTTAGCCCTTCAAACTTCTGCTAGCATTAAATATGTTTTTCCTCACTAATTGTGGAAAATCACAGCATGTCACATTGGCCTTGGTCCATTAATAACATATTGTGTGATCCTATTTACTGGCCCTGGAGAAAACAGATATCAATGATGTAAACATATTTCCCACTGAAAACATTGAAGATTCTTCAATGAAAAAGCTAAAAATAAAATTCTCTTGAAAAAAAAATTTGCTGAGGGTAACATATATACACAGAAAACCAAGCAAAAAAAGCCATAGCCTCCCTGTAATACATTTTTCCAACTTAAACTGGGGGAGGGAAAGAAAAAAAGGGAAACCAAACTACATCCTATTTCATACCCGCTTCTGAGAAATCATTTCCCTCCAATTCAGGTTGACCTTCTGAATCATATCTGGATGTGATTATCCCCTCAAGAACCCAGAAGAAACGATATACCATGTGTGTCACACACAAATGACTAGCCTTTACCTGGTCCATCCCACTCAGCTCTGCTATTGACAAAACATCATTACAAAAAAGGTCAAAATAACAAATCACTAGAATAGTAGAAGAAGATATTTTCTAGTCAAGAGATTCATTTTCCCTGCAACATAAACACTAACATATGCTACAACATACCCTCAACAAGAAAGCTAAATGTTAGCTTCTACATAATAAAAATACAAATTTGCCAAAGGTCTGTGCACACTTACATAAACTAACAACACGTGAGCCAGGGAACCTCACACAAGTACTAGAGCATATGGTAAATTACAGAAGAAGGCAGGCAGGCAGGCCATTAGACCTTCAGATTAATTGTGATTATTTATATACTTGCCTCCTATTTTTTCTTCCTCTCTCGTGCTCTGTAACACTGTCCCAGGACTATAAATTAAAGCAAAACAAAACCAAAGCTCCATGTTTTCTTGATGTTGGAGATGGGCTCTGATGAAAATGACCCTTCAGCACCATCTTTGAAAACACACAGGCTGGAGCCACGGCCCAGCCAGGCCCTCCTCCCTCTGCAGAGGTGACACCGTGGAGCTGTGGAGCGTTGTGCAGGCATCCCCATGCCCCAAGAGGAAGGATGAGCTTTGGCAGGTCTGGCTGCCTCTTGTCAGATGCTGGTCTGGAGCCTTCCCCCAGTGCAGAAAGCACAGGGGAAGGGGAACAGGCAGGTGCTGGAGCTCTGTGCTCAGCCTCACTGTCCCCAGCCTCTCCTCTCCCACCAGAGATGTTCCTGGCACCATGGCAGGCAGGCTGAGAAGAGCAAGCATAAGGCGTGGAGCTGACCAAAAGGGGTTTTGCTGTTCCAAACACACTGGGAGGATATCTGCAATGCAGTTCTTCCAGGCCAGCGTATCTAATGAAGCAGCGGCCCAGCAGTTTCCATGTCATCTGCACTTTCTTCCAGCAAAATGTTTTCTCCGTCCCTGTTTTTGTTTTCATTGTAATCCCTCCTGAGGTGTGTGTGCAAGACAAGGACCCTCTCAGGAAGGCTCCTCAGCTGGCCATGGCCCTGCCCTCCAGAGCAGGGAGAGGCTCCCAGGGGCTAAAGGGCCCAAAGCAGTGTCCACACCTGGGCTGCCTGCACCTCATGGATACCCTTCACAGCCAGCCCCATGGACAAATGGGCAGTCCTCGTGCCCTGCCAGAGCAGGCCCAGCTGTGGGGGTCTGGGCAGCACCTTTCCCAGATCCTAACACTCTTCCATAGTTGGTTCCACGAGGTTGGCCTGCCACAGCACCTGTCATCTCACATTAAAACCAGAGGCATTTGAGGGACAGAGTGAAATTTAAGCTGAAACCTGAGCAAGGCCACACTGCTCCCCCAGGTGCTTTTGAAAAGCATCTCCAATGTGCTGGACAGCCTGGCTGCTGTAAGAAGGACATGGCTTTTCCAAGTGTTCACACATCCCACCTCTGCAGAGCAAATATCTGGGGAGGACTGGCCTTGTGGCCACCACCAGCAGATATCAGCTCTGGCTCCTTTTACCCCATCAGTCCCTTTGAGAGGGTAGCAGCTCCATTTTAGCATTGACCAGCTCACACAACCTCAGCTTTCTAACTCTTTCTCCCTCTCTTCTTATTTCTCATATATACAGAGAAATACTGGTCTAGATACATATTTTGAAAGCCTGCTGATTTAGATGAGCATGGACATAAAATCAATTCCTCAGCCTACGGTCTAACCACACCTTTGTATGGTTTATAATGGAAAAGTCAGTAGTAAAATTAAAAGTGTTGTTAACTTCCAAATGGCACTTTCTGTTGTTTTATGTTTGACATAACTGACCAAATGGGACATGTTCACTTTTAATGGTGGTTTTATTTATTTTTCCAACAGTATTTCTTTAGTACTTTTTCCTTTTATATGACATATTAATACATAATTCAGTGGTTTTATGTCTCCCTGCGCAGCCTGCATGATTTCTTGTGCTATTGAACAGTACTATTTATGACCAAATGGCCAAAATGTCTTTTTTTATTAATCTTTTCTGGTCATGGGTTTGCTTGTTTGTTTTTTTGTTTTCTTGGCTTTTTCTGAGCCTGCCAAAGTGCTTAGCTCCCCAGTTTCCCTGTCTGAAACAGGTCACTCCAAAGGGCCAGAATTTGCATGTTTACTGAGAAAAGTCAGTCAGTCCAACAGAGGTTGAAAATACAGCAGAGACATCAATGTTCACAGAGCTGTTATCGGCTAAGGTCCTCCTGCATTACTGTGACACATGAGGGGTTGCACGTGAGCATGTGAGCCAGATAGCCCCATTAACTCTAAGAGCAGCAGCCTAATTTCCTGCTCCCAAGACAGCCAGCCCCAGGCTCCAGTCTACCTCAGTGTTGCTGTGCCTCCTTCCTGGAATGCAGCACTGCAGGCTGCAAGCCCAGCTCAGTGGGGCAGGTGAAACCAAGCACCACCTCCTCTGTAAACATTACTTTCAAGCATGTCCCACTTGGTTATCAGCATCCAGTGTGTACTTTATAATTACTTTATCCATAGGTTAAGCACTCACTGAATCCAATCTTTACATCACCATGCAGTTGCTACATATTGTATATCCTTACACGCCATTTCTGGGTATGGATATTTTCCATCGGTACATTCTCCTCAGACAATAGCAGAGGACATAGAGACCTTCATTAGCCCTTTGATGGACTACAGACATCCTGCTTGTTAGTCTATTATCTAACTGCTTATCAGTCACATTCTCAAGCTCTCATTATTTTACTTTCACACTGCTGTAATTAGCCTCTGTATTTTTCAGGCACTCATAGTCTTGCTTCAGCCTACATGCAGAGATTATACAAAAAGGAAGATCAAATATGAATGTTATAAATGCAAGCCTATTAAAGGCAACCTGTAAAGGACTGTTGTTAAGAGAGGCTAAAAAGTTTATTTTGCTTGGGTTTATTTCCTTCAGGCATTGGCTACCTCTCTTCCAAGTCCTCTGAATATTGCCAGGGAACAAAATTTGCTTGTCTAGCCAGGGCAAATAATTTCAGGTAGCTGCTCACAAAAGGTGAGCAGGATTCAGCTGAGCTCAGGCAAGGCAGATGTTTTCTTCCTTGTTCCATTTCTTGTGCTTATGTTTTATCTTTTTCCATAATTTTAAGGGATGGTCTCACATGTTGTTCTACAGAACATTCCTTCCAACTTAGAGACAAAAAATGGAATTATTTGGAAATAGTAGGGAGAAACCTGACTGCTTTTTCTGTGGGATAAGTTTTCCTCTGCAAAATCAAGCTTTTATGATAATAAATATGGTGCTGGAGAGTTCATTGTGCTTTGAAAGGCCTGTGATGGTAATGACAGGTGTGAACATACAAGTTGGATTTTAAGTATTGTCAATGCAGGAAGAGTCACTTCCTTGAGATCTAACTCTGTCTACCAGCAAACCTTTTCAGGTTTTTTTGTGGAACACTGGAATAACTAACAAGCAAAGTATGCTGCTGCTAAGGAACAAACTCATCATCAGCACTGTGAACTCACAGTAAACAAGAAACCCAGCAAATTTAGAGCAGCCATTACTTCACACGTACTGCTCCTCTAAGGAAACTGGCTCTTGTAAGTTCATAGTGGCCCATTCCTAGTGTCTTGTGTCTTTCTTGCAGCTCTACTGACTACTTTTGAAATAATTTCTGAGTTTTTCCAGGATCTCATGAGTCCCTAAGGACCAATTCTCAAAAGAGTTTTCCTCTACAAATCCAAAGCACCTGCACCCTTTAGTGCACCATGCTTTCTGTTCTTCCCACACCAGAGATCATCCCAATTTACATAATTCTATGTGTTGATATTTCAAATATTTCCTCCTGAAATTGAAGCAACCCGCAACTCATTTCATCATCTATTTCACCTTATTCAGTAATAAGCATCTGCCAGCACAAAGAGCAAGGTGTGGAATGTAGATAAAATCCTGAGATTAATTCAGTTTCACCTCTGTATTTTAAGAAAATAAATAATATTATTCCATTCATAAAATGCATTCTGCCTATCATGTTCACCATTATCTTTCTACTGTTAATACTATTAAAGGCAGTGACCCATGCCTGGGCATTTCAGCTCCATGTTACTCAATTTTTTTTTTTTTTTTTAATGAAAATCACTTGCATAGCTATAATTGTGGTCTACTACGCAGCAGCAGAGCACTGGCCCCAGTGTGTCACCCCTTCACTTTCAGGACACAGCTAGAGAGCACTGGAGGTAGAGCAGACATCAACCCCTGCAGTGTGATGCCCACCGCTACCTCCCATTCTAATGTCACACTTTGGCCTCCCAAAACCTTTCACAATTTGTCTTCTGAGACTTAAGATTTGAAGGGAAGTTGCTGTGTCTTAGAAATTGAAAAGCCATGTTAAAATTTTAACAAAGGAGATTTCGGCTGTTGCCACCAATTACATTATAAGAGAGCAGTATTGTTTTGCTAGTTAAGACAGTGGTCCCCTTGCATTTCCCTCCACAGGGTGCAGGACTGCTCCACTGAGAGACCTTAGCAGCACTCTGTATTTTACTGCAGGGATCAGTTGGCTCGACTGAGAGAGAAAAGCATCACCCAGGAATAAGAGAGGTGCCTTTTGCTATTACCATGAAAACCCACACACATTTGGCCAAGTTATAAACCACAGGTGGTCACTAACTGTGTGTTCCTCATTTTCTGGATGCCTGACTAGAAGCCCTGGGGGCTGATTTGCAAAGTGCTGAGTGCTGGAAGCTGTAATTGAAGTCTCTGGGAGCTGTGCTTTGAACATATATCGAGCTATAAAAACACTAAGTACTCTGAAACATCAAACTGGGGCCCCAAAATCAGTGGGTCCTTTGACCTTAATATCCCTGTGACTCAGCTCCCCATCTGTAAAATGGGAATACTGTCACCTTTTTGCCTCACAGGGGTGCTGTGAATTTGAATCCTCATGTGTCTATTAAGTACTCAAAACGTTCTGCTGAAAGCGCAGCTGAAAGTGAATGAATCAATAATTTTGTATTCAGCACACTCTTTGGATGATATAAGGTAAATAAGGCCTGGGCCACACTTTGAATGATATGGCCAGATGCCTCTGAGTATCATGCAGCAGGGAAAAAATAAATAAATGTAAACTCATGTAATTAAAGACTGTCTTGTAATGTGTTTACACAGGGGACCAGAGTTGTGGTTATGTGGGCAATTTTACCCTTGGTATTTCCAGAGCAAGAAAAATAACATTGCTACTGAGGGATGGTGTACAGTGAATTCTGACACTCAGCACTATGCAGGAGGTAGGTGGAAAGTGCAATGACAAATATATCTCACAAAATGGGTAAGTTAAAGATCATTATTCAGGGGCAAAGCAGAGTTAGGACACAGCGGAATGAAGGATGCCTGCCGAGCCTTTCCTCACTGCCACTGCATTAGGTTACCACTCTAAATTACATAATCTTGTATTTTGCCTTGGGAACTCCTGCCTCAGCATAGGCCACGTGTCTACAATATTTTGTTTGTATTCTTCTATGTACTTGCCTAGCTCTTATTTTGCTGCACATTATTCAGTGCCTGCTATGAGGACAGAACTATTAACTTCTGTGTGAGTTCCTTATGGCTCTGGCACTAATTCACAGTTAATTTACTTCCATGGTACATAGAGGCAAGTCACAAGGATATTAAGCTAAAAGGAACCACTAATTTGGGACTCAATTTGATTTTTCAGAGGAGGTGGAAGGCTTCGTCAATCGATGCCATGGCTATTTGCTGGTAGCAGATGAATCCTGAAACTCAAGGACCTGAGGTGCTTTCCCAGGTACTCAGGAGCAGGGAGGGAGGCATTTGCTGTGATGGACAGAGATAACTGTATTTACTGACACACCATAAGACCATCTGCTCTAATCTATCCAACCTCTCCCTCACAATCCCTCTCTGTTCACCAAGGTCCTTCCTTCCTTCCTTCATTCCTCAGGCACTTAAACACAGGCAATTAATTCCTGTCTGGCAAGCCAGGTCCACAGCTCCATCCTCTGTGTATTCTTCAAAACCTGCCTGATCCCACATGTGCTGCCCCAGCCCCCTTCCCAGCAGCATTTCAACTCCTTTGAGCTCTTCTCTCAGCCTTCCCCTCCCCTCCAACTTTATTTTTCTTCTCCTTAAGAAATCTTCCTGCCACCTGAGAAATGTTCATTGAATGTATACATGCTGCAGATTTTCAAAAACAGAAGAATTTGGCTAAATTTGTCAAAGCAGAGAGAAAGATGCAGAAGATATCCCTCTAAAAACAGTGTAAGACCAATCTTAAAATACCATCTTTCAGTCAGCAAAGGCTGATCTTTGCAAAGAAAGGATGCCAGAATTTAGCATGTAATTTTCCCTTAACCCTGCTAAAAATTTGTTTTTCCTGAGAACGATGAACTTCATTCTGCAGCAGGCACCCAGCAGAGAAAATTTCAATCAATTTCCCAAAAGCAAGGTTTGGGGAATAAAAGTAAATACATTCCATAAATAAAGAAGGAAAAAAAAAAAAAAGAATGGAAGAAAAAGCCCAAGCCTTCTAACAGAGAGAGCTAAGCAGAGATTACAGCCTCACAGGTTATTCATGTGATAGAACATTACAAGTCTCAACTGTGCTGAAAAAAGGACTTTTTAAAGACACTTTTTTGGGGGTCATGTCATAGGTGTGTTTTGTATCAGAAACATTGCACTGCACCCTATGAACAGATTGTTTCATTACTGAGCTTTAGCATTTTATTGGTGGGCCTCAGTCATCCTGGAAAAGTGAAAGGGTGAAAGAAATTGTCTCTTCTGTAAGCAGCTGAGAAAAAGAAGAAAATTAGAAAGAAAAAAAAATAGCAAGGAGACATGGAATAAAGTTTCATTGGTAGGTTTAACATAGCCAGACAGCAAGATTCAATAGAGGGCAATCCCAATATTTTGCCCCACCTGGAATCTTCCTGAATGTATGCCTGTACATTACACTGTATTTTACAGCATTTCTATATTTTCTGTTGTCTTAAAAAATAAAATTAAAAAGGACCTTATTTATTAACACAAGAACTTGTCCTCCAGAGGTGATTGTGACCCATATTCAGTTCTGACAGAGCACGAGAACACCAGCAAAGTACTTTAGAATAATTCAAGTGGAGGGGAGGAAAACAAAGTCCAAAATGTTTTCTTTTTCACACAATGGATAAAAGAGCAGTGTGAAACTACACAGAGTTAAACAAGTCCATGTAAAACTTCCTGTTCTTTTCTGGTCTATGCGGAGAATTCAAGCATCATCTCATCCTTGTTTAAATTTGCCTTTACATTTCCCATTTTATGTGGGAAAGATTGCCTTCAGATCTCAAAGGGAAAGCCCACTAAACTGCAGATCCCTGAGGCAGCCAGTCCCATGTGGCCTTTGCTCATGGGCACAGACCCAGCCAGTCTCCAGCCTCTGCCACTAACTGGCCACACCAAAGAGATGGGAAATTACTGGGATCTGGAAGTCTGAGGATCAGTCCTGATACTTCCAGCCACATAAGAAATACTTCATGTGATACCAGTTTAAATGCTGAGCAATTCCACCCAATCACAACCTGGTGGCTGGCTAGGTTAGATGTCCATTAAACCCAGCCCTGGCTTTTCCTATTCAATCTCTGGGATCATCTGTCATGGCCATTTCTTGGGGGAAGATCTGGGCTCCCAGCAGCAGCCTGGCTGCCAGTACATCACTGCAATGGCTGTTTACAAGGGATAAGTGGTTCAGGCAGTCAAAGGGGAAATGCAGTTGAAAGACAGCAGGCAGAGAAGGAACGGCTTGTCATTTCTGCATTGTGTGATGTGATGGCAGAGAAAGTTAACCCCACAACAGATCAGTAAGTCAATTTTTCCATCCTTCTCCTGCCTTATTTTTTGCCTTTATTAAGTTGGCTATTTACCCCAGTTATTTCTGCTTGCACATTCCTATGGTTCAACTCAAGTGATGCCTTATCAGCATTCTACTTATCCAAGTTACAGAAGTCCCACTGCTCTGGGACTTGTTAGATAGGGACAGAAAGGAAAGGAGCTTAAAGACAAGCTCTATGCAAAACGAGTGGACGCTTTAAGTAATCATTTCCTTGCCTAGTGGAAAACAGCTGCCCCTTTACCCTCCAACTTCATGTCAAAATTTAACCTTGGAAATGAAGATTTTACAGAAGAAAAAGCACTTAAATAGCCAACTGTTTTGATGCTTCACTTCTGCAGATATGAGCTGTTGTCTTTGATGTATTTATTATACCACATCTGTCTTCTAAATCACAGAGCAATATTAACATCTAGCTTTTGCCATGAATTATAAACATCTAAGTAATTTTCATGAGTTTTACAAGTGAAGATGTCACCATCTCAATAGCTGTCTTTAGCATGTATACTATGGTATATATTTTTATTTCCCCCACCCCCTAAAAAGAACGATCAAGCATTTAAAACCATCAGAACAAAGATGAGCTGCTATTAACATCATGCTCAGACTAAGCAAAAGTTTGTGATATTAGATGCCATCCCCTTTGCCCCATCCCCCACACAGAAGCGATATTTGTCTTGAAACAAAAAAAAAAAAATAAAATCAAGAAAAAAAAGGAGGGAAGGAAACACCACATCTTTGAGACAAATTTTACGACACTCTGAATGATATGTGCGCTTTTTATGTTTATGAAACCACCATCTAGCAAAAAATAGCTGCCTAATATTTTGACACGAAGGTCATTTGAAAGTTTTACTGCCTGCAAGCCCGATCCATTTTGTTGACAAAAGGCTCTCTCAGGGCTCTTTAAGGTGTCCCAGCCTGCTCGACTTTCTCTCTGTCTAGCATTTCTATTTCCCCTCCTCACCCCCCTCCCACCAGACTAATTACCAGCTCATTAAGGCTGTCCTAATGAATTATGTTACAGCATTAAGAAAGGGCTTGGAATAAATGCTCATTTAGGTACGGGAGGAGGGACAGAGAGATTACTACTTGTGTCAACCTTGCCAGCTGAAGCTAACTTGATCTGACCACACTCAACACCCAGACCTCCTGCCTCCCCCCCCACAAAATCATAAATATTTCAGCTGAAATGAATTTTAGATTGATATAAACATGCTCTTGGGAGGAATTGGCTTCCTAATGCCACAGAAAGAGAAATGCTCAGGAAGGTTATACTCTGTGCACATTGAGCTTGTGCTCTATGAGCTGTGCTGCCTGCACCTGCAAAAGGCTGAGGAGTAACAGGGGGTGGAATGCTCTTCCCTTTCCCACTGCTGTCAGGCAGAAAAGCAAAGACACCCAGTGCTGGACAGCAGTTATTTATTAAAGGCACTTCTGCTATATTTTGGATAATTTATGAAGGAAGCCAGGCAGAACAGCTTCCGTTTATGATCACTCCACATTGCCTAGTGAAATTGTTCCTATTTCTTATACAGAACAGTAGCATTGGCTCCACAAAGAACTCCATGACCCAGCAAAAACTGGAATCTGCAGAGGTGAGTGACAATGTCCAGCTCTGTCCTGTGAACTAAATTATTATCATGACACTTTCTCAGCCAGAGCTTTATCAAAGACTCCTCACTATTTTCCATATTCAGCCTAGACGTTTGAATGGCACACCCAAATGTGCCATTTTTCAAAGGCAAATCTTGTATTTTATTAGTATCTTGGTAATCTTCTGTTGAACAGGTACCTGGGTTGTATGTATTGGTACATGGGCTTTGACTCTGGCTCTCCTGAGGAATTTTTATGGTCTGCAACACCCCCTCATGCATATTCACTTTTCCCCTCCTTGGTTTTTTGATGCAAGTAGCTATGCGATTGCAGAAGAAAATTATGCTTCAAATAGGCCTAAATTTCCTCAAAATGCACTGTCAACATTAGTTTTCACTATGTGCACGTGAAACATATTCCAACCATAGTCAAAGTAGCAATACACACACATTAAAATAAAACAGCTGAACATGACAAAGATAAGAACTTATTCTCTTGGCATCACCTGCTTTTTGAGATCTCCAATTACTTTCAGATTTTGGCAAAGAATCATTAAAAGTAGAACAGTTCATACAGTAACTTCTATTATTGTGCTTCTAGGTTACTTTGTTTTCCAACTGCTTCGCCAGAAGGAGTCACAGACATCAGAAAATGGTCATTTTTAAGAAATCCTTCAGCTTTGCCGTGTTGCATTTTTAATAGCTTCATTAGCACCCAGCAAGAGTAAATATAATTGCAAACCTATGAGCTGACATTTCCACACAGACCTCAAAACCTTTTTAGCTGTAAAGGCAATAATTTAAGCTGTCTCATGGAATAAGAGGCCACACAAATTCAGAGCTTTTGTACTTTAGTACGTGTCAATAACTGGCTACACTTTAGGAATAATTAAGCTGGCTTTAAGCAGTATCTACACCTAAGATCAGATAGTTTCTGGATGGAAGTGGACTGCAACACTTTTATTTATTTTTAAATACATACACCCTCCAGGATTTAGGAGATGCCACAAGCTAACATTTATTTTATGCCCCTTCATCATCTTCCAGTCATACAAATTAAAAATAATTGCAGGCAAACTTGTGCATACAGCCCCTTGCATTACATAGACACAAGTATATATATTGTACGAACAAAAAATATTAGACAGGCATTTTTCACACTAAGAGACAACCTAGCAGCCACGCACTAGATTATTCTTATCACTCTTTTGCAGTAAAGCAGGAGAGAGAAGGCAAGCACATATATGGGAATTTCTGCCAGAGCAGCAAATGACAGAGCTGTTATAGGACAAATAAAAAATAACTAAATTTGCCTTTCCCCAGAACATCCCTTTCTCATCCCAAGTTTCTTAATTTCTTTACGTTTTAAATTTTGGTCCTGTTTGGACTGTTTCTTTTTCCTTCCTTCTCCTTTAAAAAGACAAAAAAGCGGGCGGTAAGCATGGGGAGGAGGAGGGAGGGAGAAATGTCCCTTCTCCCCCTTTGGGAGCAGGTGCAGCGTGCCAGCGGTGTGACAGAAGCCATCCTGCCCTGGCAGCAAGGCTGGCGGGTGAATTGGGCGGCCGCGCTATCAGCCGGGGCCATCGGCACGTCCCGCTGCCTATCAGCTCTGTGCCTGGCAGCTGGGGAGATACATTTAGATAAAGCAGCCAGCAATCGTTGATAACAAGTCCCTCAAATGTCAGGCAGCACAAAGGGCAGCATTGATTGCTGCTGTACAGCCCGCCTTTCCTTTTCTTTGGTGCTCTATTTTCCCCCCTCTTTTTAATATAGCAAAGACTCTGGCTGGGATAATCTGCCTGCAGAAAAGGCCATTGTGCTGCTACATGTATTGTATTATTCACTAAATAGAATTTATCAATGTTTCTCTGATTCCCTTTCCTTTCTCCTCCCTTTCCCCTCCATCCCCTTGTTGCTACCTAGTCGCTTCTTCACAGAGGTGGGCCTGATCTAGCAAAGGACAGACACCGAGTCCTAGATGAGACATATGGGCTCTTTGAAATCCATGGTATAGATTTCCTCCCCTCTCCCACAGCTTTGGATGGGTGCCCAAAGCCAACACTCATCTCAGCTTTCAATTGTTTCTGACACAGAACTGACATGGTTGACATTTTGGGGCCATTTCATCCCAGAAGTTGCTCCAGTCTGAAAATGAAAAGTATTTTGAATATCAGGCATTCAATATGTTCTCTCTTTGAGCTACCCAGTTGAGCCCTGGCAACCTACAAAGCTCAGAGTCAACTCGTGGAGATTTGCTACCACATTTAGCAGAGGCTGCTGCCCCAGCAAGAGACACCCCACCTTCTGCCATGAAAATAAAATGGGACTCTGCAGCAAGAAGCAGCGCTGACATAAAACACACAACGTAAAGTAACACAGTGAAGGTGCATTTGACAGTAAGGGCTCCTGTGCTCCAATTGCTGATGCCTCTAGTGGTTCTCTTCAATTTTTCACCCTCAGCCTCTCTTTCCAGAAAATGAAAATAATGTATTGCCTGCTCCCACATGCTAGCTTTGGGCTGCAGGAGCCATCAACTTAGTGTTTACAAAGTTGCCACCAGGTTCCCCGAAGGTCAAGCAGTGACATATTTCCAGCCTGTTGTTCAGGACTGTCCTTCACCACAGTTCCCTTCCTCTTGATGTCTGAGAGAGGTAAAAGGAGACCCAGCCCTCAGGCATGCTCACTGCATTCACATCAACACACTCCCCCTCCTGCTATATTTTAAACTGATGTGAATTTAAAGCCAAATCTTTGGTTCAGTAATGAACAGGCTGTTCCCAGCTATTTAAAAAAAAAAAACATTACAATCCCCAAGATTTTATAATCATTTTAATTATTATAATTTTAGACTTCATACTTCACCAATAATAGGGCTCAAACAAAAAGTGTGGAGTCCCTAGAGAGATAAAATGACAATGGGTTTTGTCTCATATGCTTGCTATAATTACAACTATTTGATCTGATGCAGTTTTACACTTTTATACTTTTAGCTTTGGTGTTTTGAATGTAAACCTCTCTGAGGATCCTTCTGAAGGCCTGTAGGATTGTATCTCTCTCCCTGCAGAGAAATATTTCCTATACTCTCCTGTCTCATGCAGGGATGAGGAGTTGGAAAACATCCACCTCAAGCCACCACAGAGGTGACCACAGCCACAAAGAGCATTCCCAGGCAGCAGCTGCTCTGCAGGGAAAGCAGGCTGCTCCCTGGGAAGGGGCTCAGCACTAGCAGCCTTACCAGCTGAAAGCCAAGTGTGCAGGATGAGTCCTCAGGGGGAGTGATGACATGGGCAGTGCTGTGCACCTGGACTTTCCTTGCAACAAGGAGCAACACCTTGTTTCCCATTTACCAGGGTAAGGCAATATGATGTCTGTCCTCTGTCAAACCAGAGGCCTGCCTCGCCACACTGACAACAGCAGCAGCTGCTTGGGGACAAGCACAGGTATCATGGCATGGTTGGAAGCTCAGAGGCAGGAGCAGACTTGCACTGCTGTGCTCTATTCTCCCCCTTCTATCCAGAAATTGCACTTGCAGCTCTGTTTAGAGCTTTTTAGCGACTCTTAATAGTTTTATCCTACTCTGTATTTGTCCTGCCCTTTTTGAAGCCATTTTTACAGTGCAAGAAAAGTTTCCCTTTATAAATTTCCCTTTATAAATATAAACACAATTTTGCTATAAGGAGAGAAGGTTGGCAGGGGAAAAAAAAGTATTTTCCCCATGGAAATGAGGGTTGGCAATTCCTACAGCATAGTGATCCCTTATTCTTTTCCCTTCAAGTCTGGAAGTGAAGGGGACAGGAGAGAGTTTGTCTTTTCAGACACAGCTTCTTTGATCAGCGTCATTCACTCTGGAGAATGGAATATTGAATTCCTTTTGCAGTCAGCCTGTACTTAAGCACTTTTGAGTCTGGCTGCAGTTTGTGGACTTTGTGAAACATGAGTATCCCTCCCACCTCTCCTCTGCCTTTCTTCCCTGACATAGGGATTTTCAAAGGGCATCATACTGCTTGACCTGAGAAATGGGGTGTTCTAAAATGTCCTTGGCATTGGCTCACATACACAAGGCCATGCTGGGAAATTGGGCAGAAATTGGGCATTACTCTTAAATTGGAGGGCTGCATTCTCACCCCAAGATCATGGGTAGGAGATACAGGAAGTGGAATTCATAGCCACGTATGGCCCAGGCATAAATTCAGGTGCAACCTCCACTACTAAAGTACAAGGACCTGAAGCAAAAGAAAAAAAAATCTATTAAGCTCTTAGGATACAATTTTAGGCAAAGGACAGTACTTCCAATTATACTGAATGTCTGTTAATGCTGATATAACCAAGTCTGCCAGGTTTTCCATTGCAAACCGCGAATTTCAGGAGTGTATAAAACTCTGCTATGCAAATGCATAGCCTGCAGTGAAACTTGGCAGATAAAGCTTCAGCTGGATAAAGGTTTTACAATAATCTTTGTTTAAAACAAAGTTAATTAAATTTGGATTTAACCAGAGTTTCAACCATTTTTAAGTTACAGAATAATGCCAAGACTTAATTGTACCTTTTATCCGAAGATCTTTAAGTACTGAGGCATCACATAAGCTACATAGCACAGTGGGAAGTTCCTTCCCCCTAACACTCAATCCAGAGCAGGAGCAGCAAGGACCTGGCCTGGGTCTCCCTAAAACCGGCTGCTCATGGCTCTTCGTGCTGCTCTGCAATCTCCAGCTGTTTCAGCAGCAACTGCAGACAGGGAGCAGGGAGTGCAGAATCAACACTGTGGGGGTTCTGATGACTAATTCCTCTCCTGCCATCCGGCCCCAAGCCACACCACCTCCTCCATCAGGAAGGGTTGCTACCTATTCACTGTATGATGAATCCCCGCTCTGCATAGTTCTATTTTGCCCAGGTGGAACAGAGCACTTGATAAATCAAATCCAGGGAATTTAAATGACTCTGTTAAATTGGACAGTAAATTAAAAAAAAAGAAAGAGCTAAAAAAGTAGGAACACCATGCTGCTGTGAATATTAGTCAACTTTTTACTAGGGAGGGAGATATGGCTCCAGAGTCTCTCATTTTAAAATGTATCTGTTCCCCAAACTAATCTGTTCATCCATACTGCAGACTAATTACTGTTGGTATTTTGTATTGCAGCAAGGACAGAGAGGCAACAAAATATATTTGGTCTACTCGAGAATGGCTGCTCTACTACATACAACATAGAAAAATTGCTATATTTTATCAAACCATGAAATTACTTTAAGAAATGGAACTAAAAAAATCATTCAGTGCCAAGGGTGAATAAATGCTCCCAAGACAGGATGGTTTCTAGCAGTACTTAGCACTAAGTCTTATAAGGACAGATCCATCTTCTCCCCATTTTATAACCAAAAAACTAGAAGTGATTTTGGTTTGTCTTAACTCAGGGACCTAACAAGCGCAAATTTCAGTTCAAGCTGACCCTGGCCCCATCTCCTTGTGTACAGCCAGCCCTTGCTTGTTATCTGACAGCAGGAACAAACAGTCTGTTGAACCTTTTGCTCTGTATGAAAGACCACAGCCATGAGAAAAACCACATGGATACAGCAGAGTTTAAAATATCTATGTTTGCTTATCAAACAAAGAGAAGATAAACACAACACAGAAATTCTGCTTCTCAGGCAAGATCCCAGTGGCCCTCCTGATAGTACAAAACTACTCCAAAAATCTCTTGGGGGCTGAAAGCCTTTGCATGCACACCACCCAACAAAAACCACACAAGCACCACTCAGCAAATATTGGATTATCTTGATTTTGTGCGATTCCTTGCTAGTATGCTTTTTCCACGATTCAACTTTCCCTCACTGACAAGGGCTGAAGCAGGCCACTGTGCACCAGCTCCTTTCATGACACAAGTTGAGCAAATTTAGTCAGGGCAGTGCTTTGAGAGCAGATATTTTTGCCATCAGGAAAACTGTCTGATGCTGTTCAATAGGCCTGAAAATCGACAGTGCCCCTGCCAGGACCTGGCCTGTGAGAAGCTCAAAGAGAGACTTTACTTAGACTTATGTAATTACAGTAGGGGAAACTCTGACAAATTATCATCTGGATTAAACCAGGGCAGAGCCTATTCCTTTGTGTGTGGGATGGGGGCATCAACCTTCAAGAGCTGATGCTGGCTTGCACAGTTGTGCACTGGTTCCCAACTGGGATTATAGCATTTTAACACAAATAAACTCTGTCCTAACCCCAGAAACCTGTCATTGAGCATCCAAAGGCGCTTGTGTGATTGAGAACTTGGGCTCATCGCTCTCTGACACCTTTTGCAGTTATATCAAAATTCCCACTGATTTACTATTTGGTTGCATTTTTACCGCTGCCCTCTCTTTAATTGTTTCCAGGTGTTGTACCATAGCATGGAAAAAGACTTGTTGAAGAGCACAGTCCTTACAACACAATGCAAAAAGGGTTCCTGAGCTACTGGAAGGAGGGTAGGAAGTTTTGAATGACACCAGTCCCAAAGGCCCCATTGATAATACAGAGCAACAGCTAGAGGAGCTCACAACATTTTCTTGAGTCTCTGTGGAATCCTACTGCCAAATCCTGCAAATAGCACCTGTGACAGGTACTGAAGTACTGCCACAGCCAGTGCTAGTCTCAGCGGTCCAGGGATGGTGGAGTGACAAAATCCATTTGCCACTCACTTCCACTGTAGGGTGCTTCAATCTAAGATCCCCAACACAAGGGAGTGCCTGGCCACCTCTGCTTCTCATTGCTCCAATGAAACCATTCTAGGTGTTTGTTAATCTCAGAGGTGAATATCAGTTTTTGACCTTATGTCTAGGGCGGGGCATAGTGAGTGGAGCTGTGCATGATTTACTGGAAGCCCTGCAAAAGGGTCCCAGATCCCATCACAGACCACCTTACACAAAACCAACCCACAACTCATTCAGCACAACTTCTACAGCTCAAAGACATGAGTTCCAGAAGTTTGTTATCTTTCCAAATACTCGAAAGACATAAGCTGTGAGGCCACTTGTAGACTCAAAATATATTAACCTGTTCAAAATGCTAATACAAAAGGACAGGGAGGCACTCAGCAACTTCTCATTTTGTCTTTGAGCACTTGCTGTGTGGGGCTAAAGGGAGTGACCACAAGAAAGTGCTAATGAATTAATCCAGAGTACAGTTCTGAAAAATTGTTTAAAAGTATTATTTATGGTCTAAAATTATGTTGGGTCTCAGCAGTAAGAAAAAAGAATCAAAGAAAATCCATATCTCTTTGTGTTATTAAGGGTAGAAATTGAGTAAGAAGAAATAGGGAATTATTAAAGGCTTAACTGGTCAAAGTAGAGTGTGGGAAACTTGAAAGGAAGAAAATCCTTTTCCTCCCTGAGGAGTGGGATGAAGTAGCAAAGGGAGGAAGCAAGGTGCAAGCTAGCTCACTGGGGAGGCCTGTAACCACAAAGAGCTCAGGATCAGGCTAGGTTTTCATTTAGAACCACATACTTACATGGGATGTTTACTTGGATGGAGGGAATGCGTGAAATTTTGAACCATTTTCTAGTTCTTTATACAGCTCTGGTGCATAAGGCTGCTAGTGTTTTTGCAATGACAGCTGGCTTGGGTTTTCCCTCACATGTCTGCTTGCAGCACCATTTGAGTAGCTGTCACCCTCATCATCACTGCAAGGGAACAAATACCTTTCCAGCCAAGCAGGGATCTGACAATCTATTTCTGTCTCTCTCCTCTGCAGGACAAGTGCTAGGTATCAGAAACAGGGCACTAAGATCAATTGTATCAAGTCAGAAAAAAAAACCCAAAAAACCAACAGAAAAAGCTCACCCACAGAAAATAAACATTCAGAAATTAAAAATTGCAGGAATGTTTAACAATACACACACTAAGCATGATCCATTTTAACTGGCTTATAATACATTGGTAAAAATGGTAATGTCTGCAGAGAGACAATGCTTTCATAAATATATATTGTGTGTAAAAGAAGTTAATTTTTCATCTTTAATCAGGGCTGAATTGGAAAGCAGTCTGCATGCTTCTACCTCTTACAGCCTCCTCCCGAATCCGATACCTAATCCAAGTGTCAGAAGCAGAGAGGCAGAATGCCAATGATCCAGGTAAAAATGTAAAAAGCAGCAGCAACTCTTGCCTGTGGCATTGTAAAAGTCAAACCACTGTAGCAGATCCTACCACCTAATGAGCAGGAAGAAGGGGAGCTCTCACATCCGAGATGCAGGCTTCCTTAAAAGATTTGGCATCAAGGCTGCAGCTTGAAGGCAAGAATTCACTCTCGTCCCCCCTCAAGCAACTGGATGAAGCCAAGCTTTGAATGTCAGAGCCTGTCATTGCAGGCACAGCACAAATGCCCCGCAGTAATGCCACCACCAAGGCAGCACTCAGCTGTCAGAGCACCAGCAGCACAATTCCTAAGAAAACCAGCAAATGCGACAGTGCTTGAATACGAATCTGAAGACAAAGCAGAAACGGCAATCAATTGAGAACGCTCAAGTCAAGACTGGGAAAAGTAACAGTTTGCAGAGGACTTTTCAGTGCTGTGGCAGAAACTCACTGTTGGGTGCCATGAAAGCAAAGGGCCCTGCCTGGGCTGCAGAATGCCTGGTGAGGCTGGACTGTGAAACAGCCACTCAGTCAGCAGCAACATGGCCAGCGCTGCTCTGTGATCAGTTCTGCCCACACAGCCTCTCAGACTCAGGCTTCTTACACACCTCAGAACAAGATTTCTCTCAGTTAACTCTGACTATACAAAGGGTAAACATAAGGTGTATGTACAAGGTATCAAAGTTAAATAAAGGGTAGGAATAAACAATTCATCCAAAGTTTTCTCTAACAAAGAAATTTTCTCTAACAGAGAAAATCACCTTTGGATGACAAATCAACCTGCTCATTTTAAAAGTCCTTCTAAAAAGGGCCAAGTTGTCCTCATGGGATACCCCTCTTCTACCTATGGTGGGTACCTAGACAACTGGCTTAGGCCTGATGGCTATGTTTTTGATTGCAAAAGCTACTTTAGAAAATTCCAAGCCTAATTATTGAGCTTATGTTCCAACTGGATCTTCTCATTCAAATACAACTCATGTACTGGTTTCCTTTCCAAACATCCAACAGAAACAATTTATTAAAAAAAAAAAAAAAGAAAAACCACTTAAAAACTATAGAAAAAAAAACCAATTACAAGAAAAAAATATAGTCTTACATAAAGTTCAATAGAGATTCACTTTTCTGCTTTTTAGTTCCTTTTTTTTCACTGGTAATTTGGAAATTGGGCTCCTATGTTCTATGCAGTTTTCTAGCACTTTGTGTGGAACAAACCAGCTCCACACATCAGACATCTAACATATGTTGTTTACATAACACTTTCAGCTCTGTTGCTACTCTCTCTGAACTCAACAGTTCTCCAAAATTTGGGATCTTGCAAATTGTTCTATTAGGAATAAGCATTTGGCAGTGGAGCCTGGTATCTATTATAGAAAGTCTGCTCTCTGACAAGGAACACCAAGACCCATTTGCCAGGTTTGAGGGTGTCACACGACAGGAGATTTCATCTTCACTGGCATCTGCACACAATCTAAAAAGACTCTCTCTTCTAGTCTGTTCAGGGTTAGTCAAGATAGCTGTTGTCAAAGCTTTCCTTTATGTCTTTTTCCCCATCATTTCTGAGGCTTGCTCAGTGGTTTTTCTGTATCATAGATACCTGAAGAGTCTGGGTTCCAGATTCCTCTGACCTAGGCACTAATATGCATATAGAAAATCATCTGAAGAGCATCACTATGCCCCAAAGGGTTTAACCATTTCTATTACTTGAAAAGGAGGACAGCAGTTGTCCCTAAACTCAAAATAGAGCTATCACTGGGTCACACTATAATCTGAGGCTGTGATATCAGGAACTTTTTTTAGTGCATGCATGAGTATGTTCAGAGATTGGGCCAAGATAAAGTGGAACCTTTGGATCGCTGTAATGAATAAAACTATAACAAATAATATTAGCAGGACCTTTCCAATTTCCTTTATATCAATTCTAATGTATATTCCCGAGACACACATCAGAGTAATGTAAAAGAGCTGGGCCTGATTTAAATTAAATGCTTTTCGACTCATGTCCTGTTACCTCCTGCATCTAGAATACGTAATGAGAAGACCACGTACAGCTCTATCTCCAGCTTCTTGTCATCTTACAGCATACTCACAGGGTTACTCATGTCATTGTTATGAAGTCATTAAAGCCATGTGGTACACAGAGGCACCCTGCTTCTATTTCTGGTCCAGCTCAATATTGGGGGGAAAGTGCCATCCTTTTCTAAGTGGAGTCAGGCTCCCATGGAAACTATGCTGTTGTTATCTTGGATTTGCCCTCTTTGAGCAGCAAGTCCCCAGTGGCCACTTGTGGAGCCCTTAAAGGTACATTTGCTGTCCTTGCAGGAAACTTCCTGGGTAAAACATAAGAGCCTGTCTGCAGAAGAGGCCTTTGTTCTCAGTACTAGAGCTCTGAAAGCAAAACAAAAGCCGATGGCCTCAATAAAACAAGTCCAAACAGGTGGAGAGACTTCTCCTGATCATGCTTGAACCACTCACATCCAGCACACACCACTCTGAAAAGTACAGTTAGAAGATACTTTCACCCTGACTAAATCAAGTGTTTCTCATCTGCAATACCAGATTGAACTGCTGAAGCAAGATTGTAAACAACAGGAGAAAGGGGATTAAAGGGCGAAGAAGATCCTCTCTATATTTCAAAACAAAACAGGAATCTTATTAGCATTTAAATGAACAGACTATCTGGATGGTGAAATCCTTATGAACTGTTGTGCTCTAGACAGAAGTGAATCTTGACCCTCATTACCAAGAGCCACCCTGTGTGCTACAGGGTGTTTGTGAAGCCAGAGAAGCAGATGTTCTCCATGCCAACCTATCTTCTCTCTCTGTCTGCCTGCAGTCAAGAGAGACTAGACTTGATGACCCAAATGATTTTTGCTGCTTTTGTTTTCCTTAATAACATTAATATTAATACAATGGCAATGACAAACAAAAACACAAAAAAAACCCCATAAACCTGGAGCAGGACACCAGCACAGCAGTGAGCTGCACAGGTCAGCACCCTGCAGTGAGCAGTAATCTGCCTATTTTGTGTCTGAAGGGATAACAAATACTCACCACAGCCTGAATAACCCCCACATGCCTACAGAACTCCTACTGCCAAGAGAAGGGTTGTCACATGCATGGGCTTGTCATGTGCTGCCAGCAGCAGTGCCACTGAGATCTCTGCTGAATGCTTGTATCCCAGTTTTGTTCCTCCTCACCACAGCACAGCAGGACTCAGCCCTGCACGCCAGCCTCTACCTCCAGCCTGGCAGCTGCACCACTGGGGAGGAGGGAGGGAGATAAAGGCTCTTCCTTGCTTATGAGGAAAAATCCACCAAGGAAGAGCAGCAGTAACAGGGCACTGCCTTCAGGGAGAGGAAAACAATGAGGAAGGCTTGGGAGATGAGCTACATCTGTTCAAAATGAAGTTATTTCCAGCATGGGCTGCATTATACAGGGATGAGCACAGAGATACCAAGGTGCTCTTCAAATCTGGGCAGGCACCTTCAAGTCTCAAGCTATCACTTCAGAGCCCAAGCTGTTGACCCACAGAGGCAGCTACTCCAATGAAATAATGATGAGCAACATTCTTGCTGGAGCCATCCCCACACTTTCTTCTACTTCCCCTCACTAGATCTGGTGAATGGATTTGGGCATACTTCTGTGGCACTGCCACCTCATTATATCATTATTATACCAATAATCTACGGCTCTAATCACAACTGCAGCTAAGGACTTGCATAAGCATCTTTCATGTTCCTTGTCTCTTTCCTAGTAAGTTTTTAAGCTCTCGGGAAGAAGAGCTGAAAACATGAAATGAATACACATCAAACCATGAAGCACAGAGAAAAAAAGATTTAAAAAAAGTCATGACTTCTCAGCTCAGCAGGTATGCTGAGGGCACAGCTGAGGTTGGCAGTCTACGAGGCCTTTGTCAATGGGATGTGAGATCCATGCACAAACTTTACAAAAAATTTGTATGTGCCAGTGACTGCAGGGGAACTGTAATTAGTCACAGGTAATGACAACAAAACTCCTGAGAGAGCAACATCAAAACTCACAGGTCTGAATAAAGTTAGATATAAAAAGAAAAAAAAAAATCAGCAGCCATGATGAGAGAGAATATACTTGCTCATCCAAACACAATCCTGACCCTTCTTCTTGAAGATGAGTTTCAGGTATCTCTGCTAATGTTCCTGCCCAGCAAGAAGGTGATGCCTTAGGATTTAGCTTTTATATTTTTCAGATCCTGTACTGCTTTAGTGTATAACTCTAAAACTCCATAGCCTGGCAGCTCCTGTTCTCTCATTTTATTCAGACAAAACACTTCCTCTCTAGGCCTGAAACTCAAGGATACTTTATTGTCTCAGGCCCTGAGAGATGTAAACAACAGTGAATTGGGGGGGCAAACTTGGAGTAAATGGCTTCATTACCTGAAGCTGTGAATGGAGGATTAACACCTGATATACAATGGACCAAACTTATAACTGTGCAAAAAACTCGTGACCATTGTCCCTCTTGGGTGTAGCTCCCTGGAGGCTTCTGTCTGCCCAAGGTGCACATACTGAAGTCCTTCAATAAATACCCACTTTTATTCTCTTATCTTGGTTAGCCTCTGTTTTAGATAGCCACTCCAGTGCATCAAAGTCAGCCTCTGTCTCTCCAAGCAAGCTCTCTTGAGCAACTTGCTCATAAGGATTCAGCTGCCAATTAAAAAATAAAATTTTAAAAACTCTTTGTGTGTGTGTGTGTGTGCGCGTTAAGAACTTTTAACTCAGGCCAGTTCAAAAAGTACAAATGAGCCATTTTCATAATCATGTTTCAGAGGGGAAGGAAAAAAACATCACTGCAAAGCCTCCAGTTCCTCCTCTAATCCTCCAGTGGGATCAGAGAAGGAAACCACCACAAAGGAGCTCAGCTCATTAACAACAGGGATAGTAAGAGCCCCAGAAATCTGTTTCCTTTGTAAATGAGTGAGCCCAGCTCCGACATGGATGCAGCCACCTGAGTGTAAGTAATGTCAGTGTAACCTCAATCTCCTGAGCTGTATTGACTTATTGTAATGATATACTACCTCAGCTTTTCAACAATGGCACACTTTCTGCATTTATCCTCTACTTTTTTCCCCAACATTTACTGATTCCACACTGTGTAAATTCAGAGGCTGAAACAAAAACCTTAGCTCAAAGTAATTGATGGGGATGCGCCTACTGGATACCAGTGGACGGAGCTGTTGTGCAAAACCCAAAGTTTTGGAATGTCCAATCATTTTTTTGACAATTAGTGGTCAAAAACTCCAATTTTATTACAATTTATTTTAATTAAAATTAGGCTTGTTCCTTAAATTTATCTACAAAACCTTATCATCAGTGTGCCAGCAATTTAATATCTGAATTCCCAACATCATGTGCTGCACTTTTGAACATCAATAATATTGTTTACTCTAGATCACCACTTAAATTGCTTTTCAGAAACAAAAAAGTACAAAATGTAAAGTTATACAAAATGACAGAGAATTCACCTAAGGACTCACCAACCAATTGAAGACCAGCCAAATTCATTCTCATGTAAGATGTAAGAGTGAGAATTTTATTCACTTGAATCTAGAGAAACCTAATCTACATGGTCCTCATGGGATGATTTCATGCAAGTTCTGATATTGCAAAGCCAGGTTGGGCTTTGATTACTGTAGTCAAAAAATTAGAGGACTGTAAATGGTGCATTGAAGCCTACAGAAACCCCAAACTTTCTGTTCTGAAGGAAAGGAACAGAACTGAGAGCCAGTAACTGCTGGGCATACCCAGCTATTAAAGATGAAACTTGGGGAATATCAAATAATACAGGCAACACATTGGAGTTTCAATAAGGGCAAAATAGAGCAATAAAAGATAAGAAACAAACAACCCAGAACTGGATTACCAAGTACAGTCTTACTAGATTCATGCTCTATAGCCTACTTTATACTGCATTTCACCAGAAGACAGAATTTAATATGAGCTGGGGAAGGATGGTTGCATGTGTAGGTGTGTGGATGTTGGGGGTGGGAAATGTTAATAAGGCGAGAACAAGTGAGCATTAATTACAAATGTTTCTCAAATGGCTGCTTCTTATTTTAGTCTCAGATTTACCAGTAGCTGTAATAGTTGTCTTTTAAAAGCATAGAGAAATGTTTTCTTTTTCCTTTTGGCTGTTTTGGACGGGGCAGGAAATAAACATAAGTTGTGATAATAGAATATAATTATCTACTATCTTCAGATTTCCACATTGTTTTGAAGCTGCTGAGACAGACTTGAGCATACCCATTAGGACCTCTTTTCGTGAGAAAGGTGGGACAAAAAGTCTCCTTATTCCAAAGGCTGCCCACTGACAAAATCTGTATTTCCAACTGAAGAAGAAACCAATCTTCTCTCCTTTTACAGTTGGGGAAGGTCTTGGTTCATTGCTGTCTTTTCCTGTTTTTTATCAGCAGCCAACTCAACTGGGCCAGCATAGTAAAAATCTATCTTCTCAGGGTACTTTTTTGCAGCAGGGTACTATCAGAGCAAGAGGCACAATGCCAAGGCTGAGAAGTCTCATCTCAGTCTACTACTGGGAGACATTGTAAAGTCGCAGGCCAGTTCAGTGATGTCAGGAAATTTATGCCATTTAAATTAAGTGTCAAAAGGATTAGATTTCAGCCAGATAAATGCAAGGGTGTTCTCCTGTCACATGCCACTTCTGTTCCAACCTCAAAAATCTGACTGCAGTATGAGGTGTTGCTAGCCAATTATCAGCTACTTTATTAATGGGGAATTGAATTGATTAATGGAATTAATCCCTTATGCATACTGAGCACACACAGAGTCCATTTGTACACAGAGTGAGAAAGTGAGTCACTTGCCTACCAAGGGAAAGGCTTTCTGACCCTGTACCATCTACCACTCTTCCAAGAGCAGCTAGACAACAAAATAAGTCTAAACTCTGAAGTGTTGTGTTGGGGTATTTTTTTATATAACTACCTGACTTCTGCTCAGTAAATACTATCAATAATGAACTACAGCCCTTTGCTTTCAAAGGGCCAGAGATGCAATCACATTATGTCCATGTTGGTTCATACTAATTTAGGGAATATTCTAAGAAATATGTTCATTGAGCTAAGCAGCCAGTGCAACTAGGTTTCCCTTGTGTGCTCTGATAATGATTTTTGCCTAGCAGCAGCTGGAAACCAATAGATCTGATGTCTTTCTGGAGAAGCTTCTGTTCCTAGGAAGGTCAGTCATCACAGAGGATTTATTTTTCACCTGAGACAAGAGAGATGTTGAGGTCTTATAGATCGGTACGGTGTTAAAGTTCTGCAAATAGCAGAGAACCAGCTTTCAGTAATTACCAGTCTCCTTTCAGAAAGGACTGCAAGAGAGGTGTTTGAGTAGGTTGTATTTACTACAGTGATAAAAAGAAAACAGAGCAGAAAACAATGAGGCAATTAGTAGAAATAGACAAGTGCTTCTGAAGCAAGGTGAAATATTTTCCAGGTTCCCCAAGACCCCAGACAGAGCAAGTAGTCTCAGGAGTTTTGGAGATCTGTCCTGTACATCCATCATAAACCTGATGTTATCACAAAGCTGAGCTCAGCCCAGAGACCTCAGCTGAACCAAACCCCAGCCTTTCAATGGTGTGCAAGAATTCCATTTCCAAATTTTCAGACCTGTTTTTTCCAGATTTTTCTTTCTCCAAATATTTCTAAAGGTTTGCTTCAATCCAGAATAGGGTTGAGTTTTTTATTTCTTTTTCCAAATATTCCAGAGAAGGAAGGTGCAAGTTTTCAGCTCTAAACATAATGCAGTCTTTTGCTTTACTAATTTTGAACCATTTCATAAGTCATCCTTAAGAAGCTTGCTCTAGATAACTGTTGTCAGAGCAGAACCCCGCACCATACTATCAGTACTCTTAAGATTTTCATAGTAGAGCTGAGCAACAGAAATCTAACAGCAAAGGGCTGTAACAAAGGCAATGTCTCCTTGTTTATGAGTGACCCCTGGTTTGCCTGAGTACTGGTATCCTACCTTTCAGAGGTCCAGCATAATGAAGGCAGCTCTTTGGTACTTTTCCCTGAGGGGATGGTGCAAAGAGGAGAAAGGCAGAGGTAGAACAAACTGAATCACAACATTCATACCTTGAGATGAAGAGCATGATTGGGAAGGGAAAGCAAACCTGATGCTGCCACTGCTTCCTACCAGGTAGTGATGCAAAAAGAAGGAAACAGAAAGAGAAACCATGCCAAGACTTTTCTGACTTGCTTACTGCAACGGAGAGATCAAAGAAAGTTACATGGAGGGCCCCAAAAGCCATTCATCTTTAGGCTTTCCTAGCAGGAGAAAAATGAGAATAGAAGACATGACCACAACATGAAATTTTCAAAGCAGAATCCTAAAGTGAGAGAAACATAGCTATTTTTGAGTTTTATTATCAAATAGATCACACAGCTCACCAAGAGCCCAGGCCAGTTAGTATGCAATGTCAGATCAGAATTTCTGGTGCATCTGAAGTCTAAGAAATTCAAAGGCTTTAGTCAGACCCATGTAGGAGACTTGGTGTTTTGTTATTGTTTCCCATCCAGAACCAAACTTTACTACAGTCTTAGAATCTCCTTTAAGGAAAAGAAAAAAAAAAAAGAATAAATCCACAAAAAAACCCAGTAAAAAATACAAAAAAAAAAAAACCCAAAACAAAACAAAAAAAACTTACTAACTCTTTTCAACACTAAAGTGTGAACTGAAGGAGAGGAGGAAAGAGGCTGCAGTCCTACCCCCACCCACCTTCTTGTAGTTAACCCTACTCCTGTGGCAATCTTGTGTTATTTACATTAACCTGTTCCAGGTCCAGAGTTGTACATTCCTCTGCCTCAGGCTTTGGCCCTCCCATGCTCATCATCTGAGATGATGTAACCAGACTAAAATCACTGCATGAATATCCATTTATATCACATCTGTGATTTTAAAAAGTGTATCTAGTGCACTTTCCAGTTTTATATTAGGCCCACAAAGAGCTGGGCCATCCAAGAGACTTAATCGAGCATAAAAGCAGGAGAGAATAAGCAGAAAACTTTTAAATATAGTTACAGGATACATATGTATGTCCTGCCACAAGGTATTTAAAGCTTAAGAAGTTCATAAGTTGATAAGCTATTATAAAATGTGTTAGCCTGACAACAGTGAGTCACTTCTTCCCAAGTCATCCAAGCATTAGCAATTGTGGGTGGAGGTGAGGAATGTATTAAAAAAAAATTATACAAATAACTATTAGGACTATTATTACCCAGAATAACCATGAGGAACACAATAGGCTCTTATTATTCAATGACTTGAAGAGTCACAAGATGAAGGAATTAACAATGCTAAGTGACTTCTTTCTCATTAATAGGAGCATCAAACTGTACCAGATGTAGCAGAGAGACAGCAGAATTTGCTGAATGGAATTTTTTAGAATTCAAAACTTGCTCTGCCTAGATTCTTACAAGTGGAAAACCATTAGACTATTTCCAGAGGTCATCTGAAGCACAGGAATTGTGTATTTAAAGAAACAATTTTCTCTGAATGAGCACCATAATTTTACACCTGTGCTGCCATCACTAGCTAGCCTCAGCTCCACAATCCCCTGGTTCACTAGGAAGCATCCACACCAGTGCTCCTTAGTAAGCACCACAAAAAGAGAAATAGAAGAGACTACCTAATAGACAGACTAAGAGCAACCATTGAAATCAGCACTTCTGTGTTTCCTATGGGGGTCTAAATCTTCCTTTTCTAAACAATGTTATTCCAAATTAGTAAACTGGAGACAGCAGGCCGTAGATAAACTCAGGCACCCCCACCTACCAACAGGCAAACGTGTTCTAGCTCCCCTTGTGTAGTTGTTTCTTGCTGAAACTGATCTGTCCCATAAAAGGTTATGATTTCCAAGATATGGGGCAAACTCATAATGAGGTCTAACACAGCACAACTTCTTGCTAACTCTTCTCCCTGATCCTTCAGCTCAGAGGTAAGATCAGGTGCTGGCATCGATCCTGTGCTGTAGCAGCAGACCAGTGTGCAGAAACAGAAAAACAACCCCTCAAAGCTTGAGAGGAAGCCTTCTGCTTTGGGTCCCATTGAGAGCAAAGCTAATGGAAGAAGATCAAATAGGTCTTTGTCCATCCACTCCTGTGCGTTATTAAATCCGTTGCAGTATTCTAGGACAATGCATTGAAGCTATTGTGGATATAGACTCATATTTCAATCCTGTCACGTTTATCCACACACAAAGGACAAAAATTATTCTTCCTGCTAAGATAAGTATGCTAGATGACACAAAAGGAAGCTGTGTGAGAGACCACATGGTTTACCTCTTCTTTCCTGCCTGTGTTGGACCTTATACAAAATGATCTCTTGTCTTTTCAGAAAGACAGGCAGTAGCCATTTATAGGTATGCAGCAGAGAAGGCAAGAAGCATAATAGTTACTTATTTGGTGCCTAGCAATGGGCATATAAAGGGGATTTGACGGGAAGATTTACAGACAAGGAAGAAACAATTCAGAAAACTGCTTCAAATGCACTGTGTAACATATTATTGAGGTTTTCAGATTTTTTTTCTGTCCAGAGCTCAGTGCCAGAGGTTTTGAAAGACAGCTTCATAAAACAATCACAATGATTTTAATTAGAAGTGAAAGAAGCTTACGGTATGTAAACACATAGCAGGGAGCAAGTATACCCACAAGCTGATTAGTAGCTCTTCCTCAGAATTCTGCAAAGAAAAAGTCAAAAACCTACTTTAAAGAGCGCAGGAGACAGGCATAAGATGAAATAATTCATTCAGACATAACACATAGGATTTCGGGTGAGAAGAAAACCCATTATTTTTCAACTCTTCAAGCTCCTCATATACACAAAAAGCATGGTGAAACACTATTATTTCCAGCTAACCACACTTTCTGCCAGAAGTTACTCCCTTAGTAGGAGCATATTGTCAAGGCCCTGTGGCATGCTCAGCCACACCTGATGGCAAACTGGCTTTTTGTTCTGTTCCACACCATTGGCACAGGAACAGCTGAGGCAAGGGTAAGTCCTCCCCTTCACAGGCACAGGAAGCAGAGCAAGGGACAGCAGTTTCCATGGACAATAAGAACCATTTTGCTGCTTCACACTAAATGACCAGCTCAAGTGCTTTCCCAAACTGCTATAGGCAGACCCACTCACACATCTCTGAAAACCCTGATCCCCGCACAACGTTCTGTTTTTACTCACACACAGTGCCAACTCATGGACAAGTTTATCAGTATTTTCCATTCATCTCGTCATTGAGATGTTTCTGCAAACCTGGGCTTTTCCTCCAGGAAAAAAAGCAGAGGGGATGCAAGTAATTCAAGCTCCATAGTACATGTGGAGGAAAAAAAAAAGGCAAAATTAAATCCGTTGGACTGTTCTCTTACTTCTGCCTCAGATGTGTTAGGGCATACTAAGAAAATCACATTCAATGTCTCAGTTTCTAATCCTGTTACCCAAGGGTATCACTACTGCCCAGTATCACGCAGGTATGTGAGGGCTAGGGATCCACATGACTCTCTAGATTTTAAAATGGAAAGCTGTATATACAAGTGCAACAACCTATCAGAGTATCATCAAAACTGAACCCAAACATCGAGGGAATGTTTTAGTGGCAAAGAAATGAAAATACTTTCTCTTTGTTCTCTAGATTCCAAGATATGAACAACACTGTCAAATAGCTCTAGAAAATAACATCCAGTGAAGCAATACAGACTTCTCTTTGTGAAGACCGTTTCATTATAAATTCATTTAATTCTGAGTCAGAAGACTCACAAGTCTTTCCTGGGTTTTGTTTGCATGCTCTTAGAATTGTTTCCCTTGTTGTCATATTCCCTCTTGCCGATACAGAAAGAACAGAAATCCTAATGGTCTTCATTACAAACTACCCAGCTTTATTAGGTTGCAGAGACATTACCACAGATTTAATCTATTAAAGCCATTAGTAATTGCCAAGTATGGGGCAATCATCATTACCCAGAGTTAAGGAACAGACAGAAAACAATGTGAAAATGTATAAATAAGACAAAGTAAAAATCAGAACACTCCAGGGCTTTCCAGCATGATTTTTATATTAATCAGGTTTCCTGCGCTTCTCCTCTCTACCATCCATTTGCACTTTCCCTCTGTTATTCCAATGTCCCATAGTCTTTCTTTCCTCACCACTTCAGTCCCAGAGACGAAATTCAATTACAGACAATATAAAGATAATATTTCATTGAGGCCAGATGACTAAGAGGTCTCTCAGGACTGAGGCTACTGTCATCTCTAACACAAAAGTATTGGGCAGGGAAGGGATGTCCACCTTCTTATTTATTTATTTAAACTTGGGATTGTTATCTTGCTGTAAATTGCAAGGGGCCACAAGTGCTTGCACGTTTTACTAACATCTAGGCAAGGTCAGCACTGATACAGAGGCTGATGGTTCAGCCTCAGCTTATTCACCTGTCAGTAAAACCAAAAATGCCTTGGTGCATCCACTGCCCTTTCACGGTGTAACATTAAAAAACTTCTTGTCACTGAAGACAAATTTAAAAATTAAATTGTTTTGCCTAGTAATAGCTTTAATGAGGTTCTGTAAGCACAGGGCTTGCCTACACCATGTGGATTGCCCTGCAGAGGGTCTCAGACACCCCTCCAAGTCTGAGACAGCATACTTAGGTTGACTGGCACTCAAGTTTCACCAAGATGCATGTTTAGTCATAGCAGCTCTCTTCCTTTGTCTTTTCAGCCTTTTTCAGTAGTAGAGAAAGAAAAAAAGTCCATGAACAATCAGGACAGTTATGCTTCATATTTAATGACACAAAACCCTCAACAGGGTTAGATAAGCATGTAACAGGTTCAGGTAAGCATGTGAGCTACCCACCACCCCTATGAAGGAGCTCCTCAGGTAATGGACTCTCTCAAATACCGGCCCTACTGAAATAAATGTCAGAGCTCACATGGACATCAGAGTAGCAATTTTACCTTCCTAAAATTAAAAAATTGCTTTGAATATCCCAAAGAACAGACAATCCAGAGATTTCAGGTGCTTTTGTTTTGTGAAGATATCAGTACTTTATAAAGAGACTTGGCCACAGCTTTGATTTAAGTTGAAAGGAGACCACAATAAGAGACACACAAGCATTAATAGTAAAGCAAATATATTTCAGCCTGAATTTAAACTGTGCTCAAGTAATTTTGTCTGTCTGGTAATTGTCATCTTCCCCATATTTTTAAGAGCTGCCTGGGTTGATATTTTCTTCATCTGCTTTCTTCTTTTTCTCCCTTCTAGAAAACTTTTGGATAAATTTGAGGTGCAGCTTGGCTAAGGCCACTATTAAGAAAACTTAAAAACTTACTAACAATATCACTTTAAAGCAATATTTAACACATGTTGTTCTACAGCTACCTCCAATTTTTCAAGAGAAAGGTTTTCATCTCACCTACTGGATAAAACAGGACAGGGTGTGGGTTTTTTTTATGAAACACTAGGAAGAAATGCTGCTGTTATGTGTAACACTTAATAACAATAGCACCAAATGCATTTTCTTTGAAAGCAAGCTGCACTAATAGGAAGGTTTTCTCCAGCTCAGAAGTCCTGCTCCCCTTTAGCATTACTCTCCTGAAGGTAGAGAGTATTCTTTGTATCAGCTGATATGAAGCAGTGTATAAAAATATTTTGCTCCACTAAGAAAGGAGGGGGCAGGAATAGCCATGTACTGTAATTTATAGTTCACAGCCATTTACTCAGGGGGAGAAAGCTTTAACTACCAATGAACTTACTAGCAGCTGCTAGCAGTACTAATAGATGACAGTAGTAAGAAATACAATGAAGAAATAATAAATGAACTTTTATCATAAGAGGAACTTTTCATTTTAAATGCAGTGGCTTTTTGAATTAAAAGTGACTTGGACAATTTCAGGATTAGTGACCACTCACTTGTCTGGTTGACTGTGTCTATATATCATGAAGTTTACTGAGACCACACAATCAAAACTTCCCACTTTGAGTTTGGATTGACCCTTTAAGGACTTAAGAGCAGTTTTAGAGAGAGAATTAAATTCACAGTTGTGCCTATAAAATTAAACTGCTGCTTTTTGATAGACTCGTAACTTGTCTGAGACATTGAGTTCCTCCTGAAAGATTATAGCCTGATCCAAACAAAGCAGCAAGTGTAAGAATTGAGAAAGCTACCACAAAATAGAAGAGTGATTTTATAAAAAACAGTACCATATTACAAGAAGTTAATTGTAAGTGTACACAGAACCAGAAAAATGTTACTGGAACATTAGGGTCAGAAATATACATGTGCAAAAAAAATTTCAGCTTTCTTCTCCTGGCTATCTACATACCAAAGCACCTGCTACAGTGCAGTCATAACTTGACTAGTTAAGTTTTCATGGGTTATTATTTTCTGAAACATCATTTCAAGAAGGGCAAAAATAGTTACTCAGTTCTTGAGGCTCAGCCGCTTTCCTGCAGGACTGCAGTTATGTACTGTAGAGCTGAGACCTCAGGACAGCAAACCCTGCTGCCCTTCAGCCCTGGTGCTCACCAAGAAACTTCACAAGTTCCTGCATCAGAGGTTATCCATCTTCTCAAACAGCATGAGCAGAGGACTCAGGAACCTGATTTAGCTGGAGCCAAGTAGGGAGCTTTCACCAAGCACACAGGAGCAATGTTATTCCTGATTGATGGGCAACTGGGAGCACTGATAGCTTCTGCTGGCTGAAACAGGTTTAGAAGTGGGAATTTCTTACAGCACTCTCTGTCCTATACTGGTAACCCAGCTGCCAGCTCTGGGTACATAACAGAGCTGTGAGGCAGAAAGTAACCCTGATAGCAGCAATAGTTGCCAGTCTGTCTTCCTCAGAGGGTACCCACAACACAAGAGCAATGGGTGAGCACAGCCCATGACCTTTACAAGCTAACCATGCTTGTAGTCTAATCTACCACAGTCAACTGAAATGGAAAGTGTATGACATCCTTATCCTTGGCTGAAAATGGTGATGGTACAGGAAAAACTATGCACCAAGTCTGTTTCTGAGTATAAGCCAACATATCCAAATATTAAAAGAGTCTAGGCACCAGAAGGTTAAATAACAACATGGGCATATTCAGGAAAACTAAAATAACTAATAATTAAAATAACATATGGATCAAAATCCTTCCTTTCTTAGCTCATGGTCACCTACTGCAAAAACATCTGTACAAGGCTAAAATATTATTTGCATATTTATCATCAATTATGGTGTACAAGCTAAAGGTCCAAATCGACACAACAGAGTTGCAGAACAGACTGTAAGAGCAATTCTCATCATATCCCAGCTAGGATTTACTCACCATGGAAAAACAACCCAAGGACCTGAGGAACACAACACAGCATCACTGAGGGTCCTTCCTAGGTTCCTTCATCAGTTTAGCTGCAGGCTGACAGCCAGCTGCTGTGGAACAGTAACAAATAGCCTAAGGAAGTGGATTCAGCTATTTCCACCATTAACAATAGAATGGCCTCAGGTGAGAGACCTCTGGCCATCTGTGGCCCCTGCTGCCCATACAGAAAGCAATCAGCCCATCTACCACAGTGGCCAGGCCACAGCACACCCAGCTGGAGCTGTCCCTCCAGAGTGAAGCGGGGGCAGACAGTGCCTATGTACAGCATCTCTGTGCTGGTATGGAGTCTGTAGAATGAATTTTGCTGGGCTCTGAAGACTGATGAAGAAAGTACATTTGGCCAAATGACAGCTCTTTGTCTGAAGCCAGCATGCTGACATGGCTCCATCTTTCTCTTGTCACTGCTGTGAGGTTTCCTATGAAGTAGTTTTCCAGGAGGAAAAGTTGCTTAAATGCTATAGAATACTGGAGGAATTTATCTTTCATTAAAAACAAGTCTTTAGAGAGCAAAACTACAAAAGCCAAAGGCGACTGATGTTTTGGCACAGCAGTGGTTCAGATGGCTGCAGGGCTGGTTCTAGCTGTTTCACCTGTCATGCACCAGTTAATGCCTACTCCTCCTTTCAAAGCAAAGCAAAGCAAAGCAACACAGCCCTAGCAGTGCTGCCAGCGATCCATGGTCCTTCAGCACAGCCCTGAAATCTGCCACAGGTCAACTTTCCTCCAGAAAACCTCTACTTGTCCTGCAAACATCTGTCACCCACAGCCTGACCAGCACTCTGTTTCTGGCAGGGCTCTGCCCAGCTGTCTCTTTCCACCAGAGAAAAGAAGGAATTTCCCCAGACCCTCATTACTCTGTGAGATTAATGGCCAGTGTGGGATGGATGCTGTGCTTCTGGCTGACTGGGATAGTGACTCCTCATTGTTGTGTTCACTCAGATGTTTTTCCTCCCACATTTGGAGAGGTCAATATTGTTTGGGCTTTGCTGGACAAGGCTGGTGCCTGCTTAACCTAGCTTTGAGCTGTCTCACACAGGTGGAGAGGTGTCCTTTTGGAAGCCAATGTGTTCGTGTTGCTTGTATCAGCAAGAAGCACACACCAGTCCTTAAGCTACTCCTCCTGCTGCCAGCACAGCCCAGGGATACTGTGCAGGGGCTGCTGCCTTCTGCTGCCCCCAGGTAAGCATTAGCACAGGTAGTCACCCTCACATTCCAGGCAAGCAAGGTCTAGGCAAGCTCTTCTTCTTCTCTGCTTACATCAGTGCTTGTTCAGGCCCTTAGAGGTATTTCCCTGAAAGTGCAGGCCTGCCACATCTTTCTCTGGCAGACTTCTCTCAAGGTGATTTGGGAATGGTCTCATGGATCTTTGGGGCACGGCATCAGCATCACAGTGAGGTTTCCAGTGTGCTGGCACTTCCCACCAATGCTGCTGTACATGGAAGCAGGCACCACGATGTCAACTGTCTGTGCTTGCTAAGCAGCAAGGAATAGTTAGCCTTTTGTTTCTGCTAGTTTGCTTCTAATAAAAAAATTAAAATCTGGAAATAGCACATGATGCAGGAGCTTGGTCTGGGACTGAATCCAGCACTGCCTTTAGAGGACACAAGTCGTGAGGGATGTGTCATATTAGTAGCTTGCAGCTAATGGACTGGCAAAGGCTGGAAGCTGCCCTGGCTCGCTGCCCGGAGCCCACGGAACTGCTCAGGTAGCAGCGTCCAGCAGCTTGGCCAGTGGGCCATGACAGTTTCCTCATCCAAAGGTAATTAGCTAAGGTTTCCACAGGGCAACAGCTTTGTTCATAGGTGCCATCATCCCCCTCCTACCTCAGCTGTTTAACGTCTTCCTTGGAGCACGAAAATACCTGTGTCCATGTCCTTGGTTAAGGCTCACTGCAAATTTCTGAAGGGGAGTAACTGCCTCTCTGCATCTGGCACAATCAGAGAGATAAGCACTGGAAGATAACAAACAGAGCAGGCAAGAGAAGAGTGTCTGTCTGTCCTTTGGGCAAAAGGATGTCGAAGAACACATTCACAAGGAAAACCTGTGAGCGACAAGCGACAGCTTGTCCTACCAGTTCATGTCAGAACAAAATCCAGCAGAACTGGCTGCAATGTAGTGCAAAGCCTTCATCACAGCCTGGCATTAGCAAGAAGGAAGTGCTCACTTTCCACCCAGCTTAAGCTGGTAGGGAGCAGTGAAAAAAATTTAAAATTATAAAGGAAGAAGTAGCAGAGAATTTGGAGGAGATTCTGCTTTCTTTGCCCTGAATAACAAGAGTAGCTCATGGAACTAAGAAAAGCAGTATTTAGGTTCATTATGAGAGCCTCCCACAGCAGACGGGAAAAGAGCACTGTGATGAAGCTGAGGTCAAAGGTGTGGCCAAGCCTGGCTGCATTGCTCAACAGCTGATAGACAAGGAGGCCCAGCAGGGCAGACCAAGGGGTACCATGGCCTCTGCCTTTCTGAGGCCCTAGCTCACATGGCCAGGTACCATTCATAGCTGAGCCAGCAGCCCTGCGTGCACAGTGCTTAACACCAACATCAAACACCCTCAAGAAAACATTGGCACCTGTCATCAAAACCCTGTGTTATTTCTAGAAAAAATGCACACTTAAGGCATGGAAAAGAGATGTAAGCATAAATCTCCTTGTTCTAAATTATGTCCCTGAGCATGAGGTAGTTGCCATCACCCAAAAAAGAGACCCAGGTGCCTATGTGAGATTATTCAAAGGAAGGAAAAATTACAAGTTACAAGGGAGTGGTGGCTTGTAGTATAGAAATGCATAGCCTCTCTTTAGCTGCACAATTTACCTTGTCTGGATGTAATATCACACCTTTTGTTCATTAGCTTACCTTTTTTTTCTCCAGTGCAAATATTTTGTACACCTAAGCTGGTAACAATTCTCTTGAAGATACAGTCCTAAATGCTTATTGCTAATTTCTTCATTAAAGTGCCTGGCATAATATGACAACCATTCTTGGTAAAAAGTGAACCATTAAGTTCCTAATTTTCCCAGTTTCCCAGAGACTATCTGCATTTTTCAGTACAAACTCAATGAAAACAAACTGTTACCCTGCACACAAAACATTTGTTTGCTCTTCCAGTAGGTAGAACCTGTAATTTACCTCTTAACAGGAGATGATTTGCTGCATTTAGCTTCTTAGCTGCAAGAAGAATTTGACAATAATGAAGGATTTTTTTTAAATTGAGCTAGGTTGAAGGAGAGGAAAGAACAGCATGGATCGCAATCTACCCCACAAATTATTATTCCCATGTTTTTAATGGCTCTACTTGAACAAATGCAGTGTACCAGGAGAAAATAGTCTTTTCCTAGGAACACAAAATTGATACAATCATCCACAAATTCAGCAAGAATTTCCTTCTTGTGTCATCTTTGAGACTTTCTGGCTCCACTTCTCTCTTCTCTTCACAATTCTTCCACAGCTACTGGCTTGCCTGCAAAGGGAAACTGCAACACCTCTGCATCAAAAAGATGATCAGCTTCTGGTCTCTCTTCTTAAGCCACCAGAGCTGGCTAGGCACCTAAGAGGCAAAAAACCACACAAGAATCCACTGCTTTGACTTGGCTAGGAAAAACAGGATGTATCCCCAAAGTCCAGACCTGAGCAAGGTCATCTCAACATATCCATAGGATAATGAGATTTTCAGGCCATGAATCTTTCTTGAGGAGCATTTGTAAGAGGCAGAGAACTTCACATTACAAATAACAGAGGTTTGCTGGGTTTTGTATAAATCAGTTTCCTGTCACACGGTTTCCTATTTTTATTAGTATTTTTAAACTACCAGGCGTGAAACTGGCAGATCCTAGTTTGCAATTTGTTCTTTTTTTTGGAGTGAAGGCTTTTGCTGTCAGCTGACAGCTGATTTACTGTCATTGCCTTCTATATGTCACTGGGGTGAATAAACCAAAACAAATGATTCTTTACTACAGGAACTGAATTTTTTTCCCAGCACCAGCAGCTCTCCTCCTCCTTGAGTTTTTGGAGATGACTTCTTGTGATTGCAAACCTAATGCTGGCTTCGTGGCCCATGAGAATTGCATCAAATGTCACACAGTCAAATCAATCAACATTGTTATCTTTTAGTATTTTTTGCTTGTTTAAGCAGATAAATGAAAATAGACAAAAGTCAATATATCAGTTACTTGGTTATACAAACAATTGAAAGATACTCTCAGGTATTTGGGATCCCCAAATAACATATCTGGAAAGAGATGGGAGTCTGTGGGGTACAAGTGTCTCAGGAGCTGCAAAGTACATGCCAAATGAATGGAGTTTATGGATCACCTTGTTTGATGCTTGAGACAATAAATGAAGGAACACAGGAATATCTAAAAACTAAATAGAGGTAGTGCTTCAGACCTAAGATTACTGCAAATATGAATCATGATTACATAGTTTATTTATTTGTCTGTTTTTAAAGAGTGCACTGTAAAGGAGGAGAAGAAAGCAGAGAAGTGGAAGCTCTTAGCATGCTGGGAAATGTTGCTGTGGGTGGTGTGCTTTCAAGTGTGTTGAATGTTGTACATAAACTGATTGAGACCAGATGTAGTTTGTGCTTTTGATATGGTGTTACTGATTTGTTTTTCTCCGCTGAGTCTAAATTAAATTCAGTGTTGATTTCCTAGATCTAAAGTATAAGATAGCAAGTCTACATAAGCAGTTTCTAGCAGTTACAAAGAATAGTGGTTTTGTGTTAGCATGAGAAAGACATTGGCATGCCTTGTTATTCGTATTGTATTTTTTAAGGGTGAGAGCTTTCCTGGAAAGCAATTTCAAAGTAGTTCCAACATTACTTCTATAAACTCTCATCTTATTTTTAAAATACGTATTTTATATTGAAAACTATTTTCTTCTAATAAAATCATTACTCACCCATAGGTGTGTTTGAGGCACAAGTCTCAGAACCACTCACACAGAGTCCAGCTTCCTGATAATGAGTTGATATTGAGCTGACTATGAGCTGGCAATGTATCAACTGCTCATCATTAAATCATTCCCAAAATGAATATTAATGAACTTCACCTACTTCAGCAATGCAAGGTAGCTCATACTTCTCCTGATTTCCAATTCACAGCAAAGTAAGTTGATTTCAGCCTACGTTGCTGACTTCACTGAATTGCTGTGTAGTGAGTTACCATAAAAACAATGAGGTTTTGTATGTATATATTGGATATTCTCAAACATATTAATTTGGTCATCCAATATATTACAGCTACTCCAGTGAACTTCCAAATGGAAATGGACTGTTGTAATATACTGCTTTAAACTATGAACGCCATGTTGGAAGAAAGTACTTCCCTTAAAAGAGAAGTCTTTCCAATGCAGAAGTTTTGTATTCAGTTAACTTTTTCCACTACAGGAGTGAAAAACAAAGAAACTACATGTAAATCAAATGTCATTAATTTTGTCATTTGCTTTTTTTCTCAGCGGTATTTAAAAGGGCTGTTTAAATATCAAAGCTTCATAGCCCACATTTTTCTGTAGTAGTCTGGCACCATGTCACACTTGCAGAATCGAGAAATTTATCTGCAAAGAAGCCTCTGTGTGACAGGCTTACCTTTATTCAGTGAGGAGAGGTCTATGTAGATTAACACATACTGCTGGATAATTGTTCAGAGATGGTATGTTGAAATATGTCTCAGAAAAGAGTTACAAAACTCAGAGTCTCAAAGACACATTTTACAGGGTCATTACAGGCACATTTCAGAGGTCAGTCTGTTCAAAGAGTTTAAGAAGATATTTGATCATTACTACACCCATGGAGAAAAGAGAAACCTCAGACTAGTGCATTAAAGTATTGATATGCATCCAGCCAAAGACCAAACTCTGTGGCTGCAGCAAGATCCAGCTAGGTCTTCATTTCTTGTCAATTGCTGCCCAGGATCAGCTTATCACTGTAAACTGTGTCACTTCAGGAGACAGTCAGCCATCCCTGCTCTGGTGGGCAGCAGTCTCTGGGATGGGGTGGGTGAGCAGATGGGGCAAGAGTTGCTCCAGTGATCTCGTCTGAGCCTGATGTTGAATGCTTGTTAACATCTTTGGATAATGAGATATGAAACACCAGGGAGCTGAAATTAGAAATATTCAAATGCAACACAATGCTTGCTTTTGAAAAAGAAACAGCTATGTCAACAGTTTCCTGTGGGATCCAGTAGATTTCTGATTATAGGGTGTGTTTAAAACAAAATCAGATGTCTACTAAAACCTACACATGGATAGGAGCTAGGGAGCTAGGAGCTAGCTTTTTGCAGACATTAATGAATTGAATTCTGTTACTTGCTTTATTTAGGAAGTCATCATAGGCCCTTCTGGCCTCTAAATACATTTACCCAAGAGCCTTTGACAGAAAAGCAAAATTGCCATTCAAGGTATGGCCTTGCCACAGGTGCATTTGGTCAGAAGAATCACCAAGTTAAAATGTGTCCTATTTGCTGCTGACAAAGAAGTTGTCATAGTCCTTTCCAAAAAAGCATTTCAGACTTCATAAATTGCTGGCTCTGGTTCTCTTCCTGTGTTTGGCTAATATAAACTTCAACTACCTTTTCTGTCCTTCACGTTACAATCACCTTTATTTCCTCAGGTGTCCAATAGGAGAGAAAAAAATAGGGCTAAGAACACGATACACCTGAGATTTGTGTCTGCAATGGAATAATTTTTCTCTATATTCCAGTTCAGGGGAAAAAGAATCTGTGTTTGCTTTTGTTGTTACAGTTGGTTTGAACTTTTAAAATGTGTGAAAGCACCTTTGAACTTTACAGAAAGGAACTTGAAAATGTTGGAGTTTTTTAAGTTTAAAGGAAGAATGTTTCCCTTTTAAAAAAGCAAATACAATAAACGTGGCATAACAGAGATTTAGAGATACACTGTATTCTTTGAGGAAGCAACATAGTCAACCAGATGAGCTGAAGAAAGAGCTAAATGCGCATGCATGCCACAGAAACACACAGAGAATTTCCTTGATGACTGAGGACTATTAAGCACACTGTAACATTCAAATACCATTTACATTTATTATCTTTCCTAATTTAAGGGCACATAACTATATTTAAATATTTTTACACATGACTGTATAATTAATTACAAAAAGCAGCAATGCTGATATCAAGGATACCTATGTACCTTCTCAGATGAGTTTGCACTGCCCACTCCCCTAACAGCCATTTGCAGTAGCTGGCTACTCTCTCTGGCTGCTAAGTATGCTCCTTGTCATTTCCCTGCACCAGTTTTGGAATAAACAGTGTCTCCAATCCTTACAAAAGAATTCTAGAGAAATTGCGTAGTTAATTTAACCAGCCAACTTGCATATACTAACAGAGGAAACATAAACACCTCTCCTCAAAATTCTGTGGTCTAGGTTTTCTTGAAAGAATGGCAGCATTTACTGAGCTGCCCCTAACTTTTCACAAGACAGATCTGTACCTTTGTTCTGAACATTAGACCTCTTCCATTTTTTTCATTTGACCACCAACATTTTCTAGTCACTTTTTACTACCTTGGCTCAAAAGCACCATAAAAGAAGCCACCTTGCTAGCTCAAATCAGGAAAGATTATTTTATTTAGTCCTGCTCCTGACACTGCAAATACAACTAAGTAGAAATCAGTACTCCATTTATAAAATGTCCTCTACAACCAAATTATACTTATTTTAATTTGCTTTTCACAGAACCTCTTAGCACCAGGGGACTGCTAGTAACATGACCCAAACCACGAAGCAGCGACGCTTTTTCACATCTCTGTGCACACCCTGTCTCATAGCATTTTAGCACTGAATAAAAACAGAGGTGGCAAAATGCTATGCCACAGGAGAAGAACAAACATGGATAACAGGGTTTGCCATGCACTACTAAACTTGCCCAGCTGCTAACACTTGCTGTTGTGGCTGCCAGCACGCTGACCTTGGCTTGGGCCAAGCTGAAGAGGTGGGTACATGGCAGCACGTTGATCCTTGGAGGCCAGTATGTCCACACAGAATCAATGTGACACAAGGAAAAGATCTAAATGAGAACATCCACAGCTACACTGAGAGCTGCACTGCAGAGTAGAGTGGTGTTTGTGACTCTTATCTGCCTTCTTTCTTCCTCACACATTCAGTACAGGTAGAAAAACACTGGAACTCTTCCAGGATTTTTGACCAAAACAACTATATACTTGGATCAGCAAAGGGAGGAGTTGAGCTGTGCAGCAGCAATATCTTCCTAAACATGACTTTTTTTCATTATTAACTCAACTGCTTTGAATTACCTTCAAAACAGGAATATATTAAAAATCCTCCCATGGAGAACATTTGCAAACTTCCTTGCAATTTTCAAAAGCCTTGGGAATTTTCTCCAAGTTTCCACCTATGTCAGCAGCTTTAAAAATTAGTCTCTCTCAGTTGGTAGGCAAATTTAACAATTGAAGCTTCCCTATTTATATTCGGAATTAAATAAGCAAAAGTTACAGTTGCTCAGACTTTTGGGTTGAAAGACTCAAACAATCTCAGATAATTCACTTTTATTTCAGATTTGGAGTCATCACAGTTTAGAGATGTGCATTCCACTTCATGTGTCAAGGTCAGGGGCTCACAAAGATGGTTTGCCCTTATCAGCAGGCTGAGCCAGTAGGAACAAGCCAACTAAGGTCTCTAATCATGGGAAAACCTAAAAATCGTAAGCCCTAGAGGTAACTCATTCACACAAGAAGCAATTTCTCTGAGAGAAAGAAATTTTACTTCTTTCTCACTTTCCTGGGACATAGTCTTGGAGCAATTTTTTATATTTACAGAATAAAGTATTAAGTATATCTTTCTCATGGGCTTGCAATGGGTCATTTAAAATAAATGTAACATTTACGGTACCTCAAATTTTGTCTATACTGCAATACTTCTTGTTCCCACTGTAGGAGATACTACAAATACCACAGTAAAGCTCAAATATCAGAGGGCACTAAAGTGCTGTCTTTTTAATGGCAGTCTCAAAATAAGAAGCTCATAGGTTCCAGCAGTAAATCCACTAAAGTCAGTGGGGTAAGAGCTAGGAATTATCTTGACCTTTGGAGAAAAAAATGTTAGCGTGAAGGTTGAAAGTGGACAGGAGTTCAGGACAGGGATTTTTGACTAAGCAAGAAAACCTGGAGAAATTGTGGGCTTCCTGAATGGATCCCTGAAAGTATCAGCTGGGATGCTCAAAAGCTGTTTTCAGCAAATGGTTCGTTTTGCATTGCCTACAGGGTCAGAGGAAGAAGGACAAGGAGTTCTGGGGGGATTGCTAAGAGAAGTGGAAATCATAGCTCAAGTGGCAGAAGTGAAAACTTCAAGAGTGCAATCTGAATGTCTTTTTCACCACCAGAAAAGACCTAAAAGCAGATGAGAAGTTTCTTCAAAAAGTTGTAAGATTTCAGAGAAAGAAGACCCAGGGAAATGACTGTAACACAGTAGAGTGTTGTAAGTGTAAACCCCAGTTTACCTGGTTTGTGCTTGCTTTTGCTATCACTTAAACCAAATTAAACTGCTCACAACTGAATGATCACTGCATTGCTGTTCTGGAGAGACCATGAAAAGAAAAGGAATGAAGTCTAGTCCCCGGACAATCTGACCAAAGAACTACATTAAAAATATGTATAAATCCACTGTGCCTGAGGGAGTTCAGCTCCTATCCTTATGATTTATAATTATGTCTTCCTAAACAACAATCTTCATCAAGCAATGGCAGCATCCTAGTCACCCTTCTATATTTATAAATTATATCAGTTTGGGAAAAGGCCTTCATCTTCATTTAACACTGCCCAAAATATCTTTTGTAACTAGATTGGACAAACCAGCAATTAAAAATCAGAAAAAATCAGCTTGCAAGGTGCCCCAGAAAGTCTCTGGTCCAACCATCTGCTCAAAGCAGGGCCAGACACAAGACTGAGACCAGCGTGTTCTCAATCTGCACGTCGAAAACCTTCAGGATGGAGAATGCACAGCCTCTTTGAACAACCTGCTCCATTGTTTGACTATGTGCCAACTTGAACATCTCATTTCAACTAATGTCTATTATTCCTTACTCACCCAGTATGAAATACTGTAAGGACTTGGCTTCATCTTGTTGCTAACCTCCCTGTGGTTACTAGAAAATGAAAGGTAAGGAGTATGCTTACGTATACAAAGCATTATATGTCCATGTTTAATATTATGATAGATCCAAATCAATGAATATCAAGTCTTAAAGATCATCACGTTTTAGAAATCATAATTCCAATATAAGTTTCACAAATGCATTGTGCTGCAGTATGCGATCAAGAACAAGGTAGAAAATGCACTTTCACTTCTCTTGTTGTGCGGAATTAAGAACTTGATATAGATCTATGGTTTCCACAATAAACATCTTTGATATCACAGACAAGGTCTATCATTCACATGGGAGTAAACCAGGAAGAGTCCTATTTAAAACTTGCCAAGTCACATGATTTCCGGCAAAAATGACACAGGAGTTGATAGCGAACTCTCAAATTAGAGCACCAAAAATCATTTCCAGGGGGAAGAAAAAATCAGCTCAAAAAGCTTGCTTCTTCATGAAGGTTTAATTTGTTTATTTTATCTGGAATAATCTACTCTTTCCCTTGTCCACGTTCCTCTAATCAGTCTATATGGTACCACTTTTCTGCTGGCAAAACAGGAAGGCAGCTATGATGCCAGTATGCCTGAAGCTTGCCTCAGGCATACCCCTGCTAGTTTAAAACTTTTGCCACCTTCCTGACTAGCTCAGCAGCGTACTGATTCAAAAATCACAACTTATGGACTTGTGCCCTTGACAAGAAAGAACTGCTTCAAAGCTTGAAATTCCCAAGTCTTGTCTTCAAGAAAAAAAAATTGTACATATACATATATATATAAAACACATTTTAAAAAATATATTTAAAAATCTAAATTAAATTTGCTATACACTTTAGTCAGGAATTTAAGGTCTTCCACACACTATTTTCAAACTAGCTTCCCAATAAATGTTTCAAACAATTTGTCCCCTAAAATCCACTTTTCTTCACTGAAGAAGTCATTCAATGTCATCAAGAGATTTGTATAACAAACACATAGCAATTCAAATGATGGAACAACATTTAATAATCAGATCATATTTGACATGTCCAGAATATATCTGAGTCCAAGAACTGTGAAATATTTCCAGCCATATAATTTATGCTGCAGCAGCAGAGAAGCAGAAGAGAATCAGGCAGATGCTGGCAGCACACTAATTTCTTGTCAAGTGTAACTTAGGCATGTTAGAGTGAATCCAATGGCATTGGCACCTTGGTTGATGGGTTTTCCATCAACAAAAAGACAAGGCCCACTATTAAATGCCACTCTCATGAGTGAAAGGCAAAGTCTGGTGCTCTTGACTGTGAGAAAGGAGTAACCAAGTAAATCCAGACCTGGGATGTCCAGAAAAAAATTATTCCAATCCTCATCTTGAAAGACAGTCATGAACATCTCCTTCCTCACTAGGTAGTGTCCCTCATGGCAATCAAAACCAAGTGGACCCCACCTACCCTCCCTAGATCTGAGTTAGCAGCCCAGAAGACACCACAGAGGATGTATTACACAGGATGAACTTCCCCTGTGTGCAGAGAAACTCCAGGCACATTCCCTGCACTGCTAGATGCATGTTCATCAAGCTTTGCAGAGGTAACATCACCCTGCGCCTGCCAAAGTGTGAATCCATCCCCTTTTTTTTACTATTTATTCCAGCAGCTGCCTCTCCATGGGCTTGGACCTGAGGCTGGAAGCAGCAGGAGGAAGACTTTCAGTCCCCATCCCAATGCCCTCTATTTTTCAAACTTTCCAACCTTGAATTGACAGATAACATGCTCATGTAGCCAAATGCAGTTGTCTCTAGCACTTGCTCAAAGAATAGACAAAGTAGGGGAACTAACTAACTGCCAGGTGGTACCTGATTTACAAGGTCCTGGCAAGGAAGTGCTGGCGCTGAGTGACTGCTGAAGAGTCTCCTAGAGCTTACAAAAATTTACAACACTTTTTATGCAAGACTTAATCACCCCCATGGACATTTTTGTAAAAGGAGCACATTTAGGCCAAATCAATATGGAAAACTCTAAAGGAATAAATAAGACATCTCACTAGCTCAAACCACTGATAACATGGAGCCTCTTAGGAGTTGGTAGGCAAGAACTCCCTCTATAAGTTTATTGTATACTCACTTCTACCACTCCATGTCCTACTCTCCTAAAATTTTTCATGCTGACATCAGAGGCAAGAGGAAAAAATGTGTTATCATACCTAAGCTATTTCAAGGCACTCTTCTTGCTTTAAGAAACTTAAGCCAATGGTTTAAATCAAAATTTTGTCTTGCTTCCAAGCATCTTAAGAGTCCGTGGAAGATGTAATAGGGTTTTCATTTCCACTGCAATGTGATAAATACTGCTACAATTACAGGCACCATTCTCGGCAGCCTCAGATGCACCGACCTTGCCTGTCAGGACTGCCTTTGAACTTGCCATTCTAAATTCTTTCCTCTATATGAAAACATGATCTAGGGGAAGGAAGTTTGTGCTGGCTTGCACCTGCCCTACATGCAGTCAGAGCACAAGAAGCTGCCTCATTTTAATTTGGCTAGTTTGAGCAAAAGCTAAAGGTTTTACCCTGCTTCTGTACTTTTGGCACCTGAGACACTCTGATGGAAGCCAGCTCATCTCTCACTGAAATCACTCCTCAACTCTACCATCCTCCAACCCCACCCAACATCTGCTGAGGTCTTGTGTAGCCATTAAAAATCCTTGAAACTCATTTTGACAGAAAAATACCTCCTTTCCAGAAGGTTCTGTCTAAGAAACACACATCCACCCTCCAAAAAAGTTGAGGCCTACCCAATACAGGGGAATTTCTGTCTTCCCCCTCTGCCCTGTGAGGGAGCTGCGTCTCCTCAGTTTCAGAGAGTCCTTATCAGGGTGGAAACAGAACTAAAATAACTAGAGAAATTTTCATACAATATATCAGATTGTATCCTTTGCACAAGACTTTTCCATGGATGGCCCTAAGCACCCCCTGTAAACACACGACACCTAAAGAATAATGTCTGGCTCAGCAGCAGCTTGCCTGTGCTCTGTCAGCCTTTTCTGAGCCTTTTTCTATCGCTGTGCGAGCCTCAATATTTATCCACTTCCTCTTTTCAGCCTTAATAAAATTGTTTTATTTGCACTTATCATCTACAAGCAGTTTAAGAACTATTCAGTGTTCCCAGCACCCAGAATACCAAAGGAGCCAGCAGCCTTGACATATAAGAACAGATATCTAGTGTCTGAAAGAAGTAAAGCACAGATCCACATACCAGCTCAGGAAATAAATTTGCTATCAGGGAGAATTTATTCCCACTTTTAGTTGGACTATACTAAATTGTACCAGCTCAGTGATAAAGTGATTAGTCCATCCTCTGCTACACCTCCCCATTTAGTCCACGTGGAACATAATTAATGTGCAGTTTATACTTCTCTTGGAAAAATTAATAAACACCATTAAAAAAAAATCTACATTACACTGTCCAGCACCACATCACTTGGGCACCTCCAGGATTCAGTATTTTGCTGCAAATCACCACCATTTATTTAGAATCTTTCCATGTGTGAGACAATGCTTATACCCAAATAGCTAGGAAAAAATTGTTCAGGTTGCAGATATTTTGTCAAATTCTCTAATAATATTGAGAAATACCTGAATTTCAGTCATGCCATGGTTACCATTGGCTATAAATTCAGTAATGTTAAACAATATCTATCAATTTACTATGTCAGAGATTATTTAATGTATGTATAAAGGTGTTATTGTTCATCAGCTCTCATTCCTTAATATTTGCTTCACTACTTTATTAATGAAAACGAACTCAGCACATGCAGTTCCCATTACAGCTCCCCATGCTCTCCCATTCATACGTTTCATAATTTTCAAAAATTACAAAAATATCACATCATCTTTTCAGTTTCCCATTTGGATTTCTACAGTCACAGCAGTCATTTTTATCTATTTGAAAGAAGATTACAAATTCATGGACTAATTTCAGGAACATTGCAGAAAATCTATTAGAGCAACTTATCACATACTGCAGTTTCAAACACTAATGACTCAGCACTGAACTCTTACAGTAAAAGCTTTAATAATCAAATCTAGGAAGTCCTATATATAATATATCATCTATTTAGTGTCAATGTGAAATCTAATTTGCATTAAAAGAACTATTGTTAAAAAAAATTAATAATGATGAAAATAAATGTGTCTTAAAGTACAGCCTTAAAAGGGTGAACTTAGTGTTTCAAGTTCAGCCTTACATTTCATTTTGATTTTTCAGACCTAGAATTGTATTAAAATTTAAAAGTCAAGCACACAGGCAGCTGTTTTGGGCTTATTGGGAATTAATTTCTTTTGAGAAATATGGTGTTGCGCCTACTACCCCCTTGTTGTAAGGAGCAATCAATAGTCTGCAGAAGTCTCAGCTGCTGAGGCTTCAGTACTCACCACTGGAAAATCTAGTTCATTAGCTCTTAGCTATATTTGCTGCTTAGCTATGTAGCCTCTGCAAGGCTAATGAGTAAAAAGCAGTCAAGACTTATTTTAGCCATAAAGATCTGACTGAATGCACACAGTGCCATGCTGAGGAAGAAGACACCATCATTACCCAGCCACTTTTCTGAGTAGAGCCCCACTGTAAAATACATCTATCCATCTATTAATTTGAAGTTTAAGAGTTTAGTTAAAAGTCTGAGCTTGTTTTTCTTTGCCTTCTGTTAAGGAAGAAAACAGTTCGTGTTTAAGGTTTAATATTTGTTTAAAAAAAGAAGAAAATCACAAAAAGCACCCTAAAAACTAGGACACTTATTCCAGTTTTCCCAAACATAGAACAACAAAATTTCTCAGTCAACTCAGCCAAAATATCAAGCAGCCTGAAACAAACCAACTCAAACCAATTCTTTTGCCATATTAGTAACTGTACTTGCAAGTACTTGTAGCACTTGACAAGGCCATGAAGAGGAACCAGACCAAAAAGCAGCAATGACACCTTTTCAATTGCAGCAGCCCTTGATTTGTCACCATCATGAAGATTATTTTGTGACCCATTGCTACCAGTGAGAAGAGGTGATTGTTTCCCTTGAGGAAGCCAACAGGCACAGAGCAGCTCTCTCTCACTGCCCTGCTGTAGGGTCTCTTCCAGCCTTCCCTTCCACAGAGGGAACACCAAGAGAAGACACCAGGACACAGAGTTCAATATGAACTGGTTGAAAGCTCCAGAAGTTCAGCATGGTAAATATTTTTTCTCCCACTTCCCTTAGTGGCAGAAATCAATACAGTTGACTAATAGTAAGTCTCTCCTTCTTCAAATGTTCTAATGCAGGACTTTCACAGAATTAACCTTCAAAATGTTTCTTCTTTGTGCTTTCTTTATCTTTACAAGAAATTAACACAGTTCATGTCACTGTTCTTGTTTTTGTAAGTGATTGACAAGTGCTCCTTTTCTGCCTGCAGGCCAGGAGAAAACGTAATCTGCAGCTATTTTAAGATCATTAGTAAATGTTTGCAATTTAGAAGAGCAACTCCCAAAATAAATGCAGATATGCACATTCAAAATTAAGAGGCTTGAAAGGCCAAAAGTTCCCACAAAGCTGATCAAAGTTACTGAAGGTGGGCAAGTCTCAAAACACGCAGATTTTGACATTTAAATGCTACTCCTCATAAAAGTTGCAGATCAAATACAAAGTTCTGATTTTCTTAGAAAAAGGGTGTTTTTTTCTAAACAGACACAGGCTTAGCTTTAGTTGCTTGCTTTCTGAAACTTCTGTTAGCGCAAAAAATTGAGAGTGCTCTACATATCTACATAATCCTTTTTGCTGAAATGAAAAGAAAAACTTTCCCGATTGGTGGTTGAAGTTAATGGGAATTCATAAATTACTTTACATCCCAATGGACATGAAATCTCCAAAGTTTTAGATTCCAGTTGAACAAGAAATTACTTATGCAACCCAGTCAGCAGGATCAAATATACCTGTGGGGTTTTTTTTAATCTTATCAGAATGTGACAAAAATCAGAAAATTCACAGCTTTGTGACTGCAAGTTGTGAATGCACAGGTCATAAGCATTCTGTTTAGAGAATCATAATTTATGAATGCTGCCTTTACTTGCACAATGCTAATTTTAAATTTAGGAATCCTTGGGATGCTGGTGAACAGCTCCCCAGTGCTGACAGCAGCAGCATCTGGAGGGCACAGAGGAACAGATAATGTCAAAAGACCTCCTTCAGCTAGACAAGCCCTATTTTCACACTTCCCCAAGGCACACCTTGCTCTCAAAGGTACTCCAAGCTCTCAGACAGTTAGTTAATATACCATGCTAAGCACAAATCCACTGGCTAAAGCTAAGACTTCTTTCCTTTTTATGCCTCTCTATTTGGCAACTTCATTAACAAACACCTCCAAACAGACATTGAGAGGAACTTGTAGCTGATGTGTTTCCTCTACCCCAGGAGGTGGGGTGGAGGACCACTGAGCCGATGTTTGTTCCAGCACTGCTGTGCTTTGGCCCAAGCCCCAGTTTTAGCAGACTGATAGAAATGAGTTTTCATTAGAAAATAAAACAGTTTCTGAGTAGCACCTGAAAGCTCTCACAGAGAAACCACCCTCTGTCCTGGAGGCATTTGCCCTTCAAACACCTAGAGGGAGGACAGGGGCTGTGAGTGCTATCACACTTTATCTCCCCCAGCTATAAACAGCAGCCACAGCTCATGAGATGTGCCCTCAGCCAGCCAAGAGATTGCACCCGTCCCTGCTGGCTGGGGCCAGCACTGCCATTCTCCAGGTTTTTAGGTTTTTCTCACCTCCCGTCTGCGCACTGCACCACACCTCTGGTGGGCGAGGTGACACAAGGCAATGCTGACAAAAAGGCTAGCATTGGTGGAAAAAAGATTGGCATTGGTTGAAAAAAGATTGAACTGCACACCTTCACCAGTGCTGTGCCTCTCTCCCCTCTTCCTACTTTCTGCCCCTCTCCTCTGAAAGGTCTTGGTGCTCCCCCCCAAATCCCATGTGGCCCCACAGATGGAACTGTACCCTGCGGGAGCCTCTCCCAGCACAGCCACAGCATGGCCTGGCTGGCTTTCTCCTGGATGAGGCTTGCATGGCGAATGATCTAATTTAGGAATGTGGCACAGAGTTTAGATAGTCATCCGGAAGCAAATGAACTTTTTATTCTGCCAAATTTGCGTAGATCTTGCAGTACTTAGGAAATTCACCTCCAGCATTTGGCTTTAAACAGAGTTTTGTCTTAGGAGGCAAAAAAAAAACCCAAACACCTTAACCCCAAGATGCAAAAACTATTTTTCCTTTGGAATTCTCGTGAGATCTCTGGTTGGTTTGGTCCAAACTACAAGAACTATTTCAATGTGGATTTACCCTTCCTCCAGTCACAACCTGGAGCCTCAAAAGTTGAGCTAAGTGTCAATGAAAAATATCTGAGAAAAACTGAAGAGATAGAGAAAACAGAAAAAGATCTCAATCACTGGGCAAACATGACAAAAACCTCATTTTATTCCTGGATTTTTTAAAGAACAAAACCATGCTCTCTCATCCTTCTGTAAGAAATGCATGTTTTAAATGTGTATGTTACGTAAGCAAGAAAAGCATGTGCAACACCACATGCACAAAAAGCTCTCTCTTTTGGCCATATTAAGAGCCTTTTTGGTTTGAAATGCCTACAACCAGCAAGTGCTGCTAGTGGTGAACATCTACCTGTGCACCACAGAGAGGGTGCTGCTGCAGTGCACGTGTTCTTTGTTACATGTGGAGGCTCTTAAGAGAAAGCCAGCAGCAACAACCTCAGCAGCCATCTAAATGTGTAAGTAAATGCCTGCTTCCCACCACAGCCAAGAGATACCAGTTTATTTCTGGCTCATCTAGCTCTTCAGTTTGTTGTGTCCCTGAGGATAATTAGTCCTGAACTCAGGAAAACTATTTATCTTACACTGGGGTACTCTATCAAATACTTCTTCACACAAAAACTCATTTAAAAGGATAAAAAACACTCCCTGAGGAGCTGAATATATTTTTCAGTCTCCTAGTCATTTCCAGCAGGTGACATATCTGAAATCACAGAGCCTCCCTTGGTAACTAGGTGAGAGCAAATTAGCATCATTTTGAACTGGGGAAGCTGCACCCCAGCAGCCTCCAAGGAGGAAGTTCTATTTGTTGCAAACCAATCTGATTTGCTCAGTTTTGCCTCCCCACAAATATGACTGCAGTGTATACACAGGAAGGTGTTTTACAGGGCAAGCCACCATCATCACTGGAAACAGGCATGGTATTTATCTCCCCAGGAGAGGAAAAATAAACATGACAGTTTGCAGGTACCACAGGTAGTAGCTGCAAGGTAAACATTCTCACAAGAAGTTCCCCTCAAGGCTCCGTGAAATATTCCAAAATTAGCTACATCCAAATGCTTCTCCCAAAGGATCAAAGTACAATTTTCTTTCACTTCATAGAAGGCACTGAGTGGTTGCTAAGAGGTTGCAGTTATAGTCCTTTTGCTCCCACTACTTGCAGAAAGAAATGCTCTTCAAGGTTTTTCCTGATGCAGTGATTGTCCATGCCACCAGAGCTTTATTTTGGCCAGAGAGGCCCACAGTGTTTTTCTGTGAAGACAAACATCTTGTTCAGACACCATTAGAAGAGGGAGCTCAGCTCTTGCAGCAATTTGGCAAATCTCTGACCATACAGCTAGAGGTGTGCTGGTCCAGCAAAAAGGACTAAGGCTAAAAAGAGGATGAATCCACCTAGAGGTAAGTTCTAGGTATAAACTACAGGCATGTCCTGATTTCCATACTTGGAAAAATAAAGTACCTCTGACATATTTTAAAATTAAAGGAGTTAAATGACTGGCACAGCTACATCTGCCTGCATGCAGACACAGTCCCTGCACACTAAATTCTTCTAAATGAGAAATTAGAGCAACACCCTTCACAGATATTGGTGGAAGACTGTGTCCTCTGGAGTGTGCAGAAGAAGCACTTGCTCCTTACAAATAACACAAGGTAAATCTGAAAGCCTTGCATGGTTTTCAGCACTTACTATGGAAAAATCCCTAATTAAGGACTGAATAATGGTGTGGAGCTAGGACTTCCTACAATGGTGTTCCTACCAATCCATCAGCCTAACTGGCCATGATATTCTGTCTGGATAATAAATGTCACTTAGTGCTCATTAACATGTCCTTTATTAAAACCTATGTAGAAAGGGCAGAAATAAAAATTATGCAAAACAGTGCATAAAGCTGACACCACCCTGGACTCTACGGTGCAGGCAGGTGACATGTTGGCTCCATGGGAGTTTGTCCTTGCCTTCCTGTGGACACAGGGATTTCCACTCTTAAACAGCAAATCATTTGAGCTCATTTCCAGCCTGGTAAATTGTGACCACTGGAGAACACAGAGGTTTTAGTATTCATGTTGACCTACTATAGACAGATATGCACACACAATACCTCTAGTTTTTCTGTATTAAACTCCCATTAATCTCCATGAAAATTATGCCAAAATATGAATTCTTTATTGGCAAAGCTCTTGCCCTCCCTCTGATTGTAGGAACTAATCCCTGCTCCTCCCTGTTGGCTGTTCGTGAATTCATGGATTAAGGAGGTCATTTAAAAAATGCAGACTGGAGGGAAAAAAAGGCAAACAAACAAACAAAACACAGAGAAATTAGAAAAGGGCTGATTACATGGTTTACATGACATTTCTTCACCTTAGGTAGCGTGAGAATTTGTCTTCCTCTTGTATGCACAGCAAGGAGAAAATGCTTCTTTTGAAAGGGACTGCCACCATGAGAAAAACCCGAATCCTAGTTTGGTTTTGTTTCCATCTTCATAATGAAAAATTTCCATTGGTATCCATCCTCATTAAGGGCTGGATAAGAAGATGGGGCCAGAATGTCCTCTTTGCATCATGATGACCAGCCTTTCAGAACTCTCACCAACACAGAACCACTTTGGCTGAGGGGAAAGACAAACTTCAGGTGGAACCATAGCGAAGAACAGAAAAATTTTCTAAATGGCTTTTCCACTGGAGAGACCCTAACGCAAAACCCGGACACCTCAGAAGATGTAAGTTTATAGTTTCTGTCCCTGAATTTCACTATTTTTCCTGTACTGCAAAAGGCCTTTCCCTCCCAAAGCCATAATGACAGGGCCTCATGAACTGAGGTCTGCTGAAGGGCTTTAATGAAGATAAACATGTTAAGTTGGCAATCATTATACTTACAAGCATATTAAGCGATTAACAACAAAGACAGGAGCTAGGAAGATCTGGTATAAGCATGTTGAACTTACCATGCTTTCCAGATCTCACAGTGAAGTCAACACACTCAGCAAGGCATGTCTCCATAGCAGCAAGAATAGGCTTGCATTAAATGTCACATTTATCTAGACTTCACCATGAACTTAATCATAATGAGGGAAAAACAGCCCCACAAGAAAACATCAAAGGCTTAAACAATTACAATATATAAGACTCCTTAACAATATTGAAACCTCTGATGCTAAAGTTTTTCTACATTTTATTTAATTCCCTTTAACCTCCTGGGAATTTGAGATCAGGAAAACAAAAGGATGAAGCATCTGCCTTCTGCAGTGTGCACATGAATACAAGGACAAATGTTGTCAGATGCACTTGATAGCTGTAAAAGAAACAGATTCTTTCCAGTCAGCTCCTAGATAAGGGAAAGAAAACAGCTGCCCTTGGGTCATAGGCAAGGAAGAAGTGATGCTCTCAGAAAGTCGTCTAGGCTGAATTCCAGCAAATATCTCTTTCACGTGTGAGGTGATATTTTCCATTTTCCAGCAGAAATTGAAAGTAAAGAAAACAGATAGGACCTCTTAAAGCAAAATGTGCAAGCACAGGCATTAGCACCCTGCTTTTGAAAGTGGACAGATGTAGAAGAGGGCTAGATGAAGTCTGGGACTCGGTTTTGCAAAACTAAGGTGAGTGTTTGGAGGCTGTCAAAGGTATGTAACATGGCCTCAGGAGGAAGTAAAGAGTGGTAAAGTTTGCATATTTTGGTTTAAAGTACTCCAGAGTGCTCCTCTGAGGCCCTGCATAATCTAAGACCATCCATTTCCTGGAGACAGGTCATGTACATTTACATTAAAAAAATTACATAGCACACTAAATACCTGAGAACTTCCTTTTCAACATACACATAATAGCCATCCCGCTGCTAAAATCCTTATACTGACCTATCCTGGCCCTTGTATGTTGTCATCTTATTGCAAAAGTTCCATACCTTCTTGGTGATTTCTCATGGTCAGCTCCTCACAGCACTGACTCCTTCACAGCACAGCAAACAAACTCCTGCTAACACACTCTTTTATAGCACTCATCCTCTTTGGACACAGCTGTGGCCTGTTAAGAGCAGGCCTCTCCTAATCTTTGGTAATTAGTGCAGCTGCAACTCCTCAGAGGTGAGATTACCTTTTTCACGATCTTTATTTTCTTACATTCTATCCCCCACACTTGTACATGCATTTCATGAAACATCTGTCACTTGCTTTAGATCACAGCAATTTTTAAAATTCTTACCACAATTCCTCCATGCTTACATGTCATTACCAGCAATAAAGATTTGCAAAGATGAACAAGGTGAAATCTCTGCACACAGAGATAAAGAATTTGTAATATATTTAATAATTGTTTTAAAAAGCAAACAAATGCATTACAGTATCTTTGAGTGCATGTGCCTAAAGCAAAGTGCATTCAAGGAAAAGCTGTTGAATAAGAAAATTATGCTCTTCAATTTTTTTTTCTAACTTAATTAAGGCTTACATTTTTTTCCGTTTTCTTTCAGTTTTCACAAGAAGAATATATTTTTAATTACTGTATATGACCTTTTTATATTTTAGCCTGAGAATGAAAGAGTCTGAGCTATCTGGATCAGTGGAAAGTAATTTAAAGCAACCTGAATAAATACATGCTCATCTGAAGGAGAAAGAACATGAAATTTGCAGTCAAACTTCAGGAGTTCTTGAAACTACCATCTCACATGGATGGTCCACAGCACTCAGGAGGCAGAGGAGAGGGAGCTGCACTTGCATGAAGAACAGAACTCTGCCCTCTAATTGGCAGCATGGAGGGTCACACACATACATTTTCCTGAAGGTAAATGTACCCCTTCCCATAAATTAAGTTAGAGTTTTTTCGTGGTTCTGGGGAGCCAAAGCCAGAGCATGTAGAAATTCAAAGATTTGTACACCACAAAACCTTCTCTACTACAGGAATTTCCACCAGTTTTTCCTCTGAGTTTTTAATCTCCCTGCCTAATCTGTACTTGCTGAAAAATAAATAAATAAGCAAATAAGCAAGACTGTTCAGCCCCTTAGTAAGGTTTGCTGTGGATTCTGAGAGCAGCTGCTGAGATAAGGTTGCATTTAACAAAAGCAAGAGCACAAAAATTTGAAAATCTCCAGGTATCTTGGTTCAACCAAACACACAAATGCCCTGTAGGTTATCAGAAGTGCACCTCACCATCCAGTCACAGCACACCCTTTCTCCTCCTTTCATTCTGCCATGAAGGGTAACTGCCTGGTCAGAATTACTTCAGGTACCGAAAGTTTAAGATAAAAGGGAAAAGCATGTCTTAGATAACTGTTGAAAATATATTCTTCTACTGAAGAACAGCACATTTTAATTGTAAAACAGAGCAGGGTGAACATTCCCCATCATGAGCAGAAAATAAAGAACTGCTGAATGACAACTGAATAAACAACGTATAAGGATCCAGGGTAAATTGCAGTCAAAAAAAATCTTCTACTTTAAAGAATTAGTCCTTAAAAATCATTTAGCATCTGTTACAAGAATAATGCAGTTTGCATGGCATGATGGAGCAGAGAGTGCAAAAGGACATGACCACTCTGCACCAGGCAATCTTGATTTTCTAGGTACTGCAGAATTTCTCAGAATTGACTCATTAGAAAAATTAACTCTTTGTAATCAATATTGCACTGTGAATTTAGGCCTTTTTTGCATATTTAAAATTTAGTTAGAATTTCATTTGAAAAAAGAAGAGTGCTTCTGCCACACTCAACTTGTTAGTCTTATCCAGGTCTTTAATTGTAATCTATAAATGATAAAGGCTGAGTCACATAATCCATATGGAAGCATAAATGTTACTTAAAAAACAAAGAAAAAAAGCTATTGCCCAGATCTTCCTAAAGAAATCTCATTAATAGGAGGTAAAAATACATAATCCTAGATCAGAAACTATTTAATTAGAGACAAACATGTCTATGTTTTCTGTTGGACTGTGAAGTGTTGTTGAAGACACACAGCTTCTTTAAGTGGCATCTGTATATACACACATGTACATACACACTTACATGCATGTTTCTATCAGGTAGTATTAAGGAATCCTTTAATAAGTACTTAAATTAAAGAATGCTGACCCATGCTGTGTTAGCTTACACAACAGAAGTGCCCCAGAGGCCCCTCAGGCTACATTGCCTGCCCATGACTGATGCCACCCAAGGTATCCAGTGCCTGCATCACTTGAATATTGAAACAAAATGAGATGCAACTGCTCTAGTGTTCGCAAAGTGACAGAATGGGGAATCTTTCACCATCCTTAAAAGTGTGGAAATCCCTTCCCTGTCTCCCTCTCCCACTCTCCTGCAGCGCCGACTCAGTGTTGCTTGCCCAGCTGATTTTGTGAGGACATGTGCCAATGCAGCACATATCATCATCACTGTGCTAGATAAACAGCATAACACAAGTAAACTGATTTTAGCCTTAGTAATCCCAAGGGTAGCACTGGATAGCACCCACACAAAGGTGTGGAGAAAGATACTTAACACAATACTCCCATTAAGATCGATGCCTGTAAAACAATGCTGTTACACACACAAGAATGGGACTTCAAAGGCTGTAGCAACCCACAGCTGCACGTAGATGAGAGCCAATTTTGTATCAAGGCAATTAGACATGTGAGGCCTCAGAGCTTATTGATAACTTTTCGCCATAATTAATTTAGAAAGTTAAAAATTAAATCCCTATGTTGCCATCAGAAATTGTCAAACCACTCACAGTACACAAACACCTTGATTGTCTGTAACAAGATCTGCTGGTCTGCCATGGGTTTAACACACAAAACTCATCTCCCAGAAAAACTGAACCCCATGGGAAATGATGCTCCCTAAAATAACCTTAAGCTTCAAAAAACCTGCTGGTGGGGAAAGGCTTCTACTGCATTCTGCACCAAGGACAGAAAGGATCATTACTCTCACTCTGAATAATTTTCTTCTTGACTCTGAAGAAGAGGTCCAGGTCTGGTAACATAATACACATCTTCTTCTTGCCATACTTACAAACAAGATGCAATTCTGCTGTATTAAAAGGTTTTGACAATTAACACATGGTCCATACATTCAGAAATGTGGTAATTGAGGTGTACTGGCAGAGGGAGGTATAAATAGAGTGGAATGTTTGGAATTATATGCCAATATTCCTAATAAGACTGAATCTGAAAATCCAATGTGATGGGTTTAGAGAAGCTGAGATTTTTTTTTTATTTTTAGTGAATAAATCTTGTTATTGGGATTCAGGTGATTGATCCTAATCCTAGCTCTAACACTTCTTCAAAATGGGAGTTTGGGCAAGTCACTTGACTAATTTTATTTTGCATCAGAAATGACAAGTACTTCTCCTTTCAGCAGAACACTTAATGATGTCCCCAAGGAAACACACCAATGTTTTCACTTACTTGATTTAATTCTGTGATGTAGACTGTGTCACAATGCAAGACCAAAGGGATTTGCCAAAGTTGCCTTTATGGATCAGAGGTAGCTCTGTGGGAAGGGGACAAGCAATTTCAGAAAAGGTCTGTTCTAGGTGGCCTCACAAGGGTATTAGTCACACTGATGACTCAGAAAAGGTAACTCTGATTAAAGCTATTGGCAGCCAAACAAAATATGAGTAAGGCCAGTTTCTGAGCACTTTACCATATAGCATTGCTAATGGCTTCTATTTTATATTAGAAGTTGCTACTCAGAGGGAAGTGATACACTGGAGGCGATGCCAGAAAGTTTTTTAGTGGCTGGCAACCCAACAGCGATGTTATGTTACTTACAAATAATTTGATGTAGTTTTAACCATCTTTTCTAATGGCTGAGATGGCTCTCTAGACATCAAGCTAATAAAAATGACATGGTGTAATTTGACAAGCCTGAGCAATTGACAGGCTTGCAGAATACGACTGTCGATGAGATGGTTTTAATTCAAGGTAATCCAGCTGCTGTCTCAGCCAGTTCAGTCTCAATCTCTGTACAAAATGATGAAACTTGTAACCTTTATGCTCCAGACAGCCCTATCTAATCCCAAATACCTCCTCCACCCTCCATTCTCCTCCCTGTTACCTGTGCACCAGATCTTCAATCTTCCTGGCAATCATCAAAATAAACAAACTGAACAAATAAACAATTAATCATAAAAAGCAGCACATAGATGGGTCTCATTAATGCTCCTTCCATGAGAGACAGGTTTATCTGCTTAACTGAATAAAGTTTATCAGGTGCCTTTCAAAGAGACATTTCAATCTCTTGGCCAGATCTTCCTCATCTCTGCCCTGCCCTCTTTGAAGGAGTGGGAGGAGGATGAAGAGAGAGGGCTGTAGGGAGTAACAAGAAGAAAATGGCAAGACTAGCACATGAATTTTCCAGGATTTCCTTTAATCCTTGGCATTATGTTACAGGCTCTGTACTTGGGTAGGAATAAGATCGTGTCAGTTTGATGATGTCCTGGCAATGGACAGTAATAACAGGTCCCCACTTAATTCCTTCAGATTTGTCAGAAACTCTGAATATCATTCTACTGGGAGGCTCTGCTGACATCTGGGAGCCGCAGGAGCAGGGAGAAGCAGTACCAAAGTGACTCATCAACTGCCCAGGGAGATCTGCATCGTACCGTAGTAGCAAGGAGTGCCAAGTACAGCGTGTGCTCCACAGTGTGAGGCAAGCACAGAGAGGTTACTGATGAAAGCTGGTCAGACAGAGGTGAAAACCACTGACTGCCAAAACCAGCTTACCTCATTTAAAGGAGAGGTGAGCAAATCTTTTTAGTGCCTTGCTTTTGTAAGCAGCAAAGTATGTCAGACGTTAGTGGACTGGGCAGATTTGACCAGTGCAGGAAAGAAGGAATGATAGGTTTATGATGTTGCCAACACCATCACCAAGATAATAAAAATGCTGCTTCAACACATTTTTAAGGCCACTGTGCATGAGGCAAAAAAATTACAAACATACTGAATTATTGTGAAGAGTGCAATATGTTGGAACTCATCAGCGAACTCCAGCTCTAATGGTATATTGAACCCATGTCCAGGACATGCAAGAACTGTGATTATAGTGCACTCCAGGCAGGCTGGACCACAAAAAATGCCAGGGCACATTGGAGGATTATCCCTAAAAGGTGGTAACACCAGTCCAAAGACATCAAATTCAGCGCTCTTAACTATCAGCTGAGTCCCTGTGGACTCAGCTGAGGTGGAGCAAACTTGGCTGAAATGTGAGCTGTATCCTCAAGACACAGCCAAAGAGACAGAGTCTCAGGTACAGGTAGTTTAAGAAAAACAAGTTACTGGACATTATTTGAAATCATGTCTCATGGGAGAGAAGCAATACATTTTATCCTGTAGCACTGACCAGGTGCAAGAAATATAAGGTACAGGGAGAAGTCAAGGCCTCCAGTATTTTTCAAGTGCTTTTAGTAATAAAGTGATTATGTCTAGACAGATCCCTGCAACACCTGTCTTCTGTATTGTGTCATCCCCAGGGGTCACGTTGAAGTCCAGAGGTGTGAGACAGCTCTGTGCCCAGATGTGGGGCCTTGGTCCACACAAAGGCATCAGCTGGAGTGAGGAGAAGTGCAAAATGCTGCCCTTAGGTGGGAGAATGTGGGAGGGACTGGCTGGGAGGACAGCAATGCACAAAGGGATGGGTAAACAGGATAAAGAGGCCTCGGGCACAGCTCAGACATGGGATGGGGTTCTGCAGTGGCTGTGTTAGTAGAATATGAGAAATGTTGCATCTCCTCCCTGCAGCACTGCCCCAGGCTTGATGTCCTCCCCAAAGAAACAGCTGGGTCCACTTTCATGCCTCAATGTGCCAAAACAAGGGAACTGAAATGTGATAAGGCGAACAGTCTAGAAACAGCAGCCTGTGAGAAGAAAGAGGTCAATGGAAGTTGTTTCACAAAGAGAACAGATGACCTAGGAAGGACATGATAATGCTTTTTTAAAGCCTGCTGCTAAGAACCAGCAAATAAATGTTTTTCATCTCTGTGGAGAGTGGAATAAGAAATAATGAGCTTAGGCTGCCGAAAGAGCGACTTAGTTTAGACATCAAGAAAACTTTCTGGCAATAGGATAGTTAAGCACTAGGATAGGTGCAAGCCTGCAATCTCTTTGTCCCAGAAGAAAATTCAAGTCTAGCTTGGACAAACAAAGGCACAGAAATCCTATCTTAGAAAGGGGGATGAGCCAAATGATATTAACAGGCCCTTTCCAGACCTACTTTTCCCTGATTCTCTTTCCTAAACACAGTATCCAGCTGTGACTCTCTGAAGCAGCCTAAATACACCATGGTTTAGATGTTTCCTGAATGAGTTTTCTGAAAAGAAAACACCTACAACACTGTAAATATCCTAATGCTGCAAGCTCTTATGGCTTTTTCTTCAGTTTTACTGTACTTGACCCATTTCTTAAAACTCTGCCTCCTGGAGTCAAGCAGACTCATAAAAGCTAAGCTTAAATAAGCAAAAAGCTGTCTAAATTTATGTTGCAGGGGAAAAAAAATACATTAAAAGCATGACAGAGAAGTATTTCCAGCAGCTATAAATCCACAAGAGAAGTGAAATACATTATTTAGCTTAAAAATCAAAAATCAGTTGATTAAAAAAATCTTATGATTGGGATTGACTCCATCATTAGTGCTCATTAATACTTAATGTTTTCCATGGCCATCCTCTAAGTCAAGTCTAGGCATGAAGCTAGCAAAAAAGGAAGTCCTGTTGTTTAAGGAAAGATTCAGAAACCAAATGGCCCTCCCAGAGAGTGACGCAGACCTAGGGATATGGAAACCCCCTTTTCAGTACAGAACTGGGAATTACTCAAAGAAAAAACAAACCAAATTAAAGCCAACAAAAAAACCCAACCAATGAACCAAAAAGACCCAAACAGACAACAACAACCAAAAAAAAAAAAAAAAGCCAAAAATATTTTGTTGTCACAAAAAATGCAACTAAGAATCTGGAACATCTTGCCACAGGATACTCTGTATTCTTCATGTGACCGTGTGAGACTCCAGCACGGGAAATCTCTGAGGCACAAATTCTTGGTGACTGTGAAAATTTTGGGGAGAAAATATTACCCTGCATTTCCCTTTCTTTCATGGTAGTCCCCAGGACTTATGGGTCACTGTAGAAGACAAGATATCAAGCTACACTTTTAATCTGACCACAGAAAGATGGCCTTGTGTTCTTTTACTTTTTTGTTGTGGTCCTGATGAGCTGCAGCACACAGGCAGAGCTGCATGAGGAAATTTTATATCTGTTCTCTGAATAGCACACTGCCTTTTCCAAGGCTGTCAATCACACCCAGGCAATAAATTCTCAAAATAAAAACTTTTAATAAAAATGAAATGCACAAATAAAACTGATAGTGGAGCATTAGTTGAGTGCAGGAATGTAATGATACTTATCATAAAAATCGGTGCAGTGTGAGTTTTCATCTGACCTGTCATCACTCCGCAATCTTTTTCATTATCATAAATCAAAAAGCATTGTTTGGTTTAAATCACTTGCTGCTTAAAGATGAATCACCTTCGATTTCCTGAGCTTTGCTTACGGCAAAAAGGGGAAAAAAAAGCTTTCAAAACTGCACAACAGTAAAAATTTCTGGTCTCACTTTGCATACAAAAAAAAAAACCTGAGAGAGCTCTAAAACTTAATCTAGCAAGCAACATAAAATGAAGCAGAACTGCGATTTAGGAAGAAAAAAATATTTCTCCATCTGCAGAGCTATTAATCTATAGTTTGGTCCAGAGAGTTCAAACACAGCAGTCTGTGAAGAGGGACCCCAGGCTCTAATGGCTTGAAGAAGGTAGGCCCTCAAATGTTTAATCTAGCTACAGGTGCATATCTAAGCTTCTCTGTAACATCTGTCCCTGTGGATAAGAAAGAGCATCCTACACTGGGTTGTGCAGACACCAGCTCCAGGGCTTAAAGTGAATCCTGTGTGCTGATGACTGGCTCACCCAAGCCACCTCAGTGGGTTTGGCCAGTGACCTTTTCTCCTTCTGAGTAGCAGAGTCCTCCTCTTCCTTCATCCCACCACCTTGGCATTACATCCCATGCCCAGAAGTGCAATTAGATTCCTGCCACTTTTTCCAAAGTCAGGAAGAATAGGGTCATTCAAAAAGTCAGTTGACTAAACTGATGAGCCCAATGGGCTGGAACAGCAAAACTGATCACAGCTTGGTGTAAGTCATGCCCAGGGGGACAACACAGGAGAAATATGCTGCACACAGTCATATCTAGGTTTGTTCTGTGAAGAAAACCCTCATAAGAAAAGAAACAAGCAAAAATAAAACAGGCTTCATTTTTTATGTCTCCCATTAGCTAGAACCCTCATGGCAATTCCCATCAATTTTGGATGTCTGGATACTAGCCAGGGAGCACTCAGCTTCCATATGCTTGGCAAAAAGAGCAACAGCAACAATGCAATGCTGTTGTCAGGCAAGGCAGGTAAATCACTGCATAATTCTTCACAAAACCAATTTTCTGAAAATTTCACCCTACTTTAGGAAACTGAAATTGGCCAAGTTTGGTAATAAGCCCCATAAGTCCAACAAGAAATTCTAAATCTCAAGACCTGCCTGATGGAGCTGGCTGTGTTCATCTACTCATAATTTTTGACCCTTCTTTATGTGCATGAAGTGGAAATTATTTCCTTTACAGAGAGTAGTTATTTGCTGTCCTTGGGAGGCAGTGTAAGCTTAAAAGGCAGAAGGGCAGAGGAAGAAGGGTGGGGGCTATGCTCAGATGCAGCTGTGTTTGCTCCTCAGTTGTGTTGCTATCTGTCTTTTGGGGAAGTCAGTTCACCTCAGCCTCACATTCCTCTCTCTGTGTAAAACAGAGACCCTATACACAATTGTGGGGAAAGTGGGCAATTTGTTAAACATATAAAGTAGTAAAAGAGCAATTCATCTTACTAATTTGATCTGTCTGTAAGTTACTATCTGGTCTAACTAGGTTCCTTCCACAGCTCAGGCACAGAGAGAGCTTGGATAAATCACCTCCATTTTCTCCACTGATGGTGGAAGGAGGCCAGACACCTGGCCACATTTAGGCAAAATTAATCCCATTTTCATGTCCAGAATTATAGTTAAGGCCAGAAAACTTCTGTGCTGGCACATCCCAGTCTCCTCCGTTAGAAAGCTGAAGGGTATGTTCATATTGAGCAGGCTTCTGGATTTTTCTTTCCAGAAACTAAATTCACAATTTCAGAAGCTCTCTTTTTCTTTACTTAGCACTTGGTAATTTATTTGAGACATTAGGATAACATCACTCACTGGCTTTGATCTATCACTGCTACTAGGTTGCCAGCTCCCTTCTGGCAGCACGTCAGCCCCTATGTAGTACACAGGTAGGATTTTTGATATGTGAGCATCCGTTGCCTCAAATTCAAATAAGATTATTGTGGTTACATGGTCACATGTTTTAATGCATATTCCTGACACTGAATAGACAAGCAGCACAGACCTCACCCTTCACAATCTTTAACCAAACTTTAGGTGTGTCTTTTGAAAAAGGAATGAAGGGAAAGAATACAACAGGCTGGACAAGCCCAGAGTCTCTCCTTGAGGTAACAGACCTCTAAAATCCTTTTCATCTACAGAAATATTGCAGAACATCCTCAGATTTAATATAAGCTGAACAGACATCAAAGAAGAATGGCTTGTGGTCATTACTGCCTGACATTGAATTCACATGTGAGTCACAAGGAACTTATACTGAGTTTTGAAGTCTGACCCATGCAGTCACAGGATTGTATTCTTTGCTTTACTCTTGGGTGGTATTTTTTTCCTCAAAGCTAAAAGTTCTCTTCATCATACACCATGATAGCTGGTACTTCAAAATCCAGCTACTGGTGAATCTATAGTGCCCTTTGCCCTCAAAGTCCCTTGACTGAGCTAAAATATTGCGATGTCTTATATTGCTTCCATTAACAGTAATAAACAAGAATTTCCATAATCAAACTTTTCCACTCCTCTGGAACTATCAGCTGACTTTGCAGGGAGGAAACCAAGGCAAAAGAATTATGCAAAATCCTCAAAATCACAAAGTGAGTCAGACTCCAAGGCAAAAAAAAAAAAAAACCAACCAAGGGGGATGAAGGAGGGGAAAACAAACCCTTTAGTTCTCCTATCTGTTCTTCTGCCCCAAGGCAATCCCTGTCTTTCACAGCTAGGGACCAATTCAGATACCATTTACACACAGATAATTCCACTGACACTTTCAGAGTTAGCCTTGATTTACGGCACCATCTGTGAGATCAGCATGCGGCACAAGACACTCTTATGACTGGAAAATACTTTACTGACAAGGAGAAAATATATATGTATTCCTCCCTGCTCTCTGTGGCTAATCTTTGATGGCTACCTTTCTTTGAATGCTTTCAGTCAAATCTTGACTGAACCAGGATTTTTTTCACATTTAAATCACCTTGTTAATTGGGTTAGGTGTGATACATCTTCCTGGTCATGCAGCTCCTTTGGCATGCACTGTGACCTCGTCAAGATTTCTCCTAGTGATTTGCTTTTCCATTTGATTGTTTTCTGTTTCTTGGTAATATAGCCATCATTTAGATTTTGTCATTTGCATTATATGTCCCATCATCTCAGCAATAATAACAGCCTGCCTGTAGAAAACAAACAAACAAACAAAACCCAACTGAAAACACAACCCTCTATCCTCTACCTACTCATCTGATTACAGGAAAGTCAACAATTATACCTGCAGAATTTTAACAAAGCACTGACATCTTGCCAAATCATCAAGCACTCCTCCTCTCCGGAAGATATGGATGAACATCACTGCCTGGCATCTGTGTTCATGTAGCTATAATGCATCAAGACTGAAATAAATTGTTTATGAACATACAAATAAAAAGAAGAGGGTTATATGTAGAGTATTTTAAACACTTCTTCACCTCTATCCTGCCTTTCTTAAGGTATACTTGCAAAGTCACTGAAAGAAAGACTAACTTATTAAAAAGTGTGAAATGAAACATTAAATCACTCCAGTGGCCCTGTGAAAGATTTGGTTACACAGGGTAGCCTACTCGCTAAGTCACGGTTTGAATGAATTCCCCTGTTGCCAAAACATTGGAGCTATTGCCATTTCCTCCCCACTTTGGCACAGGTGCCTGACTGGGATGTCCTCATCTCTGCCCCTTCCTATGTTGCACCTTCTGATGTGACTAGAGAAAAAACCCCACTTGCTTTGTTCTAAGCAACAACAAACTATGTCTTTCTTCCCTCTGCTCTTCAGAGAACAAAGGAAGTAAAACATTAACAGCTTCACTCATGCTTTCCCCTCAGCTTCTGAGGTAACTTTGCAATGAAGATAAACTTCTGCATCATGCTCAGGCTGCTGCCCAGGGCTCTGCCATGAGAGGACCAGGCTTGTTTGCTCCTCTGAGGACTGTGCAGCAGCAGCAGCAGTTGTGTTGGGGCCGCTTGTGCTGCCAACAGTGTCAGCACAGGTGTTGTCACAGCGACCAAAACATCTGGGTCTGAGACCCAAAGCATCTGTGTTGTCTCTCTGGTTACTGACATCAGTATCTGAGTTAAATTAAAAATACATGGCCATGGGTATTTGTAGGTACAACACGTGTAATTTGTCCTCAGGAGCATGTAGCATATGAAGCATTTGAAAAATACTAATTCTCATTTCAGATCTTACAGGGAAAGGACAGTGCTCAAAAATAATTAATTTGGATATAATTTTAGGGCAGTTGCTTAGATTTCTGTGCTGTTGAATTGGTAGGGAAAACAGTGGTCTTCTAAAAAACACAAGACATCATACTATACTAAGGTAGACATTTTTAGAGGAATATTCTGTTCCATTTCACATTGCACCTCCTCCAATCTTGAATGAGGCTTCTGTGGATTGGAAAACAAAATTTTTCTCTCTGTCTGTTCAGGCAATTTATTAGTTCTTGGTAGTACCCGAATTTTTTACTAACTGTGGAATTATCATCAGTGATATAGCTGGTGTATAAGAAAAGATTAAACAGCACAGGACTCCTTAGCTTGAAAAAGAAGATCTGTGATTGAGGAAAATCATGCAGAATGTCAAGAATGATTATCAGAAGTGCTTCTAAAAACTCAGCAGGGAATATTACTCACTAATCTTTGCAATGCAAAAGGTGGGAGTTGTCATAGAAATCATCAGGCTGCAAGATAAAAAGGAACCAAAGAAGTGCATTTTCTCACAGGACCAAGTTAAACTGTGGAATTCATTGCCAATGGATAGTGCAAAGACCAAAAGTACAAGCAGATTCGGGTGCTAATTGTAAAAATTCATAGGAAAGAGACAGAAATTGAGGCTAAATGCAAAGATGTGGACCTAACCTGAAGTTCAGGAAATTCATAAGCTTACCCAGGGATAAGCTTATGAAGAAAGGACAGATACAGCCATTGAGCAGATATTCACCTACATCTGCCACCAATGTATGCATCCATCTCACAGGACACAGATGGTGTGAAGTAGGTGGGTCAGAGAAGGATAGCAAAAGAAAAACAGGGCCCTGGCTGGGCCCTGATTTCAGCTCTGGGTGTGCTAATGCTTTTTCAGGTAAGGAACTGGTAGTCTGAGCAAATGATTAATTGGCATAAACATCCAAATCTAAAGCTAAATTCTGCTTTAGCTATCCTAGCTAATCTCCCTGCCAGGAAAACAGGAACTAGAAAAACTTTCCTCTCAGACCACACCAAGACCCTGAAGTGTTTCTAATTCTAGCCGGTATCAGCAAGTCACTTAACATGCCTGTGCCACCTTTGGCCTGTGCCTTTAGAACAGCAGCTATTAATAGTGACTTCATAGGTGCCACTCTTGGCCATGGGCCCAAAACACTTCCTCTTTATCAGCTCACAGATATAAGAGGTGGCAATTTCCATCAGTGATGTTCCATTTATCTGTGAATGGAGAAAGCCAGATTTTGCTGTGGAACTGGAGCACAGAGGGAGGTGGGGCACGCAGGGCAGAAAGACAAAAAAGAAAACATGAAGAAAAATTCAACAAATTCTCACCACACATATGACAGGCTGCTGTAGGTAAGAAAATAGATAAGCTCCCCAGGGTTAATTATAAAGGAAATAGGAAACTCTCAGCAAAGTATTATCTCCAATTACTGCCATTAGTTGAATCAAGCTGTGTCTTCATGGGATAGAATACAAGAAAGTCGCAGTGCTCCTCTTCCACTTCTGTCTCCTCTCTGTGCTGCCCACAACCCTGCTGTGGTCACACACACAGCAGAAAGCAGCTGAAATCATCTACCAGCATTCACAGCTCTGACAACTCTCCTGCATCACGGTCTGTGGGTATACTAGCTCTAACAAAAATATACATTTGCCCATATATATCCCTCTGAACACACATAGTCCTTAGGTGGGTGTCAGAGCTACTGGGGAAGTCTGCAGCAGACCTCCCTGTCACTGCTTGGGAAGAAGCCAGGAGCAGCAGGGCAGAGCCATTTTTCTCAGGAGCACTAACCCCAATGTGCCCTTATGCCCCAGACCCCATGTGAGCATGATCTACCTACCCCTGGGGCACAGGATGGGAAAATACCTCCAACCTGCCCCAGCCCCATCCCATTCAATTATATAAGTTACTCAGCACCTGCAAACACCCAACACCTGCTGTCCCCTGAGCCTTGCCCTGGGGGAAGAAAGGGAAAGCCAAAGATCTTCAAAATCTCCCGTGACTCCCAGGCACCATGCTGGTACAGATACAGGGAAGAATTGGGGTACCTCCATCCACTACCAATGCAACTGTGGCACATCTTTTCCATTGCTGTTTAGCTGCTAGTTTGGTTTTTGAGATCATACTCATTATTACTAGGATCTGAGTATTGATCCTGAAGGCTCCTCCATAAAAGAGCAGTGGCTGAAAACCAGGTCCTTTATTTTTTGCCTAACTCCACCAAACACAAGATGCAGGTGTCCAAGGCCATACAATTAGTAAAATTATATCCGGGAGCATTTTATGTAAAATGTCCTCTTTATGCTAGAATTTTCACAGAAGGTGGTTAATCTCTTCTGAATAAGGATGGTCTCATCAGTTAGAACAGGATTATTTTTTGTGGTGTAACTTTACCCCAACTCTATCAGACTTATTGCACTTCAGGACAATGTAGTTTCTCCACTTACAAGTGAGTTTCTTCCTCTGTGGACATGTAGTTAAAAGGCCAGATTAACCTTAAATAGAGTGGCTTATTCAAGAAGTATGTTATGGTTTTCTTTCTACCTGTGTCAAAATACTCTGGCATGCCACATACAAGCTGACATTTACTTTCAATGTTCAAGTGGCTGGGACTGTGTAATACTCCCAAATATTTTCTAATTGGACCAGCACCCTGCATCCTGCCCACCTACAGATCTGATCTCTTTGGAAATGAGATCTGAGCATTCTCTTTTTCTTTTTCACTCAGCACAAGACAGAGGTAAAGTGCTCAGTATAGTCTCATTGCCCAAAACTATAAAGGAAGCAAGTTGCCACATACATCTCACAACTCTATCTTCCAATCTCCATTCTTCCCCTTGTTCAGCCATCCCATTGGGTTTACAGCCAGAGCTGGCATGAAAACCAAACTCCCCACTGGCAAACACAGTAGTGTGTGTTATGTTGTGTTTCAACATCTGAAGTTGGGAGCGTTTTCCATTCTTTACTAAGAGGTGCAAGGGATGGGAAATCCAGCAGCAGAACATGCATGCTCCCCTTAGCCCAGAGATTCTCCAAGTGACATTTGCTGGGAGGGAAGGAGGGAAGGAGGGAGGGAAGGAGGGAAGGAGGGAAGGAGGGAAGGAGGGAGGAGGAGGGAGGGAAGGAGGGAGGAAGGAAGGAAGGAAGGAAGGAAGGAAGGAAGGAAGGAAGGAAGAAGGAGGAAGAAGGAAGAAGGAAGGAAGGAAGGAAGAAGGAAGGAAGGAAGGAAGGAAGGAAGGAAGGAAGGAAGGAAGGAAGGAAGGAAGGAAGGAAGAAGGAAGGAAGGAAGGAAGGAAGGAAGGAAGGAAGGAAGGAAGGAAGGAAGGAAGGAAGGAAGGAGGAAGGAAGGAAGGAAGGAAGGAAGGAGGAAGGAAGGAAGAAGGAAGGGAAAGGGAAGGAAGGAAGTGGCGGAAGGAAGGAAGTGGCGGAAGGAAGTGGCGGAAGGAAGGAAGTGGCGGAAGGAAGTGGCGAGAAGGAAGGAAGTGGCGGAAGAAGAAGGAAGAAGGAAGGAAGTGGCGGAAGGAAGGAAGGAAGTGGCGGAAGGAAGGAGAGGAAGTGGCGAAGGAAGGAAGAAGAAGTGGCGGAAGGAAGGAAGGAAGTGCGGAAGGAAGGAAGTGGAGTGAATGAAGTGGGCGCAAGAAGAGGTGCAAGGATGGGAAACAGCAGGACATGATGCCCTAGCCAGAGGATGTCGAGAGGAATTGCGGAGGGAACTCAAGTGGAATGCTGGAGGAAGGAAGGGAAGGAGAGGAGGAAGGAAGGAAGGAAGGAAGGAAGGAAGAAGGAAGGAAGGAAGGAAGGAAGGAAGGAAGGAAGGAAGGAAGGAAGGAAGGAAGGAAGGAAGGAAGGAAGGAAGGAAGAAGGAGGAAGGAAGGAAGGAAGGAAGGAAGGAAGGAAGGAAGAAGGAAGGAAGGAAGGAAGGAAGGAAGGGGAAGGAAGGAAGAAGGAGAAGGAAGGAAGGAAGGAAGGAAGGAAGGAAGGAAGGAAGGAAGGAAGGAAGGAAGGAAGGAAGGAAGGAAGGAAGGAAGGAAGGAAGGAAGGAAGGAAGGAACTTGCCTTTCCAATCCAATGACTGCAAATAAAGTTTTGATACTTTTAGAAGTCTCTCAAGCACACCATCCAGAGGGTTTTGAGAATCTGGGAGCTCCTGGGGAAGGTGGTTTTATATTATGCTTAGTGCCATAGCCAGCTAGGGATTGTGTTTTGATCCTCTGAGAACAGGAAGCTCGTCTCCATGTCTAATTGTGCTGCTCCTTGAGGCTCTCAGAGGCAACTTCACTGCACAGAATCACTGGGCATTTACAAAGAGGGAAGCAAGAGGACTGTTGGTGCCTAAAAAATGAGTTTCCATAATCTTCTGGATGATCCATCCATGCCTTATGTAAAGTCTTAAACAGCACACATCCTATCTTTTCAGTGAGAAATAAAGCTATTTAAACTGTGAACTGTTGAACTGTTATTTAACTGTAAAACCTTTTTTTTTTGTTTTTGTATAACACTGTGAAAAGAGGCATATAGCAGAAGCCTGCTGCTAGCATGACATACAGTAATGAATCAGTTAGCAAGGTGATTTAGGTGGAAGCATTGATTCATGACCCGAAAGCAGGAACTGAGCTTTTTACAGCACCTCCCTGATGTAGCACCACACCTGTCCCTTACCAGCTCCTTTCAAAGATGTTCCCACAGCACCACTCTTCCACCTCTTGCTTCTGCAGTTGGTTGAACACGGCATAATTTTGCAGAATTCAGGGGAATGGCACCATGCAGGTGGCTTTGGCTGCTGGAAACCCTCTGAAATTTAAGGACTTGGGCTCAGGAAGTTTGTTCCACATTTCTTCCTTTCCACTGAAGTTTCAATGTGCAAATCCATCACTTCTCCACTTGACTCTGCTCTGCTGGAGACACACACTGTGACACAGAGGGATTTTGGCAGTAGAAAAGAAAAGCTTCAAAAACACTGAGTTCTTAAGCACACCAATATATACCAGGCACTGAAGACAGAAACCTGTCAGGTAGAGGCATTTCTCTGTGAGAGGAAGGCTGATCTCCCCAAGAGGGAGAGGTGCTCTCCCCATCCTCCCTCCTACCCCTCTCCAAAGCATGTCACGAGCACTCAGCAGATGTCAGTCACAGCAGAGCTGCAGGATTCACAGTCCCTTGTCCCTTCCACATCACCCACTGTTTTCCTGAGTGGCAGCAGAGGACCTGATCTGGGGTGGCCTGCCATGGCTCAGAGCACGCAGAGCATTGCTGGAGCTCCAGCTCTGAACGGAGCTGAAGGGCATCCAGCAGTATGTATGGCAGAAAACAGTGCATATTTTCTGTGATAATCCACACTGGTGGCAGGCTTCCTACCACACTCCCCAATCTCTATAGCTGGTTTTCATTATTTCTCCATGTGGTGTCCCATGTGTGCCCTCATCTATTCAGCTAGGCACACAGGAAGCATGGAAGATTTTCCCTGTATGCCTGATTTTGTCTGTATGATGGTATGCCAGAGCTGGCAGCAGCAGATGTTGTAAATATGGTCCACTGAGGGTACGAAGCCACCAGGGAGGACTTCTGAGGAGGTGGCAGGCAGGACAACAGCAGCCACAGCTCCCCTGTTGAGAAGGGCAGGGGAGAAGGGAGGCCTCGACCCAGCTTGAGGGGTTTGTGAGCAGCACCCTGACGCACAAAGCCACCACCATTCTCCCAGCCACCCCAGAGCCTCAGGTACCACAGCGCCTAAAGCAACAGTTTTACTGGCAAAACTCCCAGTGCTGCACCTTAATCTGTGAGCTGTAAGTGTAATTTAGATTAAGCAGTCTTCATGGATTAATTAAATACCAAGGGTTAAACCATGCCTCACCAGATATGTTTTGATATGGGTGGTGTGGTCGACACATTGGAGGGAAGGGATGCCATCCAGAGGGCCCTTGGTAGGTCTGAGAGATGGACTTGTGCAAATCTTGTAAAGTGAAACAAACCCCTGCACCTGGGTCAGAGCAATCCCAAGAACAAGCAGATGCTGAGCAGGGAATTGGTTGAGAGCAGCCCTGAGGAGAAGGACTTGAGGCTGTCTGTTGACAAGAAGCTCAACAAGACTTGGCAGAGAGCACTTGTAGCCAAGAAAGCCAACTGTGTCTGCACGGTCAGCAGGGCAAGGGAGAGGATACCGACCCTCTGCTCTGCCCCTGTGACACCCCACCTGATGTTCTGCATCTAGCTCTGGGGCCCCAAAACAAGAAGGATGTAACCTGCTGGAGCAAGCCCAGGGAGACATGAAGATGATCAAAGGAGCTCTTCTCCTATGAAGACAGGCTCAGCAAGCTGGGATTGTTCAGCCTGGGGAAGACAAAGCTCCAAGGTGACCTTACAGCAGCCTTCCAGTACTTAAGGCGAGGCTACAAGAGAGCTGGAGAGTGATTTTTTACAAGGGTGTGTGGTGACAGGGCAAGGGGGAATGGCTTTAAACTAAAAGAGGGTAGAGTTAGATTAGATATCAGGAAGAAATTCTTCACTGTGAGGGTGGTGGGACACAGGAAGAGCTTGCCCATAGCTGTGGATGCCCCATCCGTGGAAATGTTCAAGGCCAGCTTGGATGGGGCTTTGAGCAACCTGGTCTGGTGGAAGGTGTCCCTGCCCATGGCACAGGGCTTGGAACTAGATGGTTTTTAAGATCCCTTTTGACCCAAACTGTTCTGTGATTCTATGATTCTCTGAGTGTATAATTCTATGATTGTATGATATGGGCTTACTGCAAAACTGTTAAACATGATGTTTAGCATATTACTTCCTTATTAGAGAGATTAAATATCTACTTGAGAGACTTCATTTTTTAAATGTCACCTTTTCAGCTTACTAGGTTTCTTGCTGTGCCTAACACAAACAGGTATTTAAAGTAATGACAAATGAGGTGCCAGCTGGGAGCGCTCAGCAGCAGGCAGGACCTGCCCCAGGACAGCCTTTGCCAGCACTGCCAGGGATGGGTCACAGGCTCCTGTCCTGAGTACCACTCCTCCCACCTTGCTCTGAATCTGCAGGCTGATGAGGAGAAACATCAACATCTCTTTTGAAAACCAAATTTCCCCATTCCAGCAGGATCAGCCTAATTCTCCCCAAAAATCCTTGGCTATACCTTCTTGCTGGCAGTGTTTTACTGAAGACATGGTGAAATGAGATCAACTGACAGGCATCAACATGTGATGCATGTGGGCTACATAGTCACCTCAGCTCTTGGGGGCCACTGGCACTGGCCTCCATGGGTCAAATACACACACAACGCTCTGTGCACAAAAACAATCTCTGACTGTTCTTGAATGAGACATCTGGAAAAATTAGCTGGAGGGAGGTGGGGATTGGCATTGCCACTGCCCAATATCTGCTTTCATAATTCTGGTGCTAGCATGTCAGAAAAAACAAAACAGCAACTTCTCCAAATAATGGTTTGGATGGAGGAGAAAACCATGCAAATAAGTCTGACTGGAATCAGAGGAGAGGATCTCAGTGGAAATGTGCAAGTGGATGCTCACCAGTGTAGCAAGCACTGGCTGTGCAGCTGACCTCCCTCTAACAGAGATGGTGAAGCAGTGACACATCAGAGGATGACTTCATATGAAAGCTGGGTTTGAGACACAAAACCCTGATCCAGGTATTGGCTCTGAGGCCAGCTTCTCTGGAAATTAACCTTTTCAGAGCTAGACGATATCACCTGCTGATCTGGAAGCTGACACCTACAGGAGGAGAAGCCCTGGTACCAGGGTGTTGCAACCATGCAGCCTTATGGCCAAGCTAAGTATCTCTTCATTGAATTTTTTGTAAAAGTGCCTTTATCACTCTCAGAAACAAGAATCTCCAGTTTATCCAGCAAGCCTCAAGGAGAAACCAGGAGACCTTGTGCTGGCCATCACCTTGGCAAAAATGGATTTGTGCCTTCAGCAAGAACTGGCAGTGAAGAGGTTAAGAATTTATGGGCCTAAAAGGCTGCTTTTTGAGGGGTGGGTTTGGGGCAACCTGAGTTAAGGAAGCAGCCTTAACAATATAAGAAAAGGAAGTGATGGTCGTTGGTTTGTTTGTTTATTGTTTCAGCAGTTTGTACTGTGTGTGTCTTATGTGCTATCTTCATTCCTCAGTCTCCCAGCCGGTTAATTATCCAGGGGAAGCAGCACTTCCTGCCAGCGACCTCCTGGGTTCCCTCCCATTGTTCCCCGGGCTGACACACAGCGCTGGAGACAGCAGAAAGGGCTGCTCATGTCTCAGCCAGTGAGAAACACTCCAGAGACTGCGGTTAGTTAATAAAACAGATGGGTTTATTGGCATCGGCAAATTTCAGTGCTAGTGATGCGTTTAATAGGGTTAATCCAAAGAAAATCCCAATAAAAATAAAACAAGGAGTTTGGAGAAAAGGAGATAAAGATAGGAGAGACAAGAGGATGATCTGTATCTCTGGCATCTCCGCCAACTCTGGTGTATCTCCACAGCCCTCAGGACTAAGCAACAGGGTTGCTCAACAATTCTTTGTCAGCTAGGACTTGCTAGAACAGGAAGGGATCCTCTAAAATCCAGGCTCAGGTGGTCTAAATCTCTTCCAATCCCTGCACCCAGTGAGTTCTTAAAGTTCGCTTACATAGGACATATAAATTCTCCTCAAAGGTTTCATGATCTTCCTTCACTTGGTACAGGGGCTTACATGGAAATGAGGATGACTCCTAGACCCTAACAGCTTGAAAACATTTATCCCCAAAGCCTCAGCACCCTGCATGCTCCCAGTATTTCTCTTCTGTACTTCTGCAATGATCAGATGGCAGCACCTTACAAAAGGAGTGTGTTTCTCTCAAATGCTGTACGGACACTCTAATATTTATTTTTTTTAAAAGAACATTTTGTACAATCCCTAAGTGGGCCCTGAAGTAATGCAAACAATAACAAACAGCAGCAGGCCTGAGCTGTAGAGCAGGGATACAGATGGAATCTCAACTAGAGGAAAGTTTGAGGGTGCTTAAGCCAAGCATGGGTTCACCTCCCTGGAAAAAATCTATGTTTGACAATTCCAGTTTTTTGAAAGATACCACCCCACTGCGATTTGCCAAGAATAAAAGGATTTTTGCTCACTGACATCATTAAAGGTAAAGCAAGCTCCTTCAAAAGCATATACTGCCAGTTTTATTTATGCATATCTTAGGGAAAAGTGGGCTTTGCTCTACGTCACATAGGTTTGTTCATTTTCTCCATGCATTTTTACTTTAGCAAGAGCACTGTCCTATATAATTCCAATGTCCAAACGCATCTTAAAAATTGCACCACCTTGACGTCATTCATGATCAAAATCCACTTGCCTAAAGCCTTAGAGGAAAAACAAAACCCAGATCCTGGGGATTCTTTTCAGAGGGAGACGCCATTTCTATGGATGAGTTGATTTCTCCCCTTTGGGAGAGGATACGCCACAACAGCGCTGTCATTGCTGGAAGTTTTCTTTCATGAGGAAATATTATTTGCACATGCCACATCCAAATGACAACAGCAGCAAAGAGGACTGGCAATTGATCCTTTATGCTTTAAATAGCTGCTTTCCTAATTCAGGGAGGAGCATTTTTGTGGCTATTTCCGTAACAAGATGTTCTACTCACTTCTGGCCTTGCGGCACAGCATCTTGATCTGGCTTTGCCTTGCCTTGCCTTCCCTGCCCATCTTCTGTCAACAAACAAGCAGGAAAAGAATTTCAACATGTCAGGAATTTTGGGCTTTTCAAACAGCTCGCACACTTGACCCTACCCAGATTCACGACAGAGTTGAGCTGTTGCCCAGATGTAAGGTCATTTGTGATTTTTTGAATCAAAGATTCACAGATGTTTTGAATCAAATCATAGTGCTTAAAAGGAAAAAAAAAATCTCCAAACAATTCAGAGCCATGTTAAATAATTTAGAGAGTGGTTAGACAAATCCTGCAAAAGAGCTCTAAGATTGGATCTTTTAGCACCCTGATGGGGATAGATATAAATTAAACAGCTGGTAAATAACAAACCAAAGACCATCATGCCACTAAATAACAAAAACAGTTAAAGAGCTGGATTGATGAGTGAATATTGAGTGCCTGCCATCATTTCCCTCTTCAGTTTTTTGGTGATGACAAAGAAAACTTATTTTGAGTAACGAATGAGCAGGGTCCTGGCATTGTCCATCTCCTCTTTCCTGATGAAGGTGAAGAAACAGGAGGAAGGCAGAAATTATTCATTTCCCCCTCCCCCAGGAGAAAAGGGAAGTAAAACAGTCACAAAGACAGGATAAAAGTTTCTACCTTAGGGAATGCAAAGCTGGCCTGTCAGAGTAAAACCTGCAACAGCAGAGAGAGAGCAGAGGAATTCCTTCCCTCCCCAATTATTTTCCTTTGTTTCTGTTTGTTTGCATTACTCAATATTTCAAATAATTACAAAAAGCTCTGACACTAGCTCTCTATTGTGGCCACAGAACAACCTAAAGAGCTGTTTCTCCTGCAAAGCTCCGCTGGGGCAGAAATTAATGTACTGCCACTTTTCAAATATTCCATAGTCCAGACTGGAGGGAGAAGCAGCTATTCATTTTCAAGATGATGAAGGAAAGGAGTGCACTAATTTATGCAGAGTGAATTAAAAGCTGAAAGCACCCTGGATTTAATGGATGGCAAAGCTAATCGACAAGCACTGTGGATTCAATAGTATCTAGCTTGACAAAATCCCTAATATTGTTGTTTAAATTTAGGGACTGCGTATCATAACCCTTACGCTTCTAATGACGCACGGGCAGACAGCTGGCAGAGCAATGCACTCCCCGCCCTCCTTCAGAGAGGACAGAAGACAGACCACTTCTCGAGGAACCCGTTTCAACTATGCACTGTAAAACAATTCTCCTGCTAAAATCAGCAGGAACTGTGCATGATTAGGAGCACTGTATCAGCCTCCACATATGAGAAGTTTCCTGCTGCTGCTGCAAAGGCAAAGAGTAGGTGATGCTCAATCACCAGGAAAAACTCCATCCTCATAACTGTATAAAAGCTACCCAACGAGGGCTGAGCGCAAGGTCTCATGCTTGGGACACCAGCTGCTTCCTGGTGACTGCAGCTAATTTTGGCAGTGGGGCAGAAGTGTGGTGCCGATACAATTTGAAGCAGGATACAGATTATAAACATTGCTTCCCTGAGATCTTGCTGTGCACTGCTCAAATTTGTTTTCAAAGGCAGCTCAAATTAACCCTCCCCCTCCCCCGAGGTTAGATCCAGCAATGTTTAAGACAACAAACAGCCTTTGGAGCGGAGACCAGACTCCTTCTCTCCCTTCCTCCAAGACTGTTTCCTTAACAATACAACTGCACCATGGCTTTTCCCAAGCCAAAGTGCAATAACTACGCGTTCACAGTGCCCATTGGCAGTGCCTATGTGTTGCCCAGAACAGAGCCCAAGTAATTAAGAAATTCTCTTGGAGTGCCTGTTGCACCAGGTAAGGAGGCAACAAATAAAGAAAAGCAATGACCATTCAACCCCTGTCAGCTTGTGTGCTCCCAACTTTGATTGCTCGTGATTGCTTTGGGGCGAGGAAGGTAACATGTCAGATCGCTGCTGATGGCAGGTCTCATGTACTTGCAGACAGAAAGCTGCGCTGTTTCTCCTCCAATAACCACTAGTGACACGAGCATCCATGGAAGCAGCCACACCTAGTCTCCTCAGTGGTGACCCCAGCTGAGCTCCTCTGTGGGGTCTCTAGCCAAGGGTGAACTTGCAGCCCAGCCTCCCCCACACTCGCTCATAAGAAGCCAGGGCTGCATTCAGACAATCTTCGTGACAAGATCAATCTCAAGACTGAAGGATTGAAGCCACGGACTTCAGCAAGAGGCAGAGAGGGCAGAAAACCTCAGCACCATTCAGTGTTTCATTAGCAGCTGTCCTCCTGCTGGCACTTTACTTTAGAGAATTGCACTCAGGTTACAGACAGCAAAACTGAGGCCTGCCTTTTAAAAAAGACTCGTCAAACATCAATCACAATCGAAAATAAAACCACTGCAAGCAGGCTGCTGCTCTGGGCGTGAGGCACAATTTACCAGCAGGGTGAAGCTCTCCCCAGCCAGCCGTCAGACCGTGGAATGTGATGACGATGGCACAGGGCACTGGTGCACAGGGACAGTCCGTGGGAAGCCTTCTGCCTGCACAACCTCCCTCCTCTGCCCAGAGGAGCCATGTGGCCTGTGTGAGCACTGAAACAATTGTTTTTACAGTGCCAGAGTTAGTTATGTCTGAAAGGCTGCCCACAAGCACGGTGAGCAGTGTCATTAGGCTGCTGGCTGGGCACTGGAAGATGGATGTGTTGTTCACTTTCGTGCAGGCAGTTAACAGCACAGCTATTTGGTTACATGAATTTACAAGCTCAGCTGCCGAATAGAGGAGACCACAGGTTAACAGCAAGGGGTGAAGGTGCTTGTAAAGGTGCAAGCTGAGCCCTGAACCAAGGTGATTACAGCTCACTGGGAGCTCTTGAAACCCATTAGTGCCAGAGCAAGGAGCTGTCAAGATCCACAGATGAGAAGCCAAGTTTGCAAGCTCAGGGGTGACCGGCCACGTACAGGGAAGGGAATTTGCTTTGCTCTCACATAGTATCTCCCTCTTCTCTCTGCCTCACCAAACAGCCACCTGCAAACCAACCCCAAGCCTCCCCTGGAAAGGAGAAGGGACTCCCAGACCATTCTGTCCTTGAAAGCCACACTCCTACACCCATCCCTGCCCATCCCCAGATCTGTGGGCAGCATCCCCACACTTGTCAGCTCCTCTCAAGAACCACCAGAAGGTACTCCTGATCCCTGACCTGGATCAAGCCCTTAGGTGTGCCAATCTGCTATACACTTTGGAAAGCCACAGAAAATAATTTTCCCTAATAGGCGTCTTATTTCCCCATGCTGTCCTCTCCCCCGAAATAAATAAAGGTACTTCAAGGTGTCCGACAAGTCATCACACTTTAATTTCTCCCTTTGGCAAGCCTAGCCACTAATTCAGTCTTGTTATAGTTTTCCCAGTAGGGACAAAATATATACTGAGCTTTGAAAACCCATTGTGTAGCAGCAATTGTTGCTGTAAGCCAGTGGCTCTTTTGCTTTGTTCAGCACCGTGTGCTTGTGTCTCCTGTGAGATATTGTTTTGTTAAGGCCTGCTATTGATTAAAAGGGAGAGGAATTGAATTCCAAATGGGAGCAGCTGAAACGTTCTAAAATACTGCATAAAAAATGAGAACATTCAAAATAATCTTAAAGACAGGTAGCTTTCCTAAACCAGATTCATTTTTCCCTCAATCCTTGCTCATCACTGCATCTCACCTCAGGGCTGACTTGCAGTCCAGGCCCAGGGTAAGGGCCACATCCTCATCCAGATCTTTGGGGCTGATGGATGCTGCAGAGCAATCTGGGAGCTGCTCCTGGGGTGACATCAAGCTCCAAGGCACAGTAGAGGGAAGCAGCCCTGGAAATTTGTCCTCTGTCCTAATGCAGCACCACAGTTCCCAGTGTGGATACAGTAATAAGCAAGTAGGCATAAAGGTACCCCAGGCTTCTTCAGCTGCATCTTCCACCCGATACAAAGGGATCGATGATTCCCTGGTTGAGCAGCAAATACTCTGTCTACAACACAGGATTTTTACCTCAGTAACTACACCAGAGTAGCAGGATAGGGGATGCTCTGAAACAGCAGAGCAGCACCCCCTCCTGTCCCATAGCAGGGGCTGAGCTCACCTGGCTACAGCTTCCCTGTGAGCAGTGGACAGGAGGGGCAGGAGTCCCACGGGTCCCCAAGTCAGACCTGCTTTTCTGCATCACCATCACACAACATGCCCACTACTCATGCCCAAGCCCTGGGCAATTGCCCCTACACATCCTGATCCCTCTTTGTGACTCCACATGGACTCTGAGCTGCACAACTGGCAGGCTCATGGCAGTTTCACAGTCTCATGCTCCATGCAATTGCCTGTGTATTGGTTTGGTCCTGTTGTGCTGAAATGTGGAGGAATGAGGAGACGCCACAACAAGGTTTCTCCTCTGTCTGAGCAAAACTGCATTTCATTGACCTTTGAAGTGATTTGGGGGGAGGGGAGAGCTGAAGAGAGACGAGCTAGATTTCCCAATATTCTTCAACCAGTTTCAGCATTTGCACTAGAAAAGTAATTGCAGGGTTGCAACATCCTTAGTGTGACCTTCTAGGAGCAGTGGATCTACCATCTGGGAAAAACTGGTGTCACATTACAAGAGGGCCATACATACTGCAGGAATTAGCCAGAGATCTTGCTAGGGAATGGTTCAATTCCTTTAGGGTCCTCTGGCCATCCCAAAATAAATAGGAAATAATGCAGAGGAGTGGAATCCATATCTGTTTTGTGGTAGGTTTTAATAGAAAACAGAGTTTATTTTAAAATCTGGCATGCCACATGTTGCTGGTGCTCTTCAAACACCTAAAGTCTACTTGTACCACTGTGCTGAAGGCAACTTACCCAAAGACACAGTGGCAGAGCCAGACAGGAGAAACCAGGTCCCTCTTTCCACTTTCTGATGGTGAATGGCCACAAACAAATACAACTGAAAAGCACAGGGGACCACAGCTTGCATCTCCATCACTGATTCCCATCCACTCTACCTTAGAGACAATTAGCCTTTTTCTTCAAGAGCTTCAGCTCATTTTGCAGGTTACTATGTCAACATTTAAGCATGAATGATAATGGTAGCACATCTGTAAGAACTTATCTTGGACTCAAGAGTTCTTAATTGCCACTGAGCGCAGTACTAAAATCCTTATTAGAGCAATATGGAGCTAAAATACTGCCCTAAAGCAGGTGGTCTGGAGAATGTACTTCCAGAGGAAAGATTCTGGCAGTGCTCTCTTCATGAGCAGCACCTTCCCAAGGTAGCCATGCTCGCCTGTGCAGCTCTCCCAGAGCAGCCACTTCTGAAAGACACGAACTCTGTGTGCTGAATAGCACTACTGTACTCACAGCGTTGTATTTCAGTCTCAAATACAAATGTGCTTGGCAAAAATAGAGTCATGGTTACAAAACACAAGCGCACTTTTCAAATTGTTGCTATCAGAGAGATTTCTGGAAAAGGGAGCTGTGCTTGGCAGGGGCAGTCCCGTGTTTTAGCTGAAGGAGCACAGGCAGTGATGCACCCCACTGTGATACGCGACAGTGTTTGTGGAAATAAGGGTACAGGGTGGATCAAGGGCATGTGAAGATTACAGCAGCCTCCACCCATGTATACATTGCTGGCCCCAGCCCAGGCTGCCACACAACCCCGTGCTGGACAGTGATCAAAGGGTTCGGCGTGAGCTGAGAAAGTCACACGGGGGAGGGGGAGCAGAGATCCCCAGCCTCCAGCCCACCCTTTGTTCAACTTGCTCACAAGTTTCCCAGCTATGTTTGAGCTCCCTTCTCACACTCACCGGCACTCAGTCACTGCTGGTGGTTTCAGGGGGATGAGCAATCAACCTTGACTTCACATTAACTTCATCCAAACCACATTTGAATCCTTTCTAAAAAAAGAGTTTTAAAGCTTTTTGTTCAAGAGAGGGTGTAGACAGAAGGGAAAAAAAAAGAAAAAAACCCCTGAAAACGTGGGGGAAGAACTAGGTTTAGAAGAGCCCTTTGGAGTTATTTCAGTTAGTCTGGGTGCCAGAGACCTCTGGAGAAAGGCTCCTCTTAGAGCTACTGAAGTAGAACAGAGCATTTCAGGGTTCCACTTTCCCATTGAAATAGCAGCAGCACAGCAGACGCCTCTTCCTCTGGATTCATTTATCTTCTCAAATGCACAGGGCTGCACTCAGTGCTGTGTAGCTCTCAGCAGCAGCTTACCTCTGACAGGTTTTGCAGAAGCATGTGCCCATGCCCTGGCAGGGGGCATGCAAGCAGGCACAGCAGTGTTTTGAACCCTCAGACACAGTGGTTTGAGAAGTGGAAACAAATGTTTAATCCTGGTACTAGAGAAATCTAGGGGCCTGCTGGCTGTTGATGTTAGGGTGGTCAATGCTTTGAGGCACAGAGTATGAAACAGCCCTTGAGCTGGAGGATTGATCTATTTGTACTAGGCAGAGCTTTGGTAAGGTGCTTTCTTGGCAAAGCAAGCCTTCTTAGAGTTTGCTTTCAGTATTTCCAAATATCAGGCAAACCCCACAACCAAAAAACTAAAAAGTTACACCAGGGAAAATCCCTCCTGAAAGGTCTCACACTGGCAGGACTAAGAGAATCTGACATAGGCTACCGGGCAACTGCAAATTCCTAGGCTTTCTTCAATCTCCACAATGTCATGAATATCCCTCCAAACCATCAGGCCAAGACAGAGAAGGTCACTGACTGGTTTTCTTGAGAAGGCTCCTGCTATTCCTGCCTCAGGTAGTTCAGCTGCTTTAGTGAGAAGCCAAGTGTCTGAGTCTATCGGCCTGAGCACATGCAGCACTGTTGATTCACAGGAGCAACATGAAGAGCAGCAGGAGGAGGAACAAGGCTGGCTGGGCTGCACAGTCTCACAGGGGAGCTTTGTGCAGGCAATGTGCCTGGTCCTATCTATTTTTACTGCAAGCTAACAGGCCAGATTCTCAAGCACAAGTCCCTCATTGACAAAAGTCCTGAAAGTTGGAAAGAGATTGGTGGCTGACACTGAATAAAAGTGTATTTACCTTTGGCTCCTGGGGGTTTGGCTCTGTTGCTGATACCAAAATGTCTGAGCCCAGTATCAGTGTGTACGTAGCAGAGTGAATATTTGTTGTAAAAACAGCCTGCATTATTCATTAATTCCTGAATCCTTTAATTCCTTGATGTCCATTGTACAAAAGAAAACACCTATCTTCCCTACTTACAGATTTTGTAAAGCAGAACTGGCTGGCAAAGCGTGACAGTTGAAAGAAAACAAAAAATATTAATTGTTAAGCATCAGCTACTGTACCTCCCCTGCTGAAATTAACAGAGCCACTGCTTGAAACAAAAGCTGACAGAGCTCTCTGGGAAGCAGTGGGCAGGTGTGTTTGCAGTTTAGTTGCAATCATCCATTGCAGCAGTATTTGCTTCTTCCTCCAAATACTCAGTGCAGTTACAGACAGGACTTAATGATTGCTGGGCTACAGGTTGGGGCCAGGTACCTAGCAATTCCCATCAATGCACATTTGTTTTCCACATGTTCCTTCCAGAGAAGGAAATCTGAGATAAATATTTGTTGTCACATAAAAAAGGAAAGGAGATCTGAATTCTGCAAACTGCTATTCAGACTCCAAGTTTAATATCAAAGCACTTTATAATTACTAGTCAATTCCAGGTCCTGCGGCCCATGACTTTTCAGCAGGAGCTCACAGATATCATTAAATTTTAGAAGAAGCTTTCTTGTAGACAGGAAAATTAATAGAGGGGTTGCTGGAGTCATCCTTCATCTTCTCAAAGGGTGCTGTAGGAGCTTTCAGCTGGGCAATATCTCTCTACACTAAGCAGAGAAATCTCACTTGGACAGAAAAGCCTTCCACCTGTAAATCTGTGTCTTATCTTCCTTCAGAAGGCAGCGGGCTACACGAGGAAAGTCCTTCCTCAAGGGCACTGTCCAAATCTTTCAACCAGGGCTGCATCATACCACCAATTTTCACACATTATTCTGTATGAAAATCCTCTCTTGCTCTCAAAGGACAGCTGGCTGCCTGCTACAGGAGGGCCACCAAAATGCACTACATGCAAAGCTGCCCAGTACACAGAAGAAACAAAGGGGAGAAGGAAAATTTTCTTCACTGACAAGCAATCTTACACGTTACTTGTAACAACAGGGAGTAAACACTATTCAGGCAGAAAGATATTTTTCAAGCTGACAGAATGGCCTCCAAGCAAGCATAGTACCTAGCAGAGCCTGGTCCAAGCACACAGCGAGCACTCGCGAGGCTCTTTTCACTTACAGTAGAATAGATGGGGCCAGACAGTCTGGCAGCCTCACAAAGGCACAATGAGCAGGAGCCTGCTTTCCCTGTATGCCTATAAACACAAGCACTCTACAATCTTTCACAGCAACATGCCAAAGCAAACACCAAATCGACTGTAGTGTTTCAGAGAGATGGCCAAAGCTCACAGATATTTTCCATGTGATCCCCTAGAACAATCCAGCACTTTCATTAGCACAAATGTGAAAATATGTGCAGTGGAGAAAAAAGAGATTAGTTTTAGAAAGTTTTAGAAAGGAACATAAACAGAAACGGGTCTTAGCTTGGCCAGGAATTATTCTGATCCTGGTGTAAGCAATGCCAAGGCTGAGTGTTGGGGTGCAAGATCAGCCCCACCCCACTCAAAGCATCACACTTGGTTTCCAGGTGATGTTAACTGACAGTTGCAGTGTCTAAAAATCCTGTCCTCCTTGGCACAAACTGATTTTCTCAAAGGCAAGCGATGCACTCACATCCTTCTGCTCAGACACAATCTCTGGTCATAAAATAGCAATGAGGCTGAGGCAGTCAGGTGGAGGATGGCAGCTGGGATACCCAGTCTCAGGGCACTTGATGTAAACAGCAGCAGGACCTGAAAAGCAGAGAGGCCCCGTCCTGAGCAGCTCAGGAGACACCAATCATCCTGTAGGCCTGCAATGAATCTCAGCACCCTGCAGCAATGTGCCATGGGGCCAATTAACAGATGGTGAGATTGCAGCCCAAAAAAATGGCAGAACAGCATTAGTGTAGTATTGTGCAGCAGTGCTGAGCTGTGATTCATTGTTTTTGCAGTCTATTTTTGCCACAGACTTGGCTTGAAGTCCAGTTTCACAAGCGGTCATCTTCAGCTGGCAATGTGTGGAGCCATGGGATTGGGAGATATTTCCAGGAGGCTCTTAAAAACTGACTGTAAAGCCACAGTCTGAAAAATGCCTCTTTGGAACTCAGTGCCAGGTGAAGCATTCCCTGAAGGCTGTTCCTACTGTTGCCCTGTGCCTCAGTGGCACAAAGATGAATTTTCATGGAGCTGTGGGAGGAATCAATTTTAAAACTGGTTAAAACAACTGAACAAAAAAGAAGGATTATCTTTAACTTGAACTGGTTCCCTGTTGATTTGCCATGTAGCTGTACCACGCTGGCACCACTAAATTAACACAGGAGAGCAAAGGAAATGCTCCTCAAATTTAATCCTGAGGAAAGGAGGGCTACTGCCAATAGATTGCTATGGCCCACTTTCCAGTGGGATACCTCTGACAGCTCAGTCTGTAGTTCCAGCTGTCCAACCCATTCATCACACTGGAACTGGTCCTAGCCAAGCTAAGCCAAGGACCTGAGCTGCTCTTAGGCTCACCTGCAGCTCTCTCTTCCCCCAGCTGAACAGGCCCAGCACCCAACACCTCCTCTCACAGGGCAAACAATCCATCCACAGAGGGCCTCAAGATCTCCCAATTAAAATTTTATTTACTGGTCTAAACTCTCACCTAAAAACCTACATTCACAAGACTCACAAGACTCTCATACCACTATAAAGTGAAACTCAGGAGAAGTTTCCCAGAAGACTTGTGACTCTCATGTGAAACCACCATAAAGAAGGTTTAACAGTTGTTGCAATAAAAATCTTATGCAACAAAGATAACTGCACCAGGCTCAGCCTCCAGCACACCAGGACCATGCATAAGGTTTCACATGAAGGTCATGAGTGGCTTCAAATGTTTCAAAGTTTCAAAAGAGATATCATAATAAAGAAACAGAAGAAGAGACATCTTGTGTCTGCCTGCTAAGCCAAGGGGGTCTGGCTTGCCTGTATGGGGTGCTTTCAGCAAAAGCAGAGGCTCCCAACAACAAATCTTCACAGGTCCCTTCAGACAGCATGGCCTTCCTGGTTTTGAGACAATTTGACTGGTTTTGGTGGAGAAAGATTAAAGAACGCAGTGAGAGGACTGACACAAGACACCCTCTGGAGAAGTTAGCCTTTGTAAATGCTATCCTTTCCAGGCTAAAGTACTATGATTTCTTTGTTGCAATTACAGCAAGGACAAAGTTTAATAAATTTACCTATTAATTTGTCTATTTATTTATTAATCTTAATAAACTTATCTATTTATTTGTTTTCATATTATATTTTCTATGGGGAAGAGTCCTATTCTGTTCATATACTATCCATTTTTACATTCTAAAGGCAACATAAGATGGATCTTAAACCTAAGATTATTTCACGTTGCACGTTAGTTTTCAGAAATCTTATATCCACGTCCTCAATATTGCATGACGCGTATGTTTTATGTAATAAGTACAGATCACAGAGCACCTGAAAAAGAAAGAAGTAATAACCTTAGAAAAACCCACAACTTAAAGTAACATATGAAATCCTGGTTACACCCTTTTGAAGAGCATGCAGCAAAATGAGAAGAGCAGCAGATACAGACGTGAGAGGAATAAGTCACCTTCCAATAAAAGGAGACTATGTCAGCCTTGGAAAAGAGGGAGACAACAGAACCGGATAAGACAGAGCTCTGTGTCTATGAAATAGAAAAGGTTAACAGATAACTACTATCCATTGCTTTTCTTAACACAAGAGTAAGAAGGCACTAACAGAAAACATCAGGCTGAAAGCTGAAAAAGAGAAAAAAGTACCATTTTACAAAACCACGTCAGAGCACTGTGTGATGCACCACCGTGGGATGGTGTGAAGCCTAAGGCTGTCCAAAGAAAGGCTCAAGAAGTGATTAAAAAAAGCAATAAAGGAAAGATGCCTTCAGGACTTTTAGACAGGCACAAACATATCCCACAGTCCAGAAGATCCCAAGCCAAGCAGGATGCAGGATCAGAGGCAGTTACAATGTGGCCAGCAGTACTGTACACTTGCCTTCTTTCTTGTTTTTCTTCCCCAAGCACTTGCTGTCCGCCACAGATAGACACAGGGAAGAGAAGGCTCTGGGGAGCTGAAAGGCCCTGCTCTTGTATTTTACCTTCAAGATTAGTCTGCTTGAGTGGCATGCTCTGTCACTTAGCCAAGCTTCAGAGGTGACAGCATGAGGCAGGCTGAGAAGAGGCACCACAACACCTCTAAATGCTTCCAAGAAAAATGATCCCTCTTTCTTTATTATGATATAGCTTGTCATATAATAGCAATAATCACAATTGCTTTGTAATATACTTGGAGCAGCTTTGGAGATTGATTAAATGCTTCAGCTTCCCTTCAGCTTTAATCAACCTGAGCAGCTGTTTATCACTCAGAATACTTTAGATCAATAGAGCTTATGCCTTTAAAATAGTATTGTCCACACCAGCTCCCTTAAGCTGCAAGCAGTAATTACAGAGAGATTGTACTCTGTAGAGTTGAAAGTAAAACTCTGTAGAGTTAAAAGTAGGTAAAATTGATAAAATCACCACAGCCACTAGCATAAGACACTTTTGAAAGATCTTTCAAATTTGTCCCAAATTCTTTGATAAAGGACAAGGGACAATATTGTGAGCAAAATTCTGCTCAGACCCTGCCACCAGCTTGAACAGAAGAGCCAGGAGACAGAGCAGGACATCCCATCAGCTGCAGATCTGTTCTCCAGCTGTCCAGCAGCAGAGGAAAGACCAAGGGTAAGCCCTAAGCACAAATGGGAATGCCTCAACTTAGATGGCAGTGCAGGAGCTAAAACCATCAGTTTTAATGATTCTGTGGAACACACCTGTGTCTTGTGACTGGGTCAGCAAGCAATTTCCAAGGCATTACAGCAATAAAGCTTTAAGCATATTTTGGTTGCATAGAAATTAGCAAAATCATACCAAAGACACTGTGAAAACAACTTCTGACTTCCACGGTTCAGGACCTCACTCTCTGTTTAATCCTGGTGCATTAAGTGAATGAAAGTTGAACTCCAGGCATAAAATCATCAAATCCAGACAAAACACACTGGAAAAGTTCATTTCATCATACTGCCAGACAAGACAAGACAAACTCTTGGCTGGTGCCTTGAAAAGACAAATATTTGGATAGGAAAAGAAAAAGCAGTTCAAGTCACTGCTTCTAAAATGATATGTTATGGAAAATCATTGCATCACTTTTACTAGCAGTTCACAGCTACTCATTAATTTTGCAAAATTGCAGTAGCTGCTGCTTTCTGAGGTCTGCTGGGGCAGCAAGGCATCTTACCTGCTCACAGGGGAACAAAAAGTGACACCCAAGAGAACAGCCACATGAAAAATAGTGTTTACATGGAAGGTGACAAGATTTGATTCATTCTATACACATCTAGGACCTGTGTTTAAAAGAGACAACACTGGGACTGTTTTTTCCACCTGCACACCCACAACCACACAGGTCCCTTTCCACAGCAGGGAAGACATCGTAAAGCTGTATTAATGTCACGTTGTGTCAACAAATGTGTAGCACATTAGGACTCGGGACCCTTTTAGGTGGTCTAGCCCTCTAACTCTCATCTGATCCCAGCACTAAACAGAGAAATGAGAAAATGGTCAGGGGGGCAAAATATGCCACATACTATGTTGGCTTTGTTAGACACTGAGGCATACTAAGTTAATGATCGTTAAAATCCAATTAAGAGCACAGTGAAAAACACTCTGGGTGTTTAGAAGGCCCCAGCCTTCCAGTCGATCAGGCAAGGGAAGAAGTGGATAAAACAAGATAAACACAGCCTCTCATTACTGTTGCCATTCAGAAGAGGAGGAATGCTGGATAATCTAGGGCTTTTCCACTTTATTATATTTTGCTGTTTTTCTCAGATGCATCTGGAATTTCAGCTGTTAAGAAAAGGAGGGAGATGAGGGAAGATGGGGTCTTCAAGTTATTTTATAGACCCAGCAAACATTTCACACGTTTCAATTTCTACCACTCCGTGTTCCTTTTCACACTGCTAAGCACTTAAAAGCCTCTTGCAGGGAAGAAGCTACCAGAGAAAATAGTTTTGGATGCTCCTTGTTTATTGTATGCAGATTAAGCAGTTCTTATTAACTCAGTCTTCATTCTTCCTTCATAGGTAGCAGTGCTGTGATATTATTTGCAAGCAGCCAAGGTAATTACCATCCAGCAGGGTCCAATTGTTTTCAATTAAAAGCTTGACTGAAGTCTTTAGTTTTTAATACCATTGTGACCATCTGCTTTCACTGAAGTTCATCAGCAAAGGCACAGGCCTCATTCTAATGCTGCTTAATTATATGGAGGACCTTTTTTTTTTTGGTCAGAGGTTCATTTTTTCCTGCTAAAGAAATGGGCAGCAACAGGGCTGCCTGGCTTCTCTAATAGCCTGCAGCAAGATGGAGTACGCAGGAAGATCATTACCTTCCTGGGAGATCCAGCTGTTATTGCAATGACAAAAAGATCCAGGGGACCAACAGGGGAAAGCAGTTAACCTCAGCTGCCCTCCTCCCCATTCACTCACTTGCCTCCTCCTTCAAGCAGCAAATCTGAAAAGGCCACAAGGAAGGGGGTTTAATCTAAAACAGGGAGTAGATCCTCCCCTGCTGATTAGATTTTCAGGCTTGGTTCCAGGCCAGGAGTGCAGGCAGGCTCTCCCGCCTGGGCACACATCCCCTCCTCCTTGCACATGCAGTGAATCTTTTGCAGTCCTGTATCATCTCAGATCTGAGGATCTTCGAATACCTCAGGGGCATTCATTAAGCCCCGTGCAATCCCCAGGAGAGGTAAGTAAATATAATTTTCCAGATGGGGAAATTAGGGCGGCAAGAGGTTAAGTGACTAGCCCGAGGCCGAACAACAAATAAGTGGCAGAATCAGCATGAGGATCTGCCAAGTCCCAGGTTTAATGAAAGTCTCTCGAGTGCTCAGCTCCAGAAAAGGAAAAGCAACACCCCAGTCCTCAAGTCCTCAGGACGCTTAACTCATTTACTGCAGCTCTGCCTTATATGTGCCAGTGCTAATAAGCGTGACTCTTAACATTTCCAGCTGCACTGTGCACAGAAAGGCATTCTGTAGATTTAATGCCGGAGCTGCTGTCTCAAGGCAGGGAAGCACGCTTGATGCTGTTCCATATCATCGGCCCAGGCAGGCACACAGCTTCTTCACGGGTGCCTGCTGCCATTCCTGTTCCACATGGCTATTTCCAAGGATTGGCCCCCTGAGAGGCAGGTACTTTGCCAAGCACCAGTTAAAGAGGAAAAATAAGTGGTACAGCACTGTCAAAGATGGGGAGATGCACTGTCTTGCTCTAGTGGCAGTTCAAAACCCTGAAATAAGCCAGAGGGTTCCCCATCCTCAAGGCTGGCCACAAAAGTAAATTCATCACTCCACTTAATCACAGAATTGTTCAACCAAGACTTAAATCTCTGCTTCTCACTGAACTTTGGGGAGACAGGAAGCTGGGGTTCACCCTTGCCCCAGGGGTGGCTCTCTGCTTGGCACATGTCTCCACTCTCAGCATGGAGTGTTCAAGCCCAGGTAGCGTTCCCTCCGGAGGGCCAGCAGTCCTGCTCTGCCATGGTACATCAGCAGAAGCACTAAATCTATATCAAGATTTAGTGTTAGACTAACTTGGCTGTTAGACAGCCAAGACCAGGTCTTTTATGCTATACTGAGACCTCTGCAGCTCCTCTGCAGCAAAGGCATTGAAGCAACAGGAATCTGATGCTAGGGAGATAATTACTTTAGAAAATGGTGTAAATTACTTCAGTATTTTGAAAGGCTTGAGGTGTTGCTGCTCAACTACCTTCAGCTATTTGCAAATGTAATGCAATTTGTTTCCATACAGATTTCTTTTAAAGTTGTGTGTAGTATGTGTCCTAAATACATAATTACACACCAGAGTATAATGGCTCATTCGGGTTTATTTTGTAACCAATATGCATTTCAAAAGCAAGTTCTGAAGGAATATGCAGCAACAAACATGCAGCAGGCATTCTGGTTTCTTACACTTGCACTCCTAAGATGCTCCCAAAGGCCTACTCCTGCCAGAGACACAGACATGAAAAAGTGAGGAGAAGTAAACCCTTTCTTTAAGAATTACCTTGAAGGAGACATAATGACCCTGTTAAGAAAATATTCCAGTAAAAACATTTTTAGTATAGATGCCTGTGAATTGGATGGCCTAGGAAATTAGTAATAAGATTTTGCGTTTATTCTTTCTATGTTTGAAACTAATCTGTGCTTGTAGCAATTTGGCATAGCTACTCCAAAGATTTTTTCAGTGACCTATGTAAAATCATTTGGCAGTGTCCAATTGGGCAGCTCTTACAGAGCTATGTGTCCACTGCACAAATTACAGAGAAATTTCAATTCTTTTCCAATATACTCCTTATAACCCTCCCAGAAGATGGCTTCTGGTGAAAAGTCCTTCCTGCCATGAGCAATAATGCATCAATCAATACATGCAAGGGAAAGGTTTAAACAGTAGTCAGACTGATGGGAGTATCCTGGGGTTCATCTTTAGGAGACTTCAGACAACCACTCTCACTTAAGTTATTAGTTAGAATAAGCTGTCTTATTCACTAGCTAAAGCCAAAAATATTTGGACTTCTTTCCTCTTTTGTAATTCCCTGAGTTGCCCTAAGACAAGGAACTGCCTTTGACAGGAGTGCATGGCCAGCAATGCTTTTCCTCACACGTCCCCAGCAAGTTTCCAGCAGCATGAAGAGCTCTAGATCCATCCTGCTTAATTAGAAGCACTTAAAATTGAGATGCTGAAATCACGTACCATCTGCATCAAGGACCAGGTGCTTCCAAAGGACAATTAAGATCTGAACCTCCCATCAGAAGCATCTTTTTCCATCAACTACAGAAGCAGCTCCCAGTTCTGGCAGCTGAGTTAATTGCTCCAAGAAAAAAAAAAAATTGCCAGTTTAAAACTACCTGTTAACTATATTTAAGCAGAGGAGCTACTGGGATTGAGAAGTTTCCTGCATTAAAGATGAAAAGGAGAGAAAGACCTTGCTTTCTACCTTATGGTCATTGTGCATGTAGATCAGTGAGGCAAAACAAGACTTGAGATATCATGAGTCTGAAGCCAATGAGCAGACAAGGCCTGCACATAAACATCCATGAAGTATAGCTATAGGCTTCTCAGTTTATTTCTGAAAGTGCAAAAAAGTCTGACATTGAAAGAGACAACAGCTTTTCAATGAAGAGTAATAATACCAAGTGAGATAATCCCATTTTTTCTACTAGTTTCAATCTGTTCTAAGTAAAAATCATTTTTTTCCTTTATCCTTGCTATTTTCATTAAATCAATTAAAATACCTGAGAATTTAAAAATGAAACTATGTGGAAGATTACTCACAGCACTGGGATTTTCCCAGGTGATCTGCAGAACCTCTCTGCTTGAGCTCCAGAGCAAGGAAGGCTTCATTCATTTGCCTTCTTTCAAGTCACACATTTCCTGGGTCCAGATGGGATCTGAATTTTCAGCTGTACACATGTGAGGTCAAAGGGCTGCAATATTGGCGTTCAGATTTTACCACGCTTTTTCAGACCTAAGGAAAAAATGAGATTTCCAAATGCATCTGTATTATAACAACTCCATTATATCTCATACTCTGTTCTTTTTAGATCTAAAAACATTGCAATTCAAGTCAGAGGCAGCTGAGCCTAATGAGATGAATCAGTGGAAAAAGACCCTTTGGCCTCAAGACATGAGAGGTGTGCCACTCCAGTCAGTCAGCTGAGGGGAAGGCTGACTGCTCATCTAGGTCTGTATGGGTGATCTTTCTATATTTGTTTCTCGAATTCTTCTAACTCTTCCCCCAAAGTCAGCTACCTACAAACCTTTTTAGAAACAATGTGGCAAAATGCTTCAGATTCAGCTGCTGACGAGGAGAAAGAAAGCCAGTATCTCACGCTTTGTATATTTTTCCCTCTGAACAAAAGGAAAAGCTCCCTGTATTTTTTTTTCTCCTGTACTTATCCCTTCTTAAAGCACCCAGACAGCTTAAAGACATAGATGTAGAGTCTGAGTATCCAGAATCTATGTGAAAAACAATATTATCAGAGGATCAATCTGAAAACCTGTATTTCAGTCAGCTTTGTGCCGTTTCCTGAATAACAACTTCAGATCTCATGTACTGTCTTATAATTACGAAAAATATAACTTGGTATAGAATGCACTGTGTCAGCTTTGATTATGCCAGCAGAGAAAGACATGGGATACAGAGAGAGAATAAAGGAAGAATGATGGCTGTCTACTGGCTTATCAATTTACATCTCTCTGCAGTAAATCTAAGTCCTTTGTGCTGTCAGTCATGCACTCCTACGGCAGCGATTGCCGGAATATGGAAATCACAGCTTTGAGATCCATTTGTACATTCACGTATTTGCACAGCCCTCGTGGGTTTATTGCTCCAGTGGCTGCAGCATTCCCCATCAGCATGGCTCCTGCCATTTGGGGCTTGGTGTTTGCCCCCACTCTGCAGCTTGTGTGCAACAATCTGTACCAACACTGTGAATCGCCCCCTTTTCCGTTCAAATTATGAAGGAAAATGGAAAAAACCCTCAGGAAACTGTAAAGGTAACAAACGATCATGTGTTAGATGCCCATTTTAGGCCGATAAATTTCAATAATATGTTGTGATTGTGGCTAAAAATAACACAGCTCCTCATCAAATATTTACTGTGACATAAATAACCACCTAGCCAACACCATGTTTTTTGTTGAACATTAAGAGCAACTGCATATTTTCAGCTGAAATGACACACTGGAAATTAATAAAGACAAGAAGACATGAACAAAAGCCACCTCACTGCTGCCATCAGCCCTATAGCAACTGTCAGCAGCAAAGAGCAGCTCCTGGAAATTTCAGAGCATGGAGTTCAGAAAACAAAAATTCATGCTTGCTGCAGACACAACCCATGGTTGGTTATGCACACACACACTCCAGTTTTCTGTGAGCTGAGCAGTAACTTAGGGCCTCACTTTCCCCAGCTCTCTCCCATCAGGACCCACAGCCAGGAGAAGGTCAGCAATGTTTCGTGCTGTTGAAAAATACACATGGTCATAGAAAAGTGTTTTTACAAACCTTTTATGTCCCCTGTGAGGGCAAACACTCCACCATGTAAATTTCCCACCGGGCCACAAGTAACTAGCAAAGAGGAAGAAAAGAATTAGAAACTATCCTTGCTCTAAGAACTGCTCTCAGCTATTTACCTTACCATGGAGTTAGCATTAAAATTTGTGGCAGAATATTAGTTCTCATCCAAATACTTGAACACTATTTGTCTCCAATGGGATAAGAATTGTGATGCAAGAAAAACAAAAGCCACTGGAAAATATGGAAGGACAACAAATTGTTGCTGATTTCCTGAACTTACGTAAGTTGATCAGAATCCCTTGGAAAACTCTTCAGGCAATGTTTCTGTCTTAAAACTCTCTGCATTAAAAAAGAGAAAACTGTCATATTCATGTGCTCGGCTTTTGAGCTGCATTCTGTAAGGCAAGAACAATTCTTCCAGATCAGCAAATCTGTACAATATGGCAGTGTTTGGTTCCCACACTGAATAAAACATGGTCTGTCCTATCTGATCATTTATTAGACTTGGCATTATTTTCCCACTATAAACATTTCTAATAGCATTGGACCATTTTCATCACAAAGAACCAGAACATGAAATCACTCCTTGTCTTTAAAGTAAACGCATACATTGTGTTTTGGGGTTTTCCCTTGGTGAGACTGAAGCATCTTAGTGTTTGGCACTCCTTGGGGCAACTAACACAGAAGGTTGTTTCCTTCTTGACATCTCATAAAATCCCAAAATTCCTGTGTCTGGGAAGAAGGGGTATTACAAACAAGTAAAAGACAATAGAGAGAGAGAAGTCTGATAACATTTTCACAGTTTACCCTTAATTTTAGCCAAAAAAAGGTACTTGAGTCCTGAAGCTTGATTTGAACTAGTAAGGGGAACAGCATTTGTTATTGGAAATAAATAACTCTAAACAGTGTTTGCTCTTTTTGCAGCTCCTTGGACATCTGCATTACCTCCACCCAAAGCCAGTCTCCCTTAAAGCAAGACAATCACCCCCTGCACCATCACAAAGAGCAATACTGGGGTTAAACCTAGGGCCGCTGGAGTCAGTAGCCTGTTAATGACAATGGCCAACTGAGGATCTTCAGGAAGCAATAAAAGAGAAAAGAAAGGGCACAGTGAGCTACAGTTATTTGCCTTGCATTTCTCTTTCATGGTTGTGTATCATTTGAATGAGACTGAATTTTTATTTTGAGCTGCTGCCTGCTAAAAGTGCCCTGGTGAGTCAAAGGTAGAACCCAGAATATAGTGCAGTGAATTTTGGTATTGAGTTTTGACTACCAGGTTTTGACAATGTTGCCAAAACCCTGAAGATCTATCTGTGCCCATAACACAATTAAGTCCATTAGAACACTCCTCTATCTCCTACTCCATGTTCTTTCACCTCTGAGACATGTTTTTGCATAAGAAGCACTTGAATGACAGCCCTAGCAGCAGCCTATCACACCACAGTAATAAAGGATTAATTACCTCCATCATCAGCACTCTATTATTATTTGTAGCACCAAGTGCCTGCTCTATTTTTGTGAGCTACAAATGCCTGGGAACACCAAAAAGAAGACACTGCATTAATTCAACAAGTCTGCTAGCCTGCACCTGTGTTTAATTAGTTACTCTCAAATCAGACCTGCAGAGCCAGGAGCTGCGAGCGAGAGCACTGCTGACTGCTGGCCTGGCTGGGCTGCCAGTGTAATTAATTGCATTCTTACTGTGGCTCTCTCCTCTGTGCAAACAAAAGTTAATCATTTACTGGGAAAGTCTGAGCTGATGCTTCTCCACCATTTGAGCCAGTGTGTAGAAGATTTCAACAAGAGCATCCCCCTCTTCACATTTACTGCTTGCCTCCCAAAATGACGTGCTGACAACTTTTATGCTGCTGGAGACCTACATGGAGGCAGGGGTTAAGAAGGTAAAAAAAGAAAAGGAAAAAAAAGGAAGTGAAAATCTGAGCTAGAGAAGTGCTCACCACAAAAAAAGCACCACTCAGCATCTGTTCCAAACCAAAGGCTTCTTTGAGCAGAGGTTTGGCAAAACATGATGGCTAATAACCTGGCTGTATTTTCTTTTTCTTCTTGCTTTCAACTTTAGTGTTCATGTAAGCTTCAAGCTATTTGTACACAACTCTGGTGGTATCCTCCAAGCACACTTTCAGAAAAAAATAAGCACAATTGTTGCTATTAAATGCATGACAAAGAGACTAGCAAAGGATCTTCTCCATAAAGAAACCAGCAGAAAAGCAAGGTGCACTGCACCTTTGCATGGCTGCTTTTTTCATCACAAGAACACTCCTCTTTGCCAGGATCTCAGGTGACCATGAGCACCAGAAGGCTGGCAAGAAGCCACAGCAGAAACAGAGGCTTAGGCATGGAAATGATACTTTCAAACCAAGCAGTAGCTGAGGATCATGCCTGGACAGAGAGAACGGGGTACAGGTCTGAACAGGAGCCTTGCACTTCTCTCATTGCAACAGAGCAGGTTGGTTGTTGCTCACAGCTCTGCCTTCTGCTCCTTCATCCAGAGACAGCCAGCACCATTTCCAAGTGGCATAATGGAGCTGGAGCAAGGACAAGAGGGAGAGGGATGGCAGAGCTAGTCTGGGAACAAGGAGAGAATTCTTTTCTCTGCTTGCTGGAATAACCTTCAGGGGCGACGTGAACTTTTTTCCATACAATTAGACTGCAAATGGACTGTTATGCAAAGCGGGGAGAAGGACTCAACCAACAACAACCTTTGAAATTTTCTAAACACGCTATTTAGAAATGATGGGCTTTCTTTTTAATTTTATATTTTTTAATTCTGCTTTTTGAGAGCAGCCTGGTACATCTCTTTTTTAAATTAATGGCATATACTTGATCAAAAATGCTAAAATGCTGGTTCCAGCAAATTACACAGATAATTAGGTCTAATTTCAATAATGCTCTGAAACACTACTAATAAATCTTTAGGCTCATACATTCCTTGAATATATACAAGCTACTTCACGAGCACCAAATTCCACCCTTGCAGCTCCTTTTCTGTCAAGTTTGGCAACCCCAAGCTAAATTCTGCTGTCAGTTATATCCTGTAAGTCTGGAGCAATTGCTTGTCCTCAGTGGCATAACTCAAGATTACAGCTGTGTAAATGAGCACAGAATGTAGCTTGAGATGTTGTAAATCTGACCTTCAGCTTGCTTCCATGAAAGGGGAAAACCCAGGAACTTGTTTTCACATTCACTAAGCTTCTTGAAAAACTACCCTGCATAAATATTATGATTTCAGTCATAGGCATAGCAGATTTAAAATGGAGTTAAACCTGCCTAGTATCTAGGTCTACCAGGAGGGGGAAAGACGACAAGTATAATATTTATGAGCTACCACAAACAATGCTTGCTTTTAAACAATGACACGTGCTTTGGCCTCCTACCATGGCACATCCCGACCTCCAGCTTATTCCAGCTTCATTCTAGGTCAGTGCTTGACCTCAGGATACTGCAGCATTTTTTCACCAGCAGTGCTTGCATGTTGGTCACCCAAAATCCATGGATGCTGATCACCAGCCTCCTAACCTACTTAGCTGGGTCTCTTGTTTAGGGGGTCAGGGTGGGGAGTGACAGAATTTGTGCCTACAGACCACACCTGGACAGTGTGACACTGCTATGGACCATTGCTCCTGCTGAGCTGTTAGCTCCCTGCCCCCCTGAAAAGCTGACCCAAGGCATTTGGGGCCATGTTTTACATGGGATGGATGGGTTCAGTCCTAGTGCCCCACAGGACTTTGCACTGCCTCAGTGGCACTTCTGCCTGTGCTTTCAGAATATCTATAAGCAGACAAGAACCAGGGAAGTAAATAGTGAAATCTCCCTTTTTGTCCTGGCACCTGACTAGCAGGCCCAGCAAATAAGAGAAACACACTCTTTCCCAGACTCCTTTATCCACCATTTCTCTGAATGGTGTATTATAGATGACTTGTCAGGTAGAGGATATGGTAATATACTTACAAATACAGTTAGAAGAATGAATATCACAACAAACAGGCCTGCAAACAAAACATCAGAGAAGACAAGGGAAAATAATAATTGAATTGCCCTTTGTTCATGGAAGCACAAGTTAATTAATTAATGATTTTTCTAAACAACTGGTTTTGGAGAAAACATCATTTGCAAGGTGCAGTACAGTCCTTGCAGGGTTTCCATTTGCAGTTATGTAAGCATATCTCTGTTATTACCAATATACATGTATGAAGGATTAGCTAGTTTCAGGCTAGGAAAATACTGCATGGTAAGTACTCCTATACATGTTGATTTTGATTATCACATTATCTCTTTGCTCTGGTATGTCCACATAACATTAAGAAATCTCTATCAGGCCACTAAGTATAACAAATTGCTGGCCAATACAATTCAGAATTTTGGCTGTCTAAAGAATAAAATGATGGCTCTGTACTACAGTACACAGCTGGACAAAGATGCATATATCAGTGGCAGCAAAGATATTTATCTACAGATGAAAAGCTTGCGGAGGATGTCAGCATTTTATTTTCTTCTAGACCGCATTATCAATCTTTGGCATTACCCAAACTTAAAAGTCATTGCATTATGCAAAATACTTTCAAACAAGCAGCATCTCTTGTCTTCATTTCTAACTTTCTTAAAGCATAATTTGATGCATTACCATAAATGAATGGAAGAACCACAAAATCTCATCAAAATGAGAAGGGAGAGTGGAACTGAGTCGGATGACCTGTAATTTGCCTGTTATTGGGGGGCTGCTTTTAAAAAATGGACCAAACTCACTTGTGCTGATTGCTAATTTAACCACTTTAAATATTTTAATATATAATCCCCATTTTCCTTTCTATATTAAGGAGTGAATGCACTTTCCATTTTAACTCCCAAACTGAAAAAGCAATGGAACAGTGTTTGAAGAAGCCATTTCAGAAACATGTCAGTTCAGGCACGTACCTGGAGACTGCAGAATACTCTTGACTAGCACCATCAACAGACTACTAGGAAAGCCAGCAGGTCAGCTAGGGACCCGTATTAATGATAAGAAATAAGGGAGAATTTCTCTTTATTCAACAGTGAGCACAGTTTCTGTGATAAAACCTTCCAAGTGCATGGTTTCTTCTGGAAACTGTGGGATCTGAAATTTCTTTTGCAAAGAGGGATTTTTTTCTGTGGAATTGGAACAAAATTATCCACAGGTATTTAGACTAAAAAAATCAATAATAAAATCACCTAGATTTAATTTTTTTTCTGCCTCTTCTGATTTCCATTATCTTATCACTTCTTCAGGCTTTGTCTTGAGCAAAACATCACTGTAAACGGATGTGTTTGGTGTAGGTTAATAAATTTCATCCAAGACCTTTTGAGTTACAAGTCATTTAATACAGTAACTGTGGGCAAGGCGAGCCCCCATTGTGCTCCCACTGATGTCAATGAGTATTTGCTGCCCATGAGATCAGACATGAGTACCAGCTCTGGCTGTGAAAGATCACTCCTAATCTAAATTTGTCATACACTGCCACTGCCTGTACCTCATTTTCTGGGTGCCCATCTTCAAGCTCCCAGAGATTAATTTGCAGGATAGACAGGTGCTATTAGGAACAGGGAAGATTATCTCTGTTTCATGTGCAGAGAGTCTTGCTGTTCAGATGCAGTTGCTGTCCTACCCTCACAGCCCTTGTGAAGGGCTCTTCACTGCTTCCATCCTAAATGCAGGCGAGTAAATGCAGGTGCAAAGGGGAAAGCTTATCTGGTTGTGGCCTTGTCTGCAGCAGAAGGGCAATACTCCAGGGAAGCAGAGAATGCAAAAAAAAGGAAACAAGAACTGGGAATTTATGCCCAGGACAGGAGAAAAAGGAAAACAAATGTCACCACTGTTATTTGGTTCTGGCTCTGGTCAGGATTTGTACTAAAAGAAACAAAACACAAACCAAAACAAGCCCCAAGAAAACTCTTCTATCATTTCAGTAAAAGCTAACCATGACCTCTTGTATCTGGCTAACTTACCAGGTGGAGCTCCAAACAATTTCAACAAAAGCAAGGTCCTTGAGCTCCCTACAGGGACCTGCCCAGTTAGTTGCCCTCTTTTTTGATTTTTCTCTCTACAACTAAGATTTTAGGAAACAAAAAGAATAAGAACACTTCAGTGCACCCAGTCAGCTGTGAATAGACAAAGGATGAAGATGCGCTGCTGAGAATGCCACTGGGAGAAAATGACTGATCCTCTGCAGAGTCCAAGGAACCCAAAACCCCCTACCGAATAGTGAGAGTGAAAAATAAAGAGATAAAATAAGCCAAAGCCAACCACAAAGGATGTTTATTTACTCAGGAAACAGCATCCATCCATAACCCAATGTTTCACTTCACAATTCTGATATGTTTCAATGGATTTTTGTCTCAGCTACATAATATGACATTCCTTAAATGCATACATATATAGTTAGTTCTAAAAGCCTGGACAGCTTCCCTTGCTAGCTTTATTGTGTCAGATTTTCCCATGTTTATAAGGTCTTTCTCTGTTGCTGTGAGATAGACCTGGGCAAATGAAAATCTATCCCTGCCTGACTGCACAGGAAAACACTGACCCTGAGTAACAGCCACACACAAACAGCATGGACAGCCCAGATTTCTCTCCTTTAACCAGTTTTGGTCTTGGAATATGAGAAGCAGGTCAGCATTTTTGCAAAAAAACTCTCAAGACTAAGGTCTTCACTGGAGTCACTTGTAATTGTTAAACACAAGAAGAGCCTGTGGCACATATATGGCCAATAAAATGAGGACTCTGCAATGTTGTCAACTTATTTCAAAAGTCCCATACCTTCTCAGTGATTTCTCATGTGCAGCTCCTCACAGCACTGACTCCACCATCTTCACAGCCCGACCAACAAACTCCATCACCTCCTCCCCCAGCTAACCCACTCTTTTGTAGCACTCATCTCCTTATTGGACACAGCTGTATCCTGTTAAGGGCAGGCCTGTTCCTAATCTTTGGTGAGTAGTACAGCTGCAGCTCCTCAGGGGTGAGACTACCTTCTCACTATATTTTCTTACATTCTATCCCTCCACACTGTGAACAGTTAGGTGGGTGTTTAAGAGTATCCCTGTCCCCAGGGATATCCATGGCATTTGTAATGTCAAAATTAATGGGGAAAAGATTTTATTTGATGGGTTTAATTTATAATTTAGTGTAAAGAGCCAGACCTCAAATTGTTCTTTACTCATCTGAAATGAGTAATACTGAGCTTGAAGTAGCACTAGATAATCAAATTACACATGCAAATATAAACATTATGATGGACTGCAGCAATGTAAGGGAAAAATATTATTCACCTTCCAAGGGAAAAGAAATAATTTTTAAATGAACCTTGAATTTAATCTATCCCTTTAGACTATTAGCTTAAGAGAAAAACTTATTGCCTCTATGAAGATACACCCATAACGGAGACTTCTCTGGTATCTCTCACAAAAACATTCGAAGTAGATGTGAACATACACATAGTTTTTCCATAAACATCAACATTTACTTCTGGTAAATATTGTCCCTTGCTTTATCTCTGCCACTTGGCATCACCTCAGACCAATAAATCTATGCAGGCATCCATAACTATTTACTACTCTCATTGGATTAGCAATGATTACAAGTGACTGCTCTATAGACAGACTGGATGGATTCCAAATTCTTCCCTCACGGCATATATGCCTCCCACCATTGCAGAACCCCCAAGAGATATTTTCCTGCTTGCAGGCAGTACGGGTGTTCCTGGTAAAGCAGGGAAGCACAAGGTTTATCCCAGCTCTCAAGTCAAAGTGACCACCAAGCACTTGTTAACAATTTGTCCCATTTTTAGATGGTCCATCTTATATCCTACATTGCCTGTCTACATGGCTACCTGGTTACCTGAATAATCACATATACTAATCATACAGACCAGAGGCTAGGGTAATTCAACACAGCTTCTTCAGAATGTCCCTAGGAGAGACAGAATTGCCATGCCCGTTTCCCAAATGGGAAGCAGTCAGAATGTACCAATACCAAGGAGGTCTTTGACTGTAAGTGTGATGAATGGCAACCACAGCCAAAGAAGCAGTGTCATATGAAGAAAACACTTTGCTAAAAGGGAAAACACTAATTTCACCCTGGGACTGCACTAAGCAGACAGGGTCCTGCAAAGAAGACAGTTCAAGCAGAGGGAAGCAGGGGGTAATACAAAGGAATTCACTTCCCAAAGGAGACAATATTGGCAGTGTTGGGCTGGAGGCCAAAACAAACATGTTGATTTTACATCTGCCCACAGGCTTATTTTGTTGTGGGATGAGAGAGCCTTAGAAACCTTGAGCTATTTTCCATTGCAGGAAGCCCCTGGTGATGATGAGAATGCACAAACTGCCCATTGTTTTCCTGGGAGTGAATTGTCCCTAGGTTGCACCAAGTGTGCATTAGCCTGCTGGCACAAGGACCCTTTGAACCAAGACAGAAGATCTGAGAGGAAGGAGCAGGCTACAAAGATGAAAGCAAGAACACTTTCATGTGAATGTGGAGAAGGACAAAAAAAAGGAACAAAACCCACTTGACATGAACTGCAGTGACCCTAAGTGAAAACCTACCCCTACCCCAGGAGGATAGAAAAGTAGCTATGACAACACACAACAATCAGATTCACAAACATCTCTTCAATTGATCATAAGCAAGGAACATTCAAGGGAATCCCAGGAAAATACTCCTTGTGCTACTGGTGAAAAACAAATATTTTTTCTGTTGCAAAGGAGTAACCTCGAAAGAAAAAAGAGAGTGGGAAGCCACAGTGGTAACTGAGCCCAAATAGCAATTGCATTGTAATGTCTGGGAATCCTGCCTCTCTGAAAGTAACAATGTGTTCGGTGATCCTGAAGCTGTCCTCTAAATATGCTCTAGCAGTGATGCATTTGCATTGTTAAATTTGTGCTGAAGGCAGTTAATTCATATAGATGGAAAAAGTCAGATGGATGGATTGACCTTGGAACTTGGCCTGGAAGTTATTCTTAGTCTCCAAGAAAAGCACAGTTTATTTTGCATAGCAAAGCCTGAGAAGTGAGCACCAGAAACCCAGGGATATGTTGGTGACTTGCTTGGGAGTTCTGTTCTCTTAAAGCCACATCAAGATTCAAATTGAGTAATTTTGCCCTTTGCTACAAACATTCCCCAAGCCCCACAGGGGCATGAAATCGGATCCAGTACTTTTCCCAACAAGTTGCTGAGTGGACTAAGAAGTCAGGAAAGTTTGGAGAACAAGCTCCACTTAAAATCTTCACAGATTCAAGGCCTGGTCTTGTCGTGCCTTCAACTTGGAAGTGGCTCTCCTGCCCTAAGACTTTCAGTGAAGGACAAATACAGCAAGGAGAACTTGCCCTTGCAGCCAGCAAAACCCATTCACTTCTCTCCACAGGATTAAGTGTTTCTGATGCAATCCTGTGTCCCCAAAACCAGTGGCCAGCTTGTCATCTGAAGGGTGGGAAGCAGCCATCACCTAGACTGCTGTTACTGCAATTATCCTGACACGGATGTTGCCATGAGTATGAAAGATACCAATGAGCAATGATCCCTCTCACCTTTCAATCCCTGTGGTGGCTTATTCGGTTGAATAAAATGCTTCACTCTATGGACTCAAGCCTGAACTGAGTCAATAAGTATCTTCACTACAGTTGGGTCCATGTAGATGCTGCCTTGAAACCCTTCTTAAGCCCATTTAAAGACCTCAGGCCTGAACTTCGTGGGCACCATGTTTATAATTGGTGTTTTAAGTGCTGTACTCTGTGCCCTGGGTGGGCAGCCCACCTGCTTTCCAGCAAGGATTCAGGGAAAATCCCTGGTATATCTGCACCTGGATTCCAGAGGGGCAGGTGGGCTCCAGAGGGCTCGCAGGGTGGGGATGCACCAGTGGCTGTGAAGTAACAGCTCTCACCAGCTAATCCATCCTTGCTCCCCATGGCCCTGCAACTAAGAGCCACCCTTTCCAAAAGGGATGCTGACTGCTGGATCTCCTTCCCAGGCTTCTTCTGCATCTGCTGTCCCCCGGGCAGCTGACCCAACACCTGGGTGACCCACCCGAGGACACACACCTGCACCACAGTGGGTGGTCAGGACAAAAACCCCTGCAGTGGGTGAGCAGCCAAGCTCATGTCCATCCCAAGAAAGAGTCCTGTTACCTGCTGACAAGTGACACACTAGAATATGCAGAAACCAATCCAGCATAAATTATAAATCAAAAGGCAGAAGAGGTGAAAGCCAGTTAGCTTTTCCTCTTTGCTCACTCACCTGTCCGCTGACCATGTTTCCCTTGCCAGAATGGAAAGCATGGGTTCCAAAGGCCCAGGGAGTTGTCTCTCATGTGGTCCAGCTCAGCTGGCAGCAGAAGGGCCTCATGCAGGTGGTGTGAAACCTAGTCTGGTGAGAGCCCGTCTGGAAACTGTGGAGTTCAAGACATCATTTGGATTTGGCAGCTCCTTTCTAAGCTGCCCACCATTTCCTTGGAGCAGGAGAGAATTTGGAACAAGCCCCAGATGGAATCTGGGATCCACTCTCCCCTGTGTGAGGTTCCAAAAAAAAAAAAAAAAAGGACAGAGCCTGTAAGCTGTAGAAGGCCTCCTCATAAAGTCACCAAGAGAAGAAAAAAAATAAAAATCAGTTCATTGAAATACAAGACAAAATATATTTCTTACCATTCCCATGCACAGTGCTGTGCAATATGCCTTCTGCAAGTACATTTTAACCATGCTTCTGTTGATGCTGCCCTGTGCCCCCTCTGGCTTGTATTTAACTTTCCACAACAGATCATACTCATCTTCGGACACAATAAAACAAATCAGTTTCTTCCTTTTTATTTGGGCATGTCATTAACATTAAACACACGCTGCAATGACAGTGGAATTGATGGCTGAATGGGATGTATTTTAATTTAAGTAATATTTCCATTAACCTAAAAGCTCTCCCTTAAAAGTCTGTACAATTTATTTATTGGAAAAAATCCAGAATAATTGTACTGAAAATTCTTCTCTGAATGATAATATGTCAGACTTTTAAAGCTCTCTTCTGGCAGCTTTTCTTTTCGCCTTTGAACATTACTGACATAAGAATACATTTCTCACAAGTCTGATGTGTATTGAAAAAAAAGAGAAAAGAAAGAGAGACTGCTGCAGAAATCACAGTAGGTGTAAAATGCCACAGCCCCAGATCTGTCCCCTTGGCTGGAGAAGTGCATCCCAGATTTGTTACTCGTTTTTGTTAGGTTATGGAAAATGCAGAGGATTAAAAAGGCAGAGAGAAGCAGATGCCATGCAGGCCGAGACAGTCACAAGCCAATCTCCATCCTAGAGCACAGAGGCACTGCACCCAGCAAAAGAATGTGTTTGGAGGCAGAGCTAAGCTGTGGCAGCTGGGGCTGGGACCCAGAGGTGCAGCTGCACTAGAGGGGGCGGAGGAGCAGGCGGCATTCCTGAGCTCAGAAAACACCAAAATCCACCGTGCAAAACAAATAAAAGCTGGACTGTCCTCCCACCCCCGTGTTTGTGCTCACTGGCTTTAGAGCACAGGGGAACAGGATGGGGTCAGAGCTGCCTCAGAGCTGGAGCTCAGCCTGCAGAGAGAGGCTGCTGCAGGTTTACCCCTTTTCCTGCTGCCCACAGAGGGCACAGACTGTGTCTCCTCTAAGGAGGTGCCACCAAGGGCACACAAACACACAGCTATGTGTGCTTTTCTGTGGGCCAGCAAACACATGTAGTCTTCTGTCCAGACTTCTTTCAGGGAGGAGAGGAAAAATCAGAGACACATGACAGCATTGTCATGTCACTTTGTGCTCCGCTGATCGACGTATGCAGTCCCTAGCAACTCCAATTAAGCAATATAAAGTGCCTAAATAGGACAGCATGGAGCTTCTTTCCAGGGAGCACAGCCCTCGAATTGAGATGCCACAGGTCAGTCCAGGCACATCTGTCCAGCCTTTGCTCTTCCCCAGCCTGGGGAAGAGATGGTTTGGCAAATATGGAGGAATTGTGGGTGTGTGAGGATGACAACTTCTCTCCTAAACAACAGCAAGCTTCTGACAGACATCAGCACAGAGCCCTGTGAGCCAGCACAGGTGAGAGAGACCCAGAGGCAGACACCCTGGTCTTCTCTCATCCCTGTGGTACCCACCTACCAGAGCCAGCCAAGGCTGTGTGAAAATCAGGCAACCCAGCACTCAGCACCACCCCAGGGCCAGACCAGTACAGCCAAACCGTCCACCGCGATGCAGCTCCTTGGAGGAGTTTAGATCCACTCTGAGCACCTTGAGAAGCCACCTTGCCTGCTCTGGCCAGCACGGGTGGATGTCCCACACCATGGCAGTCCTCTCCTCTGGCCAGCACGGGTGGATGTCCCACACCATGGCAAGTCCTCTCCTGGGCTGCGTAGGAGCTGGGTAGAGGGAAGGACTGCATTGAGACCCTGGAACCTGGGCCTGGTGGGCAGCGCTGCTCTCCTCTCTCCCTGCTACAGACCCAGGTTAAGCAGCAGCAGTGAGGTCTGGATCAGAATGCAGCAGCTCTCTCCCTTCCTCCCTCTGCCAAAACACCCTTGGCTGCACCTCACACCCCTGCACTGCAGCCAGCTGACTATTCATTTTGATTTAGGGTAATTGTCAACAAGAGATCAGAAATTAATTGCACAATGCAGCAAAACCCCAGGAAAGCAGAAGTCACTTAGGATTTGGATATACTTTCTCCTGTCTCCACCCACGGGTTGTACCTCCAAGGCAGGCTGGTTTCTCAGGCAGTGGAGGTGGAGCTACTCCAGCAGCAGGTGTCCAGCAGCTGGAAGACTTTCCACCCAACTGCCCAGCTCAGTTGTGAGAACAGCACTCCCATCAACTCTGTATGGGGCAAAACAAAACCCATTTCTCTTCCTTGCCAATAGGGGATTCCTTCTGGAAGATGACACTGACCCCACAGTTTTCCGGTGCTCGCACGCGGATGTGAGGGACAAGAGCTCTCCCTTCCAGCCACAGGCCTGCCTTTCTCCACGGTTAGGGAGGGTCAGGAAGGGCAGCCAGCCCTTCGTGTGTGGCCTGAGCCTGGTTAGCATCTTTCACTCTTCATCACTCAGCCCTGCCTCCCATCTGCACTGGCTCTGGATGTCTCTCCCTCCCCTCTCCTCCCTGGCTGCTCCCTGCATTGACTGATTTTGTGATGCATCCAAGGGAAGACAGTGAAAAATACATTAATATTAACTCCTGCCTGGACAATGAAAAATGCTCCCAGTTCTTTGCCACGCATAGAGCTAAGCAAATCCACCTGCTTTCTGGTACATGCAGCATACTGATGCTGACCATCTCCTCACAGTCTTGTGCGGGGGAACACACTGCTGAGACACAGCCGTGCTAAATACCTGATATAGAATGCATGGAAGGAAGTTGCTCTTATCACCAGCTATTCAGTCCATAAGGCCTCTGCAGACAGATGAGGATTTTGCCTTTATATGTCTCATTTTTCTCATTCATGTATCATCCTCTCTCTTTTTCCTTTGTCTCCCCCTCCACTCCCAGCACCTCCTCATGCCGACTCCGGGTTTCAGCCATGATACAGTGGATTAGGTACAAGGCTGACTGGCAGCTCTTACAGCTGGGGAGCTAATTCACATTTCTGCAGCTGGCTCAGCCCATATCTCTGAAGCCCTCTGTGGCTCTTTTTTCTCCACCTGGGAAGCAGTTGTGCTTATCCACTTTGGAAAAAGTGTTATTTCCACCTAATATACCAAAGAATAGCATGGGGTGTTGTTAAATAGGAAAGTTAATGTGAGAGAACATGTGTATGGACTGCTTCACTTGGCCACTCACAGCTCAAGGAGAGCCATAGCAGGTCTGCATCCCCTGGGACTGATCTAAAAGAAGCAGCAGCAGGACAGCATCTGGAGGAGCCCATCCATCTCCCTGCCAGCAGGGCGCTAAGCAGCTACACTAACAGCAGCTGACAGTGGGAAAGCTAATGGGTGTGTGCATTAGCCTACATAAGCATGTTTAAGCTAGGAGGGCTCTGCAGAAATCAAAGAAGTTAAGTTTCCAAGCCTCCTGTTCCAGAGATTGTGGAAATTGTGGCTCAGGCTCTTGGGGTGGTCACAAAGGGACTTCACATCATCACATTTTTTTTACCTCACTCATCAGTGCAAGCTCTAATGTGTATGTGCATATGTGGGTGTCTCTGTGTTACTCTGTGTTATGCTGCTCAAACACGTATTTTAAATTTCTCCCCACTTACCCCAGAAATACAGATCTATTACATGCACAGTAAAGGAGAGGGTTATTTCTTTAAACTCAGAAATTTTCAAGTTCAAACTCACCCTTAATCTGTCCACTGGTCCAGGACAGAGTCAGCAAGCAATTCACCATGAAACCAGAGGTCCAACACCAGCCACCACAGATAGATCTGGGACATAGCACTGAAAAGTTATGGTGATATTTTTTCCCTTGGCATAAGTAATAGACACTGCTACAACAGATGCAGAGCCTTGAAGCAAATATTTCATGATAAACAAGAAACCTGTGTAAACAGTGAGTATAGATATATAATTGATGATGGATGCACTTGGGACCAGAGCAAGATCTAAAGAACTTAGTTTTAGGCACAGTATCCAGAGGGCATACCTCTCCCCCCTGGTCTGACCTCTGACATGTCCTCCAGGCCAGGTTCATTCAGCTCAGCTGTATCTAGGAGCTTAAACTGCCCTAGAAAGCTTGAACCACGTGGGTTGGGAATAGGGAGAGGGAACGGGAGTGAAGCCAGACTGGGTGAGCGGAAAATCTCTCCTGTAAAAGCTTGCAAGACCTTTACAGATCATCATAATGGCTTTTTGTTGTTGTAGTTGCAGGGATCATTTTTTAAAACAAAGAGATAACGTTTGGTTCATTTCTTTCATTTTGGAAAAGGGCAGCTCCTAAGCCCTTATCGTTAAGAAATAAGAGCAGTGTTACATGTTCAAACAATTTATGTGAAGATCCTGCCATTTGTTATGGGAACAGCAAGTACAACTGCAAGTCCATTATCATCCCTCCCTGCCTCTGCATGCACAGCATGAGCAAGTGAGGAAGATTAGGGGTAAAAGCAATGGAGCCTGCAAAGTCAGTGACAAATATTCAGTACTTAAAACTCTCTTTGATGCTTCCCAGTCTGAAGTGAGGCTTTGATTTGGTCAGTGGTCAGACATGGACCCACTGATTTTTCTCCAATTTATTCTCAGTCTCAAAAAATAGCAACCTCTTTTTGTGATCTGATGGCTGAGAAGCAAGTGACCCAGCACCACCACAGTACTCTCCTGATGGCCCCATGAGTAGTGCTGACAGGAGGTGGGCTGCAGAACTGATACAGATAAGTTAATAGTGTTGGAAGGAGTTTCTGGACACTTGCCAGTGATTTCTGCCTTTTACTTAAAAAAAAATAAAAATCACAAGGCAATTGGCATTACATTCTGGTCTTGTTTCGAAACCCACACTTCCTGTGACCTCCACTCCCATATCTTCACCCTCCCACTCACAGCTAATCTCTCTCTGTCTCTCCCCACTCCTCTGTGTTTCTGCAGACAACACATTTATGGTGCTGTGAGCCTGCAGAGCCGACAGACCATTTCTCATAATAAACCACTCCTGGCTGCACAGCCAGCCTGGGCCCCTCCTTGTGCGCAGTCGGCAATTCGTGGGTTTCCTAAAGAAGCTTTGCACTCCAGAAAATAATCCCTAGGTCTCCTGCAAGAAGAGCCCATACCAGGGCAAGCACAGAGGGCTGGAAGAGGCGGACAGCAGGGACAGGGGGTCTGGTACAGCCCTCCATGAGGTCCTGCACAGTGAGTGTTCAGCAGCCAGCCCATCGTGAGCAGAGAGAAGAAAAGCCACTTGCTGATGGGCAGCAAGGAAGGGCAAGGCACCTGCTGCAATTACTTAATGGCCTTTAAACAAAGAGAAGGTTTCTGGGGAAAGACTGTGACCAAAACAGCAATTTAAGGAGCCTCCTGAGAGCATGCTCTAGCTGTGCCAGCACATCCCTCTGTTCACTGCAGGGGCATCTCATCCCTCATGAGGTGCAGGGGCAAGCAGGGCAGTGGGAAGGCAGGAAGAAAAGGGCTTGTCTGCTATGCCCTGGTGCCTTCCCACACAGAGCTGTGTTGTTCCCACCTCAATGGCCTGTCAGAGCAGCAGCAGGTTTCAGAGGCAGCTTCCATGGGCAGGTGTCCTAAAGCAGGTGATGTTTTCCTGCACAGAAGCCAGCAGCAGCAGGAGAGCCGATCCTGCTGCCCCACTGCTCCTGGCACCTCACAGATGTGGTGGGGCTCCCAGCACAGGGGCTGGGGTCCAGACAGTCTCCAGAGGGAGCACCAGCTGTCTGCAGCATGCAGGTGTGGCAGCAATGTCCCCTTCAACCATCGCAGCTGAAGCTGATGGTGGGGCGAGCAACACCATGGCATCACTCCTGCCAAGGAGGCTTTAGTATAGCAAAACTGGCAAAGGGGGAGAAGGAACCTCACCTGGGCAGACAATGAAATAAAGCAATGCAGCAATGAGACCCTGGACTGATGAGGTGCCAGGGGACTGATGGGGACCCTCAAGGTATGGGTCACCTCATTATGGGCTCAACTGCTTTTGGAAAGAGCAGAGTGTGGAAGGAAAGCTCATTTGGGAGTAGAAATCCTGTGAGGGCAGCAGAGCAGCGCCTTGCTGAGGGAGGAAAAGGAAATAGAGGGAAGTTGCTGTGCTTGTTCAGCCTCATTGCAACTCTGTCTTCCTCAGCCCCTCCTGTGGCATTCCTGTGCCTACTGTATCTTCCTCCCTCTTCAATGGGAAACATTTACAAGCTCAGTTGATGTTACTCATTTCACTGGAAATTTAAGAGGGAACCACTTGTAAAAGTGTTAAAACAACAAAAGAAAAATGGCAGAGGGACAGGGCTGCTAGATATTGACAGTTACAGATGTCTTTATCTGCTTGAAACAGAACTGCACAGCGTGCTCCAGCCACCTGCACCAGCAACAAGGAAAGAAAGAAAAGGAAAAAAAAAGGGCATAATTAAAGGATGAACAAACCTCTTGGCTTGGAGAAATCCATGTCTCTCCACACCTGAGCTCAACTGCTTGCTGCAGGTCCCTACAGCAGCCCTGTGCCAAAACAGACCTGTCCTGAGGGGCCAACGCAGCTACAATGCCAAACCTAAGTACAGTGTGGTGAATTTTAAAGACATTGAGATGTGGTAGAAACTAGCAAAGCTGTGGGAACAGAAACTTTTATCTCTTCTAGCTCTTCTGTTGGAGTCTCAGATGCTTTGGACAGTGATCAATGAGAGGAAAACAAGAGCATTTTCCATCTGTACTTGCTAAACAGGAACACTGGGACAAGCAGCTGCTGAACCAGGGCACCCCACTGGCATCATCTTCCCACGAACACATGGCTGGAGCAAGATGAGTCCTACTACAGAGGTTTCCCTGCTACAGGGAAAATGCACCACTTTATAGAATAAGAAATTTTGTACTAGTGAGAGAAGGACCAAAGTGGTGCTTTCAGGAAATACCACTTTTAGTATCAAAACTGTGGTGTCAAGGCACCAAGTGAAGGCTGCCAGAGGGCACAGCCAAAAGTGCTGGAGCAGTGAGACACTGGGGCATGGATGGCAGCAGCCTCCAGAGCAGCACTGGTACCCCCAACATGTGACAGGATTCAAGGCCAGATGCCTGGAGGGCCTGAAAGCCCTGTCTCTGCAGATGAAAAAGAGACATCTCAAATTGAAGCTACCAAAGTCCTTTGGAACAAAAAAGCCAGTGCAGAAGAAGGAAAAGCATCACCTTATAGGAGTGAGCAACAAATGAAGACAACATAAAGTCAAAATAGACATGAGCCCTTGGGAACAGAGGCATCATGAGGTATGGGAGCTCAAAAGAGGGCACACAATTAGACTTCCTTGCCTGAATGGGTCCAGCAGAACCAAAACTCAACAATGTGGCTATTGGCTACCCCACAGCTTAAAAAATGGCCTGATTTGAAGCAGTCCTGAGTATGCAGCTGGTTCTCACTGAAAATTTAATCCATATTTCAGACCTACGGAGTGCCTAATATCCTCACCTTAGGCTGCTCTCTGAAATCACTTCCTCTGGAGTCAGCTCAAGGTTCATGTGCACGCATGTACCTGAGCACATCCTCATGTTCAGGCTCTCCTTGTGCTAGAGAAGGACAATCCCTGCACTCAGCTGTCCCTGCTACATCCCTCTCAACCCCTCCTGCTTCAACACCACAGGAAGCACAGGGACACCACTGCAGATAGTGAGAGGCCATGCTCAGAGAATGGCTCCTGAGCCCCTCTAGACCTGCTGCCTTATCTCACCTCCCTGCTGCTGCTGGTGCCTCACTCACACCAGGGCTACCAGAGGCTGGATGAAAGCATGACTGTAAAATCAGACACACACCCCCTGCACGTTGCTGTGCAATCATTCCTCTCAAAAACACCAAGCCTGATCACCTGAGTGCTGGGACTGCTGCAGAAGACTTTAATGTGTAATGGTTAGTGCTGGTGCCTAAAGCCATTGTGCAAGCAGTGCTTGCAGCACTGAGATGTGCCTAAGCCCCTGCTCCACTGCTCAACAGCACAGTGCACCTGCTGGTGCCATTGCCCTGTGCTAAAATCTGGCCTTTTCACCAGAAAACCCACTAACCCACTCACTCACTCACTCTTTTTGTGGGTCTTTCTCATGCATTACCAAAACAATCCTGTAAATACTACCTCAGCCTTTCCATTGGAGTGGTCCATTCCTACAGAGTACACTCTTTCTTCCCAGATGCAAAAAAGAATGGGGAGCCCCTTCATGGCTCATTATCTTGTCTCTCCACCAACCCAGACCTCGTCTTCCTCTCTACCCCACAGTTCTGGGTAGGGGATCTCTGACAACAGGGACTTACACCTGTGAAGTGGTTCAGGATCCTGATAGCAGTGAGCAGGAAAATCAGAAGCTTTAGCACTATCCCTGTGGATGTGAGTCCAGTTCTCTGTATCTCCTAACACATTTTGCAGAATTTAATTCATACAGCACATGTTGGCAGAGATTTGCAACAGACAGTTCACCACAAAGGTGCCTCTCTTAGAGAGTTCACCATAATTCCCCAGTGTCTGTAACTTAGTCCTGTAATTGAATGAATCAGCAGAATTTTCTATCACTTATAGAGAACAAAAGACTTAAAATTTAACCTGAGTGACCTCTGAGGGCTCAAATCCATAGACTCCATAAAATTCATGGCAGAGAAGGGCATCAACACATTTATTTGGTGCTTTCATTAACATTTGTTTCATCTAGTCTTCTAATTTATGAGACAGGAAGGTCTGACTCATGCCTTTGGAACATTTGGGGTTGGCAGGAAAAGATGCCCCATACGTGTTTGTACCTTGCTGTCTCTGAAGAGGTCGATGCCACTCATTAAGTGAGTGTCAGTGCTCTCAGGGATAAAGCACCCACACAGCTGGCCCTGAGGGGCACAGTGTGTGCTGTGTCTTATGGAGTAGTGGGATGCTATTTCACTGAGGAGGGGCTGGCCTGAATATGTACCTTGGTCTCCTTCTGTCTTTGTTATTTTCTGGAATCCTGTGATGCAAGGCTTACACAAAGAAAATGTTCTAATAAAAAACGTAACAATAAAATATCCAGCATATACATGTATTCTCTGTACAGCAGAGGTAAGAATATGGATTTTTTTTCTGCAAAATTCACCTTTATCTCTCTATTCTAGTCAATAGCTCCCTTTTATACCACTCAGGCGAATTCCCATGCTAAGCTAAAGAATTCACATAATGAACAGATTACAATTTGCTTTCGAGATTAAAATCCCTACTCACTGCTCGTCTGTTTCCAAACAGTCATGGAACCTGTAAATGGGCAAACCTGAAAAAGAAAAACACAAAAACCCTCATCCATTTATATGTTAAAATATCAGAACTGTCTATAAAATGAAAGCTTTCTCCTTGCTCTTCTTAGAAAAACAAGCAAACAAACCAACCAACCAAATGCACTTGAAATCATGAGCGTATAAAGAAGGATTTTTTTCCTATTATCATAGCAAGCAGGATGCAATGCATGCTACCAAAAGGTTCTCAGCTAAGCAGCTCTAAAGGGGTTTCTGTCAGAAACACTGCAAAAACAAACACGGCATGGAGCTGTACAAATCCAGGGTAGTTTGCTGTGGCTCAGTCCTATTATCCAAGTTAATGATGCTGCGGTGTCACAGCTGCACACCCCCGCAGGGTGGGTTTCCAGCAGTGCTGTCCTGTATCCATGGAGCTGATCAGCCTCCAGAGGAGCTGCTCCTGGTCGTGGGACCACTGTCCTTCCGTGCCTGGGGAGGGGGGAGTGGGGCAAAACACAGGGAGTGCAGGGAAAAGGCAACTCTCGGTCACAGCTGTCGAGGTGGAACAGAAAGGAAGGCTTAAGTGTGAGGAGCACTGAGTAGAGAAACTCCTGCCTCTTCCCTTTCCCAGCAGGAGCCACTTCCCTGCATCCCCTCAGCCTCCCTCCACAGCTCTACACAGACGAGTTTCTCATGGCTGGAGGATGGGCAAAGCAAATGCTGACTGTGGCAGCCGGTTTTCTGCCAGAGATTTGCATTGCCTGTGTCGGTCATCAGCCCTGAGAGCTGCGCTTTGTGTCTGGTTAGAGTTTTGTGATTTTGTTTCAAGCAGATATCCCAGCAGTTGAAGTTCCCTGCATGGACCAGAGGTGGCTAAGAGAAAAAAGTGCTAATTTGGTAATTATGACCCTTATTATCCAGAAATCAATAAAAGTTGTGCCTATTAACATGCATTTGATGTTTACATGAATCATACATCCAAAACCTGTTTAAGCCAGAGACACCTCAGTCATTATTATGCTGGCTTTACCAAGTACAATTTTTGGAAATCCTTTCTTTTCTTTTTTTGGATCCACATCGTCCATGTTCCTGCTTCCTCCCTGGCAATCATGCCCAAGAGCAGAGGAGACAAGGAGCTGCAGTCGGAGCTCAAGATGCTGCTACAGTAGGCAAAACCTCAGGATTCACCCCACAGCACTGGGCTTCCCACTGCTTTCAGTCTGTGTCAGTGCATTGCACCAGCTACAAGCTCAACAAAATCAGGGCAGCCTGAGGCTGGTGTCACGCTGCAATGAACCAGACCACCGACACCCAGGTGAAAGATTTCAGAGAATCAAATACGTATTTCTTCTCCTCTAAGGGCTGCAGCTAAGAAAGATTCTTCTGCATTAGTTTTGGAGAGGCTCTCTCCTCTAATTCCCTGAAGAAAATCTGAAAGCAGAAAGCGAGACCAACATTGCACTGCTATATTGGCTGATGGGTACAAAACCTCCTGACAAGTCGTTTGCTTGGCCCTGATTGGAAAATATCTTTAATTAAAACACCACATCAGAATCCTGAACCAATTTCATCCCAGCTCTGCTAAGTGCTTTGTACAAAACATTAACTCTAAAATCTCATTACACATTAGCAATCCCTGTGACAAACATAAATGATAATTTAGCTCTAATGCATTCTGGAGCAAGCCACTTTTAAGACAGGCACATGATATCAGCTTGCTAGGAGAAAGGGAAGAGTTGAATTTATCTGTCTCTTTATTTTTTAAACAAATGTCTCTATCTGGCTCAGCAATGGGCTGCACAAATCATTGTCATGTGCAGACCTGACAGTACATAGCAGCTGTTTAGCCCAAATCTGGCTCTTGAGCCTGGGCTGGGTTTTGAAATCCCACCAGCAGTGCTGGTCTTTAAGCAAGTCTTTAAGCATTCAGAGTAAGGGGGCTGGGAGGGGGAAGGTGGGGATGTCTGGTGATATTACAGGACAGCAAGGAGGGAGATGTATCCAGAGACTGCAGGTAATGTAAGCTTGCTCAAAAACACAGGGAGGAGGAGGTGGATCCAGTGCCTGCAGTCACTCCAGCTGGCTCCCCAGGAAAGAAGCACAAGTGCAAAAAAGGCAGCCCTTGCAATGGAGATGTGATCCCTAGCACTAGTGGGAATGAATTTTGCACCACTAAACACTGCACAGTCCAGCCAGGACAACAGAGGACACTGTAGTGGATAATATTTATATTAAAGTAAAAGAACTGTCTTAACAGCACTTCTAGGCCAGAGGGACGGTAGTGGAACTAATGTTATTTGCATTTCTTGTCAAAAAGATATTAAATATCCCTTCTTTGATTAGCAGCAACATTTTCAATCTCTCTCTAGTCTTGAAAATGACCTTTCCAAACTCCTCAGGCTGCACCTTGATCAATTTCTCTGTGTGCAAGAAAGCACATGGACTGTTAACTTTGTGAAATGGGGAATTTACGGTTATTTACTATGGGATTATGAAGCATGTACATAATAAATATTATACAGGGATTTTAAAAACAGGCAAATCCCAACATTTCCTCCAAATACCACTTACCAGATTTGGTCATTTCCTGGAAATCTAGAACTGGAATCACTCTTTTTTTACTGGCTGAATAGAAGTGGGTGAAGTTTTCAGTGAAGGGAAAGCTCATCTGATCTTTTCTGGCTACACTAGAAATCAGACAGATAATTTCTGATTAGATTTTTGTTTGCAGGGGGAAGGGAGAAGATCACCTGCATCCACTCCTTTGTCAGAGATGAGAGATATCCATGGGGCCTCATGATTGGCTGATGTTTCCTCTGTTGCATCTGTAGAGAAAAAGTGCAAATCAAAATAAACTTGACTGACAATGCACAGATCTCTCCTGTAAAAATACTTGAAAACCTGTGTTTGGGCTACAAAGGAAAAAAATCTCCCTAAAACTTACTGCAGGATGAGTGCAATCTTCAACCAGCTCTTCTTTCAAGCAACAGTTGTGCTTTACTTTGCACTACAAAAGTAAAGAAATTATTAATACCAGTTTAATGGGTGCCCAGACATGTTAGTGCCATGTGCTTTTGAAATCTTTCTTGTGTGGCAGAAGAAGGAAACTAACCACATTAGATTTGAAAAAAAGGACTTCATTTTTACTTGCAACTGAAATGTCATTCTATGATTTTCCCTATTTCCAGTCCTGGAGGAGCTGCGTGCCCCTCTGTACTGGGGTTGCTCCTTCCCTTTCCCAGAGCTCTGCAAGAGGTGTCAAGTCCAGCTATCTCCATAGAGAGATCTGCTAAACACTTGGAATTTTATTTACCTCTGTTCCAGAACAGCTGAAACCCACCACACAGATCAGACAACCAAGCTTCACTTGAGAGCCAGGAAAAAATGAGAAGCCCCAGAGGAGGATTTTTGTGAAAAGGCATTGATCTTGCAGGGAGGGAAGCTGACAGCAGTTAGGTGGTAGGTGGTTGTCTGGGTATTGCAAGGCCAATAGTTCCCTGATTTCTGCTGCTTAAGAATCATGGCTTGGGGTTGCAGCTCTACCTGTGTGTTAGTCTGCTGTTAGACCAATGTCCCAAAATAATTCAGGTTCTTTGGAAGATTATTCCTTGAATCACAGAATGTCCTGAGTTTGAAGTTTCTCACAAGGATCATCAAATAAATTTGATGGCCCTGCACTAGACAACTCCAAGAATTGCACAACATATCTGAGTGTTGTCCAAGTACTTCTTGAACTCTGCCAGGCTGGTGCTGTGACCACTTCCATGGGGAACCTGTTCCAATGCCAAATCACCCTTCTGGGTGAAGAACCTTTGTCAATATCCAACCTAAACCTCCCTAACACAACTTCAGGCCATTCCCTTGGGTCCTGTCACTGGGCACCACAGAGCAGAGATCAGTGCCTGCCCCTCCTGTTCCCCTCACAAGGAAGCTGTAACTGCAGTGAGGGCTCCCCTCAGTCTCCCCCATGCTGAACAGACTAGAGGAGACTGTTCAAGTCTGGAGACTGTTCCCTCAGCTGCCTGTCAAGCCCTTCACCATCTTCCTGGCCCTTGTTTAGACACTCTTTAAGAGCTTTATGTCCTTCTTACATTGTGCCACCCAACACTGGAGGTGAGGCTGCCCCAGCTCAGAGCAGAGCAGCACAATCCCCTCCCTTGCCCTGCTGGTGATGCTGTGCCTGATGCCCCCAGGACAGGGCTGGCCCTCCTGGCTGCCAGGGCTCTGCTGGCTCAGGTTCAACTGGCCAGTGACCAGGACCTCGAAGTCTCTTTCCACAGCACTGCTCTCCAGACTCTCATTTCTCATTCTGTGCATACATCATCCAAGTTTGCCCCATCCCAGATGCAGAATCCATCACTTATCTTTGTTAAACTTCATACAGGTGATAACCCAGCCCTCTAATTTGTCTTGGACACTTTCTGGCTAGCCCACAGTTTTTCATTTCTTCATTTACAGTAACACTTTCTTGAATTGTTCATTCTTTAGAGGATTTGTCTTCAAAACCACCGTGCTGTGCTGGGTTTCCACGTAATTTTCCTTCCTCTTGCCTCAGATACTGGACACTTCCATCGTAGACTAAAATGTCATATTTAGTAGAACTTTCAGTAACAAGCAGCATGGTGTCAAGGCAGCTCTACTGCTGTAGCTGCACATGTAGCTGTACTCTTTCTCCTTTCTCTTCTCTGGGTTGAAGTCAGTACACTGGGTTTCAAACAGAGTTCAGTCAAAAATCATTGCATGTTGTCCCCAGAAGGGGTGGGGAGTAATTTGAGGTGATAGCTTCTTTTGTCCTCAGCATAGCCCTTGGCTAATCATTAAATCATGTCTGCAGGCTCTGCAGAAGTGCAGAGTGCATTTTGAAGGGGACCAGTGTGATAAACATGGCAGGGTGGAAACAGGAGCTGTGCTTAAATTTGTGTTTGGCAGTGACAATCAGCATTATGAAGTGATGCTTCATTAGTCATGTGAAGAACAGAACAACGCTGTTGCTTTATTTGCAGCCTTCTGCCTCAGTTACGTGCTGACCTTGGTCCATGTAACTCCAGTCATAACATTCTCCTTCTGTGGCATATCTTAACCAAAATTCATCAAGGCCTTTGACTCTTCATGACAGCTCTGCCTACATACCTGTGTCTCACACCTACCCAGCACCTAACCACCCTTGTTCAAAGGCAGAAACTCAGCCAAAGTAGCTTCAGAAAAAAAAGAAAAACAAACCAACTTTTTCTACTCCTTAGTTCAGTTAATCTTTGTAGGAAGTAACTGCCTGTGTACTTTGTGCCAATCCCACGTTCAAAAACCACATTTGGTTCACATCAAGAGGAATTTTCTTCTCAACACTGCTCCAGCAGAAAGCATAAGCTTCACTCGCTGTGGAACACATGACATTACTCCAAAAATAGTCCACTACTTCTTCAGCTTAAGAGTAATGAAGTTACCTGTTGGAGACAAAACCCACAGCTACGGGCAGGGAGCATTCTGGAGCAAGGCAGAGGACAAACAGGATCCTGAAAAGCAACATGGTGCAAAGCAGCAGCAAAAGGGGGCAGGGGAAGTAAATTGGGATGGGAAGTCTCAGGAATGCCAGAAAACAGATGCAGTGACAGATGAGAGAGAAGCATGGACAGCCCTTTTGTGAGGGCCCTCAAATCCACATGGACCAGATATACCTGGAGGTGAATTTGACCTGGGCAGGTCACAAATAAGCCCTCAATTGTGAGAGGTGAGGCAAATCTCACCTGGCAATGGCTCCACAGTGAGTAAGCAATGACTGCTGCAGAGCTGCACACCATCGCTCACCTGCAGCCTGCTTGTGGTGGCAGGAAGGCTCCTCAGTGCTCTCATTGCCTTCTCCCAACTCAGCTTCCCTGGACTTTTTCCCTGGGGGTGCCCATGCCATGTCCTGCCCCTTTAGGCTGCAGCTTCTCCACTTGGCTGGCACCTAGGGAAGGGAAGCATGAGGCAGGGGCACATCACAGCCAGCTGGAGCAGGGGCAGCCCCAGGGGACCAGCCTGGACCTGCCACTGCCCAGCAGCCCCTTCCCTCCCACTGAGTGAAGACAAGAATGCATCAGTCTTCACAGAATAACCATTACCCAGGTGGAAAAACAGGTAAGTCACTTTAACCTTGGGAATTCTGCTCGGTGGTCTTCTCTCTCCCCCTTTGCTTGCCCAGATGCTGTTCTCTGGCAGCCCCATTTCAGGAAGGAGTGCATGATAGAGCACCATGAGCACTGCTGGAAGCAGCTGGGAAGTGAGGTGTGGGAAAGCGGGAGGCCTGTACCTACTCACAGAGATCTGTGCTCCTCTTCAGGAGCAGCTTGTGGGGATCATATTCCAGCTCTGCAGCTCTTGTCATTTCCATGGCATTCCCTGCATAGCCCTCTGTGTTTGGATGTGCTACATGGAAGAAATTCCCCACCCAAGCCCACTGGCTGTGCCTGTTCCAAGGATAGGCTGCCCCAGCTCGGGTGGTTGTGCTGTCCTTTTCAGTGACCTGTGATTTGTGCCTGCCTATAAATCTGCCACCTGTGCCTGGTGCCATCAGAGCTCTTCCAGGAAATCCCTGTGCTGTGGCCTCGCTGCCTGATCCTGTAAAGGGAGGCTGGGCCAAACCAAAGTGAGTGTGCACTGTGCTGCAGGCAGGGCATCCCAGGGCTCAGAGGGCAGCCATCCCTGTGGATCATCCAGGCTGGCCCATGGGGAGCAGATGGGGTGCCCACTGGCCAATAAAGTCCTGAAATGGGTTTTGCTCTGGTGTCATCCAACAGGGCAGAGTAAGGGCACAGCCACGGCCACCCAGACAAACGCAAATTGACTGCATCAGCTGGGGGAAGGCAAACACGAGGAAGAGGAATGGGGTGTGCAGCAGCTCCTGGCGGGATCAGAAGCAGCACTGCTTTCACACACGTTTTGCTAAGCATAAAGGCTCCTCTGATGTTTCATGACTATCAAAGGCTTTGAAATTCACAGGAATTTCAAGGAAGGCAGAAGTTCATCTGAAATGAGTGAAAGATTATATTTTCCCTCCCACCATATTTCCAGCTTCCCAAGAATTTTCCTTTGAAGACTCCACTGCTCCCAGAAATGTCTTTATGATGTTTTTAAAGTCATTTCCCATACAGGATCATCACTGCACAGCACAAGCAAATGACAGAGGCTCAGAAAGCAACGTATGGGGGTGAGAACTGAGGAGGTGGGTGAGCTTCAGCTTCTCAACAAAACCAAATCATCCATCATTGGTTAGAGGCAATGTTTGTTCCACAACCAGATGTCCCTTACTGGTGGGAGAGCAGGGGCTTCCTGAGTGCCTGTGTGACCCAGCAGTGCCTTGCTGCTTCCATGCTGCCCAATCCAAGAATACAGATTCGAGCTGTGGGAGAAATTGCACTTTCCTAAACTTTTTCTCTCAAGTACAAGCTACTCCCATCTGGAAAAGAAAGCACCTGCCAACTGCCTGCAGCAAGGGAGAAGGTCTCACAGCAAGGCATTTTAATTTCCAGCCCCCAGAAGGGGACTCCTCTCACTGGTCCTCTCTGATATCTGGCCACCAGGGAATAGATAAGCATGGGCCAGACTGCAGAAACTGAGATGAAGCTGCTCCTTTCCCTCTGATAAGAGGGAGCTGATATTGAACCTATTAGTCAGATTATGGTGGATCTGAATTTGTTTCCCCTTGAGCAGTAGCTACAGAGACAGAGTAGCTGGATAAAGTTTCACTTTCCTATGTAAAATGACTTAACAGAGTAGATAAAACTCAGTATTTGTGAAGACTCATGTGTTTCCCCGAGACCTGATCTCAATAATGTCTTATGAATGCCTTACTGATTGATTAATGAATTATTTTTCTTCCTCTCAGACTGTTAATAATAAATTATAAGTAGAAGGCATGTACAGACTGCTTGAAATATTTCTGTGAATATGAGCTCAGCTGTGGAACTCACTCTGTTTTGCCTTCCCCTACCTCTGAGCAAGTGCTTTTTGATGAAGATTTTGGGGCAGAGGAGCTGCCCCTGTTCTTGCAAGAGAGGAAGGCCCCAGGGATCTGAGGGGCAATGAGTAGGCTACACTGGGGAAGCTCAGCCCATCTATGAAATACATGAGGTTTCAGTGCAAACCAGCTGTGTGTGTGCATTGTTGGACACCTCCAGATGGACTTTCCCGTGGCAAAGCAGAGGCAGGAGGGACAGAGAAGCTTCAGAGGCAGAGGAGGAGGGATGGTCCCATTTCAAGGCTATGGAAAAGGACTCAGGATCTCACCATCTCCTCACCTGCCATGGGCTTTAAGAGGTGTTCAGCGTGAGTCACATTCAGCTCACACAGGTTTTGCTGTCTGAAGGGTTCACATTCAACCAAGCCACCTACATGGAGAGCCCAGGCAGATAACAGAGGAGGAGAAAAGTTCTTGTTTGTATCAGACTTTTCTTATGATCTAGGCTGACTGCCCTTACTGCTGCCCACGTCCTGCAGCTGACGAGGAGCAGGAGCCTAGCTGAGAAGCCCAGATCAGAACTGAAGTCAGTCATCCCACTCTGGTGCCAACAGCCACCACCCACATAGGAATGTTATGTGGATGGGTCTCTACTAGAAGCTATTATAAGAGGGGTTTCCATATTAGTCATGACCTATAAATATGTACTCTATAATACATATATATTGTAGAGTATAATCCATGGATTATAAAAGTCTGCCCCTTAGCATGGTTCACCCTGGAGGTTTCATGGATCATTTCACACATTTCAGTGTTAAATAACAGCTCCCTCTATATCCATAGGCACATAAATGGATCAAACTGAGCTACCCCAGTTACTCTCAGCAGCACTTTGCTCACAGGGGGAAAAACAACAGAGCATTGAAAGGGGAGAGAGCACCAGGAGAGTAAATGAAGGACAGCATGAAAGGCACAGGCTGCTAAGGTGGCAGCTGCATTTATAAACTTCCATTATTAGCCTTCACCTTCATCCTTGCCTCTTCCAAATCAAAGTACTTTCACTTTAAATAGTGCCACGCACCCAGGGGAAGCTGCTGAAAACACCCAATAGTGCAGTTTTTGCATGCAGCCAAGTCAGCCCATGCCTTGCATTCAGACCAGAGGCAAACAGCTTTCATCATCCCAACATGCCAGTACCACATGTGGAGTTTAAAGCCAAGTGAGGACATCAAGGACTTTGCACTCAAAGGAGCAGCCTTTTGAAGAGGAACAATGGGCACCATCCCACCCTGCAATGTGGGCACAGTGCAGAGCAGGGAGGACAGGAGAGGCTGTTCATGCTGTCCCAGGAACACAGAGACATGGACTAAGCCAGCAATAATCCCACGTGCTCCTCTGCCCTGTCACTGCACACTGGTCCAGCCAGCTACAGCTGCTGCCCACATTGGTGTGCACAGGAGAGAGTGCGGGGCAGCTGAAACCTTCATGGCAACAGGTAAGAAAATGTTCTTTAAATCAAAACCAATTCTGCAGTTTTAGCAGGGATGCCACATACAGAAATCCCACTGAAGGCTTCCTAGTTACTTACACTGACTGTTTTGGCACACATACATCCTACAACAGCATTTATTCCACTGGTAAAGTTTTCAGTAAAACCGGTATCCCAGATTCCCATCTGCCCAAAAGGCAGCCCCAAGGAACACCAAGGCTGCAGGTTGGCTTGGAGTCTCAAATGAGGAAGCATGAGATGGGCAGGTCAGCACTTTTGGTGTTGCTCATTAGAATGACTCACAGCTTGGGTACAGAGCCAGGTAGATGAGGATTACTCACTGCTCCTTTCAGCTGATCAGAGCTCACCTCCTTCCAAAACCTGAGTTAGCAATTGTCACCTTTGCAGACTACAGACTAGCCAGACTTGCAGCAGGGCTCATTACCAACATTTAGGCTCCTATAAATCACCCTGTGGTGGGACACCACGGTGCTGCAGATGGGCCAGGATGGGTACTCTGCTTCTCCGCTCTGTCTGCTTTCTCTGTGACTGCCACAGCACCCACCAGCTGCTGGCACATCAGCTTTCCACCATCCTGTGCAGGAACTGCTGCTCCCTGCACAGGGAACAGTCCCTGTGTGGGTGGCTCCCAGACTGCCAGGCTTTAAGCCACCAAATAACTTTGCTGCACAGCAGCCACTTGTGGGAGCCAAGCTGTGGGTCTGCCCTTCTCACAGGGCCCAGACGTCACTGAGGTAATTTCAGGGAAAAAAAGCTCCAAGGAAAATGTGAAAGAAACACATCTACATCCTCAAAGACTCATAGGCACCTGCTGCTGCAGGAAATCAAGGGTGAAGCGGGTGTATTTGCACCTTTTAAAAGCCAGGGTGTGGATTCCTCCCAGGCTGGCCCGTGATCCTCAGAAACGGCACACACCGAGGCCTGAACAGCAGAGCCCCAGAAAGGTTCTTAAGTGTCATCCCAGGTTTTGCAAAGTGGCCCTTTACAAACACCTGAGGTATCCCAGCTCCTTTATCTCTGCTCTGGTAATGAATGTTTTGACCTTAGCTAGTCTCCCCCACCTCCTGATCTGTATGAACCCTCCATTTCAGAAGCGGTGTTTTTGGTGCTGCATTGCTGACTCCTGCAACTTGGGCACAATTGCTCCAGAAACTTGTAGGTCAACATTTACTAACCTTGTATTCAACTGTGTGGTCATTATTGCCCCTGTGTTACAGCATGCACCTGGCAGTCACTGTGAGCTCATTTGTACAAATGCCTGCTCATTTCTGTACTCTCATCACACTGGTTCACTAAAATAGCTCCCATATGGGAAATGCATTTTCATGGTTAGTTTTCTCGTTCCCCAGCCATATTGCTTGTACATCTCCTTCTCCTTTGGCTGTCAGACCTGCAGGCACCAAACCAACCTCTCCTATGTCTGGCAGGGAGATAAGGACCATTTCCATATCTCCCCACATTGGAAATGTCCTTATTCTTAGCATTTGAGATGTTAGAAAACAGGTGGGGAAAGAAAAGGAGATTTCTGCCAAAAATACATGCCGTTGTTCCTAAAAAAACCAAAAAATCATGTTTCAGGCATTAATGCAGCCTCCAATTATTAGGGAGATGGTGAAGATAACCCTATAAATAACAGGCACTACAGCAGCTCATTGAAAGATCATTCCTGTAACAAGCCACAAAAACACAGCGCATTTATAAGGATGCCTTCAGAAAAAATCAGTAGGGGAGAAAACATCTGACCAAAAATTGTAATTAATCTGTGGAGGAGCAGGTGACAACTTAGGAGATCCAAGAATGTTGCTTTTATAGTTATGAAAATAGGACTGCAGGTCTGCATTCAGGCCACCAAAAGAGAAATCTTGTGAAGCAAGCAGGTGGGGCTGATTTTAATGCAAGGAGGAAGTGCCTCTGAAGTTATCAATTTTCTTTTCAAAAAGATTCTTGCAGCAGGCAAGGATCAAGTAATTACTTTGCCCCTGTTCACAAGATATCTCAGAATAGTAACAGACCACACACCCAGGAGATGATTAAAGGAAGCCAGGGGTCAGGAACACAGAAAAGCTTGTGATACAGAAGAGATTTGCATGGCCATTAATATTTCATGACTTACAAGCCATGTGGTTCAGAACAAATATCTGCACAATAAAGCAGAACTCTGCCATCAGGTTGCATATTTCAAGACATACCTGAGTCATAAAGGTATTATTTACATGTCTTTACCCACAAAAAGAATGCAAAACTGTCTGAATCCTTACACCTACCGTAGGGGAACATGGAAAGCCTTTCTGAAGGCTCAGCAGGATTTAAGTGAGGCCTCTGCCCTCTGCTAGACCTCTGCACAGAGTGAGTTTCAGCCTAAAAGCAAAGCATAGGCAGCATGTTTCATACTGAAGGCCTATTAGATCCACTACAAAGGAAAAGAGCTGCTGCACTGTCAGTATGTCTCTTCAGCCTCTACTCCAGCCCATGAAACAAAAGTGCTATTTATATGCAAGTGTATAGGTAGCAGTGCAGACAGGAGATATTGTATTCTCTGCCATTATTCCCATTTTAGACACATCAAAGCTGGTAATTGAATTTAAAAAAAATCCCAACAAAACAAAACACCAAACCATGAGCGAGTACTTTTCTCCCAGCAAAAAGAACAAGACGTGTCAGGGGTTAAGCAGAAGTATTTCGTCCCAGGATTTTGGCAATTACGCCTGGCGAGATTTCATTCTGGGAAAACAGAGTTTATTGTGGTGGCATAAGCAGGCCCTTTCCTCACAATCAAGGCTAGGAATTTCCCCTGCCTGCACTTGCCCGTGTGTGGCTGGAATGAGCAAGTGGAGCGAGCTGCTGGGCTGACTCACCGGCACAACCAGACTCTCCTGTTGCTGCCAGCCACGGACACAACTATTTTCCTGCCTTTGCACCTGAGCTCTCCCTTTCCCAAGCTGCTCTAAGCACTGGGGCTCCCGACTTGAAAGAAATCCTGAGAGCCAGAGTGACATTGCTAAATCGCCCAAAGGAATTGCTCAGAGCAGGGAGGCAGGTTAGCACTGCTTGTCAAAGCTGCTGCTTCTCTGAGTCTCTTAGTGCTCTGTGTGTATGTGTGAAGGAAAAGGTGAGAAGAAATGAGAAGTTGTGGAGAGGAAAAAAAAAATAAAAAAAAAGCACTGCTCCAGAACTGCATCCACTGTTTTACAGACAAAAATAAAAGTCCTTGCTTGGGGAATTTATAGCCAAAATGACTCTAATACCACAGGGCTTGACTGCCCTGATTGAGTGCTTTGCAAATTACTCACATGAGCAGCCCCACTGACTCCGTCTGAAGGATTCTTCCACGTGCACAGTCTGGCTCACAGTGATTAGTGGCAGCAAACTGCAAGGGGAAAGGCGTGACAAGGGAGAAATTGCTCTAAGGCAACATTATTTACTGCTTCCCTCCCTCCTACCTAAAAGGAGTCAGGTGTTTTGACTATTTCATTCATTGGCTTCACCTTTGTTTGAAACCAGGTGGTTGCCAGAGTGGAAATAATTTATTTCAAGGTTCCTTCACACAGGGAAGTCTGAGGACAAATCCGCAGCAGGTGAAAGTCCTACTTCATAAATATTATTTATTATTATCATTGTGAGGCACATGACAACTAGTAAAATGCTGTTGTTTACTTCACCAAGGTAAAATTTTGGAAGAGTCTTGACTGAGGAGGAAAATTCTCCACCTGAGGTAAATTCTCCCACCTTCCATTGCACAGCTGTTGGCCCAAAGTGTTCGGCTGCTAGCTGTCTTGTGGTTGAGTGTGACCAGGGATAAACTGGTTAATGTTGGATTTTGCTGAGGTTAGTGATGTGGCTGAGGGGTGATTTTATTTTATATCTACCTGCTAACCCTGGTTCTTTCTTGAGAAACCCAAAATTGTCACTCACAAATGGTATTTGTCTCTCTCCTTCCAAAGCAAATTGAAAGCTCACTGAAAAATTTCCATCCTGAATGTAACCATTCACAACTACAGGCCTGAAGCAGCAAAAACTCTTGTTCTTGCTTCAAAGTTAATTATTTTAAGGCATTTCACTTTCAAAAGTTGTATGTTATGCTGGGGGTTGAACAATGTGAACCTCACATGATTGCAGAGCAGCTCTCACTCCTGCCAACCAGGTTTTCAATATAATCCCATTTTTCTTCTCAGTCCTCCCAGGTCTCAAGCGCTGTCAGTGCTGCCCAATTCCACCTTTCACTGGTGATGAGACAAGGCAGCGCTGTTTCCTGCAACTGCACCTCTCTCCCTTTGTCTTGGACTCTCCCTTGGACTTGCCAACTGGGAAAAACGGGAATGCAGCTCCATCCATCCCCAGTGAGCCTGTGGGACTCAGATTGTTATGAACACAATAATACGAGTACCAGGTTGAAAGGGATTGCAAAGACCATCTAGTCCAACCTTTCTTGGTAAAAACAAGGTCTAGCCATGGGCTAGTATGCTATCCAGCTGAACCTTAGTGTCCAAAACTGGAGAATCCCCCATTTCTCTGGGGAGGTTATTCCAATGGCTGCTGTCCTCTTTGTAAAAAATGTCCTCTTGTGCCCAACCGGAATCTTCCCAGAAGTAACTTATGCCCATTGTTTCTTGAGATGACCATCCCTCGAGACAGCACTACTGGTAGATACCCTCTGGGGTGGTCTGGTCTGAGACCAGGCTCAGCTGGCCTACGAGATTCTGGAAACGACATCATGGGTTTGACTAAGTAAGAAATCAAAGGTATTTTGTTTTGCTCTCATGCTTTATTCTCAAGTACATTCAAGATGGCGAGACACTTGGACATTGTGATGATACCGGAGTGCACTCAGCATTGTGTTGCTCGAGCACTCTACAAACTCAAATGTAGCCATCCACAGCTTGCACTCTACTGAGGCTCTCCTGTTAACCTCATTTCTCTGACAGGAAACTGAGGGACAAAGATTCAGAAGAAGAGCACCACAGGTACTTGAGTAAAAGAGTAGCTTCCATCATGGGTGGCTGGGGAATGCAAAAGGCAAAGTCACAGCCACATGTGTGCTATGCATGTGAAGCCAGGGAGAAACACGCCTGAGAGAGATGGAGCTGACCAGCTGGTTCCTGTGGCTGTGGTGGAAGGATGGGGATTTACTGACCAGTGCTTTCTCCTCTGCACTCAGGTAGCTATATTGTCTCTGGGTACCAGGGACTTTCTTTCTGGATGATGTTGTTGCTTGAAATGTGAAAAAAAAAAATGAAGATAAGGCAGTGATGTGTTCTTTTCTGGGAGACCATGAAAAAGATTCTTTTTAGGAAAACCTTGGTGACCACTCTCCATATCTTGAACATCACTTAAGGTGATGGTGGTATTTTGGATTTGGCTGCACGGGTCTTGCCCAAAACTGCACAAATCATCAGAAACGAAGGAAGCATCTGAAACCCAGGCGTTCCAAACATTACATTTGTGCCCTCAGTATCAAAATAGTTCTCTTTCATCTGCTTGGACTCATGTGTAGGTGAAACAGACTTTCTAAATAATGTCACATTTGATCACCCTGATCTAGACCTTAAGTCTTGCTTCTTGCCTTTCTATACCAAGAATGACCTGTGCAACCTCACCATCCTAATGAAGGGAGAAAAGGGAGAAGTTGTCTGTTAAATGAAAGACAGCAGAGAACGGGGCAGGGCAGAACCTTAGAATAAAAGAACAAGAAATTCAAATTAGGCTGAAGAAGGGAAAAATTTCCAACAAAGAAATTAACAAGCTTGCTTAAGATAACAGGGAGATATGGTAAACCAGTTCTTCAAGGACTGAAATAATTACAATTTTCTTCACTTAAAATTGCAGCCTACAGTCTCTGATGAACTTCTTGTCAACACAGTATGGGCTTGACAGTGCTGCTCTAGTTTAGGGTTGTCTCCTCTTCTTGGCTCATATAAATCCAGAGGAATTTGCAGTTCAGTACAGGGTTCAAAGCTCTGACATTATTGTTATTCTTTATCTTCTTTCAGTCCACACTGGTATACATTTCCTATTTTCTCTCAGAAACAAAGCTGAAGATCTGCTTCATTCATTGCCTTTCAGAGAAAGAATCAAAATTGTCTCATCACTAAGGTTATATGGAAAAAGTCACACAAGGGCATGCAAGTAATGGCCTTGTGGCCCCCTCAGTCAGCAGTGCTGGACCCACTCTTCATGAAAGATCATGAAAATGATCCAGAGATTAACTAGAGTATTACGCATGTGAAGGTCTCCAGACTGCACCCATGTTAAAAACAGGACACGGAATTTGCCACAGCAATTGACATGCAGTAACATTTCTGAATTGGTAGCAACGTTTGAACTTTCAATGGTTAGCAAATAGACTAACAAACTGTGCTCCCTGCTTCACAAATTTACAATGTTTTACCCAGTATCTGAGGTCAAGATCCTAAAAAGGCTGTGCTCTATGAAAAATCACATACCTAGGAGTCATCTGCAGTTATCATTTCACAACCTCTGAACTGCACAAAGTAGTCTCAGGCTCATGAAAATCTTGTCAGGAAATCTTAATTGGAAAGGTGTAGACAACTATCAAGATAAATATTACACTTACATTTTATTGTAGGTTTCTAATACACATAACACAGTGAGACTCTAAAACAGTGATCCCAGTATCTTTATCATATATTAACACATTTCCCATAGTACTCCTGCTCACTCAACCTGCCTCTCTACTGAAGTAACTTCAATTAAAAACAAATCCCTTTGAACCACTACTCTAGGAGGTACAGACTGATATATCTGTCATGATATTAAGAAGATCTGGATACAAAAGATAGGGCTTCATTTTCACATGAGTATGAAAGCAAACCAGAACCAACACTGAACACTTGTTTGCTCAATGACTGACCTATGGCAGAGGACCTGGGCACTTCCTACCTTCTGGAAGTTAATAAACCATCTCCTAAAGAAAGGCCACCCTCAGTGAATGGAAAATCTGCAGAATTCATTCTGAAAAGGTCCCACAAACAAAAATATTTTTTCTGCTAAGCCTCTTGTCTGTATAAGGTGCTTAAAAATACATGAACTTTAGAGAAAACACCTTCATTGACTGGTAAGTTGCTGAAATGATGCAGTCTTGAGGTGTGACATTATTCGATTTTTTTTCCTTGAACCTCCCCTCTGAGTTTATTCAGTTTACTCTTCAAAGTAGTAACCTTATTTATTGCTGAAAATGAAAACACAGATAATACTGTGACAGAAATTAAGGACAAATATATGCTATGCTACTTAGTGAAAAAAAACCCACAAACACACCTTCCTTGGGAGTTCCTAATTATTTGTGATTGTTAATTTTTAGAGTTCAACTTAACAGGAACTGGCTGTCAGTTGTCTACTTTTAATTATTTGAGAACTTCACAGGGTCATCAAGAAAACAGCGGAGTAAGTCTCTTTTTACTTTTGCTGGTAGACCTGAATGCTAACATGAAAGAGCAATTTCTGACACTTTTCAATCAATGTTTCTTATTATTTTGACACTGATAATGGTTAAGTTTGTACTGCCTCAAGGCAACTACAACAAGGAGCCATCCAGTAGTGTCAGGCCATCCTCGATAAACATACCAATACACACAGACAGTGCTGGTAGAATGGTGATAAAGTCTGTTGGAAAAAAAAAAAATCTAAACTCCACATGCAGCTTTAACTTGCAGACGTATAAATGCAATTCCTAACATGAACGTGACCATAAACAATTATTACTGACTTGGTGCAAGAGGTAAGAAAGGTCAAGACAGTTGTGCTCTCTATGGATCCAGATGGAGGAAGGAGGGGGTTGGCACAGCGCAGCCAGAGACAGCACAGAAGGTGAGGCTGTGTCCCCACTCCAGGCCAGGAGCTCAGGGCACAGGCACTCAGAGTAACAGCAAAGATGACAAAGGCTGCTTCACCTGCTCGAGTAGCACATGCCAAACAGCATCCCTTCATTCTGTGGACTTCTATGACTACTAGCTCAGATACAACTATACGCCACTGCTTTGGTGAAACTCATCATAGAAGGTGTCTTCAAAGACAAATTATGCCAAATTTTTCATCCTTGATAAGTGCAGAAGTGTACCTGAACACTGGCATTTAGCCTCCTCTCCCCTAATCTGCCAGACTTCTAAAGATGCCATGCTTAACCTCATCTACTTCACTTACTTCTGAAGCAAACATTTTTTTAAGCAGTGTAAAACAGAGGGAATTTTTAGCAAAGAATACCTTGGTAAAGGAATTGTCCTTAACTAACACTAAGCATCATCACATAAATATTAAGGAAAATATAGAACACCATAATCTAGTTATTCTACAAGGTGTGTTTCTCGCTAGGTTCACACTGGGTGGGGTGGCAGTCATCTTAATTTTCTACAGTAATCAGAAACTATGCCCCAAACCAGTGTGTTAAAGTTACGGTAAAGTAGTACTTCTCTTTCTTATTTGCTCTGAACATAACAATTGTAACAGCTATGCTACAAAAGTACAATATCCCCAAAATCATGTGGTTATCTTTGCAAAATTTATAGAACTGATACATCCACAAACCCATATGTAAAAAGTGTATTGCATGTTTATGATATATAATGCATACTTCCTTCATTTACAGTTACAAACAACAGCATATGCAACAAGAAACTGTTAAGCAAAATATACCCTGAAATCAGATGACCATGAAAGTTTAAGCCTCTTCAACAATTAACATCTTTCATAACACTGCTAGAAGCATTGATGAAAATTTAAGTGTGAAAAATGTACATTCTTTATTCTGCGGTTTAGATACAGAATAAAACTTAACTTTTCAGAAAATAAAACTATAGCTACAGCTTTGAGAGCTGTCAGTTTTCTTTTGAGGATAAAGTACATGCACTTTTTCCAGTTACTTTATTGCACATAATGTACAGTCATAAATGGTGGTTATTTACATGTGTTTTGGCAACACCCATGTTTGCCTTTCCCCTCAGAATACATTATTTTGCACAAACAAAACCTTAAATGTTTCACACAAACTGCCATAATACAAGTCAAAGCATATATGTATATATGTCGCTTTATTGTTGCTGTATTTTCAGTTAATTCTACTAAGAGTTTCAGATCTCGGTTAATCTTTGCCTTGGGAGGCAGACTCCTCCCAGTTAGTCTGCTGTCAAAGACGGACACCCCAAGTGCAGGCACCAAGAAATCAGGACTGCAGCCTGCTGTGCCTAAGCCCCAGCCCCTATGCAGCACCTGCAATTAGTGCGCAGGCACAGAGAAGGAAGAGCGCTGGCTGTACTTGCGTTAACCAGTTTGATTCAACATTGATTACCACGTGTTAATGCTATGGGCCATGTGTTACTTGGACAGTATTCCATTAACAGTGTTTTAGAAAAAAAATGGATCAAACATATTAAAACAAAACAGAAATTCCGGGAACAGTTATGTACTTCCAGCCCTAGGAATGTGTTACTCAGATTCCATTCTGTACAATGTGCCATTTCTGGTATTTTTATCCAGACACAAAGAACTCAGTTTCATACTCTTAAGTATGTTTCCCCCAAGTTAATTTCTTAATGGATGGTAACACACTTCAATGCTTCCCTGCATTTTCAGGGCAGAAAACCTTTTAGTGGTCCCCCTCATGGAGCACAATCTGGCAATAAACCTTTTGCTACATGTAGATTTTGGAAACACTATCAAAAGATACATTCAAATAAAAGATCAGAATCGTCAGAATACTGAACATATGCTCATTAAAAATATCTTAAAAGATGTTCTTGAAGGCACTTTATAATATTCACAAAAATATACTTGAAGAAACTAAGTTGGTTGTACTTTGGTACAACATTTAAGATATGAACACCATTGCTCAGATTTTACTTTGAAAGTCTAGATTACATTTTTGTTTATATTCTCACCAACAAAAAAAATATTTCCTCTAAGATAAATCCCACTTTATTGGATCAAAGACCAATGATCTAATTGTCTTGAATGTATGATCTTTCAAACGTTAACACAATTTAATCTCAGAATGGTAAGAAAGAAAAAGAAGCTAACTTCAGTGATTTAGCAATATTGAAGTCATCCTCAAATTTGGTGATGAAAACAGTTCGTACCTTTCCTATAAGCAGGTAAAGTATAAAATAGTTAAATTTTCAGACAGGCACTCAGGTAAACTGAGAAATACCTTTGGCAGGCAACAATAATGCATATATTATTTTGATTTTAGCGTTTTCCTATTTTTGTTTTCCTTCAGCTTTAAAGTACTACAAAATTTACAGCAACTTCGACTACTGTATATACTGAAGAATGAGATGAAAATGCACTGTGGACAAAGTATAACAGCAGTTAACATCTATTGATAAAAACCCAAAATAATAAAAATATTATAGAAAAGCAGTAGTTCTGGAAATAGAAGTATTCTTCAATATAGAAAATTAAAATTTTGTTCCATTTGAATAGTTTCACCTATATTGGACACAGTACTTCACCAAACTACATGTGCGCCTCTGATAAAATTCTTTAAGAATGTAAATTATTTGCTCTGTAATGACACTTGTTCCATTATCCAGTCAAAAGGTCCTGATATTATCTGTTATCAATATCTAATATTCCTATTATCTGCCTGTGGCTGAGTTTTAGGATAGCAACAACGTCTGTTAAATTAAAAAAAAAATTCTGCACAAGTGAAACTATTCAAAATGAATTAGTATTTCATCTCTACCTAAAACTTTTGTAAAACAAAGAACTACATGCCATTAGAAAACTAACAAATGTTATCAAAGCTAGACTATTTTTCTCCATAAAGATGCATAAAATTTTAATTACTAGCAATACTGTGAGAACTCTATTTATAGTTTTATATTGCATGTATTTCAAGATAAATAGCTTGAAAAGTCATAAATTAAAGGAGGAATTTGAACAGATTCAGATTCCTCATCTGAAATTTTACTATCTACAGGAAAAAATGGACTTTCAGGAAGAAAACTGTTGACATCTGAGAAGTTATCTGCATTGAGGATCTCTCTCAACATTAGTGATAATTACTGCCCACTCAAGGTTACAAATCTAGAACTACCTGGGAGATATAAAGGAGCCTCAGACAGTGTAGTTCTAAGAAAGGGGAAGCATATCTGTAAAAATATTTGCATAGCTGAACATTCAAAACAGCATTTTCACCATTTCAATTCCCTGCATTCATGTTGCTCCAGTCATCCACAAGGATAAAGATCACATAAAGGCAGCTCTGGAATTTGAAATGGATGCTGCTTGGTAATTTAGTGAAAGGTGTATTTTTGTACTTTCTGCAGTCACTAGGAAAAAATCCAGTCTGACCTTTGGCTTACAGAAGTTGTACTCCCCTGAGCTAGGCAATACTGATAGACTTCAGCAGAAGTACCAAAAATAAAGTTACTTGAAACAGCATGGTATAAATAAGGCACTTTTGCCAATGGAAACCCCCAGGTTTTGCGTTTCAATGTACAGCAATTCTACCCAGAAATGTTTTGTGCTTAGAAACATCACGTGATGCAACAGTGAATCAGGTGCCAAAACCAACAAATCACAAATTACTGTGCGATTAACTGCAACCTCTGAATGGTTCAACAAAGAATCAAACTGGTTTCTGTACACCATCAAAATTTACCAATACACTGGCATCTTTTGCTCTTTTGCTGTGAGCCAACAACAATTATTTTAGAGAAAGAAAAAGAAAGTGTGGAATTAGTAATGCAGATGCTGAAAGGCAAGTGGCAAGACTCTACAAGAAGAATGCCTCAAAAATGCTACTTTGTTCCCATTTCTACTGGCACCTATTCCCCAAGGTAAAAGGCCAGAATGACCAAAGCCAACTTAATAGTAGTGTGCAGAATGTCAGCTGACAAACAACATAAAAACAAGTCACGTTGTGTTATCTGTGGTCACGTTCTTCAGGGTTAGTCCAGTAACTCGACTTCACATTCTTCCGTCTTTATTTGTTTATTTTAATTAAACATGTAATGGTTAATAAACAGACATAATCCAGAGTTAGTAGGTTGGTATTATAACATTTATTAAAATAATGCTATGGGTTAATAGAAACAGCAAAGAACCAAAGAATTAAAATGCAAGCTATGTAAAAACCCAACTAAAACCCAAATATGTCTAATGTATTCATCCAGTAGCTAACTAAAAGCCCAAGAAAGACAACACTCCCAATATAATAAAGTACTGCAAAACAATTGGCAATTTTTCAGTTATCAAAATTGTGGGTTTTGCATTTTGTATCCTTTTTTCTCAATCAGGAAAAAAATTCTTTTGAATGTTATATAACATACATATAAAACAAGATAGAAAAATACATTATAAACTTGTAACAATGGCTGTAAATACATTATCTTACATGTTTCTCATAGGCAATAGGTTGGTTATGGTACATACATAGCATGAAACTACTAAGATAATAAAGAATAGACAAATACATGTCATCTGTACGGTTACATACAAGCGACACTCCCATCTACCCACTCTAAAAAAATTACATAATACTGTCAGAAAGAAGTCTTAAAACTACTTATTTTAATAAAGAAAAAGTCATTAAAGAATGATAATACTGAGAACCAAGGCATTCAGAGATTTCAAAAGTCATGCTTTTTTTTTAAGCTGATCCAAAATTTTGTCAACTAAGTTTTCAGAAGTTTGTTCAGAGCAAACATTACTTTCACATGTCACACATCTATTCCATACACTTCCCCTCCCCCCCAAAAAAAGACCTTTGATAAATGTCTAAAATGTCCAGGTTTTATCATAGTTGAGATGAAACTGGATCAAATACTGGTATTGTTTTAGCAAATCTCTCTTCAAATGTTCGAGTGTCGCAAGTTTATTCAACCAACCAACCAAAATAAAATCAAAATGGCACAGCATATACTGTAAATAAAATCAACACAACTGTATGTGTAACAGGAAGACAAAGCTGGTGGCACAATAAACAAAAATCTAGCTGAATACGAAAGGATGAATGTCTATTGCATAGTAAATAAACTGATAATTATTTCCAGGTGAGACAAGATGTTAGATGAGGTCACCATGCAGGTGCTTAAAAATGTAAGCCCTCTTAGCTTAATATTGACCTTTCATTTGGAAGCTGTGAAGATTTGCAGGAGGAGAATAAGTTGACAAGAGGGGAGTAAAATTATCACCTGATATTTGCCAAGTTTAGTACTGAGCCCCACAATGTAACACTTAATGTTTTCAGAATTAAACACTGTGCGTTCAACAGCTTCAGCTCTTGCAATTGCCCAGCTATTCGAACCTCATGTGGAAACAAGGGTTAAAAATAAGGTATAGCTGGACTTCAAATGGCTGAAGTCCCTCTCCTGCTTATCTTTTCAAGAAAAGCCAATGGGCCAGATTTAACAATAGTCAAAGATGAGCTGAAAAGTAAAGCAACTTCCATGCTGTTTGCCACTGTAGAAGCTGTTCCTGGAAACTGGGGATGTGCTCAGTCACTGACTGAAAACTCGCTAAGCACTTTCAGTTTCATTATCTGCAGAACATCAATTTTCTGGGTGATGCCGAAGCCTACTACAGTTGATGTAATATTTATTTCAACCAGAATCGAGAAAACTCCTCTCTATCCCTGAACAAAAATGACGTAACTTCTAGCTCTACAAACATTTGTCAGCTAATAATCTCCTTTAGCATGAGACAGTCTGTATCACAGAACCCTTTGGTTTAAGTTGCACAAGTACGGCATTTGCTATGATTTAAAAAGTAGAGTGGCTGAAATAATAATGGGCTGGTTTGATGAAAACTTAGCAAATACTTCACTTAATGAGATTTTGGCAAAGTCACATCACACTAGTATGGCAAAAATCAGGTAATTAATATGGTCAACTCATCATTTGTCTTCCCTCACAGCTTCTTTCACATACTGGGCGACTGAGTGGCATGCAGTAACTTGTCTGAGGGAGAAGCTGATTATACAAGACATTTGACTAAATGACCATGAAGAAAATAAGGCACTTCCTTTTCTTTAGACTTATTCCAATACTTAAAAAATAAAAAAGAAAGACTAAAAGGCTCTTTTGGTCTTTTGTTTCTTGACAACCACCAGAAAAAATCATTTAATGAAATAAAGGGTTTCTTTGTTCTTTTTTTCTTTTTTTATAACACTTGAAAGTATAAAATGCTACATTTCCAAAAATATATTTTTTTTCTGCACCAGCACCCTTGTATAGTAAAAGTATCTACTTTTTTGTTCATTTTGTTTCAATGCACTACACTTTATCTACATTTCATTACATGTATACAGCAAATAGGCAAGCATGGCTTTTACATCCTTAATGAAATTTTTTCTATACAGGGAGGTTTAAAAAAAATATTTGAACAGTTTGCCCAGTAATGTGACACATAATGCATGTACCTTGTTCTCATGTAATCTTCCAAGGAGATTGAAATATGGTTAAAACAATTTAAACTTGTATTTTGCTTTAATAGTGTTGCTGTTTTGTTCTCTGCATTAATGTACTTCTGAAAAGTCATTGTAATCTGTATTTCATGGCACACTTTCCTTTAAAACGTCCAATTTGGCAGGCAATAGAAAAAAGGCTGCAACATCTGCCCTTTGAGGGCACTGGTAGTGACTAAACAGCATATCAAATTTTGAATACTTTTTGGAATCCCTTCCCCAATGACATCCCTGACCAAAGGTTCATGCATGATGCATCATCACACAGTACATTCAGAGAGAGCTTTGACTTTTTTTTCTTTTTTTTCTTTTTTTTTTTTTTTTTCTGAGAAGAAAAATATTCCTAGAAGTCTCTCACAGTAACTGCCTCTGTCATCGGGTAGTTAAGGGACATCTGTCTCCATCTCGTGCGAGGCCTCCTTACCGTTCGCTTGGGGCGGGACACTAGAGGATGATCAGTGCGGAGGGATGAGTTGGACCTTATTGCTTTACTACTATTCAGTGCAGGTTCTAGAACCACTTTCACCCAAACAGGAGAACAACAAAAAGCGGAGTTGGAGGACAACAATTTCTTTGTCTGTTTTGTTAGATGGTAAGACGAACGGACAAGTGCCCCAGCTCGCTGCACTGAAGACAGGCAAGCAAAGGCGTTTACCAGTTAACTGATCAGCAGGCAGGCATGGTCAGGTCATCATTGGGTGAAGAGTTCAGAGGTCAGAAGGTCATAGGTTAGTTGCCGGTGGCGGCTGGGTGGTTAGAAACAAAAATAATAAAAAAAATAAAAAAATAAAAAAAAACAAAAAAAAAGAAAGAAAAGATAGAGAAGAGATTAGTTCCAGCTAGTGACGGCTTAATGACAACATGAAAACTAATCACAACTAATAAAAAAAACAAGCATGTTTAATTCTGACATACTGATCGACACCATCTACAGAATGCAATAAAATCATGACAGCCCTCCATCATGATTTGGACACGTGAAGGAGAAGCCCACTCCCACAAAACCGGTTAACAGGAGAAATAGAGATAAAATATGACTAACGACTAATGGTTAGTAGCAGTCGATGAAGGAAAATTGGAAAACAAAAAACGATGAACAGTTTCTGAATTGGGTAGAAGATTTCTGGAACAACAGTCAGTGCACAGCATCAGTATCTGACTGCTATTAAGCATTAGTACCTCCCCAGGTGCAAGCATTAAAGCAACTATTAATGATGGATGTGATTATTAATAACTGGTTGTTAAAAGAATGGAGTCATCTAAGGAATTCTGGACTTAGAGAAACAATTTGGTTCAACAAACTATGGGCCAAACAAAGGGTTTTTGTTCAATAAATTTTTTATTGCCTTTCATTTATTCTATTTACAAACAACATGGAATTTCTTGGCCTCATGGTACAAAGCAGTACTATAAACTGTAGTCTAGCAACGTAGGCATCATCGTGGAAACCAGGAAAACGCTCAGCCTGCTACTATAGCTAGCATTTTCCCGTTCGAAATACTATTTTACACATATAGGACACTTATAAAATGCACTTGCATGTAAACACTGTAGAAGTCCTGCCATTTTAAAGTCTATACTTAAAAAGCTCTAAGTACATGAAAAAATAGAGAAAATATCTAATTGATACTAATAAGGCATTTTAAAACTACAAACAGCTCTCTTTATTCATTTTCAAAGCTAATATTCTGCAAATACAATAAAATCTGACATTTCATATACATTCCTGCTTTATATTTTTATATTTTAAAAGAAGCCACCTGTAAATACTATTTTCTTTTGCAAAAAAAAAGGAAAAAAGAAAAAAAACCAACAAAACAAACAAAAAAATAAAACCCAAAACCACAAACAAATTACAGTAAAACATAAAAAAGTTCTCAAGTGGAAAGTTATCATTCCCAATGTTCTTGAGCTATTCCTTCTTTAATCATTCTCTCGCATTCTCCTTCACCAAACTTGGTCCACTTAACAGTAGTATAATTTTTTTTTTTATTTTTTTTTAAGACTCATTTAACAGCTTAATTAGAGCTAATAAATTCTGAGGTTGATAAAAGTTTCTGTACTGTTGCCATTTTGACTAAGGCAGAGGAGATGAAAGTGAGAAAGGTATTCAGTGCAAAGTCAGATTTGTGCCATTCCATAAATGAAGTCCAGTAGGTGTAATATTCACAGATACCATTGATTTAACAATCTTTCTTGTGGGTTCATTTACTTTCACATAATAAAAGTGGCCTATCATTTAGGATACAGTTCATAACACTACAAAAAATTACTACTGTAACATAAATGAGACCAAACGCTCCCTGAATTTTTTTTCAGAATCACGCTAAGTGGGATTTGTTTAAATTATAACAGCTGTTTCAAAAAGAAGAAAAAATAAAAATAAATATTTTATGTGGCACAATCTTACCACTTTATAGGTATACTAGAAACAGACTCTTAAAGCATTTTGATACTCATTACAAATTTGATTAAAAGGTATTAAAATTTATATATAAATTATGTGAAAATTGGTTTGGATAAAACATTTGAGAAAATTCTCAGCATTAATATTTCTTGTGGAGTATAAAATCAAAGCAAGCTACCTTCAAAAAAATACCAGGACACCTGTGATACATCCTCTGCCAAGTCTCTGGCCTTCTACAGTACACACAGGTTTGTCAACTGTGCAACACCATTTACAGTTTATTACAATTAAATCAGTCAGTCTCTCTGTTATATGAATCAAATTCAATTTTGTATTATTTATAAACTGGGGGTTTATTCTGAGTTAAAATGAGCTATATTTTCCAACCCTTCACCAATTCTACATGCTTAGTTGTAAAACATTTACACATTTGGGGATTCTTGCTTTAAATGCAGTGCTTATCTCTGGAAAAACAACCCAAAACCAACAAAAAAATCAAAATTATGCAAAGAATAAAAACTACTTAAAAAGTGAATGCAGTAGTACTACAAAATCATCTGAGAGTCAATTTAGAATTAAAAAAAAAAAAAAACAAACCAAAAATCACCAACTTCAGACCCGATGAATGCAAAGATAGATTTAGTGACACTTAACTATGTAAGAAAAACTTCCACATTGAAAAAAAAAGTATTTCGGTTTGCTGACATTGGTTTTTGTGGCCATGGCTACAGAAATATCCTGGTGACAGAACAGCCAAATAGGTGAATGTGGCAAATACTGACAGTATTTTAATTCTACAATATAATTTTAGTACATTAAAAAAAAAATTAATGCTGAACAAAGTTGTCAGCAAAACCTTTTGTGTGAGACTTTTAAATACATGCAGGGATAACCGAGGATTTAAAATTCAAAATACAGTGGAGTTCAGTTGTAAAATTAACTGGGATTATTTAGATAAGACTTTAAGATGATAATGTTTTCCTGAAATATCAGTATGGTTTTCCTAAGAGAGAGGTATGCATGATTTATTCCGCAGGAAAAAGACGTGTATTTATTTATCTGCTTAAGACGGTGGGTTTCCAAAATTGTTAGAAATGAATGCTGGTTTATCACAAAATGGCTGCATTTTAAAAGAGGGTGAAATTATGCCAATAATTAATTTAAATAACTTTAAAGTGACCCAGATGAAACATCTAGGCCCTTCCAAAAATATTTAAAATCCATGTTGAGCAAATATTATAATGATAAACTAAAAAATGGCATTTTCTCCATGAAAACACCCCTATCCCCTCTTTATCAGTGTATTTACTAGTTGTCTCAGGTAAATATCTAGTTGCTAAAAAGGTTGCCATATCTGTCACCTTAAACTATCATTGCAGATCATGAAGCATCATTAGCAAAAAACTGGTTTTTGCAACATCGGGTCAAATTTTCAAAGACAACCAAATCCTTATCACCAATTTCTCCTGAATGAGATAGAAAAATAAAAAAAAAGGAAATATTAAAACCTATTTTCCTTTTTACTCTTTTTTTTTTTTTGAAACATGGGCTGTGACATTTAACTGATTATATTCTGTTGCCCCATTGAAGAGTTCTCAAGAAATGAGAACAAGCCAATGGGTTGGAAGTAGTGGGCAGTGATATAAAACAATCTTACAGAAAACTAAAATAGAGTCCTCTATCAGCTTTATGCTTTCTGTAAAGCCTACAATTATATCAAAGATAAAAATGTTGCATAAATATACCAAATATCCAGGAAGGCCCCATTTACTGCCTTGGCCAGAATCTGTATTCTCTCTTGTAGTTAATTTATGGAAGGTTGTGAGAAGTGTGGTCAATGTTAAGAGATGTCAGATCTGTCACTGGAATTTGGCTTTTGAATATTACAATATAATGAAATCTGCACAAGACTGATTTGGGTGAGAGCAGAATAATAATACTTGGCACAAAATGCTTTGCATCCTCAAAGCCCTGTACAAAACAAGAACCCCCACAACACCCCTGTGAGGTAGGGAAGTATTATTATCCTTATTTGACCAATGGGAAACCATACACAGAGAGATTAAATGACTTGCTGAAAACCACAGTGAATCAGCAGCAGGGATGGGATAAGAATTCATCCCCCACACTGCTTCCTAGCCAATGTCAATAAACCGAAAATATCAGTTTTCTCAATTAGCTTAAACACTTCATTCAGGGGTCCAAAGGCATGACACTTGAGTAACAGGAGAAAAATGAAGATTTACTTTCCATTCAAGGGATAAAGAGAGATGCCCAAATAATGGATGTCATCTCACCAACAGGTCTTCAAAAGTTGTTTCTCCTTCAGGTTACACATTTTAGCAGCAAAAGGCAAATACCAAGAAATAGATTTTGGAAAAAAACCCCAAAACCAAACAAAAAACAAAACAATCAAAGCACCCTCCCTTCCCCTATCCATAATAATTCAAACTCAAACAACTTTTGAAGTTATCTTCACAGCCCTTACCTTTCTGAATTCAGTTAGGTATCTGAGAACATGCATCCTCCTCATAATATACAGTACAGTGGCTCAAAAGTTTATTGGAAAAAAAAGGAATCTAAATCTTCAGATTTCTCCAAACACAGACAGGAGGCATTTATTCCTTTACTTCTTTCTCATTAAGCAACCATCCATTCATTTTGTTTTGCAACACCAATCTGATATTTCCACGCCAATTAAAAGAATGAACCGGGGGCAGGGGGGGAAGAGGGGAACACAACCAAATTAATTATTGCAGCACTGATTTCATAGCGTTTCCTGATGCAGATAGATGTTTCATTTTTAAAACTCAATCAATTATAGAATTTCTGTTAAATGTATCAAATTACATATATTTAATTGAGCTGGGAAGGCCAAGTTTAGAAATTTTTTTTAAAAACCGCAAGCATTCCCAAAGCTTTAAAATATTAACTGTCCAGGTTTTTGAGAAAAATCATGAATGGGTCAAGACCGGGTATTTGGTTAACCAGCTGTGGTGTTGCAAATCTCATGTACACTCAAAGCACTTCTTACAAACAAGAACTGCAGAACTAAACTAACCTCGGTCTGCGGTCACAATCCTTTGGTAAGGATGGACACGCATATCGTGCCTTCGAACTTTAGTAGCCACCGCACCTAGTTAAATTGCAATTACCAAGACAAAGTTAGAAAACATTCACAGAAAACATTAACAGCAGGTTTATCAAAATGGATTTAAATGATCATTAACTACAAAAGTTCATTTTAAGAAAAGCAACAAGTTAAGGCACAGTAGTTTCAAATCTTAATCTTAAAAAGAAGTTTATCTGTGCAGATTAATATTGCATTTATTTTAAACATCCTGGCCTTAACCTGTTTAATCCATTCATTTACAATCCCAAAATTACAGTATTTCATGAAATCTATTAGACCCAAGCACATTTAAGCTTTACTAGTCACATATTCACTGAAGTGCCTTTCTTGCAGCAGGACTATTTTAAATAATGCCATCTTTAATACTGACAATTATTTGCTAACCTTAAGATCACTTCCAGTTCTACCACAAAAAAAAGTTTTAAAGCAATTCTTCAAGCCTACAGATTGTGATTTTAAACTTTAAGTCAATAAGTATGAACTGCAATGAATTAGGTGATTAGTAAAGCAAACACTATATAGAACACTTAGCAGTCAGTATACTACTATACACTCATAAATTACAGCTACTCTGTAACAATAGGACCTAATCCAAATTAATAGCACTATTTTATTTTAAATCTATGTGCAAAAAAGTGCAAGTAAGTCACTGACTGCTAGGCCAAGCTTTTTTCAAGGCTGCTGAAAACTAAGCATTTGTTAAAATTCAGATCTGATGAAGGATCAGTTAAGACCGTTCTTGAATTCTTAGCCTTTCGTTGGGAAAGCCATACCTGAAGATAAAAGGAAGGGAATTGAAAGTTAGTCACCAACTAAAATTTGATCTCAACACCAACATCCCCAAAAATACTGACAGGGATGCATTTCTCTGCCATTTTTAACAGAATTATTTTAAAACATCTTAAAGGTCCACCTCACAAATGGACAAAATACTATTAATGAGAGAATTGGCATATAACAAAATAAAACTCAACAAAATCCAAATTTAATGCAATTAACTCTATACAATTGCTCAGATAATAGAGCTGATGTATTAAGAGTTATAGATTCTAGGCAGCTGAAGGGGAGTGTGGGGTTTTTTCCCCTACTCCCTTTTCCTTCTTTAAATAACATTTTCTGATGAGGTCTGTTTTGGGCAGTACGCCTCACATAGTTGGGCCTGAGTGTAAACAGTAGTTTTGGATGCCAGTTCAGAAGTAATTTTAATTTTTCCCTCATATCTCTTTACAGAAAATCCTGCGAGAAATCCAAGTTCCCTGCATTGTAATAAACTTCACTCTGGAATGCTGTATTTCTTTACTTGCTATTAACTGAATTCAGGAGAGGGGCTTGCACTAACCACTAACAGCTACTTTGATAAACTCTTTGTGACTTGACCCCACATGTACCACAACTGGAATCTACTGGGGGTAGAGGAGCTAGGAAGAATATTTACATGTTTGTGGGAAATTAATAAACGATAATGCTATCCTATGCTTGCAGAATTTTGGCAATGGGTCAACTGACAAGCACCAGAAGCTGACAGACATACTGCATACTTTTGTCCTACTAGAATTTTTGTTATTGATTCACTAATCCTGTAAGACAGAAGTCTGAAATACATTTTCTTTTTTACTGCAGATAATGTGGAAACATGCACACATACAGATAACTCACCAAGTATTTGTCATGTGAAACACTGATTTTTTGCAATACTTTCAACAAAATATTGACTTTGAACCTTATTGTCCAGTGCTCATTAGAGATGTTTAGAATTTGTGTAAATCAATAACTGCCACTGAACAAACTAAGATCAAAGTCCTATAAAATCAACATTATGCAGGACCAAGGTCATATGCAATTCAGAACAAACTGAAGAGAAAGATAATTTAGATTCTGGAGAGGGTAGGGAAGGAAAAAACTATTGGAACTGCTTGTTCCATATTGGCCAGTTAACTGAATTGTCACGGCTGCTTTATCATTCTTGCCTTCACACACCAAGTCAGCGGTCTGAAATATTAGGAATGATGGACACTTCAATGCAACGTATATAAAAGAAGCCATCAGTAAAGTTGCTAATTTTACTTTATTTTGGTGAGAACTTGGTTTGCTTTATATTCATTCACTGAAATAATTTTCTGCTCACAATATAATTTAGCGTTTTCTGACACTGAGGAGAGATTTATCAGCTGCATACTAAATAAACAAAAACTCCAACCGAACAAAGACTTCTCCACTCCCTCCAGTTTTGCTAACTAATACGATATAGCAAAATGAGAAGCCCTCTCTTCCAAAAATTGCTGGATGTTAATTTATGTTAAAGAGAATACAAACTGATCTGTTATTCACGGGAGCCCAGATGACATATAATAGACCTCAACTTGTATTTAGCTTCTTTCCCCGTTGCCTATGTATGGGCAACTTGTATTTAGGTTTTTTCCCCCTTGCCATCTAATATCATACAAACACGAAGACATTTATTTTTGGTAAATTTATGAATATAAACTAAGCACACACATTCAGGAATTCTAAACACATTTAAAATGTTTAAGAGCTGCACCATTTGAGCAGCTCACCTGGGCGGCTTGGATATACCTGAAATAAGTTCGTCACTTCAGATTTTTTTCTTTGAGCTCCATGAACCTCAACCTTGCAAACACAAGAGAAGCACAAGCAACACATTCTGCAGCCATCCACGCAGAAAGGTCTTACCTAATACACCACTAGGTTCAATAGGGTACTCAAGGATTGATGTAGCTGGTGCCAGCGTGTAGGGGTACTCGTATGGTGTGTAAATTAAACCGGCCTCGGGTCCGGGAGGAACTATTGCAGCGGTGGGATGAGGAGTTCCGTTTGGCATGACAGCGGTTTGTATTTGTCTGATCAAAGGCATTATGGTAGGGCCAGCTGGCGTAGGAGTACGCAGGGCAGCTGGTGGGAGAACAGGCGCAGGCCCAGTAATAATCCTTGGAGCCTGGGCTGTTGCTGCAAGAGAAAAGGCAAGGGCTGCTACAGTAAGCAAAGAAATTCAGAGGAAAGTATGGAGATAGCAGTACAAAACGTGGAAAGAATGGGAAAAAAGGGAAAAAGTAGGAAAGAAGAAAAATAAAAGGAAATCATTAGTACATGCGCTGATCACACAGTGCCAAAGCACACCATTCAATGCAAACAGCTTTCCATTTTCCAGTGTGATTAAGTATGAACATGCAAAATAAAAAAGCCATTGTAAAACAGTGAGGTAGATTTCTCAAACAGGTTACACAGCACAAAAGCTCCATTTAGACCACATTTCTTCATTTATGCTATCAAGACTGCATGAGACTGAGATGCATGCAGGAAATACAAGGAAAATACTATCACAATCAAATACAGAGTACAAAATTTAGTGCATCTATAGAGTCCACAGACACTCAGTTATGCAGAGTTGCTGTATGAGTCTAGAGATTTTACGTGTCTTAAAATTGTATTTAAACATATACACAATTCCCATTTCCAGGATCAGTGAAGCTGAAGGTGACCTAGAAACATGAATTGGTCCTGTCCTACCATAACATGATTAAAATAGGCTCAAATTTTATTTTCATATAAAATTTCACCAAATAACATACTTCCTTTGTATTAGAAGTTCACCATTGCCTTGCTTAAGTTAAAGAAAATAGGTGGTTTTTATGTATTGGTTTGGTTTTTTGTTTGTTTGTGGTGGTCTTGTTTGTTTTCTGAAGTGGTGCTAGCACATTCAATTAAGTGTTATTTGAAGCCTGTTGGCACACCAGATGAACAACTTAAGCACTACATATCTGCTGGTAACAGTCAGTCTTAAAGGGTTATAATTTATGCATTTCTATGCACTACTGTCGATCTACATAGATTTAATTGACTTAGAGGGGGCCTGAAAAGAGAAATGTGGCAAAGTTTCTCAGATTTGACACTGGTGAATATCTAAAATGATTTTTATTTTTTAAACAAAAATGCTCAGATAATATAAAACTAGTACTCAAATATTTATACTTCCGTTCTTAAACAGAAATAAACCAGTACAGCTTCTACATCTCCAACTTTTCAGTAAAATGCAAACACAAAGACTGAAACTGTCTTATCAAATAATGAGTATTAGTGTGGCAATCTCCAGTCAAAAAATAAATAAAAAATTCCATCTTCCCACTTACACTGATACAATAGACCAATGGGAACAGACCAGAAAAAGAAATTGCTCAAATTATTAAAAACATTTCTGTGCAAAAGTTTGCATAAATTTAAGCTATTCTGAAAGCCATTTTAATCATAAAGTTGCAATAATTAAGAGACTACCATATATTTAGAACTGATCTAGCTTTAAATATCATAGTGTTCATTAGGGCTGAAAGACTTACCATTACCATTGTAGTTGTAAAAGCCTTTGCTTATGTCCCTTTTCAAATCAGAATAATTACACTGGTGTAAGCACTCTCAAATTGACCTAACTGCATTCCAAACTTTAAACATAATCAACACTGAAATGGGGACTGTGTGGAGAAATAAATTTGCAAATATCAGTAGGTCCTTAGTGAAAAGACTGATTTAACTGTGCTTACATTTGACATCTGTATCACAGCTACAGCAAAAATGTACTTTTGAACAGAGTCAGCAACTATATTTTCAGGAGGAGAAATTAGATTTTCAACTGAAGAAAATAAATTGTATCACACATAATAGGTGTATGCTTTCATTAGTAGGTGCGTGTAATTAATTTTCAAGTGTAAACTTGTGCACACATGCGTTGGCAAAAGCATTTTCACACAAATGTAATGGAAGTAATCGTAAAAACGGCTCATTACATCACTGATCCGTGTGAACTCAGCTGTGAAATCAGTTGATGAATTGTTGGTAAAACATAACATTGGGGGTACACATGCAAGCAAGATGAAAGGAAGGAATATAATACAGAAAAATGTATTTAGAGCATCCTGAACATCTGTAACATTTTCAAATTAAATCCCTAAATATAAAAATGCAATGGAGTCTACTGTCCTTTATATGCTTTAAGGAAAAAATTACTGTAAAACAGAAAAATCCATCTTAAGGGTTGAGGTTTTTTACACTGTATATATTAGTAAATATTTCAACCCATACATACTGTTAAAAAAATAATGGGGACAAGAAACAAGATAAAAAACCCCGCGAATGGACATAACTTATCCCCCAAAAATCTCTTGCAACAGCTACCTACAGCTTTGTTGGGTTCTTACTGCCTTCCGTTCTCCAACATAAGTTGCCACCGAACATTTTCCAAAGGTAGCTTTAACATTCAAAGCCTGCAAACAGTTCTATGGCATTGACCCTTGAGCTCGTGACATGCTTACGTGATTTGATGTTGGCATCTCTGTAGGTGCCATTCAGAATTGCAAGCTCCATCAGCTGCATCTTTTTAAGGCTGTCTTCTCCTTCTGCCTGTGTATGAAAAAACAGGAAGGAAGTCAGGATTATGAACTCGCTAGTGCACAAGATCTAAGTGACCTAGAATAAAATTGCTCAAGTTCTAACCAAGCAAAATACCTGTTTACCATTAGTCACAAAAGCAGCAAGCTTTGTCAACTTTTCCATATAATTAAGTGGAAGTTGCCAGTTGACTATCTTCAAGCCTTGTTAAGAAATATCTTCAAAGAGTTTTGGAAAAGGTTCATAACATAAATTCTAAAAATTAAGGATTAAAGTTAAATTGCATTTGGTAGAAATCATTTAAGGAATATTTTTCTCAAATACATTTTCATGTACTCCTAAAAGTATCTTTAAAAAAATTGTACTATTGGGCCATAGATGAATAGCCATCACAAATTTTAAGCACTGCAGTTTATTGTAATTTGCTCCATTACAGTCAATACTGACTACTGGAGGATGTGGGGCAAACAAAAAAATAAACAACAATCTTTGAGTAGCTTTCCAGACAGGACATTGACAACTGCCCTGAGGCTGAATTCCTAATTCTGGCACACGTAGATGTATTCTGATGAGAATATTACTATTATTTATACAGCACACATTACTCTTGGTTTTGCTTCAATTAAAACTACTTCCCTGAAGTTACCTACTCCATTGATATCGTGCAGGTTGCATAAATATTACGTAGCGTTCAGTAGAACAATGCTCACTTTTTCAGTTAGTAATAAAAACACTTCTAACATATATTACAATGTATAATAGTATAATTTCATTTTCAAGACCAGAGATTTTCTGATCTGTCTTTCCAAAAACACTACTATTTGTTTAGTCTACACTCTATCGAGCAGAAAATGTGATTATGATAGAGAAAACCCATGAGGGATGGTCAACGTCTACTTTAATGTCAGGTTACCACCTTGCCTCCTGGATGGAATGCCACTGCTGAAATTCTTATGTCAGATGCATAGAAGGGCAGCTTTCCTGTGAACTGCAATGCATTCTTCCTTTGCTAAACTGGATTTCTTACATTTTTACTTCCTGAATCACACAATATTTTCCAGGTATTTGGAACAGTATTTTCCAAGTTAATGAGCTTGTTATACATACTTTACTCCCAAACTGTGGATTAGTAATTTAAGTCCAAGACAAAAACAGTTTTCAAATTTTATCTAAGCAAATCTAGTACTTATTGTGAGGTACACTCAAGGGTCATGACCCCTTGCGAAGGGAACTTTTAGCAGCTGATTTTTATCAACAACTCAAAATCAACATGGTAAGATGAGTCAACACTGAATTCCTTTCAAATGTCAGAAATTGAAAGTCCCAACTGTAATACTGGGGACTTGCATAAACACCATGATTATCACACAGTAAACATTCAGAATATACTGGAAGTTAGACATTTTCTTTGTATGTTAAATATTGTATGACAGGGCAAGCTGACACTAATACTAAAAAAGGAAATACACATTGAATTACCATCTTAACTAGAAATTAATTGTACATTTAAGTACCATACCATGAAGAAATGTCAGACCCTATAGTCCCATAACCCCTTTGGAATACAAAATGTGCTAAGATTCTAGCAATCTTAATATGACACAGAACAGATTTATAATTTACATGCAAAATAATATTATCTTCTTTTTAAAATAAACTATTTTTCCACTGCATCTTTGCTGGTAAATTACCTAGGCAATCATGACACAATAAAACCAATTCCAAATCCATTTCCCTATCCAGAGCTCACAAATTCTCATCATTCTGGATATACCTTATCGAGGTTCTTCTAGCAATAAAGATTTTTTTAACATATTGATTAATCTTTTCCCCTCCCCTGTAAATTGTACTTTCTTACTTGCTTTTTGTTACATTCATGTATTTATTTATTTGAAAGTGTGTAACAAGAAAACCTCTTCACAATGTCAGCTGCATCTCTCATATAGTTCCAGTACTGTTACTAAAATTGCACACTTCCTCCGAATAAGACCTTCAGGAGATTGATCTACGCCATTAATGACTTTCAGTAAATGCTGAATATTACACTCCACTTGCTAGGATAATTTTAGTAACCCTAATCCCAGATTTTGCACCACAGTGAATATTTCCCAATATAACTATTTATAGGAAAATAATTTTAAGACAGAAAATATTTTTATCCTTTTGATATGGTCAGAAGAAGGAGATATAAGTCCAAGTAATCATTCTGACTAACATTTTCCTATAGGTCACTAATGTTCTCTATTAGAAGAGATGTTGCAATTACTAGGCTTTATGAAGTTTGTTTATGGAACTTACAGTGGACTTAAACAAAGCAGACCAAGTCCTTAATTTTATCCTTGAGATTTACTTTTCTAGACTATGCTCAGCAGTTGATAAACTTTTCTTCTTTTAAACAAAACCCAAAATACAGCTTAAAATGTTCCTTTAACAACTGTATCAGTACAAAAAGTCAGAGATGGAAGAAGTGGACTTGCATTACCAGACGCTAACACTGACTTCCGCTGCTTTAATTTTTGAAGCATTTATTAGATACAAAAAAAACCCCAACTCCGACAAAAAACCCATTCCACCCCTTGGAAAAACACGTGTAACGCTGACCACAAGGTCACGGTTCCGGCTCCTCCCAGAAGATGGCACTGTTTGTTGCACAATGCCACCTCTGCAGGACACGGGTGCGCAGCACTGCTGGCACCACCCACCCACCCTACCCTACCAGTGCTGCCCAAAATCCTGCCAGCCCCTGGCACCCTGCCCTTGGAACAGTCACTTGTCACCTCTCCTCATGGCGAAGCCACAGAAGCGCCCATGACCCTTTGGACACACTTCTGTGTCCCTCACTCTCTGGTACCAAGCCCTCCACTTGCACATCCTTCACCAACAGCCAGCCCCTCAAACTTCCAAGAGCTGCGTCAGAGCAAGGGGCACATGTTTTTCCCTGCTCTATCCTCTCGCTTCTTTGCTGACAGATGATCAAATGAGGCACACGAGATCTATCTTAGCTCCAGGCATTCCTGCAGGCACTCTCTGTTCAAGCAAAGAGAGGTTGCATCAGGGATACAAAGGCAATCTCTAAAGGGACACTACATTACCTGTACAATAGCTGCAACAAAGCTCAGTCATTTGTACCAAAAGGAAGCTACTTTGAGCAAACATCAATAAGGTCACTTAAAACCAGATTTGCATTACTAAGTTGAAGCTCAAGTGATTGACTCAAACCTCTCATCCTCTTAAACCTCCAGTGCTTTTCTTGTATTTATCATCTACAATATAACATGCAGATTAAAAAAAAAGCCTTAAATGGTATCTTGAAGCATAATTCTTTAAATGTAAGCAACTACTTGCAAAAGCTCACTGAATACAAATATGGAAGAGATGGGAGCAGTAAATCCTAACAAAGCCAACTGTGCACAGACACCACTGGCTGCTGTTCTGTGAACACAAAGCCTTCAACTCCTCACAGTAGCTCAACTCTACCTGGGCTAGCAATAAACAGACCTAAAGGAGACCAAGTGCCAGTGAGGACTATCATTTTAAGTAACTTGCTTTCTAATCTTTCTCAGAGTAGGATTAGAGTTGCAGGGCTCAAAACACAAAAAGTGCCACCTAGGAAGTCTCTGGGAAACACTTCCTAAAAACGCAATTTCAAACTAAAGACAGCGCTGACCATACAAACGCCCAGTTAAAACTGCAATTGTCTTCCCTATTTTGGGCAATACTGACAGTTTCACAAAAAAAGAATGCAGTTTATTATACAACTGCTATTAGTAAGAGCATGTTTCATGTCATGAAATGGGGAGCTTAGATAAAACACTCCAATGAATTCTTTTCATTATCTTTGTCCAAGCTATACTTCAACCTCAGGTATCCCAAGACCTCCAGAAAATCCTTTCTTTTTAGGTACTGAAATGCCTCTGATTCTCATGTGCATGCAGCACCCTGAGGAGTATCATACACTTTATCTTCTTATTTATACACAAAACATACATACACTAGATACATTTGTTATCCAGGTGGAAGACACAGACAGGCATGCAGACTCCAAAGGTAAATGCCTTCATTGTGCAATGTCAATGAAGGACTTCAGCAGATGACAACAGTTTTCAGAGGTGAAAGGTGGACTGTTAGATTCTGTCAACTCTGAGACGCCTGTAACAAATTATAGCAGAGAAGGAAACAAAGATAGTATTTAAAAGAAGGATCAAGTAGCAGTGTTTAGGACAGAGCAGAGATCCATAAATTAGACCTACAGGGACAGCCAGCGGCCACACTGCCCTGCCATACTGCTGCCAGGTCAAAAGGAGTATCACTGCAGCTCAGGTAATTCAGAAACCAAACAATCCACTCACTTGTGTCATGGCTGGGATACCTCATTCTGACAGAGCTTCTTGAGCCTCACAGTCTCACACACAAGTCTCAAAATGCTCTCTGATTTTCATTATTACCAGGGCTGGAAGGGAAGGCTTTCAACACATCTCAACAAACATAGGTGCTTTCCCCATATAATGCTCCATTTTCTTTTAAAATAACTGCTTTGGAAAATGTAACAGATACACTTTTCTCCCTACATTCACAACAATGAGATCTTCATATTTAAGTGATGCCAGTGACTTTCACTGACAGCCTAGCTTCCAGATGTCACGCATTTTGGATCACACTTTTGCAATCCTGTCACATCCCGGTACTTCAGCTGAATTCTCATGAACTGAAGTGAGTCCAGCCCTAGGAAAGGCAGCAGACAGGTTTATTATTTGGATGAAATGCAGCGAAGTCTGGCTTTGGGGACCAGTTCTATATAAGCTTTTCCAGAGCTGTCCTTTCAGGCTCAGAGCAGGAGCAGCAAGTGGGAAGAGAAAATGGTGGCGAAGCAAAAGGACGGCCAGATCAGCCAGGAACACAAGGGCCAAAAACCAGTGTCCATCTTCCCCTGCCAACTGCAGCAGGCCTGTCCCACCAGGCTCATGGAAAGAAGGACCAGGGGCCTCAGCAGCATGACAGCACCAAAGAGCCTCTGCCTGCCAAGCACCTCAGCAGCCCCTCCTGCAGAGCTGCCTCCCTGCCTGCTCCCCATCGCTGCTGGGTATATATACAGCAGCTCCCACCGGCAGCTTTCCTGACACCTTGGAGAGAACTCTTCCAGCTACCAAACATTTCATCCAAGTCCATGCACTGTTCCACACATTTGCCTCAAGCTTCTAAGAACACAGTGTATTTTTCAGAATGCAGGTAAAGGCAATAAATAATTTTTCATGCACTCCAAGCAGAAGGGCAGAGGACTTAGCAGTTATGGAAGAACACTATACTAATGAACAAGAATAAATACTTAAAACTCTTCCTCAAATAGAAAAGTAATTTAAAATTGCCACATAAAATAAACATAACTTTTGTACCACCTGGAAATACACACATTAAATATGAAGACTTTAATTATTCTTTGGACCGCATAGTGTATCTGCATAGTATAAGCCACCTCCTATTTACTAATTATATAGGAAATTTGGTAAAATGCACCATGGAAATATTTTAGTACCATTGATCTTATCCTACTTATCCAGGAGGCAGTGCTGCTCCTCAGGGGTTTGTCACCCTGCCTTCCCAGCTGCTCCACAGCCCAACAGCTGCAGCTTGGAGGCTTGCACTGTGACACAGGCTGGATTCTCAGGCTCTAGAATGCTTTTATCTCCCTGACAAAGAAAAATCTTCCACTGCAATTCACTTGTAGATCAGTAAGTATTCCTAACATACCATGCTCCAGTCAAACAGTCTTTACACATGAATGTCTCCATTCAGGGACAAAAACCTTCCATTCATAATTTATAAACAAAAAACCTTACAAACATTATACTAAAAATTCGTAGACATACATGTATTAAATAAAAAAACAGATCTCAGACATCAGAATATATTGTAAAATATACTACAAAGGCTAAAACACATTGGAATTTTTGAAGTGTATACGCTTAAAATCCATGTTTGGAAGATCTTTTATTTCATATCTAAGTTGTTGAAAGTGATGTATCTATAGCAACAATATCCTAGACAAGATTACAGGTAACTGGATGTAAAAGACAAAGAAAAGAGCTTTTTTGTAAGACTCTGAAGGGGAGTACCTGAACTATTAATCAATTACCTAGTGCAAGAGATTAGATTTTACTTTTGTAAAGGCTTTTGGTTCTGGTAAATTACTCTATTACTCAGTATTAAAGAAAACATCTCATCCTCCCTTTCCCTCAAAAAAATCTGGCAGAGACCTTCAAGTTTCCCATGCCCACAATGTAAATATTGATAGTTAGAAGTTGCTAGTAAACATATGCAACAGACTTTCTCATCCTTCATTATACACTTCTGACGGCGACGGAGCAGAAATCCTAAACCACAGCTTTGTTTGTTTTGAGGGGAATTGGTCAAAGAGGTCTGTTCTGTCACAGTTTGGCACCCATTCTTATATTGGAGGAAGCTTTCCCAAATGCTTTAATGACAAAGACTTCCAGACCAGCCATATTTCTCAGAGTCCTGTACATCAACAGTCCTATGGCACTGAACAGGTGGTGACACTATAGCTCAGTTATTTCTCTATTTCCTTTTCAACACTGACACACACTGCTGTGGCTAGGAGGACAGGCAAAGATAAATTAGCATCATTATTTCTTCTGGGCAACACAGTCTGCTTATCTTCTTCAAAGCAAGCTCTCAGTTCAAATGATATGCAAAGAAGACTTGTGCTGTTTCACTTGACAAATTCATTGGTCATAATGTTAAAGATACACCAGGGGAAAGAGACAGCCTATCTTTTTACACTCCCCATCACCTTATCTGACATATCCCTGTTTAATCATGATACCTGGCTTACCAGTAATACTTTTGAGAGTCCTATGCCCTCCCTCCCCCACTTTCCATTTCTGCACAAAGAAAATACAGATAAGGTACAGAAAATTGGCAGATAGTGTGTTTTACAAGCCAGACTGAAATACAGCATCAGTGGAACTTACAAGTTTGCTTCACCATATATTCCCCTAGATACTGGCTGGTAGCATAATGGGGTGGGGGGAGTTTTGCTTGACCTTAACAGGTCAACATTTCTTTAGGACAGATGTGACAGGCTCACGTTTAAATCACAGGGTTTTGAGCTTTGAAGGAAAAAAACCAAACAGGTCACCTGGATAGGTTAAATCAAACCCTCAACAATACTTAATTTCAGAACTTGCTTTTTGCTTTGCATTTTTCCTTTTTTTTAATATTTTCATTCCTATTTTCCTTGCACGTCTGTTTTACTGTTTTTAATAAAATCTGTGATAAGAATCTCTATACAACACACTGGAGAGCTTCAGCAATTCATAAAGCTCCATTACAGGAATGCATCTTTCATGACACACATATACACGCTAAACCCCAAAAAATTCGAAATGAAAAAAAAAAAATTTACAGTACATTCTAAAATATTTTTAAAAGGTAGAATAATACTGAGATGTCTTCAGATTTATTTGCTAGCACAGACATCTGCTGATATTTGTATTAAGGTTCAAATGAAATACCTATCAATCTAAAGGCATCTATGCAATCTAAAGTATTAGACCTATTTTTAGCAACGTGCAAGCCCAGCTTAAAAATGTTCAGAGCTGAACACTTCACTGTTGGTATATCTAGTTCTGGAATGCTAGACATTCAAAATTGCTCCTCACTGGTTAGTTCAGTTCTGAAAACAGCAGTTAACTATAAGCACAGCAAATGAGATAGTAGCAGGCAAGCCTCTCACACAAATTTCCCACATATGGCTCTACCAGCAACATCCTGAGCTCCATCAGCATCCTAGGAATCTGAAGAGAGCAGAATGCAAACACGACCTATATTATGCAGGCCTTTATTCCAGCTGTAGCCTTTGGAACAGACTGAATAGTGCCAGAACACTCAGACAGTGTTGACACATTCCACTTTTATCAGGACAAATTCATTAACCCATCTTGAGTTTTCAGTAAATTGTAAAAACAATTTAACTAATATATGCTACAAAACGACCTATGATCAAGGTGGTTGTTCTAACAGGTACAAATTAGAGGCGGTTGTTAGAAGTATATAAATGGAATGATTAATTTAAAAATATTTACAGTTAAGTGTGGCCTGACCTGTAACATTTATTTTCCCTCTGTCATCCTAGGAGGTCTCTATTCAAAGTCTGAGTTTATACACTCAAAATAGCCGTGAATTCCCCTGAACTGCAAAGACACCTAACTCAAATATTGATGTGGGTGGGTACACAGGGGGCAAGATGGGACTGGAGACCGCCATTTAAGGGTTTCAAAACTAGTTTTTTGTTGCAAGCTCCAGAGATCCCAATGCTACATAGTTTTCTTTCCAGCTATGCTAATGGTTTACTACCTAAACAAAGCCTCTCATTTTCAAAACGGCATTGAGATATAACGGCATGTTTTCATATGGAAACATGTCCAGTATGTTTCAAATCTCTTCCCACCCAGAAATAATAAAAAAAAAAAAAGAAAAAATGAAAAATGACATTTCATATCAAATTTAGTAACCAAGAAAGAATGTGAGGAGTCTCTCTCTTTAGAGGAACAGAAGAAAACTAACTGCTGGTGACAGGGAGCACAAAGACTGCTGCTGCAAATTAGCACATGTCGAAATTTCAAGGGTATCTTCTCTCACGTGTTTCATTAAACACAGGATTCAGGGCTGCACACTACCACATGGGAATTCAAGCTGCAGTAGTAACTTCTAAGACATTTTTATCTTCAGCAGGAGATGTCCTGAAAATGTAATACTGACTAATTAAAATAAACTACTTTATTACAATATGGACTAAACCCATGAATGTTTAGGCTTTTCCAGTTGTGAAATGTTAGTATTCAGGGAGCAGAGGTCTTCAAGAGCTTCTTCAACTGCTCTTATTTTCAACAGAAATCATGACAGCTAAATGTGATATAAAAAATTGTTTCTGCATTTCACCAACACTACCCTTTTGTAAAATACTTGCATTAATGGTTTTATTTTCAAAATGACTATTTTCTGCACATGCACAACCTCTCAGGTTGAGGCATGTAATGACTGTCTCATTCAGAAATTTACATAAAGCTACCATCTAGAGAAACAGTATTGTTTTAAACCTAAGATGCCCAAAAATCCAAACAAGTTTAATCTAACAAACAAAACAGAATATTGGAAGTTTAAAAGGAGATATGCTCTGAGCGTGTACTTGCAGTAATTTTCAACAGCTGCTAAGAAGTGAATGAGTACTAAAAGGTCACAATTATTTCCAACTGCTTACATGCCTACAAGCAGCCCATAGCTGTTTTGAATCTAACACCACATGTGTGTCTCATGTGCACTTTACTGGTACTCCAATACCAATGTTTAAATACTGTTTAAAAATCGAAGTTAGCTCTCCATCAACACCACAGATGCCTCTCCAGTTCTTGAGCTCTGAGAGCTCATGAAGTCCAGAAGAAGGGAGTGGTGGTATTCCAATTGGCCAGCCTCCTCTTCTATGGCTGGTAAAACTCTCACACAGCTTAAAAACACAGAGAAGAGAAAAAACTAATTGTGTGCATTCTCTTTAGGGGACAAATATGTCAATCACAGGACCGAAGGCTCGGGCTGCTCGAGGCCGTGTGTTGCTAGGGAAAGGCTTTCCCTGCTATTTACTGAGCTCCTTTTCAGCTCCCAGAGCCCGGCCAACCCTTGTTTTCCACAGACAGCAGCGAGAACCGGCAGGGAGCGGCACAAAGGGCCTTTGAATAGCTCCTGTTCCCCAGCACCGCTCTCCTCCTCCTTCAGACACCGCCCTGACCTGTGCCTACCGCGGGGCAGGGACGGGCAGCACCTTCCCTGCCTGAGGAGGAAAGGCAGAGCCATTCTGGCTGCCGGAGAGCCTGAGCTGCACACAGCAGCCACAGGTGTGTGTGTGTGTGTGTGTGCTGGGAGGCGTCCATCACTTCACAGCAGCAGGCAGCAAGGCACGGGTTTGATCCCAAACTGACAAAAGGCAGCTTTTTGACTCCTGACACACCTGAAAATTTATTCGTGCTGTCACTTAGGAGCTGAGCACAGAAGTTCCCCGCCTATCAGTTTGCATCATTTTGTTTCTACGTAACGAATTTAGCATTAAAAACATTTTTAAAAGCCTTTTAAGACAGTCTCAATTTGCAAAAATACTTCTGACATCTGCAAATATTGCGTAAAAATATACATCCAACAGATTTTAATTTTTTAATCAATTCCTTTAGCCATAGCAACTTCAGTTACAAAAGATTAGTGGATTCTCAGTAAATTATGAAAATCATGCAACACACTGCAGTTTCTTTTACCTACTCTAGAATAACAGAAGTGATGATAATTTGACTTTTTTTTTTAAATGTGGTCACATAATTTTCCAGTGCAATCACCCAGAACAATTCAAACATACAAAAGTCTTGTTTTAATTATTCATCATAGTTGGGGGGAAAAAAATGGAACCTGAAGCTGAAGTGCCAAAGAAAATTAAACCAACTTCATTTTTGAAGATATTCACCTTTTGGGCTTTGGGAATTAATCACATACCTACGTTAAGATCAGTATTTCTCATCCAGATTTTGACAAATAAGAACCACCTATTTTTTGTAACATATTAATATGAACTCTGTTTCTTATGATATTCCACTGTATATGAGATTTTACTCTGCTAGGTTTTAAGACCAGATTACAAATACTTATTATTGAAAATTGAGTACATCAGTAGTAAAAAAAAAATAGCAAAAAGAAAATTTAGTATTGAAAGTATTCCTAGTGCTTGAAAAAAAAAATCCTTTACATTTTGATAAAAGATGCCAAATTGCAAGAAAAATGCCATCCTGTTATCCACCAATTTGCAAATTATGTTTATAACATAGAGAACTTTCCTAAAACTTGTTAAATTAAAAAAACCCAACCAAACAAAAAACCCCAAAGAACAACTAAAAAATCACCCCAAACTGATTGCTTCGCCCCCCGCTTTAATAAAACCATGGCTTTTATAAGAAGTGTTTTCTGGAATGTGCAGTAAAGCCGGCACATTTACCCCCGCACCGAAGACTATTCAGATGCCATGCACATATAACAAACTCTAGAAATTTTGTATATATGTGGGCCATGTTTCAGAACTCTCTCACAAGCAAGTACAGTTTATGACAGCTCACATACAGAAATGAGACCGTGGTACAGCAAACATCATTCTCTGCTCAGAAGGTACTGGGATCATGAGGTATCTGACTAGAGACTTGCCAAAATAAAGGATTGGTTAACCTGTCTGGAAAATCCCCAAATAAAATACTGACCAGAATTTTTTCATCTTTTTTTTCCTAAAATCCTACATTACTAAAACAAACTATTATAATTTTTTTCTATATAATATTTGAGCCTCTATGACAAGACAATTAAGTTCTTTAAGTGTAATCTTCTGTCCTAGAATGAGAGAAGTATGTATCAGGCCTATCTTAAATAATTGATTTGACCATTCTTCCCTGCTGTTCTACACACTAATTTAAAAATCTGCCTCCTCAGCAGACACAGACACTAAAGTAACCATTTAGCAGGACTCACAGTATAAATTTGATCAAGTTTCACTGCAAGTTAAAGCCTATACTGGGACAGAAATATTCAAGACCTCTGTGCTTCTCTTTGTTGCTGATCATTGCATGTTTTATAGTGTTGCCCCTGAACAGCTTGCTACAGACTCTGGATATTAGACCAAAACTTCATTTAATGGTTTTCCTTTTTCATTTTTTAAGCAGCTGGGTACCTGAACTGTGCTGAAACAAGCTGCAGCCACTGAGCCATCCTAGATCAATGCTGTCATGTCATGCTCAGGAAACCATTCTTGACAGGATACTCCTGCAATATTTCTATGAAGCATCTCCCTGTAGCTTCTAACTAACCTTAAATGCCAGATGCATATTGTAGGACCTTTGCAGAGAACAAGTAATGTTGGTATTAAAAATATCAATCCACCCTAAAAACACCAACATGTTCCTGGGGTAACTTCACTTCTTCCTATATATTCCCTACCAGTTCCTTGCCCTTCATTTTCACTCCATTGCATTGATACAAGATTCCCACCTGCTTTCTGAATGATCCTTGAGTCCCATTAAACAAGTAACACTGTCCCATTTTCAGATTTCTGACTCAATTCTGCACATCATGCTGTTTGAATATTGTTCAGACACTCTGGTCCTCTGAACATTTATTAGTCTAATCCAATTTTTAGGAGAAACAAATTTAGACTTAGATGTTAGAAATATGTAGAATTAAGTTGTCTTTCAGAGACTGCAGAATTATACTTTTGTATTGTAGTAGACAAGGTGCACAACCACAAGCAAAAGCAGCTTAAAATACATTTTTTACTACAAGACAAATCACCTTAGTGCCTCTTAATCTCCTGAGCCTCAGAATCTCATGAATATTTCAAAATAATACCTAATTCACACAGTCTCTAATTTTATGGACTATATTCTTATACACAGCACTTTGCAATAAAAACCTCCCTTAATGTGTGTAAAAACTTATACGTAGGGAAAAAAAATCTAAAACCAGAAAAAGTTACATGATGTGGCTGAAAAATTAACAAGCAAACCTAAAAATGATGAAAATTTTTGAACACTCGTAGTAACTGAAGAATTTTCATTCACTCAGCATTAATGGGAAGAGACAAATGAAGTTGTTTTCCTTAAGCCAAGGGGAATAAGGACAACAAAGGTACAAAAGGTATGAAAAGCAAGGCATATAATTCTGAAGCAATTCAAATGAATGGACAAATTAATGGAATTTTGTTTCCAGAATGTGCAAAAGGAAGTTGCTGTGCATCTGTGCATGACTGAGTTCAGAAAGCCAAGACTTTGAAAAACAGAGGATGGAATGGGAATCAATCAGACAGACAACTTAGGGAAAATAATTTCAGAGGAAACAAGTTCAGACAAGTTTACCTAGCAAATAAACCAGTCGATTCCAGAATGCAAAAAATTAAAATGCCATCCTTAAGACTTTTTCCCAGGCTACAAATTAGTTCAGGTTGATTAGGCTGAGGTTTTACATTGCTGTCAAAGGAGTCAAAAGTTATTTTTCAAGATGTAAAAAGCCTCTCAACTGGCATTCCTGTGGTACTTTAAGCCAATTTAGACAGTGGTGGTCACAGTCCTACTCTTTCCTTACTGCTGCTCTCCTGTACCCATCACTGGATCCAGGACTGAACCATGCCAACCTGCTCATCTGGCAACACTTCGTTTTTTCTCAACCCATATATTTTTCTGCCAGGTTACAAAACTGAAAGAGCTCACTGCAGAGTCACCAGTAAGGGAGGAGAGACTGATGGGAGCTGACACCTCAGTGTGCCAACTGACTCAATTCCATATGGAATGGGGAGTCTCAGTCTTGCTAATTCTGAAGCCCAGCCGTTTAATCTTCTTTTCTAATTGGAAACCCCCACCTGACAACTAAAAGATATTTTTTTCATATTAAAATATTCCATTAATATTTTTCTTATTCCTCATTCTCCTATACATTTTTTATAGTTTTTGCCCATTTTTTCACGTATAATCATTCTCCTTTCTGTCTTTCTTCTCTCTTGATGCCAGCCTTCAGTGAGAAATACTATTACAGCTTCTCTTGGGCAACTGTGCTGATCAGTCTCCTCTAGGTTAGCCTGAAACTATGAGAAGTGTGTTCCTCCATTTGTAGATTTGTTAACTCAGAGAAATGGCCACAATCTCAACCATCTACCTACTATTTTAAGTACACACATTCGTATTTTGCAGAGATCTTTGAACCTTGGTATTTGCAATCCATCTTCTAAAAGCACTGAAAAAACGCATTTCAAGCCTCTAAAAATGTCATCATCCTAAATGGGCAATTCTAACACCTTACACCAGCATCTTTAAATCCGTAGCTGTTAAATAGTGCATCCAGTACTTACAAAGCTCCATGCTAAGAAACTTAAAGTAATGCTTGGTTTGATAGTGTGAGGACTCCACAAAAATCAATTTCCTCATTGATATTTTTCCCTTTTTGTGTATTACAACCTTCTATAGAACCACCCCAAGTGAGAGTTGCTGATTTTCTTTAGCCAAGAATTGTATTACTTAGATTATGCATTTTGTTTTCATGTCTCTGCATGCAATGTTAATTTTAGCATAACAGTATATAAACACTTCTGACCTGGAGTTCAGTTACCTACAATACACATGCAAAGAACCTGCTGTCAGAAGTTTACAAGTTAGTAAGTGAAAAAATTGCAGAAGGAAACAAACTGCTGGAATCTGAAGATCAAAGGCAAAAGTAACAATGCCCCAGCAGAAGCAGAATTAAATGGAGACTGGATAAAAATACTTGCAAGAGAGGTTATTAGAAAAGAGGGAGTGCCCAGAGAAGAAACAGCTGCTATCCCTACTGGTCTAGCAGCATGCACATTTCTTTGATTCTCTGGATTCCTGGACCAGCAGGAGCCAAGAACCCTCAAAATATAACAAATTAAACACAGAGATCAAGTACTTTGCATAGCTTCCCCCTTCTTCCCCACTACGGTATTCCCACCTTTCCTGTGTGCATATCCCTGACACTTCCTCTGTGGTCTCTGGTGCTGGGTGAGACATTCAACAAGGTGATACACCTCTCCAAAAGCCCCAGAAAATTTTTGAGTTCCTTTTCTAGCGCTTAGAAAAATAAAGTCATTGCACAGAATAGTCTGGTAAGTGCTTTTTTATGATATCCATCCACAAATTAATTAGCCTGCAGCTTCATCATTCAGGATTGAAGCAGAAGGGGACTTCTGCTTCCATTATGACACAACAGGCTCATCACAAGTCATGAGAACACACTTTAAAATTAAAATTAGATTCAGATCTAAGCAGGCTCATCTCAGTTTTACCAGACTTTTTTTCTGTATGCCATACTTTTAGATGATAAAATGATAAGGTTTTTCCTACACTGCTCACAAGGTAAAGGACAGACTATCTCTCAAATGAAATATCCATGTTCCATCAGGTAACTTGCCTGATGTATATTTTCCTGAACTCTGGAGAGGGATGTTTGTCATGTGACCAATCAATAAGTTTTACGTTGTGAAAATCCTTCATTTAAAAAAAAAAAAAGAGTGAAATACTAGGCAGACATTCCCGCCTTCCTCTTTCACAGGCACTGCAAAACTAAATTCCAACTGTGTAGCCCAGATTCAGTTATCAGTAATCTTTAAATATCCCTATCTCAACATCTGACCCAGCCAAAAAATCCCACCAGTTTAAGCTTCTCCTGCACTCCCACTGCCACTTATTTTCACCTCAGTTTTGCAAGTCAAGCAGAGAGAAGAGGGAGAACACGCAAAATGTGATAAAATATAGGTTCCAATCAAGCACCATAACCCATGGAACTACAATTTTAAAATGCAGAAAAAAATCCCAGAGTGTGAGATCTGAAAACTCTAATACCAATATATAGCTTTTTATTTTTTCAGAATTTTTTACTACCTGATTTCTGTAAATAGCATCAATTTGCAGAGGTGTTGTAAGGTACTGGAACTAAGGACCTAAGTGATGTACTCAGTTCAACCCAGTATTCCAAAGGGTCCCCTCTGTAACATTGCCTTTCTACATATTTTTTAATGCTGATAATGTCCTTTAATCATTTAGCAAACCTCTTATGTACCCTCAGAGTGTAGAAGTTTTTGTAGTTTCAGTTTCTCAAGCCGCTTCACAAACACTTCGATAATATTTTGATTGTAAATATTTATAAATATTATATTATAAAATTTTGCATTCCAGTAACTCATCTAAGAAGTAAGAACGTATGGGGGTGGGGATCAGGTCTGATGGAATCAATTCCCTGACAGTATTTCTCAAAGTAACTTTAAATGAACAGTTAAAATTTTGATATTAGTAAGAGTAAATGCTGCTCTTGTTCTCTTCTAATTTCTTGGGAGATATTTCTAAAGTTTCACAGAAACAGTGCCCCGAGGCTACCAAACAGCTTCAGCTGGATCATTAGTAACAGTTCAGGAATTTGTTAGAACTTAGCAGCTGTTCAACCACTGAATCACCAGCACGAATTTACTATTTTCCTTTGCTAATTTACAGGATTCCTGCTAGTGATGTAAGATTATATCAAGGAGCTCTAACCGTATTTTTATGGCTTTAAACGAAAGTTAAAATTACTGCCATTACGGCAGTACTGCTCTCTTTTTAATTAGTTCCACCTCCACATCCTAATACTTATGATGGGTAAAGATTTGAGATATGTACTAGAAAGGATCACAAGGCGACACTTAAGCCTTAAGCTATATAACCAATATCAATTATTTTGGAGAAAAATACTGCATACTGTTTCAAGTATGACATGTCCTTGAATATACACTTTTAAAGCTAGCATCAAAGTATCCAGGCACGTCTCATCTTCCGTGTTTCTTTAAGATACCCGATCTAGGCGGCCGGGAGAACACGAACACATGCTTGCAAAACACGGCCATCAGTTCTTCCCAGCCTACTACAGCTGACTTCTGGAGCACAGCTGAAGGTTAAACAAGCATAAGTGATGTTCATCACTTGAGGCACTTGTGAAAGCACCAAGTCCATCTTCTCACATTTCAATAGCATCGGTGCTGACAAAGGAGTCAGCGGGTCAAAGCCCAGCTCCCTTTAGAGACAAGGCAGGCAGGCCTGAGCTGGGAAAACATTTACATGTGACCCGAGAAAAAAAACAGTTTGAAGGGCCACAGGACCTTATTTGTTTTCCGAAGAAACCTCAATGCCCTCCCTCCCCTTTCAGAAGCAGATCTGACAAGTGTTGTAATAAATATTACATTCACAGAGGAAAGTTGAAATCAATAGCAGGTTAATGTTTATTGAAACAATACAGAGAACCATTTTTAATAGCATTACTTGAAAATAGATCTAATCTAGCAAAGGAAATTCAATTTATGTTTAGAGCAATCAGATGTTGCTTTTTACTTCGGGGATTTGTTGCAAACTATGTCTCTCAAAATGTGCTTACTGTACTGTATTTAGCAGAAACAGTTTAGCCTTAATAAGCTGATAGTCTGCAAGGGAGCATGGATCAACTTATTCTCATTAAGAACGTAAGCAGCTTTCTAACAGCCTTCTTTGCTGTTCAGCCCAAGCCAGAGAAAGCAGGGATCTCTCCTCTAAACCCCGTAATTTATGAGTTTATTCAAACTCGCCAAATTGCTTTAAGTAAACGCCTCTTATATTTGAAAATTCCCATGGCAACTCATTTAGTTTGGCAGGAAGGCAGACCCAAATTCAATCCTTTTATCCTCCTGCTAAACCATTACAATGGTAATTCTGCTCTGACACTCTGAAGAGACTGCTAATTACTGCACTGGGTCCCCAGACAGATTCGCCATTCAGATTAAAATGGTGAGCGCGGCAGAGAGCGGCAGCAACACCTTTGTGCGCAGGAAGGGATGTGCTCTCACATTTCGGCTCGGTACCAGAGAGGCTCCAAGACTGCGAAGACAAAGCATCTCCTATCCACTAAGTCATGCAGAACAAACACCGAGGAAGGCAGAAAGCCAGCGGAATGACAGCGAAGGAGACAGCCGAACCACGAACTTCAGCGTGTTGACTACTGAACATATTTAGTCACCTCTCAAATGAAATTAATAAATCTTGTTATTGCTATTATATACCGCATGTAGTAGCCTAAACTACAGCTCAAGGACCTATATAAAATGCTACTGAGTATTGTGTCATTATATTCCATGTGCAAGACTCCAATGCCTGCCTGCTATGACAATGTCCCAATTTTTAAAAAGCCACCCAGGCCCTTTTACAGCGTTTTTTTTTTGAGAAGGGGACGTGCCGATTTTGTAGCAAAGCTTTTTTCGCCCTCGTCATTTTTAATCGAGAAAAGTGAAGGAAACTTATGACTGCACCCTTGCTCTTTTGCCCTAGCTGCTCCCTCTGTCACTGAAATGAAAACAGCAGCTCAGTGCTGAAGAGAATAAACATTTGCTGTCTCTGGACTAACAGTGTATTGGAAAAGCCTAAACACTGGTTTAACTCATCCTACAGCAAATGAAAATGGTGGTCTGTCCTCCAAAAAATTAATTTTAGCCTGTTTTGGTCATACCACCATTTCTTTTAGAGCAAGAACACTCATAGAAGACATTACAACAACTTTTCTTCCTTTTTCCAAATGAAAAATTAACAAAACTAGTTAAAAAACTGAATGTGCAAAAGTAAGACACATTCTTAGAAAGTCACTCAAAAGGGAAGGAAGTCAACTTTTAAAATGTCAGAGATCAAACAATGCACTTAATTTCAACATGTATCACCTGATTTCTCTTTTAACCTGAAGCAAACAGCTAACATCTCATACTTGTTTTTTCAAAGAATGACTTTAAATTGTGCAGTAGCTTGATTCATTAACATTTGAGAAGTTAAGCTTTCACTTAAAAAATTACTGAGATATTCTAAACCAACTGCATATTTGTTTTAAGAACAGATTTAGTTCTAAAATCCTATATGCAATGGCAAACTAGAAGCCCAAAGACAATTTCATCATAGAACATTTCTAATGAAATGCAGCCGTACTGTTAAAAACATCATTAAAAAGTAGGCTGACTCATCTAACAAAGCAGTTAGATCCATCTGGCCCAATTAGTGAAGCAGACTACAACTTCTACCAACACAAAAAACAACCCAAACCAAAAACCAAACCTAAAAAACCGAAACAAAAAAAAACCCACAACAGAACAACAACAACAACAACCAACACCATCACAAAAAAAAAAACAAACCCCAAACCAAAACACAACAAAAAAAGCCCAAATAAAACAATCCAAAAAACTCCCTCATATATTGCTTCATCTGGCCTCTACATGCAATTCATTCAGTGGTTTATAAGGATGCTGGTTTGCACCAAACAACAGGTACAAACAATCTAACGATGTACTTTCATCTGAGATGTAAGGAGCATTTGAGACAAAACCATACTGATGCATTAATTATGCCTGCCCATATATTATACTTGCCAGGTCTATTAATTTTTTCATTAAGTGCCTATTGGTGTCCTAGGTAAGGTTTTCACATACCTGTTGAACATTCAATGCATCTCATACTGCACATACAGTGTGAATCTATTTGTATATTACATGTGAGACACTACCTATGCATATTAAATGCAGTATGGCCCCAATGCTTGATACAAATTCTACAGAGAAATGAGTGCTACTCCTATCCTACCCAAGAACAGTTCAATATCAAATTTCAACTACAGAAATATCGCTCATCTCCACTTAAATAAGAGTTATTGCCTGGTGTTATTACTTATACTTTAATAAGGATAAAATAGTAACTTTCATTTTGGGGTTTCTGGTAATTTTTTTCAGGTTTAAGCCTGTACCATCCACTTGTATTTGGCAGTTTACAAATAGAAAGAAGCTCCTTTGCCCTACTGTGATGGTAAAAACACAGGCTACCATCCAGGCTGCTTTATCTTGCTTTGCCATTTGAAAACATTTCATCAGCCCATCTGGACAGCACAAGAAATCTCTGTATGGCTTCATAGTTTGGATTGTAATAAGTTTGTTCCTTTGCTTTTTTGGCTACCCCATGAGCCACCAGAAAACAACAAAAAATTTGGTTTTGCTTTGGTTTTGATAATGAAATTATTCAGTAAAAAGGTTCAAGTCACCCTTACTATCAACTGTACCCCCAGTTTTACGCCTTCTGGAAGCTCCTATTTCAATTCCTAAGACACAGCATACTGTCAGTCTTACTGGGGAGAGGAAGGGGTGTCTCAAGAATAAGGAAATCCAACTGGTTTATCTGAAGATAACCAGCAACTAACACAGCAGAAGGTTTTGTGCAAGTCAATACATAAAACTGTTGAGTGTGAGGTCTGGATGTTAACTACAGAGTGACAGACTAGCTCATACAGGATTTTACAAATTCTTCTCCTAAAACATCTTCCAGAAAAGGCTTCAGGACTCAGCAAGGATTCAGAAGTACCAGCTGCTATGCTTTGCTGCAAGCAGTGTATTTTAAACAAGGCAAAACAGAACAAATATTGTGGAAAGGTGATGGGGAGTTTACAGAAGCAATTTTGGAAGTAGCTTCCTATACTTCCAAAAAGCAAGTGTGGATAGATTAATGAAACAACAGTTCTGGAGTAAGGTCATCACTACTGAGATGAGAAGCAATTTCACTTGCATCAGATCCTTCAGGATTTGAAGAGTCTCTCAAAGCAGAATGATACTCGGGGTTTAATACATTTTTCTCCCTTTTGCAGAACTTGCATCTACAAAAAAAAAAGACAGGAGAACCATGCTCTGACTAGCACTCCTAAGATGCTGAACCTTGGGTATCAAGAGAAAAGAAGAGCTCTGCACTGCACTAAGTACTTCACATAGGAAGCAGAACTGAGACTTAAATCATCATCAGATCTATTTATACTTCTGAATCAACGAACACTGACACAAGTGAAGGCACTGGCACAGGTACCAATCTCCCTTTTCCAAGAAACTATGTGGAAAAACTCTTAAACCCTGCAGGCTTTCTAGATGGTGCCTTTTTTGGTCTCTCTTAAATCTGGGTTATGCAGCACTCAGGACAGACACTGTTCTCTGCCATAAATGTAACACATCCACGTGCTTTTGAGAAAAAGAAACTTTAAGCACCAGAAACACAAAAAGACTCTTGATAAAGTTAAGGGAGTATAGATATAAGCCTAGGGTCAAAGAAAGAAAAAGAATTGGTCTAATTAGTCAGACATCTAAAGGATGCCACAACAGTAAAGTGCAAAGGTAACTGTACAGAAAATCACTTAAAAGACAACTTGGGAAAAAAAATTCTCCCAGAATCCACACTAAACCCTTATTTCTATGCTTTTAACTGTAATATTTACTTGTTTGGATATGTAACATATGCTATTAATACTAATCTTTTAGAGCAATATGGACATGTTTAATTTCTATAAACACAACTCTCAAACTAATTCTTTTTCTGAAATTACTTTTTTTTTTTAATCATAAGTAACAGGATGACATTATGAAGAAAAAACTGATTTTTTCTACTCTCTACATAAGCTTGCCTAGAAATACAAGCTGTTTGGAGAAGCCAAAACGTCACAAGTTTACTGTTCTTATGCCAGTTAAGGTTCCCTGCTAATAAACTGTTTTAATTAAACAGGATTCTACTTGGACATTTCAGTGGAAAAAATTAAAGTAAAAGCAAAGCTTGTTAAAAAAACCACCAAACCCGAAGTGATTGATACGGAAACACTAAAAGAAGTAATTTTATTTTTCCCCTCATGATTCTACTGCACACACTTCCATCAGAAAGAGTCTGCTGAAGCTAGCAAGAGAAGCCATGCCTTAAATTTCAGGTGCTTTACACTAAGTGACATGGAATCATATAGTCTCCTAAGTTCCCCTGAACCTTAACATTCTACTGAAAGCCTATGTGTGATTCACATTTGAAGAAAATTGACTAAATGGAAATAAATAAAACGAGCACTGAAGTATGTTGGGGATTATGTCTCAACTACATCATCACAGATGTTGCCTTAGCAAAGATTTCTGAAGTTTCCAAGCCAATTTGAGACTTTTAGTAAAAGTCACTTCCCAGATTTCAAACATAAACCACAGATGCAAAAAAATTCTGCATCTTTCAAGTTCTTAGAGGTAACCTGGAGTAAGATTTTTAGAAGAGTCTGTACACTTCAGATGTACAAAGCACTACTAATCTTAATGGGATCTTGTTACTGAAGCCACATAGGATCTTTTAAAAAAAATCCTACAGATAGTAGTGAAAAAAAGTATTATTTAAAAATTACTAACATCTGTATGTTGAAATGCTACAAACAGATTACTTTTTAACACTGTAAATATACTGAATATAAAGCATGACATAATAAGAATATATTGTGCTATTTGTCAGCTTTAGTGTCTTACATGCTTCATTTTCCAAGCACTGCAGAATGATTTACATGGAAACAAGGGATGACATTTTCTCTTATGACACTGGCAGAGTTCCTTTAAGGCTGTCCAGTTGAGCAGAACTTCTATTTCATTTTGCACAACTGCTAATCTTCCCAATTAATTTGTAAGGAAGGCAAGACATATAATTTAATGTCTAGTTTACCTGCAGCACAAAGGCAACATAGCTGAAGATACATATATAATGTTAACAAGTTCCTTCACAAAAAATATTTTGGCAATACAGAGAATTTAGGTTTATGCAACACACACAAGAAAATTATTTTGAACGGATTCTAAATTGAAATCAATGAAGCCACTTATTAGCACAACTTTTAATGAACACCAAGAACCTTCAGAGTCTCCCCTGCAATCTCCAATACTACAGGAAAATAAACACTTTGCTCATTCTTCTGTCTCCAAGAACCACCTCTAAAACTGCAGATAGCTACAAAAGAAAGCGCATTCCAGTAATGACCTCTCACATATTGACTGTTAAGCAAACATTTACCTCTCAGAGCATTTAAAAAACCAGTATGGTGCTCTCACCACATTTTACAGATGAAAAAGTTAAAGTTTATTTAATGTACCCTTGCAATCGTAGGAGAAAACAAGTGTTTCTATGACCTGATGTATTTTAAAAGCCTGATTTTTTAATTTTTATCTTTCTTGAATCTGATTGACCTTTGGATCATTAAAAGTAAGAGATTTCCCTAAAGCTGTCCTTGCTGCTGAGTAATAAAGTATCTCTTTGAAGAGTTCTCCACCATCCTCTAGGAGAGAAGGTGAAATATCAAGTATGACTAAGGGAGCCCCATCCACAGCCCAACCACCTTCTTTGGAAATTAACCAGTAACTTCAGAAATTACTACTGAAAGGCAAATATAAGCTTTGCTCTTGCAGGCAGTGAGAAAAAAACAGTGTTCTTCTCAACACTGTATCAATAGTCCATCTGTTCCAAATGCCAGGATACCATTAACTGACAAATCAGATTAGCACAGGATCACCATATATACTATAGTGGGTTCAAACCAGGAGAAATCCAGACTCACCTCTTAGCTCCCATGGTCTTTCAGAACTTATCTTCCAAGGTAGAACAAGTTATTCTATTCCTGCAAACTACTTTTCTGCACAATATATGAAGATTTTATTATTTATTTATATTCTTCATATTATTTATATGAAGATTATTCAAAACATCTGATGTCTGTTGGTAGTAATGATTTTGACTGTTAATTCTAACAAACTAAATAAGCAAGCCTTATTTTAAAACTTCCCTTTTAAGACCCCAGAAGCTACAGATCTGCTTATTAAAAACTGAAACCTCAGCATAGCAGACAAAAAAATAAGGCCACCTGCTACCTAATATCGCCAAAAGGCTGAACAAGAAGTGGAATTGCCCACTTCCATCATCACAGCACCCAAGTACCCATGTGAATATTTGACAAATCCCCACTCCACCTTCCAGTTCCATTTCACCTGATGTGTCATTTGCTTGCTTTACTACAACTGTATCAGTATAGTTACTAGAGCTGCCAAGACAGTCAGGGTAGTCTAAGTTAAAATTCCGTTTTCAAACTAGGACACAAGCCAGAGAATGAAAGAATCCTAAAGATTCTAAGATGAGGGCACAACAATGCATGCAATTACATGACTGAAAATTACTACTCATGAAAACTGCTTCAAATGATCATAAGACAGCCAGCTCCCAATAGTGGTTTTGGGGCTTTGATTTTTTCAGTCTCATGAAAAAGGATTTGTAATGCAATGTACCATTTTGGAGGCTGTAGCAAAGTACCTATCAAAGGCTAGAATTATTTATTTATAAATAAGGCAGCTGAAATTCTTCGTATCTACAACTGTGTTTGGTCACATAGAAAACCTCACATATTCCAATCCATTTATACAAAGCTGCAATATCAAAGGACTGGACATAATACTAGAGACCTCTGATTTCGTTAGATTTGCTGGTGTTGATCCAGTACTTCCAAATGACTTGGAATAGAAAACACATTTCACTTTACAATAAAAGTTCAAACTGATGAACATAATTTACTACATAAACAGATGTTGTGAAAACATTAAAAATTAGCTAATAATAGTAATGCAGAAAATATAGAAGGCAGTGCTGTTTTCATTAAGCTATCTCTATTAAAAAGTAAGCTTGATAGAAAGGTAGGGCTTTTAAAATACTTATTTAAATATAGAAGATATAAGATGAAAAAATTATAAACCCTATACCATTTCCAACAACACACAAGAAATATAATATACCACTTGATGGAATCTTAAATGCTTTTCCTTATTAACTATTTTCCAAGCAAAGCAACTTTCCAGTAAGATGTCATCTAATCACTTTCCAGGATGGTTTACCCCTCTCCAATTTAATGTAAAGTGTGTTACAAATGGCCAAAATCATATAAGCTATTTAACATAATCGGCTTCAATCTCTTATATCATGCCCACCTATGTTTATCCTGCTAACAATATCTATAACATCCCTGTATTAAAGTCTTAGCCTATAAACTATTTATGAAAGAAAAAAGAAACCATATTACTCCTCCCACTGAAAGCTCAGGTATTTCTGTACTGTTTAAAAATAGAAACACTTAAGTTTTCTATTGAATAGTAGGCGAAAAACTCTTGGCACTCTTCCAGAGGTTAGAATTTTCTGTCTGATGTCAAGATAGAACAATGTAGAGCAACTGTATGACTGTAAATCAGCAGTCAGCATTAAACCACAGATGTCTATATGACAAGCTGAACTTTTGCATAATTAGAAATCTAGATTTCAGAACTAACACTAGCAACAAAGAATGCTTTAAATGGCTGGAAAAGGGAAATGTTTACTGGTACTTTACTATTGTTTCACACACAAAAATCTTTGCAATCTCTAAGATTGTTCCAGAATCCACTCCAAGGTGACTCATGCATGAAGTGATCTGATCTCCTTAATATGGTCTGGTTAGTGATAAGCGTTAAAATGTGTTAAAATTGTGGGATAACAAATTCCTACTCTTTATGCTACATCTCCTCAGGAATCACAATTCTACAATTACAATTTCTTTCACTTAGGTATAAAGTTGAGACTTCAAAAAGAAAAATCAATCAGCCAAAACCCAACTGTAACTAGAAATGAAGGATTTGTCATCATCTTCATTAACATGGCCAAACAAGGAGAACTGTAGCTTGATCATCTGTTTTTTGAGTAAGTGGAGAAATGCTTTAACAAGACTTTATATAAATATCTCAACTTACATGTTCTGTTCCAGGACCATCCACAGAAAAACAACAAAAAATATGGAAGAAGATACAAAAAGAAAAAACTACTAGAGGAAGCCCTGGGAAAATAGCCAAGACTAAAGGGCAAATTATAAAAATGGGATGAAAAATTTAAAAAGTTACAGGTACAACAAAAATTACCAGAATAGATCAATACCCTTTTTTCTTCTACAACTATGTCTACCAAAAAACCTAATAGATTAGGCACATTTCTGAAAGACACACAAAACCCATGCAGAACCCAATCAGAGCTCCTAATCAATCCATGCATAATCCCACTTTGGAAGAGAATGTCCCTACTGAGTTTCAGGCAACAGTGTGTCTTTGTTACTATTTGAGAAGAGACTACTTTCTACGTTTCCCAAGGTCTTTTCCAAAAACTTGATCTACCATTTCTCAAGTTAGACATTTGTAACACCTTAAATAAAAAAAGGCAGACTGGTGGAGAAGAAAAAAAAAGAGATGGCATTCAACAGTAACTGTACATAGGCACAGCTAACTAATTTCCTTGGGTTCTAGAAGTCATTAAAGATGTCCTGAAGAAGATTTAGAGAAAACACCTGGATTAAGATGTTTAGAAGTAACTGCTGGAGAAGCTTCTTTCTCCCATTAGTATAAGAAAAGTTAGATGGAGAAGAATCCCTATGAACTGCAACCTAAGTTATAAGCTATAAAACTAGACATATTTACATAGTTATATTTGATCATGACTTTGTGCCCAAATTTGTTAAACAATCAACTGAAACGTGAGGGCACAGATCATCATAACTTTGTAGTTACCATTTAATTATTTGTCAACTTTCTGAAAATGGAAAGCTGAAAACAAATTTATAATCATTATATAAACAGCACATTTTACATGTCTTTTCAAAATTATTCTCATCATAGAATAACAGAATGATTGACCTCGGAAGGAACCTCATGGGACAATCTAATCCTCATCCCAGAGCAGGTTCCAGGTGGGTTCTGAATGCCTCCAGAGAAGGAGACCACACAACCGCTCTGGGCAGCCTGTTCCAGTGCTCTGTCACCCTGAACAATATTCTGATGAACAATTCTAATTTTCTCCTTTGTACTAAGACAATAATTTCGGAAGAGTGGACAAATGTAGCAAAATTTAAACTAGATTTACCTCAATTCAGTTGAAAATCATCAAGACATGTTGTAGTAAATATGGTCTCAACAAAACATTTCCATTCAACAGATATTATTTTGGTGGCAACAAATCACTAGTCTACAGAGTTTACATCACAGTAGACAATGATGGACAGAGCTACTTTTCACTTGCAGCTGGCCCAAAATAATTTTGTTAATATCAATGCAAACACTAAAGTTGAACACTGCAGTGACATATCAATTACAATATGTGAACATTTCCCATGTGAATTGGTGTAAGAAGTTCTTGTTCTCATTTTTAAAACTCAGACTTGCATGACAGACTAGACATCCTGGACAGTGGAAGACACAAAAAGGAACCTTAACAGTCCTCTATTGTTTTGCACTGCCATAATCAGAAATTCACTGTAGCACGATATTTTACTCTCACACTATTTGCTGGTGAACACATCCACTTGCAGTTCTACATAAATTTATTTAAGGGTGATCTGCTGCACTACCATTTGTCCCTATCTGCCTGTTCTCATGCCATCCATTCTGTCAGTGCTAAACCAGGCCTGACTCTGTAGCAAATCCTTCAGGGAGGTTCAGCTCTCCACCAAATGGACTCCCCGCACCCTCAGAGGAAGGCCAGGGCTTTCTGATGCAAAACAGGAGCAGGAACAGCAAATCATGAAGGAATGGCAGGAGTGCAGCAGCCCTCAGCTCATAGAGCCACGGAAACATTAAGCCTGCTTCATGCTACTAAAAATAAGGTGCTATCACCTCTCCCCCACATCAAAAAGTTTACCGTGTTATCCAGTAATCGCTGCCAAGCCATTTGGCTGCTGCGCTGCCCTTCGCGCACAGCTTCCTGTCTGATCATTCACCCTGAGAGACTTGTATGGGAACTGACAAAACAGGCATCACGTAGGAATTTCCTAAAATGCTCCTAAGGACAGCAGCATCCTTCTTCTGCTACTGTATCACTTATTAATTTCATTACTTGAACTGAATAAGCAGCAAACAATGGATTGCACAGCATGACCAACGTTTCAACAGGGAAACTGTGCAAGGCAGCACAATATTCTCATTTGTAAAAGCAAAAATGTAAAACCAACACGCCATGCAGGAATGAATTAGAAAGAGCTATTCAAGACAGTCAAACTTGCATGCAGAATTTATTGTGGCTTATTAGATGGCTAATAAAAAAATGAAATCTTCTCCTAATATCTTTCCAATCTCAAGCTTTTGCTAGTCTTAATTACACAGCAACAAATTATGTACAGTATTACATTATTATTATGTTCTTTTTTTAAACTAAGTCTAAAGCATGGTTAAACATTCTTAAATTTTTTTTTCTCTCTATTTTGCAATGGAATTCACAGCACACAAAGTTCCCAGGGTAAAACTTAAGACAACCTTCAGTTTACCCTAAGTAGCTGAAAATAAACCACAAGGAAAATTTACAACCACACCTATAAGGAAAATACTAGAAATTCACTTAATTAATAAACAAGCTCCACTTCATCACACGTGCTGAAAGCAGTCTTTTAGAAGGAAATGCTTTTAGCTTATTTAACTGAAAAACAAACCACTCTACCAATACTATTGCCCCTTCACAATATTCTCTCCTGTTATATAAAGAAAATGTGTCGTATATAGGAGAGACTAAAACCAGAAATACCATCAAGATAACATCTCTGGTAACAGGGACTAAACATGAGGACAGTTAGTGAATGAGTACATACCAAGCACCACTAGAAAAAATGTTCCAATTTGTAAAAATCATGTCATATACATCACATTTACTTTCCCATACAACCAAACTTGAAGACATTCAAGACTGAAAAGTCTAAAATCACTATTACAGGCAAGATCCAAATGTAGGAGCAAAATGAAACAAGCTTCTACTGAAACATTATCTCCTACCCATCACAACCGTAAAATTCTACATTGTAGTCACAAATGATATACAGAATTTGACTGGGAGCATCACTTAATAATTCTGTGTTGTAGTTGTCTTCCAAGAAGATGGAGGCAACAACCAAGTAAAACTACAGCTGCCCCAGCATAAGAAAAGCAATAGAAAAATCTGAACAACACAGATTCCAGACCAACTTAGAATAGCTAAGTAGGAACCAGAAATACAATCTTTTCCTCAGAAAGGAAATGTGTGGAATCAAAAGAAAATGGGGTATAAAGGATCTGTCTGTAATTTGAATTCTGTCATATGTGCCTCATCCCTTACAAAAGCAGCTAGTATAAAGGTGAATTAGCAATTAAACTAGACCTGTCATCTGTAAAATGCAAGAAATATCTAGATAAACTCATTCAGCTAGAAACATTTATTCATCACTTCCTACAAAATGCAGAAGGCCTAACATTTCTGGCAGAGGAGTTTGGCCCTCCAGCTCAGGAGCTCCAAGAACAACTTCAAACCCTTAATGATTTTCTGGTTTAGTATATTATACTTCTTTATTATGTATGCCTAACCAGGTTCTGAGTTTTTTCTTCTGTTCTGCAGTGAACAATCAATCCAGAGCATCTTTTGCCTTTTCTTTTACAAGAGAGCCACCCATCTGCACTTAACTCATGCAAATAACAAACAACTCTCAAAGCTCCCACAATAAAGAGAGATCAATGATCTGGAGGATTCACTTCAGAAGGAGGCATAAGGACAGTACAACTTGATGTGATCCCAAGAATCTGCAGACTGCTTTATTAATTCTTCTTTTTTTGAAGAAAAACATGAAAGAAGTAATACTGTATGATCTTGCAGGTGTAGATAAAGACCAGTATCTCACTGAGCTATGGGAACAGGAAGAGAATTAATCTGAGGGAACTTGAAGTACAGCCAAAAATATTTTAAAAATTGCTTCATACTAAAGAAATGTAAATTAAATACAAATGAGTAATAATGAAAAAAAAAAAGTTGGCCTTTCTCCTCAAGGAGGAAAAAAAATGGCTTGCTCAGCCAATCTTCCTCAAGTTGTGCTTTTCATTTCTAAAGATAAACTACTTGACTATATCACTATCTTGGTAAAATGTAGGAGAAAGTGAAAAGAGAAAATATTAATTCACATCCACAAGGAAAAAAAATCACTAATGATTCAGATTCATAAATGTAAGAAATACACTTTAGTACTGAAATAGTATCTGTTCACCCAAGTACATTCAAATAGAAATCCACTTTAAGAAATGTGCCTATTTCTGCACTGTTTTAGAAAATGTAATTAGGCTTTTTAACATCTTGAGTACAAAAAATAAATGATCATTCAAAAAAATTAGCAACTAATTTCCATCTCTGAACACTCAGAATACGAGCATTTTTCTGAAATTGATCTCAAACCCAATGCATTGTCACATTGTATGGCAAGATGAAAATGAGTCTTCTCTCCTACATAGTTCCAAATTTTAATCAAGCTGGACAGAATAGAAATACATAACTTATTTTTTTCCAAGTTAATCCTTTATCTGAAAAACACTAATAGTTTCAGGTATTCTATCACATGAAAGGGAATCTTACTTTTTCCATTCTTACATTTTAGAGTATCTTTGGAATCTTCCAATATGCACAGTTTCCCTTCTATTGTTGTAATTCACTAGGATTTCCCTTTTTTCCTTATGCTTAACCTGATTATTTGAAGGTTTATGACTACTCTCACAGAAGTTTTCAGTTCCTATCTTTTAACACTAAACTGAATTTTTCAACTCTCAAACTGCTTGAAGCCCAATTCCACTTTTCATGCTAATTGAACAGATGCAATAGGTAGTAGAAACCCAAGTTCACCTATACACTAATTCATTAGTATGTACTACACATACCTGTTCCAGCAAGGCATGATTTTTAGAAATTAGAGCCAACAGACCTTTAACTCTTGTGCAAGTAATATGTACAATCCAAATCTCTATGCATATGCATAATATATAAAGATGGTAATGAAGTGAACTGACAAAGAGTATTTCAAGTTATGTTCTATTTGGACAGTAGTTAGCCCTGTGTTGTTATTTTTCATTAAAGGGGAAAAACAATTATTTCTGAAATCAGGATTACAGTGCTTCCCCAATTAGGCTACTGCATGAGGCAGAGTGCTTTCATGACAAAGAGCTGGCTGTCACTTTCACAATGAAAGAACTACTAATGCATTACATTTTTTTGAGGCTCAGAACACACCCATCCCACAGTTCCACAAAACAAGTGTAACACAAACATACACAGAGTATACACACCAGTACTTCAGACATACTGGGGGTTTGTAACCTATCATCCTGAGGTTGACCCTCCAGTCATATTAGTCAACAGTAAGGGGGAGGTAGAAGAATGAACCTGACAAACTTAATTCACACAGAAGTTTGGTTTCTAAACTGTTTGCTCCGTAGTAGCTAAAGAATGAACATAAGGGTTTCAAAGTTTTGCCCACATGAAAATCCTGGCTATAAACTCAATCTTAAACTCAAGGTCTCTTTAGTATGTGAGTAAATTCTGAAGATCTACTTTCTCTAGTTGTCTGTTCCTTTCAGAAATTGAAAACTGCAATGTCAAGAGATTTAAATCAGTATTTTTGTACCTCCTGCTTAATATTCTACCATTTTTTGGTAATTCAGAAATTAAGTCTCTCTCCCTATCTTTAGTAATTTCTAAAAATGTCTTCTGAATAAATCTGCTTATAGAGACAGCATGTGTCACCGCAAGTTTCCTCACAGCCAGCATCTATTAGCATTCACTAAGTACCCAAAATCAGTAGGCCATTTTAATACCACCTACCACTTTCTTTTGCAAGATAGTCTCAATTTTCCTTGTAATGTGGAAAATTTTTCCACCACAGAAAAAGATCTGATTTATTCTCATCATTTTACAGGGGCACACAAGTGGTGGTAAAGATACAAGTTAATGGCATGGGATGCACAATACAGCCACACTTGAGTCACCTTGCTTTGAGTGAGAAGGCAGAGAAGATCTAAGAGAAGGGCTCTCACAGGGTAATTCTGGTCTCTGAAAAAGTATTCAAGTCATCTAGATGTGCAGAACTCAGTCTGTACTATCAGGAAATGTGAAAGACAACCATTTTTCAGTTTCACTACTTTCATTTTTCCTTCAGTATACTGACAGCAAACTTTTTTGATACTAAAGGGATTTGTTCTCTTTGCAAAATGTTTAATGTGATGATCTAAAAAAACATGTCTTTATTTCTTAAAGTATCAGAATCATCTAGAAGTGAAACATAAAAGCATGTCATACTTCCCCAGCCTTGAAGTGAAGAATACTAATACTGAAAGGAAAGAGAAAAGTAGTGTTTGTAACAGTTCAGCATTGCCTTTTAAAGGTGGTAACTATTTCCTGTACCTCTATCTCAGACAAAAAAAAAAAAAAAAAAAGTCTCCTTAAAAAAATCTCTCTCTATTTTCTTCTAAGGAATAATTCAATCTGGGATGAGGCAGTTTAAATATCACTAGAGTATTACAAAATCATATCTCCACTTCCTTTTAGGATGCTACTCTGCAAGCTTACTCTTACTCCTGAAGCAAATTAGTTGTATTTCAAAAGAACCTTCTGAAAATGGAAATCAAAGGCTTGCATACAAATACTTACTGCAGGTATCAGTAACTTTTTTACTTCTTCAACAGCCCTCTTCAGCTTTATTTCTGCTCTGTTTTGAGCATCCTCCACAGTGATAAGTACATGTAAATCTTCATTCAGGTGTTCCCAGTTGGGCTTGCCTCGATTCTGTTCTTCCTAAAAAAAATTAAAACATGGAAGCTATGAAGCACTTACATTCTGTATAAAACAATCACAAAGAGTAGACAAATTCAAATTTATAAATTCTGTAAATAGTATGAACTTTATTCTCAGCAATGTTTCTTCATACTTTGGAGACTTCCGTATCATATGAACTTAGCTTTCAAAACATCATTTTTGGGGTTTTGGAACCTCCTACTCTATATTATACTTTTTAAAGACTGCAATACACATGCTATTTCTTAAGAATACCTCCTCCAGCTGAATAAAGGAACAAGAACAGGAATACAAACACAGTATTACTTTCAATATTATTTAGAGCCTTTCAAGAGTAAAACAGGTAAGACATACTAGTGGCTAAGCAACCTATCTTTTGAAGAAAAGTGAAACAGACACCAGACATAGAAACTCCATCTGAATCACTACAAAGAACAGGAAAGCAATTCTCCAGTGTTAAGAATCACTTGCAAATACTCATGAAGACAAGATTCAAAGAATCAAACACTCCAAAAGGAACAGAAGTTGCCATTTTCAAAGGAGAGCTCCATGTACTGGATGAAGGAAAGACAGAAGGAGATGACAAGGCTTTAATACTGAAGTTATGTAAGGGCAAGTGACAACATGGTCACCATTACACAGGTACTCATCACATCCATAGCATTAGTAATCCCAAAGATAAATATGAGAAATGTTTTCAGAAAGATGTAGCATGCTAAAGAAGCATTTCAATTTTAAACAACAGAAACCAATAAATTTAACTAACACATTCAAGTATCCAGTCTTCCAAAAAATAGGATAAAGAAACACAACACACAAGAAATTTTCCAACTCCTTTTTTAAACAGTTAATAAAGCTAGCTAAATTTTCATGAAACTTCATTGAATTTTGACAATATTTAAAATATAATACAATTTTAAAAAAAGGAGGCCTCAAAAAAAAGCTTATTACAACTTTGAATCTATAAAAAGGCCTACATAAACAAACACCACTTATTTAAAATTTAAAAAGCTGAGTATAATAGAAGAGTCTCCTATTTGTAAGATAAACCCTTGTGGCTTAACCACAATTCACACTTTAACTTCATCCTTTTTTTTTTTTTTAAATTGCAAATGTGTCTTTTTCCCCAAATTTCATGAAAAATTCCTCCAGGAAATCAAATACATTGAGGAAATGTTCTAAGATTTATTACCAACAAATATTTGCAGTGCCTCGTATTCATATATACCTGAGGGAGCACTGCTCCTCAGAGTGTTTCATTTTTAATTCAGCTAAGTCTGAAATGTTTTATGGAGTACGCAAGGATAAAAATCGGGGGTGGGGGGGAACTGAGCCATGAGAGGTGTATGAAAAATGGATGTAAAGGAATCAGTACTTTGAAACTACTTTTCACTATGTATGTAACGTGCACAGGTCCATTACTCCACACTATCAGATACACTGGCGTGTTCTGTTATTTTTAATGTTATTTTTGCCAATTTTTTTAACAAAGGTGGCTGTGAAATTAGGTCTGCCCATTTCAGAAGCTGGAAACAAAGAGAAAAATAACTCTCACTTATGATATAATACAGAAAGTGATGCAAAATGCTGCTGAGTTAAAACATCCTCTCTGTTGAAATACAATCTTTGAAAGAACTGTCTGTGACAAGGAATTTGCAATTTATTTTTTCAGTCGTGATCAAAACTCCACTGTTACTTAAACAATTCCATTTTTTTTAATCCAAAGCAGGAATGAGCTGTTTTCTTTTAAGACGATGACAAGCAACACCAATATGAGGTAGTATATAAAATAATATGTAACTGGTATGAAGAATGAGAGAAGGTTCCCAAACCAGCAGAGGGCAGAGGAAGAAATGTGCAACTACCTATTCTGGCACTGAGCCAGTGCTGGAATGGGAAAGGTCCTGGTTACTAACACCAGATGCAAGAAAGCTGCACAACCCCAGTAACATGGGAGGCAAAACAAATAAAACAAGTTTTAAAAGGCCAAGAGGAACAAATGTTAAGGAAAGGTGTCCCTAGGCAAAGCAGCAAGTTCTGCTCCTGAAAGACAAGGAATGCCCTCAATGCAGTTTTAGCTACCACACCATTAAACACCATGTTTATAAATAGTGTTAGCAAACATAAAGGGGCTTCATGGTGGTGTAGCCTTTTCTCTCATAATGAAAATAATATGGTGCAAAGTCTCCAAAACTTGTGTCAGATTAATGTTACATCAAGTATTGGCACTGTACTCCAAATTAGTCTGTTGCAGCATGAGAATTTTTTCCTCAATTTAAAAAAGAGAACAAAAAGCAGCATATAGGACAAATTAATGACACTGAAGATTTTTTATCTCCCTAATTAACTTTTAGGTGGAACATGTTGTGTGTAAGGTTTATAATCATAGGTATTATTAGGGTGAGACCTCACAGCACAAGTAAACATATAAACTACTTATCAGTAAGATAACTGATTAATGTATGACTACGATAAGCTCTTCCACGGCCATAAAGTACAGTAATAAAAGTGCTGTTGTTGAGGGTGCTATTCATTACACCACATAGTAGGACTGAAAGAAAAGTTAAGAGTAAAATTTTGCACACTGTTTAAAAATTAAAAGAAAAAACAGAGTTTGGAATGGGCTTCCAATTTATGTTTATGAACCTCAATACACTGGGGTTATGATTTCATCCAGTGCTCCCAATCTGTCTCATGAGATGGTTTTCTTAGTGGGTTAATGGTTTCCTAAGATATATCTTTTGTTTGATTGGGAATGCTAGTTGAATGTTATACCAGTATGTATATTTCATTATTTATGGGTTTGGTTTTATCCAATTTGGGAAATTTAGGTCTTTACTAGCTCATTCATTCCAACAGAAAGTCAGGTGCAAAACACAGAGTTACAATCATGGGAGAGGTAACCTGCAAACCTCTTGCACTTAAGAGCTACCATTTCTTATGCTACCTCATTCTCCTTTTAAATCTTTTTTAACAGGATGGTTTGGAAAAACATATTTTCTCCCAAGTAAAATCTTTATTTAACTAATCCTCTGTGCAACAAGTCTTGAACACATCTTTTCTCAACCATGCTTTGTTACAGTAAAGCCTGAACAGCAAAATTGAATATATCTGGAACACAAGTAGAAAGGTATCCTTCTGAAGACTCATGCAATATGGTCCAAGATTTTAAAGGCTGATTAGGGTTTCTTTTGAATTTTTGGGGGAGAAAATGGTGAAAAGATAGGGAGGAAAGAATTACTAGGACTTGCCTCGTTGCATAACTTGGTACAAAGAAACGACAAGACGTGGCGGTCTTGAAGTGAATTGCAGATAAGACAAACCAGTTCACTTCAGAGATTCAGAAAATGTCTGGGGTGGGAAGGAACCCTGAATATCATCCAGTCCAAGCCCTCTGCTCAGGGCAGGGTCAGCTCAAGCATGTGGCTACGGGTCAGGTTCTAAATATCTCCAAGGACAGACACTCCATCCTCTCCCCTGGGAGACGTGTTCAGTGTTCAACCAGTGCTCAGTCACAACAACATAAAAAACCCTTTTTCTTAGGTTTAAACATAATTTCTTTTCTTTCAGTGTGCACATTGCCCCTTGTCCTTCAGCAGCAACTGTTGATCCATTCAGCCAAGTTGCCAGGTCTACCTACTGAAAAAGCAGTCTAGAGTAATAGAAATGGCCATGAGAATTATTTTGGGAAAGAAACATTTGCTACCGCAGCAGGAAGGGCATGCACACTGAAGGAAGAAACAGCACAGGGAAATCAGAAAACCTGACTAAGACTTGGGGAAAAACAAATTTCAACTGCATGTATTCAAAATTATATTGCATGCACGAGAAGCAACTGGCAGTGTGAAGTCTGCCTGCATCCCAGAGATTGTCTATGGAAGAATTATACAGGAAAAATGGAGACTGAAGATATACTACAGATGAACTACAAAGTAAAGTGATTTACACCACAACCTTGGGGAACAACAATATTAGGAAAGCTTAATTATAACCAAACTATCTTGTCTGCTGAATTAAAGAACATTAAGGACAACATAAATGGCAGATGAAATTTCACTGTGTTCCTTGTTTGGCAGAAATTTCAGTATCCTTAAATATAGCCTAATTCTGTAAACAGATTTGCTTTCATTCTCTTGCCTGTGCATATACACTCATTAATCCTAGGACCACCTATGCACAATAATGGACTGCTCAATATTTATCTCGCTATTAGGGCCAATGTATTAGGTAGTTAAAAAAAAATATTGCTACAAGTCCTAAAATTTAGCTGCAGAAAAAAAAAAAAGTAGTGTAGCTACAGGAATTTTCTAGGAGAGGGATTTAGGGAGAAGCAGAAAAGCAGGTAAAGGATGCAACTGACTTGAATCTATGAAATCAAACTTAAATATTAGAAAGATTGTTCCTTCTGGGGAACCACTGCAATCCAGCTCACTGTAAAATTGTATCCCATATTTTCCACACACCTCACCATACCACAGTAACTTCAAGTTGCGGTCTTGCACCTCTGCATCTTGGGCCTAAATGGCTATTCCTATTTACAGCTCCATATCCCATCCCAATGCTTTCTTCTAATTCCTCAGCTTCTGACTGAACAAGACTGAGACAGGAGCTTCCTAGCTTTCTGTAAGCTATGCAAAGTAGATGACTGAAAACCCCTCTAGAGTAGAGTTCAAAGTCAGGTCTCTTTCTAGCCAGAACGTTTCAAACAGCTTCAAACCCAAATGAAAGAAGTGTCAAGGTAGACTGAAATTGTAAAAATTATTCAAATGTTCGAGAAGGAAAATATTAACACAAGCAAAGTCACAAAAAATATTTCATCATCAACTTAAAAAAAATTCCTTAGATCTGATTTCTAACCCCAAAAACTTTCACAGTATGGCAAACTGACAAAAAATAAGTTGACAAATTAAGAACTGATGAAGTAGGATCCAGTCACTTCTAACTGTCAGAATACCATTAAAGAAAAATGAAATTAAAACTAATGAAAAAATACTATGCTAGTATCTGTTTATATGCAGCCAGAGAAACATCAGTTAGACAATAAAGAAAGAATGAAAGAATGCATACAGTGTGGGAAGAGTGGAAGCAACTTTCCCACATGGCACCTTTCTCAGAAAGCTATGGGCTATTCTATAGCAATTTAAAAAGTGCAGCTTCCATTCTGTGCACTTTTTTGCACTCCATCTCATACAATTTCCTGTAATGTAAGCCACTGAAAAGATACAAAACCAGCTCAGTACCAACAGCAGGGAACTTTTAAAGAAGTCAAGCCACCAGTTCAAGCAAGCGTTGAAAATTATCCTTAGTATTCTCACTCATCTTGAAGTGATAGGCTATTAAATTCTGTTTTCATCAACCTATTAGGCAAGCTGGTCTCCCTACTGAATCACAAAAACCACAGAAAAGATAGTGTAAAAGGGAAGAATGTTTTCATATAATGTCAAATTGAACACTAGAATTAAAAGGGATTAGAATAGCTTTAGTCCTTCAAATGATACAAAGGTTTAATTCAAGTACACTAAGAACTTTAATTAAAAATATCTTAAGATAGAAAAACCAATATAATCACTCACAGCTACTTTTCAGAGTCAAATGGAGGAGGTAAGATGTGGAGAGAAGAAATTCAGCTATTTAGTAAAAATCTCACAATATATTTTGTCTAATAAATTGTGCTGTAGGTACATTAACTGACAGTAGGTCTAGGTGAATATTTCTTTTCCACAATGAAAACATTCACACATATATATCAAAACTTCAAAAATAATTCAAAGAACAGTTTAAAAGAAACTGTGTGGATTTAAAAAAAATAACTAACCTGTTGATTTTAAAGAATTCTGAAACAGAAGTTAAATTTAGCTACAAAGTCACAAATAAGGTCATAAATAAAATCCAGTCTAATTTTAGTATTTTTAAGTAAGACATGATATGTATTGCAGCCATGAAACAATATCTGAATTAGTAAGTCGAAAAGAAACATTATTCAACCAGTCAATAGAGTCTACATCTTACTTTACAACCTTTTGTTGACACAGCTGAACTGGTAAAAGCAAGTCAGAGGAATCTTAGAGGAATGCACTTTGCCCTAAAGTCACATACTCCCAACCTTTGAAGAGTTGTCTGTCTTGTGTCATTTAATGAAACTTCTGTTCTTGCAACTGCTCTGCCAACCTGAGCTACAGAATTTTATTTTTAAGTTTTTGGCTTCTCTGCTGCAGACACAGTTCAAGACAAACATCCAGAAGACAGAAGACTTCTGTAACATTGTGCAAGGAATAAACCACTCAGTCTACAAATAATTCCACATCAGCTGATCCGTTTTCATGGGAAGTCCAGACGTAATGAAGCAAAAATCCCCTGGATAATCTCTTACTGGTGTGTTACTGCATCCCTTCCTGGGCAGTGCAACAACTTCCTAAGGTTTGCTGCCTCACTGCTCCCTCTGGGACGGGCCCAGCAGCACAGCAGCCTTTCACACCACATGCTGATGCAGCAGATGCCTCCCCACTTCCCCCTCATCTTCTGCTGGGCAAGGGAGTTTGCAACCATGAAGGGCTACAGTCAACCAAGGACAGTGCTGGGAAAAGGAGAAGAAGGTGAAGCACCATATTTTAACAATCCCCTTAAAAGGCTGTCTCACCACGTCTCATGAAGCTATCATAAGTGAAACCCAATTATGCGTGTGCCAAGGACAGAACACAGGCATCTTTGTTATCTGGTGTGAAGCAACCTGCTCATCTGTGCATTAAATGATAGCATTACAGTAATGACAGTAAGTGGGGCTTCCTCCTTCCATTTTTGTGACTGAATCTTAGGTCTCGACAGGATTGGCTGCTAAAACACAAAGAAAAAATCCTAAAAAACAACCCCTCCATCTCCAAAACTGTATTTGAATGATACAGTCCTGATATTAACATTTCAACAGAAGTTCTTAATTTAGATGAGGCCTGCAAACAAAATAAGGGCTTAGGTAAGTACCAAAAATAGAGGTTTTTATCAGATGGAACTCCAAGCCAGCCCCGCAGAAAACCAGTTTAAAATGATGCACTAATTACAGTATCTGTTTGAACAACAGAAGTAATTTTATAACATGAAGCATCAGAACACACTGATTGTCCTAACCCCTGCTGATAAACTGCTTTAATTGTGCAGTTACAGTCAGGCAAATTAACACAGACTTTTGCTCCTACTGAGTTTCTAATGGCAGCAGTTCACAAGCAGAAAGCTGGGAAAAAAAGTACGGCTACAAAAGTATGCTGAGGGAACAGCACCTGGTCAGGGAGAACAGCAGCTTACTCCGCATTTAGAATTCCTGACCTAAGTTTCCACCTATAGAAACAGGGGATCAATGGCTTAAATTAACAGTCACACACTTGTTGTTTTGGTTGTCAAACAAGTTAGTGCTATTCATCGAGTCTTTGATTATAAATTATTATCGTATAGCAAGATTATTGTATTATATTATTGTACAGCAAGACAATTTTCGATTGAAAAAGTAGGTGTCTTCCAGCATGCATTAAACTAGCCAGCAGCTGTCAAACATTGTCAAAGGGCATTATCTAAAGCATCTTTTAAGAATTGTTCTAAAAATTAAAAAAAAAAATTAATTTGGCGGCATGAAGCAACCTAATGTTTAAATGACACAAGAGGATTCTGCTCTCTGTCCCAAAGCCTCACCACGGACACCGCGCTCAGGACGCTTCAGGCACCGCCCCAAGTTCAGATCTGCCCTGCACACAAAATGGTTCCTAAAGGCTCCCTACACCGCCCTGGACGCTTCAGCTTCCCAGCACGAGTGACCGGGGCCGCCACAGCCCTGGGGGGTGCAGACAGGATAGGAAGCCCTGTCACCATCGGTGTCACCGCCGCTGTCACCATCGGTGTCACGGCCCGCCCCGCAGGGCCGCGCCGCACGGGGAGCGCTGCGCCGCGCCGAGCCCGGCCCGCAGGAACTCGGGCACAGCCGGGAACTTTGTGCCAAACTGCTTCCAGCCCTGCATCTCCCCAGGAACCTCTGCTTGCGGGCTTCTCTCGAGTTGTGCCCGGGTGAAAAATAAGGTCTGTGGAACAAGCTGTATTGTCGAGTGCTATCAAAGCCCAGAGCCTGTTAAGACTGAGTATTTCACGGCTGTGGGATAAAAGTAAAAAAGTTTTGCACGCATCAATATCCACGGGGAAATACATGAGAATTTAGTACATGAAATGCACAGTGTAAACTCAATATCTGGACGCATTCATCAGAAATGAATGCAACTTTTACTATTGATACTTAAAATTACTATGAAGAATCTTTACCCAGGCAGAGGAGTGAGAGTGTTCATTTCTCTGACTTTGGACTACAGGTAAGAGTTTTGACACTTTATCAGTATTCCTGGCACAGTAAACTTTATATGGATACAGTTACACTGATATCTAAGTTTATTCCTCTACAGAAAAGGGAATAAGCACTATGAAAAATTTCACAATATTGTGTTTCTTTTTACACACTGTCCACTCACTAAACAAACATCAAATTCCCTTGAAAGAAAATGAAATACACATAAATCCTGAATGCAAGTCTTCAGAGTTAGATTTAGCTGGATTTTGGAAGGGAAGTACCTCTGTATTCTGAATTGCAAGGTACAAAAGACATTTTTCAGTGCAGGCTTCAATCAACAAAATGTAACCTGTGAAAGTGGACACATTGCTCAGAGCATTCTCTATAGGCAGTAAGTGTGTTTTAACTCATGACTCAAGTCCATTCATCATCAGTCACTAATGAAATTAACTTCAAAATAACCTGCAACTGTTCTAAAATCACTTCTGCGTATTTCCCTCTGAGTTTATGAGCATTATTAATAAGTATAAAGCTGATTCCACTATTCAGAATTAGATAAAGGATGACAAAAGTAAGTGTTCTTTTATATGCCTTATTATCAAGCAGCACCTATGTACCATGCATACATAGTAAATTACTCAATTTACTTCAAACACTTAATGGGATGTTAGAATTATATATAAATATATATGTAATAGAAAGCAAATCCCTAATGGAACAGTTTTTATGAACATGAAAAGGTATCTCTTAAGATTCTTTTCTATATCTGAGTTTTTATTTCAGCAGTATTCCAGTATTATGTTTTAATTTACCATTTTATTTCTTTCTACTCAGGAAGAAGACTAGGACACTAAGGTACTAGCCTTGCTAACACGTCTCTATTCCACCCAAAAATTTATCAAGGTAACTAAAACTCTGCTGAAGTTCAGGCTGACAGGCAAAATAGTCCTAATTAAACTGAAATCTGATGACCATATTCCATCTGGGTTTCTCATACTAGGAGATCTGGAAGTGCTGAGACATGCAAGGACCTAATCTAATATATGCTCCAAAACTAACTCAAGGCATGGCAAATGGCAACTTCAAGAAATTTGCTTGAAGAAAGAAGCTGCAACTCTAAGAAAATGCAATGTAAATATCCAGTGGTTTGTACATGTCCAGGAACTGAGCATCTAGTACTGCCTCAGGTACAAAGTCACCAACATCACCCAGTGGTGTTCCAGGAGTGCCCAGGTACTGTGCCATGGAAACACAGAAGGAGAACACTTCCCACTTTGCCCTCCTGCAAATCACTGCCCAGAAGGTGATTAAAAAAAAAAAAAAAAAAAAAGGAGGCAACCCTAGCCCAACCAAAAAGGACTTCATTAGCAGCTAGGTTCCTGTGTTTTTTACAGTTGTGAATGATTAAATAAAATATAAATAGCATACTGAGGTGTCCCCTTATTTATAGCCTCAACACAATGTCATGGTTTGAGCCTGGCACAGAGCCAGTGCCCCCCATGAAAATTCCTCACCCTGGTGTCTGCTGTGAGATGTGACCAGGAATAAGCAAAACAGGCTCTAACTTAAACATAAAGAACACTTTATTACTTAAACTACAGGAAAAGAAAAAAAAGAAATTGAAAACCTTACAAAAAAACTTTCCTCCTCCCCACTCCCTGACTTTCCCAATCCGATACATTCTCCCAAAACACCAACTGCCCAGCCCGGCACGACACTTTAGTATACTCAAACTGCAGTTCATGAAGAGGAAAGGAGTCCTTCTTGTTCCATAGGCTTCTCCTGGAAACACACTGAAACCTCGTGTGCTTCTTTGTCACTTCGGCACCGCCCGGAAAAAAGTCCTTTTGCCGCTTGTGACATCTTCCTTCCATGCCCAGTGCTCTCACCACTGAGACATGGCCAGAGCTGCTTTTAGGGTTGTCTTTCAAGGATGCCTTGTCTCACTCCAAAAAGGCACAGTCTCTGCTTTGGGACATCTGTCCCCCCCATATTTTTCCAACCCCCTGGGGCCGGGGGGTCCTCACGAATGAACCCTCCTGGTTTTGAGGCACTGCCTCCCCCTAAATGCAGTCTGTGTCACAGGAACAACTGAGTCCATGGCCACAAGAAAAGTCCAGCCAAAAGGCCACTCCAAATCATCTCTCCCCATCCAATCATCTCCACGTTCTTCGGGCCAGGTCCTTGTCTCATCTCATCTCTTATCTCCCTTCTTATTCAGCTTCGAGGAGGATTAGCATTTTTGCAAGGCCCCAATCATGAAAGAAAGGGTTAAAAGTTTTCAGTCTCTGTCTATCTCAGAATGCTGGTAGAATGCTGGTACTCCCACAGGTGCTGCTGCTCCACCGGCCAGGCTGCACTCTTCCCTCCCCTTTCTCCTCCTGGGCGGCTGCTATCACATTCAGACGCCGGCTCTCCTCTCTCTCGATGTCTCTTGGGGCTCCCCCACCCTTCCATCCTTGAGAGCTTTCTCACCCCCATCTCTGTCCAGGCCCCGGGCCTACCGCATGGCTGCCCCTCCCCCGCCCAGCAGCAGCGGCTGGGCTGGACGGGGGAGAGATCTGACCTCTTCGCCGCGATGTCCCAAGAGAGAGTTCCAAGGGCAGTGCCCTGCTTTTTAACCCCTGTGTATTCTCGGAGGTGTGTCCAAACCCCACTGGCTACACCGGGTGCCAGTCTCAAACCCAAAACCTTCATTGGTTTGACCACAGCTTCCCAGAATTCCCACTCCTTCCTGGTCAAACCACCACACACAACCATCCTAGTTTTTCATTTTTGCATTAATATGAAACTTTTATTTTCATCTGTGCAACAAACACAAATTGTAGAAAAAAGCATCACAGGCACTTTTGATTTAATGATTTGGGAGCTTAGGGAAACATCTGAGCAGTGATTTCACATTTTGGAATACTTATTGTATTTTTTACACCAAAGTGCTATCACTATTCCTCAACTGTATTTACAGGGAAAAAAATCTGCTTGCTCATTGGTTTCTCAGTCTTTGAGTGTACATAGTAAACCACTCCCAAGTATTTCTCTGAGAATCTTTTTTTTAATGGTTAAGAGAAAACCAAGCAAACAAACAAAAACCCCAACCCCAAACCACTGTTCTTGACTCCAATCTGGAATGCCATTTACAGCATGCTGTATTTGGAAAACTGCACTCTGTGTTGTATTAGACACTAGAACTTGGCCAAGTAAAAAAACATTAAACAAATTATACTTTTGTGTTCAATGGAATGCATGATCAGCTCCTAGGCTAGTAGCATAATTGTACGTGTTTCAGAACATTTTTCTTTCCTCTTCTGAAGCACTATCATGTAACTTTCAACAACAGTAACTGCTGCACATAACTGTGACATCTCAGCCATTTTTATTTCTCCATTCCATGTTTTATTTCCTCTATCTTGTTTTGACTTGATTGCTGCTTCACACAGCAAACCTGGCCAATGCATTAACATTCCCCTCACCAATAATGTGAATTCAGTGTTAAATTGATCTATTTTGCAGCTAAACTCATCCTCGAACCCCTGGGCTCCTGCTTTTTTATGACAGCTCCACATATACGAGATGCTAAACAAACTAAAAGGGCCAAGAATTATCAAAGTATACCCACACTTCTCTTCAGGTGCTATTCCTGCTCAATCTAAACACAAATTCCAGAAACTTTCACTCATTTACACTAAAAACCTATGAAGTGGACAGAACTACAATAATTCATACATAAATTTGTGAAGCTTCAAATTTTTTTTTTATAATTAGGAGTAAGTGATGGGATTTTCTTTCCAAACTGAATTTACAGACCTCTTAAGGAAAAGAAGGGGAAAGAAATATCAAGAGGAGAAAAAATATAACAGCTAAGTGACCTTTTGGAAGTACCAGAATAAGCAGCTGCTGCTACCTTGCATTTCAATACCAACACATCCACACTTCACTTCCTTCCTCTCCATTTGCCTATTGCTTCCAGAGTCCCATGGCTCAGCCCTTGCCTGAAAATCTGACCATTCTGCTGTCAGCATTTCCCCAAGAGTGAGAGGGGTTGCACATGTCTCTCATGAAGATAAAAAATACAAGATATATCAATAGGGGTTCCTCTGCGTAAATCTTAGTGAAGGTCTTAAGGGAGTACACTGAAGACAACTTTGTAAAACTGCAATATATTCCTGCCAACCCTTTGCTTTTTTTGTTACAAAATAACTGTAAACTTTTTAAAGAGAGAATTTTTCTTCCCCATTTTCCCATGCTACTAACATTTACAATAATATTAACATCTTTTCTGAGACTTCTCAGCACTTAGTAAAGGAAGTGAAATTTCACTAACTCCAAAGCTTTGCACGAAATGTACAAAGATGTTACTACAGAACAGTTTTAGCATAAACTTACATTGAACACATCAACATAACCTCAGTGTGCCCAGAAAATTAAAAAGCACCACCTCTTAGCCCACAATATAATGGAAAAGTTTCAGATGCAGCATATAACTGTGCATAGAAGCCAAATTTGAGAAAATAAAACTAAAAAATCTTCCCTATTTCCTCCCCCCCCCAAATGAAGTAAAATAGTAACAAGTTTATATTTTTTACTTTTTGTACGTACAAAAATGTGACCTCAGTTTAAGAACATGAAGTAACTACTGTTTCTATCAACTCAAATGAGACTTGCAGTGTAAAACAGAATTACTGTTATAATGATACGTTGTTAGCTTTATTTTAGGACATTGTGATCTTTAGGTTTTTGCTGTTTGTCAAAGCAATTAAAAAAAAGACTCATGACTCAAACCAAACATGCCTAGGTAATAGTTTAGTAACTTCAAGTAAAGTTCCTTTAAACAGCCATAAAGGAACTGTTTAACTGCTCAGAGAAATGAGAGGGAAAAAAAAGAAAAAATTAAAAGAGCTGACACAAACTCAACATCACTGATTTTTTCAGAATGGTTCAGGGATAGGTTGGGGAAGGGAAGGATAGAGTATATAACTTTAACCTGTGACACACTGCCAACAGAACTTCACCTGTGGGCTACAAGTAGCCAAATGCAGGAAAGAGACCTTGTGCAAGAAAGCAAAGCTGTTTTTATTGCTAGGACCAGGCTGACATGGTTCAATGCCAGAGTTTTAAGTCAAAGTCTATATTTTGCAATTCTTGAGAATGGTTCTTTGTGATTTGGATGTGTAACTAAATAATAACAACCAAGTTTTGACAAGAGCAGGCAGAGTCAGACTGGAAAAAACAGGGTGAGAGGGAGGGATGTAATCAATGTTACAACAGCCCTCATACATAAACTGAAGTGCTTTGTGCAATCCTGACCTTAGCGAAAAATAGTGCATCAAGTACTTATATGATAATGCCTAGTATTTTTCTTATTTTCCCTTTCTTTTTTCAATTCTTGGGATGAATCTTCATTGGAGATTTCCTCAAAGATGTACTCCTGCTTCCTCCAGGTGTGCCAAGATAGCAAGAACACTCAAGTGCCTAGGCAGCTAAATGCTACCCTGTACATTGCGATTAAAATGACATAAAAGTGCCTCTTATGCCAACAAGAAAGTAGAATCCTAAACATAAACTAAACCTTTTCCATAAGTGGTTGCTTCAATAAATATTGACAACTTTGGTCACAATGTCCATGCATATAATTAGAACACTGCACTGTCACTTCAGAGAAAGAAGCTGTCCCGAATCCCAAGGCAGAACTATTCTGAGTTTTGTTGTATAGCAGGGTTTCCTCCACATACTTCAGTTTAACACAGCTGCAGGGGCAACTGCTCACTCCCACAAGAGAAGTGGCTCCATTCCTTTCTCCTTCCCTGTTCTTTGTACCAGCACAGCAGCTCTGGCTGGGGCCTTCCAGAGGCAGCTCACGGAGCACCAGGCACTGCTGTCAGAGGAGGCTCTGCCTGCTCAGCAGGCCGGACTGGCTCGGTGACACATCCCACAAGCAGCAGCAGGCTGAGCACACAGGAGGGCACGGGCAGATCTCCCTCTGCAGGGAGCTGCCAGCTGTCAGTCACACCTCTGGCAGGACACACAGCAGCCCAGGCACTCCCAAAAGGCGCTGAGGGTGGGGAGCCCCTCGCTCTCACTGCCCAGGGGACATGCTGGCGTTTGCAAGCGCCACAGACACCACATGTCATCTTACCGCAATACATACATTACTAGCAGAAGTTAAATATTCTGAGAACTCAGTTTCCACTCCAAGTTAGGCCTGCATAGCAATCAGCTTCCTTCCACTACAAATGCTATCTCAGTTGCTTACCTGAGAAACTAGCACACTATGTCCCATGCATTTAAGCAAGGGTGTGTCAAAGAAAAAATACCCCGTCATTCACAGCATAGTGATTAACTCTAAAATAAAGTTCACCTAGACATAGAGGTTTGGAATCTTCTTAAGAATGTGTAGTTTCACAGGGGATATTAATGCAAATTAAGTAAACTAACATACTAAAAAAAAACAACAACTCTCTTATGAAGAATACAGAAAAATCAAATTTTCCACTGAGTACAGAACTAACAATAAACACTGGCTAACAAACTAAAGCTGAGTCCTTGAAAGAATTCAGAACTCCTGACTCAAATAATCTCAGCACACAAGTTATCCCTGTATTTAAGACTGAAACCTTGCACACACAGTCTGTAATTATAGATCTATTGCAGCAGTTGCCTCAAATCCTTGCTAGAATTACATGAGATTTGACACAACCAGGCTAGCACCTAGATAACTCAAAAGTGTGACCACTGTTCCAAACTTTCTTTACAAGCAATTTAATGCAACTACTCTATTGATTAGGATGACTACAGAATGAGGAGTATTCCAGCACATGCCACATGTTCCCCAGGCTGGATTAAAACATAGGAATAGTCATGGCAAACACTCTATAGCTGAGTGCCATCTTGGCACTGACATTAAATGACTTTTGAGAATACTGCTGGTAGTATATTAGGGGAACCTTTCCTACAGCACAGGAATTATGGATGTTCAGGATCCCCCTTCACTGCTCAGATAGCATCAATCCAGTGACTATAAAAAAAACAACCAAACAAAAAAGCCCAACACAACCACTGAAAAAAAACCAACCCAAAGCAAACAAAAATTAAGTGAATCCCTCCAACAAACACACACCACCAAAAAGAAGGAAAAAAAGTAAAAAAAAAAAAGCCAGCGCATAGCAATACAACTTTAACATTTCAACTCTTCATACACTCTCTGATGGTTTTCACAGAGTTCCCTGGTGCTTCAATGAATCTGTCTTTAAGGTCTGGGTTTGGAAGTTTTCATTCACTGTCTACACTTAATGAGCTGAAAACCACAATTTTTTACTTCATTTTAAATACTGTACACTAGCATCAGCTCTAGATATAGCATCTGTGCAACACATTAAAAAAAAAAAACAAAACTTGTCAAATTAATGAAATAAATAACTTCTGTAAAGGAGTAATTATGACAATTATGTCCACTTTTTAAATTAGAAAACAACATTTAATAAACTTCCTGCTCATAACATGAGCACAAAAGGAAGTGAAAGCTAGTCATAATTTTGATTCAAAGTCAAATATCACAATAGTTATATGTATGCTGCCTTCAGGAAAGAATGCCTAGATGTGCATCCTTCAAGATCCCATTCAAGTAGCAGTCCTACAACTGCTGTGTAGAAGATGTCATCATCCTCCCAAAAAGATAACTGGTCTCACAAGAACATTAAGAATCCCACAAATTCTGGTAAAATGTACAGAAACATTCACCAAAGAAATGTAATTTTCTAAAAAAACTCATTACATAATGAATTTGCTGACATCTTCACTCATTTTGAGTAAAATTGCGTGTGCCTACTAAGATCTGTAACTAACCAAATTATCACAGCTCCACTGCAAGTCGCCATAATATGCAAAATTAGGGCTTATTAAGAAAAAATTCAACTTCTGTTTTTTTCAACACATTCCCTCAACTAGCTGTTTCCCTGAGCTACCAAAGATGATAATGCAGAGAGAAATATCATTAATACAGGACAGATTAAAAGAGGCAAACAGAATGTCATTACTGTATGAAACTACAGAAACAGAGTAAATCCTTGATGTGCTACCCAAGTCACTTTTCTAAAAAGAGCAAGTTTTAAACAAATTCCAGTACACTATCAAAAATATGCAAAAAATTATTAAAAAACTAAACTGTTTCTGCTCTTCAAAAGACAAGTTACAAGACTCTTTCATTAAAATATCCATTATATACGTTTTCAGATTGCATGCTCATCTGCCCCCACAACAACTCAAATGGAAGTTTTACAGTTTAACCTAATATACTTCTGTATTACAAAAGTTGAAGGAGATAAGACTGGGTAGAAAAGGTCATTATGTGGAAGCTTTGCTTACATTTTACAGTGGTTTCATCCACCTTAGAAAATAAGACAGCTTTGTACATGAATTGAAGACAAAAATAATTACACACTTTGCTCACATCCTTGAGAGACAGGTAGAAGAAAGGTCAATTTCTTCACTATAAACGTTTCCTCTTCTTCAGAAAAGCACAGGCATTACAGCTTTTCTCAAAATGCATTTCCAAGAGACGACAAGGATTTACTGCCAACTGACAGGTCCTGACCTCCCACCTCCTTCTTCCCATCCTCTCCCTTCTCAAACTGGCACAGGTACTAATTTAGATCAATACAGCTTATTAACTAGCAATTTATTTTTTTATGCCCACTGAACTATTCTGTCACATTGTCTGACCAAAATCTAGCTTCTCTGCTCTTTCCACTCTAACCTTCTAATATGAACTAGAACATTCCTTCCCACCTCCCAAAACAGAAATTTAACAAAGCTTTCCCAAATGTGTAATCCTGTATTTTTATGCAACGATGCAAACTCTCTGCCTTTTATTCACAATAAGGAATAGGAAGGTCCAAAAAAAAAAATTAAAAAAAAAATCAGTGAAACAGATGGATAACTCTTTCCTGTAACTCTAATAAAGGCTTCAAGATGATGTGATGACATCAGGAGAAACTCAATGTGAGCTTTCAGAAAGGTCCCTAGCACAGAAATAGTCACAGGTTTTGTACCAGTGCATAAGAGGCTGCTCAGATGTCCAAAGTGAGAACGCCAAAGAGCTGAACACCAGCAGCTGGAGGCAAGAAACAATCGACACTTCTTTTATTTCTCTAAGAAGAAAATCACTTATGACCTACCCAACAAATTTCCATTTAGTAGGTCAGTTCAAAAGAAAAAACTTCAACAATTTTTATCACCTTTCTAATATCAGACCTTAATATTAGAACCTTTCTAATATTAGACCTACATAGTTTTACACCAGTTGGGTTTTGCAGCAGTGTGCAACTGATGTGAAGCCTGTCTATAATCAATACAAGCTTAAATGTATTCTTCCTCACACAGAATCATACAAAGCAAATTTAGGAATGGGGGAGAGGCTGAGTTCTTTTTCAACCTGAATCTCCTCAAATATACAGGTGATTTGCAAAAACTCACTGGAATGTTTACAAGAAGTAAAACATTTACTTGCCTCTACCTCCAAAATTGCTGCATCATGGCTGTCTCTGCTCTTAAAGGAGACCTGAAAAGCAAAAAAACATTGGGCTTGTGCCCTATTTTGCTTCTTTAAGATGTTTGAGAGGCATGAAGAGTTGGAATGAGGGCTTTTTTTTACCCTGTGATGGACATTAATTATTCCTGCTTGTTTACACTTGAGACTAAAATTTCAAGAAGCCATAATATAAGACAACCTAGTAAAGGAAAAACAGTGCAAGAATCAACAGAACCTAAGTCACAGAAGAAAGAACAAACTTTTTTTCCTCCTCACAACTACTTCTTCAAGTTCTTCTCCATTTGGCTGATGAATAACACAAAATCCTTTTCCAGAGTTAAACATTCTTGCACTACCACTATTTGTGATTTGCACACAAATGAATGTTTTAACACTATGCTTGCTAAAGAAAAAAAAGACAGGGGAAAAAACCCCAGAACTTTGACTGAGGTGTATTTTAAAAATTTTAAGATGAAAGACAATTGGGGAAAACTCAAGTCCTTTTCAGGGACTCTTTATGGTTCAAAATAAGAAAGTAAGTAAAAAAAAATAAATTGGTACAAGTTCTCTGCAAATGGAAAACTGAAAAATCCATGAACTGGCTAGCTATAAAAGGGAGACAAACATGCCTTTCTTTTCCTCTACTAATATAGCCTGTAAGACATTTCCTGTGTATGCTGTAGTGATGCACTTATCAGAACAGAAAAGCTGCTGCAATGTATTTCCTAAAAGTTAGCATATTTCACCTCACAGCACTAGTAAAAATAAAATTAAAATTTATGCTAGATGCAAAGGAGCAAAGAGTATGGTTTGTTTTAACTAATGCCCATTACTGCTGGGGCAAGTAGAATAGCTCATTAGTATTAAGTGAGATGGGATGGCACCATGTATTTCCATTCAAAAAAAAATGTTCAATCCTATTCCTTCCACCCACACTTCAACTAGGTAATTACCATATATGAAAAAGGAAAATCTAATTTTTTTTTGTAAAAAGGGAAATTTAAAACGCTGTTTATGAAAAACATGTAGTCATCAAAACATAAAAGCACAATTCCTAAAAATAAGGACAATATAACCAAAGTACATCCTTAAGACTCTATTTCAGACAACAAATTCTCATAGATTATATATCAATGATAAACTACACTCAACCAGTACAGGTTGTAGTCAATCTTTTAAGTCAAATCAGTGAACTGGCTGAAGGTCCTCATCATTACACACGTGGAACATGATCTTCCTGAAATTCTAAACCAACATTAGACAGGCCAAATACCTGAGCATCTTTACCACAGGTCTGTTACTCCAACCAGCTCTCCATTATCAACAATTATAATGTTACTTCTCCAGCTGCAATGAGCAAAAGGCACCAATTCAAACAATACTGGACCTTAATTAAATACTCCAGCAGCATAATTGAAAAGGGGTTATTTTGGTTTGTGGGTTTTGGGACAGTTGGTTTGTGTTTGGGTTTTTTTGGTATATTTTGCTTTTGTGGTTTTTTGGTTGGTGAAGCGGCATGTTTGGTAGGGGTTTCTTTTTTCCCCATATACAAATTATAAATAGAGAATGGAAGTAAATGAAACCATGAAAAAAGCAATAAAGTTCATGTTTCTTTAAAATATTGGGGGAAAGTCTTGATTTAAAAATGAACTACCATTAAGAAAATGATGTTTCATTCAGAAATTACTTACAGAGGTCTAAAAAGAATCAGATTTCAAGATCACACAAAAATCTGTTTCAAAGCTATGAAGAAAAAAATCACAAAATTACTGATTTTTTTTTTCTCTTTTCTGTTGAACAACAATTATTTTCATCAAAAAGTGCTTACTCCTCTGGGTGAAATAAATGGTGACATAGCAAGCTACAAGTTAAAGTGACAATATTTTAATACAGACACTCATGTGTCTCATATTACGGAATGTGAAGGTGAAGTTTAAGTTTGCAGGTTGAGTCTATTTAACAACCAGCTGTCACTGAAAATAGCAGCCCTGACTCTGCTGCTTCCACTGAGCTGCCCCCGCTGCTCAGACAATTGTGCAGGGGCCAATTTAGGGAACTCACAAACTCAACTGACTCCTGAGGATGCGCAGGGAGCAGTGGGAACAGATGTCCTAAGGCCTTTAATGGGAACTGACCATCAGGTCAATCCAAACACAGTGCCACACCACTCACAGAAAACCTTCAAGAATTTGCAAGAGAGAGAATATTTTGTCCTCTGAGGACTACTAATATGATTAGAGCTCAGGCATTACTCTGCTTAAGAGTGTGTGAGCCTCTTCAATCCTGCATAATTTGACACAAATTTAAGCAAAGACACTTTGAATTAAATTCTAATTTAAGGATACCTGTGGTTACTTAAATATCCACTCTATCACCTTCTTAAGGAAAAGTGTATTTATATACTGTGGAATCACTTTAAGATTACCAAACATATGAATGATACAAACATATTACTTTTTTGTTTAAATTATGGTTTTAGTACTCTTTTTACTATGCAACATATAGTACATATACAACTATTTATCTTGATACCTCTTCTGCCTGTGCAATTACTTCATACCAAGTACTAAACCCTATTTAAATGTTATGGGGCAGAAGTGCCTGACTGACTTTGGGGAAAAAAAATAAATCTAAGTAATTAAGTAAAAATCAAAGTACCTCAACTATCAGTTTCAATGCTACTCTCCACAGGAATTTGAAATAAATTAATCTTCTGCTGTATTTTAAAAACGATGCTTAAACTGTATACTCAAACTTCTTGCTGCAAAACCATATGGTCTCACAGGGAAAGACACCTTCACAAAAAAGTGCTTGCCTAAGTCAGAAAGCTGTTGATAGGATTTTTTCCCTCTGCTAGTGGAACACATTTTAATTATTCAACAAGCTACTCTAATACTCAACAAAAGTAAAACTCAAGTTTTCAATGCTCAGTTAAGCACAGTATAACCTCCATATCCTCCTCCCTGCTCTGTGCCCAACCCTTACCCTGCAGGCAGAGCTCATATGATTTATTCCACTTTTGTAGGATGTCACATCCTTGTGATGGGGACAAAAAGGTGGAAACCATCTGCACTAAAACTTTATTGACTGACTTAGTACGTAACATACAACTATTTAGCACACCAACACTCAAGCTTCATGAGGCAAAGAAGTTGTGCATTGCAGATGCAGAGTATGCAAAATAAAACGTAGGCACAACCTCATAATCTATAAAAAACTTAAAGGAGACCAACAGCATGAAATACACAGACAAATCAATGGATGAAGAAAGAACATCAGAAAAAGATGAGGTATCTCAAAGCAAGACGGGATCTTTTCATTTGGGCACTTAAATACATTTAATCTCTTTTAATAGCTTGTTCTAACATGATACAACATGCAGGATAACATACTTAATGGAGTTTTAAAACATTGCCCCATTTTAGGCAGGAGATGCTAGTTCATTATTCAGAAGACACCAATAAATAACCCCTTAAATCTGACGATGCAACAGTACACAAAAATGCCACGAATATTCAAAAACACAGGCATGCAACAGTTTTTCTAAAATACCTATATAAGTAAAGGCACTAAGATAATAAAGAATCACACCAAAGGAGAAAGTTTGCACTGCTTATGTTCACCAAGAGTCCAAAGAGCAACTAAATTAGCTCTGAATAAGCACATAACATCTGAAACTCCAGGTACAGAAATCATAGTACAAAGCTCCACGCTGAGCTTTTCACTTTGTATATTTCAAATGTTGCCTTTATACATGGGAGTAAGCTTGGGGTTTTTTTGGCGGTATGTCACCAACCACACACAGTTCCAGGACACAGAATTCCACGCAGTCTGCAAGTTCTGTATGTCCTAATGTTCAACCCCATCCTAATAAAATGGCTCTTAACACTATTAAACACTGTAAATGCTAGCATGAAGAACATAGCGAACAGAATTCAAACATCCATATTAATATGAAAAAACTCAGTTACAGAAAGCAAGAAAATTTATCATCTTAGAAAATGTACTTGGAAAAATCACAGATAAATTAACATTAAAAAAAAAAACCTTTTACAACTATTGTCACAATTTTGTGGAGACTTAACACCTTGTTCTCAGTTTCCTCCTGATCCCTCAGGCCTAATTTTGTTCATCTTATATTTGCTGCATTTCCTGTTGGCTGTGTTGCCTCACTTCCTTTTTAATAACTGCTTTGCAGAGTCTCAAATTGGTTGCACAGGTGAGCATCCTTAACTTCTTTGTCTGAAACAAGCAAAAAAATCCCCCAAACCCCTGCCTGTTTAAAGGAAGTTTAGTTTTTAGTTTTTCTAATTTCAGGCAAATAACAAGACACTCAACAAAAGACTGCTACTCTAATCACTAAACCTGTGTCTGAATTACAGGATTAATGACGACTGGATATTACAGACATGTCACACACTATGACCAAAGTAACAGCGTTTAATGTACCAAGAAAAAAAAATTCTTCATGATTAAGATTTTAGTTCTCCAAGACTAGATGTAAACAAATCATACTGGAGTACCAAAATTTTAGCTTGATCTTTACCATCAAGCTATTTTCATTTTAGCATACAGGAATGTACAAAGTCCATGAAGCACAAAACCAGATATAGGGGGGAAAAACCCCAAACACATAAAATGCAGCTTGATTACAGAATTGTTATCTACTTCAGCAGCACAGACACACACACACACACACACACACAGTGTATATACATATGTATAGGTATAACAAAAGATTTTGTGATTTCTGTAAGATTTTGATAAATTAGACAGTACATTATACTATTCTGAAATTTTATTCTATACATCTTACCCATTATGCCTCTTTTTATACTTAAGCTTATCTCCTAGTAATTTTTTCCCAGTTTTAGAGACTTTGACCAGAAGGAATAGTCAGGATGATTTAATCTGGCCTTCAATATATCATAGGCCATTACTTTTCAATAGAAAAAGCACTGCTCTGACAGTAATCATTAAAAATTGGTTTAGAGTGTATCCAAGGTCATCATAACTTGACTCCGCTAATACAGGGAATTAAAGTTTGTTTCTAGATGGATTCTTCACATTTTCTCTAAGAGAAATCTCTATTACTCAAAATCTGATTTAAAGAAAATTCTTAGCTTTGAGGCACAGATACACCAAGGGCTAACTGGTAATTTCTCCTTACTTTCTTTCACAGTAAATTTTAAAATTTTACACCTTAACCTCATTCTCAACTGCCCAAATGGCTAAAAAAATGGACAGAAGGGATAAAGAACATCAATATCATTGCTGAGTACTTTAAAAAATCTTAGGTAGCTGTGCTCAGAGTGACCTCACGAGAGAGAATACTTCAAACACCAGATGCACCAAGTACATTGATATGCAGCCAAAACCTGCAAGTACAAATGTGAGACATACTCTATAGGTCCCAACCATAAATAAAATATCGTTCACATTTTCAGTTTTTTGTTGTTGATCCTACATAGGCAGGATCTGAGCCTGCAGGAAATTATGATTCATTGTGTACCTCTGCAATAAAATCCAAGTTTTACGACATGCTTTCAGCAGGACTGTTTTCATCAGAAAGAAAAAAGCATGTTTAGCAGGTGTATATATATTTCAAATGACAAGTACCATCAACTCAGATTATAGGGGGAGATAGAGGGTCTGAATTTTCCTCTGTGGTACATAAACCCTGTCAACAGAATGCTTAACAGTGTTCTTCTGGATGATTATTTGGAGAGCTGCAAGCTCTCAGCTTCTAGATTTTTCATGTCCCAAAGCTTAGTGGTAGGAAAGCTAAACTTGTTTTTCAGAGTTACCAAGAAAGTGAACTTTTCCTATTTGACCAAGTGTATGACTTAAAACAATTATTTTTGTCCAGAATTTTAATAAAATTTGGGAAAAACTGTCCATGGGGTGAGTGCAGAAAATTACTGTATTTGTACATTGCAGCTGGCATTTCTCAAATGGGAAAAAACCCCCAAAAATCTTAAGACTGGAAAAGGGAATTCCCACTCAGTCTTAGACTTAGGAACTTCATTCTGGAGCACAATCAGACACAGCAATTCCTGCCAAAAGGAACTGCAAGTCCTACAAGAACAGTAAAGAACATAAAGGGAAGGCATGCTAGTCAAAAATGGTCCAGGAAAGGCAATTGTAAAGTTCCATTCTTTTCCACATCTTAACGCAGCATATAATTTCAACACAGAAATTTTCCTCTCTTCAAGAAGATCTGCATGAAGAGATTATGTGAAAATACAGCAAAATAATATCTATTCAAAATTGGATATTACAACATTATTTAAAAATACTGTACATGGAAATGAATTTCTCTAAAAGCAAATACAAGAATTCCTCAAAATTGTAATGAACTACATAACAAAGAAAATACTCAAAAAATGCTAATGATTTTTTTTTCAAGTGAGCAAAGTCAATGAAATGTAATCAAAACAATTTAAACAGAAAAATGTGACAGCCTTGTTGCATTTTCTTTGCAGGGAACAAAAAGTACAGTATGCCCATTCAAGACTATTCATTCTGGAAGAACAAGAGTCTTAGACTTTATCTGAGGCTGGGAATTTATACTGAATTCATGATAGTCTGAGGAAACCTCAATGGAGTGGCTTTGGGATTACAAAAACTGTCTGTGGCTAGACAGTGTGGGCTGCAGCGCCCACCTGCAAAGTGAAATGACCATTCAGTGTTTGAGAGGAGGAACCCCTCTAATCACTGCACAGCCTAATCCTACATGGACGAGCTAACACAGTTACACCAACACTGCTGCAGAACTGCTGTGCCACGAAGGACAACTGCTAATCTGAATGCAGGTCAAACTCACATTCCATGGGGTTTTCTTACAGTGCACAAAAAAAAGAAAACCAGAAAAAACTGTTACAGAATCAGACAGAGATAACTGCACTTCAAAATGCCAGATCATAAAACACCTTATCAAGTTCTTATTTAATGCTTATCACTGTTTACTTGGCATGAAAGGGCAATTGTAGGTAGGAACTAATCTACATTTATTGACTTCATGAATTACCTACAGAAAATGTAACCAATAATCATGTAGCAAACTTATTATTAAACACAATAATTTAATGAAATTTATCAGTTAGTATGCCCAGAAGAACATTTACTTTAAAAGAAAAGCAGACTACTTTAAAAGCATGCCAGTTATGATCTAAGTGGGTTTTCTAGTGCTCTTTCTGTAAACCATGTTCAATTCACATAATTACAACATTTTTTTTCTAAGCCTGATTTTTCACAGCACTTTGTTTGCATCCTGTGATATTACTATGTTCCACTGCAAAATAAAATATAGCTTTCTGCTCTTAAACAATGACATTCTGTTTAGGTTTTCAACTAAACAAGAAAATCTTTCAAATCCGCACCTTATACATTCTTTTAAGAAACTGTTTTATCTGTAATGATTTTTTTGTTTGTTTGTGTATGGTTATCTCTAAGACCAGTCATTACTGCAAACCATTCAGTGTGTGCAATATGCCTTCTGGGCAAACTTTATTAATTGTGCCTAATTACTGCAGGCAACCACTCTTACTCTGCATGTGACCTCTATTCACCTAAGAGCTGAAGCTCTGAAGTTCTACTTGAATTACCAGGCACTGCCATATCCACTGAGCTCCTCAAAAGAATTCCATGTACATGCTTTAAAGCTGCTACAGTAATTACTTCTTTTCACTTACTGTTTCACATTTTTGGCCAAATTAGTCTAGCATCAAACATTCAGCTTTCACTCCACAATAAAGCTGTTCAAGCTTGCTGAACACAGACCTTCCAAATTTCAGAAGGAAATCAACCAACCCATTCCTTAATTTCTTTGGATAAATGAAATAAAAAGCACTTAAGTTACTATAACAATTTTATACCCTTTCTTACTGCCTACTGATATAATTTGTATATTTTCACTGTTAGATTATTCTTCAGCATTGGTATCTGAAATAAACTAAGACTACCAAATCTTCTATGCCAGCTTCTTTGCTTTACTCCTCCTTGTTATTTCTGTTCAGATATGCAAAAAATAGCTGCTACTTAGAGAAGTCCATCTCAGACTGCGCTAGGAAACATGCTTCATATACTTGGAATAGAAAAGCTCAGTCAAAAACTTGAATTAAAAAAAAAAATATATGCTGTGTAAGATATGTAACATGCCACGTCATGATACAATAGATTTTCAAAACCACTGAAATAATGACCAATGGGAACAGATGCTTCACACAGAGGAATGAGAAAGAATAAGACAGAGCA